>NC_083317.1:100428970-101117383 GCF_963455315.2 Globicephala melas
CACAGAGACACACCTATGTGTGTGGGAGAGTGGAAGATGGCAGTGATGCAAAATGTAAACGAATATATTTGATCATTCATAGCAATATGTTATAAGCTGCATGAGCAGGATGCAGAGATTCAAGAGGGAGATTCCCTCTACCTAAAAATTATCAGTGAAAGTCTCATTGAGCAGGTGTCATTCATATCATCTCTAAATAAATACATATTACAAATATCTTCCCCTTTATCTCCAATCCTACAACTCTAGATGTCTAAATTACTTCTCCCAACTAATCTTCTGCTGCCAAAGTCAACATCCCTCAATTCTTCCTATATGTATCTGCCAAAATCATTTTTCAACATCTAAACTTAACTATGCAGTTTTCCTTGTTTAAAATTCTTCAAAGTCTCATTAAAAGCCTCCATGACAGATTTACCCTTCTTCAGCAACCTTGGTGAGTTTTGTTATTAGTCAAATTTACAAAAATGGATCTTGAAGGATAAGATCAAACATGCGTTCATTGAAACAAGGTCTCTCTGTCCTTTTCCTTTGTCTCCAGCTCACTGGTTCTTGCCCACCTACCAGCACTGGCGCTTTTGCACTATGCTTTTACACACCTTTATAATATCACTGGCTGTGCTCTCCTGGAATCCTTTGTTTGCTCGTTGACTTCCCTAAGCTTCTGGCCACAGAACATAGTACCTTGTCTTCAAGTAGTAACTTAATAAATATCTATTTAATATTACTCAAATAATGAATGATCCAGTTGAGTGTAGAAGTTCTG
Source organism: Globicephala melas (assembly GCF_963455315.2). Classification (NCBI taxonomy): domain Eukaryota; kingdom Metazoa; phylum Chordata; class Mammalia; order Artiodactyla; family Delphinidae; genus Globicephala; species Globicephala melas. The sequence continues at coordinate 100,429,737 of NC_083317.1, forward strand.
TGCATGCCAAAGCATAGGGAATGCCTTGAGTAAATGTCCTCAGAGATGACAAGTTCATGGCATAATTAGAAAACAGCACATAATTCTGTGGCAAGGGCACTGGATTTAAGCAAAGAAGGAAAAGGATCAGGCAGGAGAAGTTATTTGGGATCAGATCATAGGGAATTTTGCATAGTGACATCTGTTCACAGTTTCCCATTTTTCCTATGACTCATCCTCTCTTTTACTTTGGTCTAAGCATTCTCTACTCCATTTTTTGCATTCAATAAAGCATCTATTATTCCTTCTAATTCAATTCAAATCATTCTGGTATTGTCACAAAATTACTTCTTAACATATCTCTACTAACTGATTCTCATTCCCTCAAACATTAATTTATTCCATACACACAGACTGCTAGATTAATCTCCCTACAGTACATCTTTTATCTTATCATTTTCTTCTCTAAAAATACTAATGATTCTCCATTATCTGCACAATACAAGCAGGGTTAATTGATTTCTGCTTTTTCTTTGCCTTTGTCTACATTTGTCTGAATAAAAAATCTGCAAAATATTATTGAACTGGGGAAATATATTGTAGTAATATTGTAAAATAATGATTATTTGTCTTTAAGTACATTCATTCTCTGTGTCAAACTAGCTGAAGACATATGTGAAGAGGAGAAAAATCTGTGAAGAAAAAAAGCATTATAAACCCAAGGTGTGAGAGTCTAATTGAGAGAATATTTAACTTTCAAAACTTTTGCGGGCTAAGACTCATGAGGAACATATGGTTTTTTTGACACAAATAATATGACTATTTTTACTTAACTTATTTTACTACTATAATCTAAATTTAAGATTATTTATAAAGATATAGTTTGTCTTATATCAAATCTTTAACAGTTATTAATTATTTCTTGTTTCCCCGTATGTAATTTTCAGTTTTTCTTTCACTGCTCTCAAAATTTTACCTCTGTCATTCAGCAGTTTGAATATGATTGTCATGATGTGGATCACTGTGCATTTGTTCTACCTGAAAGTTTTGAGAAGTTTAAGCTGTAAATCAATTTTTCCCCCCTTTTAAAATGAATTTTTAATTTTAGACCAGTTTTATTTTGAAAGGATTATGGGGATGTATAATAGTATAGAGAGTTCTCAAATAGACCATACTGTTTCTATTATTATTAACATCTCACATAAGTATGGTACATTTGTCACAATTAATGAACCAATATTGACACATTATTATTAACTAAAGTCCAAACTTTATTTAAATTGCCACAGTTTTTTCTTAATGTCCTTTGGTTATCCCAAGATCCCATCCAGGATACCACGTTACATTAACTAGTCATGTCTCCTTAGGATCTCTTTGTTTTGGTGTTTTTTTAGGCTTTTCTTGTTTTTTCATGATATTGACATTTTCAAGGGTTATTGATCAGGGGTTATAAATTTATTTATTGGGGTAGACTATCTCATGTTATTTAAATAGTATAATGCCAACAATGAAATGTCACTTTACAAGCAACTTTAGTAATGTGTATGAATAATTATGATTTGTATAGGTATATGGAAGATAAATATTTGCTGCTTCACACATTTTATGTGAAATTAATAACCAACATCAAATTCAATAACTAATAAGAAAGCTAAATTAAAAGTTGCTTATTTTTTAAATGGAAATTTTAAAAGGTTGACTCATTAAATACCACAGGATTAATACTCTGAAATCAAAGCTAAATACTCTTCATGAAATCTGTGTAGTTTCAAAATTTCTGCATCTGTGGAGTAGGAGTTTTAATGCTTTGCTTTGTACTCTGACTTGGAGATTTGGTAAATTCTGAATATGAAATAAATTCAATATAAGAACACTCAAATTGCTATTCCTCAATTAGATTGTTATGATTAAAACTTTCTTATTTTAGCTGATACCAGAATCTCTCTAAGGGAAAATTTTTTTATTTTAAAAAATAACAGGATAAACCATTTACAATATTTCATTGATACTGAAATTAACAATTTTCCCATTTTAAAATCAACAGATGTTTTACAAGTTAAGGTGCCTTAATGGTATAATTGGTGACCTTTCTTCTTATTAGGGAATTTTATAATAATGCATCTAAAATCAACAGCAATTTAGATTAAATATAAATTATGTATAGTGTGTCTCTATGAATCAGTGAGAAATAAAAGACAATATACGATATACCTAGCTAAATTCCCTCTGCATGAAATGAAATAGGATATAGGGGATAGGGTCATCAGAGATGAGAAAACAGAAGAGATTATTCAAACAACGTGGCAGTACAGCTAAAGAACATTCCAAAACAAGATTGTCCGAGAACATAAATAGTGCCAGGGGCCAGAAGCTCTGCCTGCCCAGCAGGACTGTATCCAGGTACAGAAAGCATGGGTCCTTTGGCTTCTGAGGTCCAGGTGACACAGCTGACTTCGGGCTGCTCAGTGGATGCCAGCTCCTACCCTGTGCCTCTCTCCAGGCTGGCCACCACCACAGGGTGGTACCCTGAGACCAGGATGCTGCTGGGGCCACCCACCTGGCTTCTGCTTCCTGAGGAGAGACAAAGGGCACTGAGAGGTGAGGAGAGATGAGAGGAGGTTCTACACCTGCTCATGCTTGTTTTTGTGAGCAGCCCATGAAGAAAAAATGAAACTAAGATAAAAAATTTTGTGAACTTCTCCAGCACAATAGATAATATATTCTAAATTACCACTTGAAGGATTAAAAAAAACATATGAAAAACATTGAGAGGCTCATGGTTAAATACAGTGGACAGTTCTTCATCCTTGTTTTCTCCAGAGCAACTCACTAAAATGATAGTCAAGAAATGAAAAAAAATATAAACACTGAACAACAAAAAGAACGAGAGTAGTGATAGAGCAAAGATGTCAATATTTGGAAGCCATAGAATGCGAAGGGCAAGTGATAACTAACAAACCAGAGAGAGATGAAGGATATAGTTCTGCAGAGTAGAACAAACAAGAATCAAGCCTGATTTGATTGCTCCTAGGGCAGGATGAAGCTGAAAGTAGGAGGAATAGTTTAAAGTCTTTTAAAGCCTCAGATTCTGTAATGACTAAATTTATGTGTCAATTTGACTGGGTTAAAGGTTGCCCACATAGCTTGTAAAACATTTTTTCTGGGTTTGTCTGTGAGGGTGTTTCTGCAAAGGTTAGCATTTGAATCAGCGGACTGAGTAAAGATCTTTCTCATCTGTGTGAATGGGCATTGATCCCTTGAGGGCCTGATAGAACAAAAAGGCAGAGGAAGGACTACTTTGCTGTCTTTGCTTCAGATGGGACATCCATTTTCTCCTGCCCTTGAACATCAGTATTCTGGCCTTTGAACTTGGACTGAGACTTGTACCATTGGCCCCTTGCAAAAGGCTCACATTAAAGAGAACTTATATATGAAGAGCTCTGATCAGAATTTTAGTACTTCATTTTTTAATGGACACCAAGATCACCAAACGTTTGAGAAAAGCATTTAATACCAAATATGGAGATGAAAACATACAAGCAAAAGAGAATATAGAATGCAGAGTAGATAAAAATTTACCAAAACAAAAACCAGACAAAGCAAAACCAAAAACCTAAATACAATATAATCTGTGAGATAAGAGAGCAAAAAGATGGAAAGAAAAGTTGTTTGTTTGTTTTGTGTGTGAAGAGTAAAACTAGAAGAGACAACATACATCTAATGAAAGTTCCAGTGAAAAAGAAAGCAAGAAAAATAGAGGAAATAAAATTATCAAAAAATAATAAAAATTTTCTTAACCTGAAGGACATAAGTTTCTAGATTACTAAAACCCACTGAGTATTCAACACAATGATTTTTTAAAAGACTCACACTAAAACAAACAATCATAAAATTTCAGAACTTTGGTGACAAAGGGAAAACATAAAAGCCTCCAGAAGGGAAAAATCAAGTCACATATAGAAAATCAGGGGTCAAGATGGCATCGGGCTTTCATGTAGCAAAATGGAAATAATTTAGTAATAAGTACACGGGAAACTAAAAAAAATGGAAAAGGGATATAATTATTAAATTTTTTCCAGTAAAAATAAAAGTTTTACAATAAAATTTAATCTTAGTAAACTAGATGGCTTAGTTTCAGGTAAGAATAATATTTAAATAGTAAATATAAATATATCATGAGTATTATATGTATTATACAGTGGTTACTATTTAAATAATAATAAACACTGAATGTCAAATAAACAAAAAATTATCATGTAAATAGACTGGGAGGATAAGATAGAGGCCTGTGAGTTTTCTATGTATGTGATGGTGGGGTTAAGTGGGTTAGGTAGAGGGCATTAAATATCTTTTATAATAACTTTCATATCCAAAGGATAGTTTTAAAACTGAAAAATTAAGGAAGAGATGCACAGAAAATTAAATTAAAATGGGTGGTAAGTATCAGAGGAAATGGCTAAGGGTTGAAAGTAGTTAGTTTTAGAGAACGGGGTCGCTGTTTTTCTTTATAAGTCAATATTATTCTTCTTATAAAACTAGAAGCATGTATTTTTTTTAATAAAAATGACACACACCCAAAAAAAAAATAAGATTGTTTCATAGGATATTTAGAAGTGTTAATGTTAAAATAACAATTCTTTCCACATATATTTAGTAAAATTTGTGCATGTATTTAATAAAGTTTGTAGTGACAAAACATTTGGCTTTTCTTTCTCCCTCCCTTCATTCCTTTGTTCCTTTGTCTCTTGGTTCTTTCCCCTTTTCCCTTCCTTCCTTCCTGTCTATTTTGTTCATTTTTGGAAAACAATGAGATATGAGATTGTCATTCATATTTAGATTAGTGTTGGGGAAGGGTTTTTCTTTCTTAACTTTTTCTTGTGTTTTAAAAGGAGGTTTGAGCCTTTTTTTAAAGAGCAAGGAAGCATCAAGTGACAACTAGGTTACTGTGTTAATCAGTAGGTCTTAATTGTATATAAAAATGAAAATTGATAGAATTTCACTTCATTCAAACTTCAAAACTAAAGAAAAGATTTGTATTTTTGTATAATATTTTCATGCATAATGGGGGTGAGAATTTGAGCAATCTCAGTCAATAAACATTATCCACATTGAATAACATTAAAATTAATGCACAAATTAGAGTAGGTGACAATTCCTGCCCTGAACCAACAGGAAGCTATTCATAAGTTTTGCTGCTAAATTATTAATGTGTTTGATTATGGGGAGTTGTCCCATTCCTGTTAGGGGTGTTAGGCAATATTCAATATACATATTGTGATCTAAGATTTAAAATACACATTAATTAAGAACACATCTCACTCTAAATATTTTGAATAAAGGGCTGTGAACTTGTGGAGGCAGAGTGACTACAACCCAGTGTTTCTGGTTCTGAGATCTTTTCTATACAATAGGCTATCTCCCATCCAAAAATGCATCCAAGTTTACAATTGAAATTGCAACAGTCATAGTGATTTATTCTCTAACACCCATTCCATCCCAAATGATTAACCTAAGTTATTAATAGTGATCTCTTTCTGTTTCTTTTTGCAAAAATCTGGATTTGGAATGTGAACCATTGGCAAGAAATGTGAACCACTTCTTGCCAATCAAAATTGAGGCAAAGTACATTGGTTGTCTTCTGGGAAAATACTTTTTGCCCCACAGTAAGAGACACAAGAAAAAGAGAACCCATGCTTTTTTCTCACTTGAAAATTATTAATCCATATGTGATGCCTATATCTGATCAACAAGTTGAAAGAGGAGTAGGCTTAATGAATGGCAAAACCAAACAATAAAGATGGCAGAGCTGAGAAATGGAGTCTGTACCTTTGAGGACATCACTGGTTCATTAACTGAGCCAGCTTTGGATCACTGCACACCCATGAAGTTCATGTCAAGTGACGTAATAGATTATTATATTATTAAGTCAAATTGATTCATGGTCTTTTCTTACTTATTAAGTGAAATCATTTAAACTCATATAGTCATTTTAATATCTATCTATCGATCTATCTTTCCTCTCTCTACATATTTTACTTTTCTCACACCCTATGGGATTATGTGTAGTTGACTATTGACCAAAAATAAAGACCAAGTAAATTAAATATTATAATATGCTTGCAAATTCTACACATTGGAAAAATATATTTTCAATTCAGCTTCACATTTTGATTTTGCCCTATTGGCATACGTAGAGGAATATATCAGATTTAAAGAAATAAATCACTCGAAATTGTGACTGCCAGAAAAATGTAGGTTGCTTTAGGTCATGTACAAGTAATTCACTGGCAAAAGATCAAAGCAATTGAGCTCTTTTAAGGGTATAATTACCTCATATTAGTATTACAAATGTCTTGATATAGATAAGCATTAAGTGCCTATAAAGTATCTGAACACATTATAAGTCAAATTTTTTAAAAGGTAATTTTAACAGTATATATTCCAGGCCTTACCGAACTTGTTGCAATCATTTAGTACAAGGACAAACAACTCAAATGTCTACAGGACCAAGTAAATTACGTACCAGTGAAGTGGGCTGGGTGACAACGAAGAGATTTTAGAGATTGTAAGGCCCATTTAAAGGGATCAGCTTCTATGTAGTTTAAGCAGAGATTCCAGTTTTCCCAAAGACTTCCTATAGACTGTTGCTTTGGGAAACTCCAATTAATCACACTTTTTATTATTCATGCCATTGTGAAATCACTTCCTACAATAATTCTGGAATTTGCCATGTGAGTAGCTTTGCCCAATTGGGTATGTTTAAGCACTTAAACATGATACAAGTAAAGTATTAAGTGATAGGTGCTTGTACTTAGGACAGTTTTCTTACAGTGTTTCCTTTTGGAACCTCACCATGATATGAGGCAGCTCTAACAGCTAGATGAAGAGGCCCACATAAAGGAAAACCAGATTTTCAGTGCCTAGCCTCAGATCAGCTCCCAATCTTTCCTCTAGATTACACTTGGTCTCTCATCTTACACCATGTGTGAAAATAACCACCTATTCAACTACAGAATTATAAGATATAATAAGTTGTTCTTATTCACTAAACATTGGGGTGGTTTATTAGATAGAAAGAGATAACTGGGACACTCCTCAGATTCATATTTTATGTGACCTCTTGATTAAAAAAATTACTTTATTCTCAAAATATGTATGATAAGCAGGATAAATACAGAATTTGTAATCTCTTATCTAATTCAAACTTCCCATTTTACTGAATGTCCAGGAGGTCAAATGGTAAGTTCTTAAACTTAGTGGTAGAACCAGGCGATAGTATTAGTCTCAAAACACATGTGAATCCCTCACAGATGTTAGCTAATAGATGAATTCACAAGCCAGCCCCAGATTGGTCTTTCAAGAAACTATGGTAAAGTGTAAAAATAAGTAAACAATTATTGTGCACTATAATATATATATATCATAACAAACCATTTTCAGTGCTTTTCCCATTATCCAGTTCTACCTACTTAAGAGAATGGTTTTCTCAGTTTGTTGTATAATAAGTAAGAAGTGGAAAGAAGGCTGGTGGAACGCTGGAGTCAGGCCTAGAGTTAAAGGACCATTTATTTAAATTGTTTGATAGAAGATTTTAAAAAAAAATCCACAATTAGCTTAATTTAGAATCCATCTCTTCCACTTCACGAGGTATATCTTATTTATGTTCCTTGAATACTGAAAAAACTTCTACATGTGTACAATGTCTTAAGGAAAAAAACTCCATGCAGAATATCAATTCTAAAGCATACTCTAGCATCTTCCATATGTATGTTTCATTTTCAACATCCTTCTTGTCAAGTAAATATAAATAAATCTAAATTCTCCTCCTCACTGGATCATGAGTAGTGGTTTAGAATAGCCTGACAGTCAACAAAAACTGTGGTAAAAGCTTCTGTTATGAGACACAAGAGGAGATTAAAGCACAGCCCTGTCAGTCTGCAGAAAAACAGCATACTGCTCATGGCTGGTTATTCTCTTTTCAGAGGACTGAACTTGGCAGTAAAATCAGTGGAAGTAAATGGCAGAGGCAGGGGCCTGGCAGGGATATGGCAGCCCCTGCAGAGAGGCTGCCTACAGATGACATAACAGTAACCACAGGATCTGCATGTGTACTGGCTTCACTGGAGAAACTAATCAAGTAGTAAGAATAAAGTTTAAGTTTTCAAAATGTAGGTACTTGATTACTCAGAAATATAAAGGGGAGGGTGAGGCAGGATATTCAGTAAAATGTTTAGAGATGTGTAATTGAGGGCACATAAGAGAGGGGGAAAGAAAACCACTTTTCCAGACACAAACCCCATTCTATTTATTACTAAAATTGATTACAGAGAGAATGTGTTTCTCTCTTTCTCTCTCTCTCTGTGCCTCTCTGTCTCTCTGGATTACTAGAAGATGTGTAAGGTGATCATAGGCCTTTTATTCTTTGCTTTAATAATTGCCTCAGGCATTTTTAATGTTATTTCTTATTTTTTATTTCTTTCTTATTTTGTTACATTATTTCAATTAGGCCTATTTGAAATTGGCTATCTATAAATATTTAGATGTAAAATAATTTAAAGAGGTATTTTCCTATGGCCTCTTGCTACCAAATACCACTTCCCACCAAAATATATCTATACAATGACATGAAGTCTACCATACGTGTAGTAAGAGAGAAGTGCCTTGCTAGAGCATGTGCATTTGTATGCTACAGAAAAAGGTACAAAACTGGCTTTTCTTCTGAGGCCCTACTTATATCACTATATTTTATTTTTGGAAGAGTTAATACTTGTGCTTTCAAATACCTTGTGGATAATAAGTAATATAACATTTTAAAAGTGATTTACTAATTTCCTAAGTTACATTTGATTGAATTTGGCACAATCTGTAATATTTTAATATAACCTCATTTACCTTTCAATGTTTGGCCTGCTATATCCTGGTAACTCACTTCTCAATTATAACAATATATATAGAGAGAGAATAATGCAGCATGACCAAATGGGGTTATTCCCAGGAATGCACAGCTAGTCTAACATATGAAAACCAATTCATAAAATTTGTCATGTTATCAGAAAAAAGAAAATAAAAAATAGCTAAAGTTATCAATAGATTCAGAAAAAGCATTTGAGAAAATTAAAATTGGTTTATAATAAAATCTCTCAGCAAACTCAGGATAGAAGGAAGCTTTTTCAAATTGATAAAATAAAACTGCAAAATATCATATGAAATGATGAAAGATTGAATACTTTTCCTCTAAGATGAAAGCAATCTTTTCCACTCTACCAATTTTTTCAATAATCTAGCCAGGGCAGTAAGTCAGGAAACATTAATGGAAGGCATCTATGTTGGAAAACAAGGAATAAAACTCATTTATAGATGACTTGATAATTAATGTAGAAAATCTGAGGCAATCTACATACAAAGCTACAAATGATATTACTAATATAAAAATACACAGAAAAATCATTAAAATTCACAATGGATTTTAGCAAGGCTGTTGGACATAAGATTAATACAAAAATTATCAGTTGCATTTTTAATTCCAGTGAAAATTAGTAAAAAACTAATTTAGTAAGGTGACATCACATAAAATGATTAAGGTGCTCAAAAATCAGTACTTCCACAGAAATAACCATGACTAGGCAAACACAGAGAATCAACTTTTTTGGATCTCTGAAATTTAATCCCAAGCTCACAGCAACAAAGTGACTATTTAGTGAAGGGAAAGACAGCTGAATTTCAGTAAGAGAATGTTGTGGCACTTTCACTCACTAGCTTACCATCACCCATTTCCTAGCAAGGTAGAGGTCATGTGGATGGTGGCTCTCATTTCCTGGTGTAGCTTGCTGGTACCAGGAAGCTAATATGGACCTTCTTCTTAAAATACTGCAATTGTGTGTTTTGACTTGTCTAGTTGTTTCCTGAAGGACATGCAAAAAAGCTGGCTTTTTGTTCATGACTCCCTCCCCTTGGACTTCTGTGGATTTCTGTGTGTTAGTGGTGGTGTCTGTTGAAAAATTTAAAGACATATACTGCTCATTCCTGCCTGAGGAAGGGATCAGCAGATGGGGCAAGCAGAAGACAGATCCAAAAGCCCAGGAAAAGTAAAGTCTGAGATGGAAATTTCTTGTAGTGGTAAGTGCTCAGAAGGACATTACATATAAGTGGGAAACAGAGTACAATGTGCATGACCAGGGCTAGGTTCATGCTCAGAAATGCCCTGCAAGAACCCTAAACTTGCATCTCTGGCAGACCTCTGGGTTCCACAAAGCAGGAGGTAAAGTCTAAGGCAGAATTGTATGCAGCCTGGTGTAGCAGTGAAGGAATGCCCCCACCTCAGAGCCAGGCTGCAAAGACTGGAAAAGCAGTAATTTTTATTTTGGCTTCAGGCATTTCAGTAAATCTCTGACATGTGAGTGGGAGACTCCTGAGATAACAGAACAGAGACTTCAGCGACAACACATGACAAGGAATTAGCTTTTAAAAAGCAGTTTGGAAAAGTCAATAAACAGACAACTCCAGTCCTACAAATCAACAACTTCATATCCTGGGGGAGAGAGAGAATATGATTTCTAAATTTACCACATTATAATATTCAAAATATCCAGTTCTCAAAAATAAATTGACAGAAACTCTCGGATTAAGCCAAACATTGGACTTAATAGACAAATACTTTAAATAAACTGTCTTAAATCTTAAATATGTTCCAATAGCTAAAGAAGACCATGGACAACAGAAAGAAAAAATAAAACAGGAAAACTATGTGTGAATAAAATTAGAATATCAATAGAGAGATAGAAATTATAAAAAGGAGTCAAACAGGAATTCTAGAGCTGAAAATTATACTAATGAAAATGAAAAATTCACTGGAGTGGCTAATAATTTTGGGGAGTTGACAGAAGGAAGAATCAGCAAACTTGAATAGATCAGTAGAATTTATTCAATCTGAAATATGGGAAGAAGAGTGAAGACAAATGAACAGAATCTTTGAGAAATGTGGGACACCATTAAGTGTACCAATATACACACACTGGAATTATTATTATTATTATTTTATATTATTATTAGAAGGAGGAGAGAAGAAAAAGTAAAGGACAGAAAATGCATTAAAAGAATAATGGTTAAAACACCACACATTTCTTGAAAACATTAATCTACACTTCCAAGAAACTCAACAAACTCCATGTTGTGTAAATGCAAAGAGTTACATATCTGCACATGTCATAGTACAAAGATTGAAAGTGAAAAATAAAGACAAAATCTTAAAAACATCAAGAGAATAATGACTTGGCACATACAAGTTAACATAAATAAAATTAGCACATGATTTGTCATCATATTTAATGCATGACAGAAGGCATCAAACTGACATTTCTAAAGTGCTGAAAGAAAAAAGAAACTTGTCAAGCAAGAATCTTATATCCAGCAAAATTATCTTTCAAAAATTAAAGTGAACTAAACAAATTCCTAGATGAAAACTGAGGGAATTTTTTTGGCTCTCAGTCCTGTGTACTGAGAAATACCAAAGCAAGTTATTCAGGTTGAAAACAAGTGACACAAAAGAGTAATTCAAATCCACATGAAAACCCAAAAACTATTGGTAAAGGTAATTATATAGGTGATTTGAAATGCAGAAAATTACATATATCTTCTTTCTTCTTTTATGTGATTTTAAACATATTGCATAAACAATACCTATAAAATTGTACTGTTGGGCATATAAATTATAAAAATGTCATATACTTGACAACAGGAGTGGTTGAACTATGTAGAATGAGGAAATAATAACAGATGGTAAATCAAATCCATAAAAAAAAAATGAAGAAAACCTGAAATGCTAAATACAAAGTTAACATAAAAACTCTGTAAATTTGTATTTACTCTCCTTTATTCTCTTAGTTTTCTTAAAAGACCTAAGGTTTTATGAAACAATATTTATAACTATATATTATTGAGTTTGTAATGGTAATAGTTGAACAACTGTGTAAATGTACTAAAAAATTATTGAAGTGTATATTTTAAATATTTGAATTTTGTGGTATGTAAAACATACTTAAATAAAGTTTTTTTTTTAAAAAAAGAGGGAGATAGGTTGTAATACTGCTTTTCTTGAGATAAGAAACAAACAATAGCTATTTTAGAAATAGTAAAAATCTAAATAATTGCTATATGGAAAATGAAATTTCAAAAACATTTTGTTTAATTCCCTCATTCTTACAGGCTACTTTTCCCAATTTTGAATTTCTCTGAATTATGTCATTAGAAACAGACTGTGAAGAAATTAAATAAGTGAGAGTGATTTATTGCTGCTCTTGTTGCAATGGAGTTATTTTTGTCTGTATTAAGGTCCTTATAAATTTAGCTAAATATGATTCAAATGTGCATTTCCTAAGAAACTTTAGATATCTTTTTATTTTTGTCCAAACCATAAGGCAAATACCTAACAGATAGTTGAATAAAAACATAATAAAATTACTACTGCTGTTTCTGGCATTACCCACCATTAACCCTGTTCCTGGTCCTGGAGCCTGTCATGTACAAGTAGACTTTCTGAAAATCCCATTCCTTATGTTTATTTTGAGAGTAAGAAATGAGTTACATACAGCCACAGGAGGTTACAGGTAATATTTGTAGATCATATTTGTAGAATATCTAGTTACAATCTCTTCAAATTGGCAAAAAAAAAAGATGCTTCTAATTATAAGACTCTATTCTAAGTAATTAAAGGAAACATGGGAGCCAAATTATAATGCTCTTATCAGTTGGTTAGTCAACACAAGCTTGCAACTCCTGTTAGTATTCAAAATCACTATTCTGATGTTGAGGGTGAGCTTTAAAAGATACAGTGGTGTTCATTATATGTTTAGTCTAACTTTACTCTTACTGCAGCAAGTATTTATAAGAGAATAAAGCTGAAGACAAAGAAAAAGGAAAAATTTTTTCTATGGACATATGTTTCATGGTAAATTATGCTGTGGTTAAATTTTCACCATTGTCTACATATTTTCAGTGAAATAACTTCAGGTTCAAATAATATCGAGTGTATACTCAAAAGGAAAAGAAAGTGCTAAAATAAGGAGGGGTAATTGCTGGAATGTAGTAAAATACATGATGAGTTTGAATGTTTGTGACCTGAGCTACATTCTTATTTTTTCTGTCTGTTTATTTGATACCTAATAAAATAAAACTCCTCAAACTGTTGTCTTCATGGATGTGTCCTAAAATAGAAACACCTTAATAATAACTCTGATCACTTATTACTGTTAAGTTATGATTTTTCAGCCAGTTCTCTCAATCTGTAGAGGTTACCAACCAAGAAAATCCTTGAATTTAGACATAGACTATTCGTACTTTATAAATAGCTGATATTTCATGTTTCCTATATTCTTTCTTGCATTTCTTTCTCTCAAGTCTGTAATGCTACTAGATAGTTTGATTAAGAATAACTCCAATTAATGCTTTTGGTGCTGTACTTAGCATAAATACTAGAAGGGTTGCAAGGGAAAGATGTGTAATAATAATTATTATTATCATTGTGATTATAAATCTTTCACTTATCAATTTTTTTCATATGTATTATATTATCTCTTATTTCCTCATATGAGAGTAGGCATTATTTTTCTCATTTTACAGATGAAGAAATGGACGTGCAGAAAATTTAAGCTTTCCCAATTTCATATGGTAAGTAAATGGAGAAGATAGACTTCAAACTCACTATTTTCCTGAATCCACTTTGATTTTGGCTTCCAAAGAAGTTCAGGAAGTATCGTCGCTCTACCATAACACACACACACACACACACACACACACACACACCTCAGTTATATTTATTAGTCAGATATCTTTCTCTCTTAACAGAATAAACCAGTTATATTTGAAGATATTAACTCTTTGCATCATAAGTGGAAAAAAAGAGTAGTTTTATCTTTTATTCAGATATAGTCAGGGAAAAGTTCTGTTTAAATAAGAGAGACAAGATACACACACACACACACACACACACACTGATGTTTGGGGGAAGAGTTTTGTTCTGATTTTGGTCTTTTTTACCTTTCTCTATTTTTAAAATTTATCCTCAGAAAATGACCTAGATTTTGGCTGTGATCTCCTAGGAAATTTTGAGTTATTACTGAGCTGATCCATTGAGGAATCAATGAATACACAATAAATCCATAATTTTATTTTAAACATTAAAAAAGATAGTCTACATCCAGTGATTAGACTAGAAAATACTGCTGGAAGTAGAATACATTCTCCTCAATTTTCTTGTATCACCAGCCTAAGGAAAACATTAGAGGCGAAGGAGGAGAAACATTAGAATAATTGGCAACCGTGGCTGAAGAAAATGCGATGATTGCTTATCTACCACATCATTTGAATGTAACAAAATGGTATGTTGTAAGAATAACATTTCTCAGGGATTTATTGATAAGCATTCTAAATATAAAGCCTAAGCAACCAATTTTTCAAAGTTTAATTTTAAAATAAATAAAAATCTATTTTGTTTTCTAGAGTAATTTCTCCTAAATGACCAATTCTCAAGTTCTGCACTTATCCACTATAAATGGTAAACCTAGAAAATAAGTAAAGTGGGAATCTCTTCCACTTTCATGTCTGGGTCATTCAAGTTAAAGTCTGTTTAAAGATTCAAATTAAGTCTGGAGCAGTGGGTGTAGATGATGAGAGCTGAATACTTAATGTTCAAATATAGTAGATGTGTTCATACTCAGAATAAGGAGATCTGGGAAATCAGATCCGGGAAGTGTTTCACTCAGCTTTTAACAATATTTGCATGCTACGATTGATTGCCTAAATTGCTACAGGTAGGCATTATTTATAAGTACTGCAGGTATATCTTTATTCATCCCCTACCTTATTTTTATTTTTTAAATTTTATTTATTTATTTTTTATTGGAGTATAATTGCTTTGCAATGTTGTATTAGTTTCTGCTGTAGAACAAAATGAATCAGCTATATGTATACATATATCCCCTCCCTCTTGAGCCTCTCTCCCATCTCCCCCAATCCTACCCCTCTAGATCATCACAGACCACCGACCTGAGCTCCCCGTTCTATGCAGCAGGTTCCCACTAACTATCCTTTTTACACAGAGTAGTGTATATATGTCAATGCTACTCTCTCAATTCATCCCATCCTCCCCGTCCCCCCTTGTGTCCACAAGTCCATTCTCTATGTCTGCATCTCTTTTCCTGCCCTGAAAATATGTTCATCAGTACCATTTTTCTAGATCCCTTATATATGTGTTAATATACAATATTTGTTTTTCTCCCTCTGACTTACTTCACTCTGTACGACAGACTCTAGGTTCACCCACTTCACTACAAATGACCCAATTTTGTTCCTTTTTATAGCTGAGTAATATTCCATTGTATATATGTGCCACATCTTCTTTATCCATTCATCTGTCAATGAACATTTAGGTTGTTTCTGTGTCCTGGTTATTGTAAATAGTGCTGCAATGAACATTAGGGTACATGTATCTTTTTGAATTATGTTTTTCTCAGAGTATATGCCCAGTAGTGGTATTGCTGGGTCATATGGTAGCTCTATTATTAGTTTTTTAAGGAAGCTCCATACTGTTCTCCAAAGTGGCTGTATCAATTTACATTCCCACCAATAGTGCAAGAGGGTTCCCTTTTGTCCACACCCTCTCCAGAATTTAATGTTTGTAGATATTGTATGATGGCCATTCTGACTGGTGTGAGGTGAGCTACACGTAAAAGAATGAAATTAGAACACTTCCTAACACCATACTCAAAAATAACTCAAAATGATTAAAGACCTAAATGTAAGGCCAGACACTATAAAACTCTTAGAAGAAAACATAAGCAGAACACTCTGACATAAATCACAGCAAGATCCTTTTCAACCCACCTCCTAGAGTAATGGAAATAAAAAGAAAAATAAATAAATGGGACCTAATGAAACTTAAAAGCTTTTGCACAGCAAAGGAAACCATAAACAAGACGAAAAGACAACCCTCAGAATGGGAAAAAACATTTGCAAATGAAGTAACTGACAAAGGATTAATCTCCAAAATATACATGCAGCTCATGCAGCTCAATAACAAAAAACAAGCAACCCAATCAAAAAATGGGCAGAAGACCTAAATAGATGTTTCTCCAAAGAAGACATACAGATGGCCAACAAACACATGAAAAGATGCTCAACATCACTAATTATTAGAGAAATGAAGATCAAAACCACAATGGGGTATCCCCTACCCTCTTTTTAGATCCTACCATTATCTTTCTGACTTCCAAGTCTCAGCAGTTATACTCAGGCTATCTCTGTCCAACCAACCTTTTCTATTTCAGAATTATTCTTCTATCTTATTGAAGTTGGATTATTTTTTTCCTTCAATTTTATATTCTCTACTAACAAGTGTGGTAAGTTAACCCATCCTAATTGATGCTACAGAGTTAGTGTGATCACTTTCTTTCCCTCACTCTCACTTCCTCTCATTTATTCTCCAATCCAATTAATGAACCTAATAGGTTTTGTGCTGGACACAAGATAGACTCTAGGGATTCAACTGCCTAAAAGAGAAATTCAAATCTAGCAAGATGCAACAGTTATATAAAAAGAAGTAATTGGAATATGAATTAACAATTATTATGATAAAGGTATGTGTCAAAATGCTTTAGAAAAAGAGATTTATTTGTTATGAAAACACATGAAGAAAATTGAATTTTGCCTGGAAAATATTGGAACCTTTTTGGGGGGATTGCCATTTGACATTTTTAAAAGTTAATGGAAATAAAAGGGAGGCCAGGCAAAGAAAACAGCAAGAACAAAACATGGAGACATGAATGTCTAGAGGAATGGTATTCCTAGCATCAGGAACACCAACATCACATAGTAATTTCATAGGAATAGAAATTCTTGGGTCAGTTTAGACCTATCAAATGAGAAACCTGGGAGTGGGAACTAGTAACATGACTAATAACTATGCCTCCCAAATGATTCTGAAGCATCCTTTGAGAACTACTGAGCAAATCTTTAAAAAAGTAACTACTTTTTATGACTCTAATGTAGGCCATAAGCTGAGATGAAAACACGTTTGGATTTTATTTGGTAGGCAATTGAGAGATAGGTGATGTGTCTCAAGCATAGAACTGACATGTTCTTAAGAGTTTTAAAATGATAACTCTGATGGTATTGTTGGCATTTAATCAGGTTGATGAAGAGATTGAAGTCCATCAGTAGGATATGAATAAAGCTATAGCATCAATAGTGGCAGGGAGGATGGAAGGGAGGGGATAGATGCCAGAGAAAATGTAGATGTAGAGTTTTTCAGATAATTTGTATTTTTTTCAACAGAAGTTTCTGGAGAGAGTTTTTCCAAAGAAAATCCAATACAGGAAATTGTAAGCACCAAAGCATTTTGATGGGGAGGTGGGGGAATAAGGTCACTTGAAGGAGCTTTGTGCTACCTTGCAAAACAAAACTGACCTTCTACTTATAGCAACATGTTGCATGCAACATGGAGAAAATGAAACAGTCACTCTCTTATGCTCTTTTTCTTCAAGTCAGCTAGGTAGATCTATGCATCTCTAAACTCCATTTGTGGGTTAGATCTGAGTCAGCTTCAAAACGGTTCCTAGACTCCAGGCAAGCCCATATGCCTCTCTAACACACGTTTCTGTCTAACCTAGCCAAAATGTTGTAACAGTTAAGTGGTTTTCTGGCAACACTTGAAAAGTGAACTCCTGAGTTTGCCTGCAGAATTCAAAGAAAGCTTCAGAAAAAGGAGCTGGCTTTTGAGTTGAATCTCTAATATTGCATAGATGTATGTTGACAGAAAAGGAAATAGGATATTTTAGAAAGATGAACTATATGAACAAGGTCACAAAATGAATAGGTCTATGGCTACTTAGCAAACATAATTTTTAGATTGAGAGATTCTCATGTTTGTGTTGACCAGCTCCATTCTGGCCTCAGTGTGTATCATTTTCAGGAGAAATAAATTTGGAGGAAAGGAGTAGAATAAGCACATGTTCTCAACACTCTTAAGTAGGAGATGAGTGATGATGGAAGGCAGGACCATTGGAGATCGTGAAGGCACTGGATTCAAAACATTTGGATTCAAAAACTGGGAAAGCTGGCACCTTCCAGTTAGCAAACAGCCATGGGCTGTCCACTTTTCTACTCTCAGTGGATTTACTGGGGTCTCTTGAAAGTGACTCCTGTTCACTGCCTCTCAAAAATGTCTGTCACATGATTTTCATGATTTTTAAAATTTCACTTTGCTTTGAAGTGGAAACCGTCATTCTAATCTATGAGGATTTTACTTATTCTAAGTACATCACATATATAAAAAAGGAGACCCCATTATTATACTTTCTTCCGGGGAGCTTGAGTTTGAAGCTTTATTTTGGCCCCCAGCTTCCTCTGGACTCTCCTCCGGACTCCAGTAGTAGGGCAATGCTATTTAGTTGTCTGATCATCCCAGGACAGTGTTGTCAGAGAGAGCAAGCCAGGAGCTTGCAATGAGGCTGCTCTGTGCTCATCCTTCCTCAGTCTGTCTCTCCATTCCCACCTTCCTCCCAACCATGAACTAGCTTGAATACTGCAGAGAAGTAGCAGAACTTAAAATCAAGTCTAAATTCTTCAACTCCAAAGGCAACCTTTTTCTATGAAATACCTAGGGTGACACAAAAGTAAACATGTATAACATATTGTATTAAGTGTAAAAAAAAAAAAAAAGGATAACACTGTTGTAGTTTGTGTGCTCCCTCTCCCTAAATTGGGAGATGATAAATTTCCATTGTTAAAATACTGTTTGCAATACTTTGTTATGGCAGCCATAGTAAGCCTATACAGACACCTAACTCTTCCTTAATCTTATTGTAAACTTTTTTTTGAATTTACCTATTTTGTTGATTCCAGTAATTCCATATATTGTTTCACTGTTAATCTACGGTTGATATAGCAAGCATTTAAAATCAATTCCCATACAAATAAATAATGCCACAAAACCAATTTTCCAATATGGCAAGATAATTTTTTGAGATATTAACTTGTATTTGTTCCACTTCTACCTTCCTATTATAGGAGGATAGCAAGAAATTTTATATTTTCTTGTCTCAAGGGAATGGATGGAATGGGGTTTCAGAACTTATAAAACATAAACCAACTACATATACATCTCTAATACTCATTTGTGAGCCCCTCATCTCATTGAGATCATGTTTGGTAAACCAGAGAGGAAGAAGAAGAGAGAGAAGGGATAGATTCCCACAGATGGGATAATAATAAAGACGTCTGTGGTTTGCAGATTAACGGGGTCTTTCATCTCTTTGAAGAGCCCTGGAGGAATACAAAACCTCATTATGAAATTTTGTGCAGGTGAATGGGTTAAGCAAAGCCTAAATGAGGTTCCCAACCTTGTTTAAGATGTACGTGTGTGATAGGCAGAATTCTAAAGATGTCCAGGAAGATTCTTGTCCTCTGGTTACTTAATCAAACACTAATATGGGTACTGCTATGAAGTGATTTTCCAGATGTAATTAAAGTACCCACCTTCAAATAGGGAGATTACCCTGGGTAACTAGGTGAGTCCCATCTAATTACATGAGAGCTTAAAAGACAAAAGAATCCTCTGGCTGGAGTCAGAGAGATGTGGCAGAAAAGAAAGGTGGAAGAAAACGTGGAAAAGAGAATCTATGAGTGAGAAGGGTTTGACATACCCTTGCTGGCTTTGAGAAGCAGGGTTTATGTTCAAGTACTTGGGAGACAGCCGTAGGAACTAAACACAGCCACCAGCTGACACCTAGCAAGGATACTGAACCTCAGTCTTATAACCACAAGGTACTGGATTCTGCCAATAATCCGAATGTGCTCAGAAGCATATTATTACTGAGCATCCCCACAAGAGACCAGCCAGTTGATATCTTGATTTTGGTCTTGTGAAACAGATCAAAGCAGGGAATCCAGCCAAGCCAACACCCTTCTCCAAAGTGGCTGTATCAATTTACATTCCCACAAACAGTGCAAGAGGGTTCCCTTTTCTCCTCACCCTCTCCAGCATTTATTGTTTGTAGATTTTCTGACGATATCTGTTCTAACCAGTGTGAGGTGATACCTCATTGTAGGTTTGAATTGTATTTCTCTAATAATTAGTGATGTTGAGCAGGTTTTCATGTGCTTCTTGGCCATCTGCATGTCTTCTTTGGAGAAATGTCTAATTAGGTCTTCTGCCCATTTTTGTATTGGGTTGCTTGTTGTTTTGCTATTGAGCTGCATGAGCTGTTTATATATTTTGGAGATTAATCTTTTGTCCATTGATTCTTTTGCAAATATTTTCTCCCATTCTGAGGGTTGTCTTTTCATCTTGTTTGTGGTTTCCTTTGTTTTGCAGAAGCTTTTAAGTTTCATTAGGTCCCATTTGTTTATTTTTGTTTTTATTTCCATCACTCTAGGAGGTGGATCAAAAAAGACCTTGCTGTGATTTTGTCAAAGAGTGTTCTTCCTATGTTTTCCTCTAAGAGTTTTATAGTGTCCAGTCTTACATTTAGGTCTCTAATCCACTTTGAGTTTATTTTTGTGCATGGTGTTAGGGAGTATTCTAATTTCATTCTTTTGCATGTAGCTGTCCAGTTTTCCCAGCACCACTTATTGAAGTCTTTTCTCCATTTATATCCTTGCCTCCATTGTCATAGATTAGTTGACCATAGGTGCATGGGTTTATCTCTGGGCTTTCTATCCTGTTCCACTGATCTATATTCCTGTTTTTGTGCCAGTACCACATTTTCTTGATTACTGTAGACTTGTAGTATAGTCTGAAGTCAGGGAGTCTGATTTCTCCAGCTCCATTTTTTTCCCTCAAGACTGCTTTGGCTCTTCAGGGTCTTTTGTGTCTCCATACAAATTTTAAGATTTTTTGTTCTAGTTCTGTAAAAAATGCCACTGGTAATTTGATAGGGAATGCATTGAATCTGTAGATTGCTTTGGGTAGTATAGTCATTTTCAAAATATTGATTCTTCCAATCCAAGAACATGGTATATCTCTCCATCTGTAGGTATCATCTTTAATTTCTTTCATCAGTGTCTTATAATTTTCTGCATACAGGTCTTTTGTCTCCTTAAGTAGGTTTATTCGTAGGTATTTTATTTTTTTTGTTGCAATGATAAATGGAAGTGTTTCCTTAATTTCTCTTTCAGATTTTTCATCATTAGTGTATAGGAATGCAAGATATTTATGTGCATTAATTTTGTATCCTGCTACTTTAACAAATTCATTGATTAGTTCTAGTAGTTTTCTGGTGGCATCTTTAGGATTCTTTATGTATAGTATCATGTCATCTGCAAAAAGGGACAGTTTTACTTCTTCTTTTCCAGTTTGTATTCCTTTTATTTCTTTTTCTTCTCTGATTGCCATGGCTAGGACTTCCAAAACTATGTTGAATAATAGTGGTGAGAGTGGACATCCTTGTCTTGTTCCTGATCTTTAGAGGAAATGCTTTCAGTTTTTCACCATTGAGAATAATGTTTTCTGTGGGTTTGTCATATATAGCCTTTATTATGTTGAGGTAGGTTCCCTCTATGCCCACTTTCTGGAGAGTTTTTATCATAAATCAGTGTTGAATTTTGTCAAAAGCTTTTTCTGCATCTATTGAGATGATCATATGGTTTTTATTCTTCAATTTGTTAATATGGAGTATCACATTAATTGATTTGTGTATATTGAAGAATCCTTGCATCCCTGAGATAAATCCCAATTGATCATGGTCTGTGATCCTTTTAATATGTTTTTGGATTCTGTTTGCTAGTATTTTGTTGAGTATTTTTGCATCTATATTTATCAGTGGTATTGGTCTGTAATTTTCTTTTTTTGTAGTATCTTTGTCTGGTTTTGGTATCAGGGTGATGGTGGCCTCATAGAATGAGTTTAGGAGTGTTCCTTCCTCTGCAATTTGTTGGAAAAGTTTGAGAAGGATGGGTGTTAGCTCTTCTCTAAATGTTTGACAGAATTCACCTGTGAAGCCATCTGATCTTGGACTTTTGTTTGTTGGAAGATTTTTAATCACAGTTTCAATTTCATTACTTGTGATTGGTCTGTTCATATTTTCTATTTCTTCCTGGTTCAGTATCGGAAGGTTATACCTTTGTAAAAATTTGTCCATTTCCTCCAGCTTTCCATTTTTTTGGCATAGAGTTGCTTGTAGTAGTCTCTTAGGATGATTTGTATTTCTGCAGTGTCTGTATAAAATTACTCTCCTAGGTTTAAATAGCATATTCCTCAAAAAAAATTTCTTTTCTATACAGAAAAAAATTATTCTTGTCTTGTTTTCCTTTTGTAAAATATTCTTTATTCAAGGAATTATTTTAGCTCTTGAGGTCAGAAGTTTGATAAAGAAAGTCTAAGTTCGTACTATTGCTTTATTTGCTATGTTATTATACCATATAATTTTATTTTCAACTTCTCTCCTCTGTACCAACCTAGAGTGATGAGTCCTAATATATTAGTCTTTATCATAAAACTTTTTTTTGCTTTGATTATTTAATCTGTCTTTCTCTTTTGCTAACTTTAAATGAGAAAATAAAACAACTACTGGAAGCATTGCTTCATGAAATAATTAGAATCCTGTGAAAAATCTGTTGTAGATAAGGTTCTAGAATATGCCAATCATTAATTATGTTGCTTTAGCTACAGAATTATAGGAGGCTCATGTCTTCAAATAGCTAATAATTACCCTTGACACATCTATTGGTGTAATTTAAAAGATTATCCCATCTTACAAGTGTAATTTGAATTATTATTTTCCTAAATGCCTTACCTGGATGAAGTAATATGAGAATCATGTCTATTTAGAGGACTGTCAGAGATTGTTTTTCATTTTATCTTAATAGAGTTCCCCTTGCATACCCAAGGAAAGCATAATATCTCAAAACCGAAAAAACTTTCAGAAAGTTTTTGTAAATATTAACTGTTGTGCTTAAAAGTATATACTTTGGCATAATAGCTTTTATATATTGCTGTTATCGATAAAAATCTAATGCCCAATTTAATGGCATTGGTGTTATGACACAAAATATTTTAGTAGTACTCTATTGAACACTTTTTAAAAGTATTATAATTCTAAATAAATAAATTTCATATAGTGTAGATCCTTTGCTTATGTTCTTATTAATGCTCTAAAAAGAAATCTATCAAGTCTTTTTGCTAGATTGTTACAGTTTTGAAAATATGCTTTCCCTACACTGGTATGTAAATGAATGTTCTATTAGGTGTGTGTCAAATGAATTTATCTTCATTTAAGGGGTTTTTGTGTGTGTGTTAATTCAGTTCCCAGGATATTTCAATATATATTTCTTCACTAACACAAAACAAATAAAGGTTTAAAAGAACATTAACACAGGTCTGCTGAGAGGTTATGAATATGCATTTATACTTCCAGAGATACCTTGAGTATTATTTCAAGCAGTCATTTTACTGAAGTAAAGACTTACACATTATCAGTTTGTATATATGGAACTATATTTATGATCATTTTTAGAAAAATAAAGAATTTTATAGGGTTAGCATTAGAATATGAGATAATCCTTTGAGTCTTGCTTTAAAATGAAACTGGTGAATACAGGTCCAAGAATTAAGATTGTTCTTTGAAACTGCTTTTATATCTCTAACATAAAAACAGGTGTGTGATCAAAAGTAGCACAAGTAAAAGGTGTCTAGTGTTCTTTATGTAAGATAAATCATTTAAAATTTAAAAGCACTATACAAATATAAGATAATGTTGAACACTGGATATATTTGTAAACACAAATGTGATCATACTTTAAGTTACATTTATATTCACTTCAGAAGTACTCAGCACTGATGATATATTTTAAATATATTGTTGGGATGAAGCAAGTAATTTTACTCATAAGTAAGTGTACTTTTGGTAATATTTGTAAGCTATGAGTTAATATGTTTAAATATTCATGTAAATATATGGAATTCTTCAAAGAGCAAGAATCCCAGAATTATTGGTCTCTGACATTTACTTTTCAGACTTCTTAAGCTCTGAAATATCTTTTCCTTAGAATCATGTTGCCATGGTGATGCTTCATATAATTTCGGACAAATAGGATTTAAGACACATTCATTTCAGTGGAATTGTAAAATTACTTAAAATATGGTTGGAATCTGGACACTATTTGATGGACCTCAGCCAATATTCTTCATCTTTTATAATAAGGTAAGATGTTGGAATTTACTTTTAAATGAAGATATTCATACAAGAGCTGTATGAAGGTTTAGATGCCATTGATTTCAATATGAAACTGTTAGGTCCAAATGTGACATCATTATACAATAGTGCAACTTACACATTATAGAATTATACAACAATGCAAGTGTGTCATGACTTTATGTGGGAAAAAATTTTCTAATACAATTTAACCTTGAGCTAACCTTTGCTTTGACACGATTTCAGAACTTTAAGCTTTTTGTAACATCATGTGTAAAATTTTCCATGGATATCTCAAAGCACAAAAACTTTAATTTAAATTAGAAGGAAGACCTCTTATGGTTTATCTTTGAAATATGAAGTTGGGACCAATCTTCTGCCTTATCACTTTTCCTAACTCTGTATACAGCTACTTGGAATGAAAAAAATCTCATTCTGTGCCATATGAGTGAAGCCAAAAACTTCCAAAATTGCCAGGACTTCTCTCCTTGGGGACAATGGGAATCTCAGGAGAAGTGAAACTACCATCTTTAAAAAGAACCAGGAGTAATCAATGTTGAATTTGGATGATAAGTGAATATTTTGTGATTCGTAAGTTGATATTAAATAAATGATACTTTCTCTGTAATAATGTCATAGTTGTTTAATTTAAAATAATTTATTTAGTGAAATAATTTATTTTTTATTTTTCTACTTTAATTATTTTGCTTTATTTCATGAAGCAGATTTGTTTCTGTTAAATGCATACATTTATGTGAAACATAAGCAGCTAACATTGAAGTAACTGGTTATTGCTACACTCATCCAGGCTTTATGTCTAAATCAAGATTTTATTTATTTCCTCTTTTTCCCCTTTATCAAAACTTAATTTATCAGACTGTAAATGTTTAATATGTGCTCTCTTCTTTCTAGAAGGAAGGTCATTCTTAAGAAAACTCTTAATACATGATATAATGCTATTTTTCTAAGATGATTTTCTTTTGAATTGCATACACTTACCTTGAAAATTTTTCCATTTTTTCATTACAAAAATCACTCAAGAGAGGCAAAATAACACAGGGCTTACCAGCAAGTCTGAATTAATTATAAAGAAGGAAGATTAATATGATAGAAGCATAAAAAACCTATAAAATTTAATTTTTTCCAAATACCAAGCATTACAAAGCAATTGTATTGAATAATGTTTTCTGTATACTTCCATTAAAATGGCAGGGCTTCCCTGGTGGCACAGTGGTTGAGCATCTGCCTGCCGATGCAGGGGACGTGGGTTCGTGCCCCGGTCCGGGAAGATCCCACATGCCGCGGAGCAGCTGGGCCCGTGAGCCATGGCCGCTGAGCCTGCGCCTATGGAGCCTGTGCTCCACAGCAGGAGAGGCCACAGCAATGAGAGGCCCGCGTACCACAAAACAAACAAACAAAAAACGTCAGAAAAAAGAAAAGTGTAACTGCAGTGGTAAGAAATAGGGCTTAGGCGTCTGTTTTCAGTAGTGATAGAAATATATATATATATATTTTTAACCTCACAAACTTTAAATGATCTTTACCATAGGAAGCTCCAAAAGTTTTGAATTTTGAATAAATAAGAAAATATGGGTTAAGTCAGAGTTTGTATTTGCTCAAATGTTCATTCGTAAATTATTGTAAGCAATATTTCATACTTGCCTGCTGCATCTCTCAAAAATGTAATCCCCCCAAAATCTATTCAAAAAGTTTTTTTGAACTTCATAAGTGAATGATTTCTTATATAACTGCAATAAAACCTCTGGGAAAGAACCTATGAAAGTACTGTGTCAGCAATTTTAGCTTATTGCATATGACTTGTTCCCTTTTCCACATAATATTTAATGTATTTTTTTAACATCTTTATTGGAGTATAATTGCTTTACAATGGTGTGTTAGTTTCTGCTTTATAACAAAGTGAATCAGTTATACATATACATATGTTCCCATATCTCTTCCCTCTTGCATCTCCCTCCTTCCCACCCTCCCTATCCCACCCCTCTAGGTGGTCACAAACCACCGAGCTGAAGCTAGTGGGAAGCAGCCGTATTTAATGTATTTTAACTTCAGATTGTATAATGCCATAGCTGATAGGAGCTTTGAGCCTTTTTTGGCATTTTAAAAATTAAGGTTACTGACCACTTTAGGAAGAAAATTTAATGAAGAATATAACTCTTAAATGATACCAAGTGGTATTTTCCTCCCTGGGACCAGCACTAGATGTTATCTGTCTAGAATGTGTTTGTGGATTCTAAAGTCCACTTCAAAATTTCTTGAGCTACAAGCATGCTTGTGTGTTGCTGGTCATGTAGAATTAAAATTCTTTGTCGACATATGCTGAAGAGGAGAAATGGAACCATGGGCATGGCCCAACATAGTATTCTGATTTTTGTTCAGTATTCAGCAGAGTGGGACCCTAAGGAAAGAGAAGAAAAATTGGCAATTGCTGTTGAGCATGAAAACATGCAGAAAAGTGTTCACTGGCCTAGAGTAGGTACATTTTTTAATGCGAGAAGAGAAAGGGCTAAATTCTGTGGGTGAAATGCAATAGAAGGAGAAAGAAGTGGTATCAAGGGTCCAATAGGACCTGATTTGCTATTTACTGCTTACCTTTGACAAGACATTTGCCTTTTCTGAAATTACACTGACTTGGTAAAATGGGAAAATAGCTACTGGCTTTCTTCACAAGATAGCTCTGATAGTTAAAAGAAGCACACACATAAGAGAAATGTTACAAGATTTTATTATGTGTACACTGCTGTCAATACAAGCTATTCCAAATGAGATTGTTGGGTATTGGGTATTTTTTCCCACAATTTAATTCTAGAACATTTGTCATGTAACTAGCAAATCTTTTCTAAGACTGTGTATACTTCCATAGAAGGCCCCAATCCCCATCTTCCCTCAGGTGAAGTATGCCATCACCTACTAAGTGATCTTCCTCATCGGCTCTGGCCCTTCTCCAACCCGTTCCCCACATTGTAGCCAACGTATTACTTCCTGGTTTAATAAACGCTAGCACTGCAGCATTTTGTTTCGGTTCTTCAGACATATCATGTGCTCTTCCACCACTGAGAGAGCTCTGTCCTTTGCCAAGAAGACCCTCTCTGCTCCCCAGCGCTGCTTCCATTTTAATATTCAGCCACTATTCATCCTGATACTTTTGCTCAGGTGTTACTTTTTCAGAAAGGACCCACTTGTCTAGCTCAGGTCCTTTTATAATGCACTCACAGAACCCAGTGACTTTCATCCATTTACCCTGGTTTGTATATTCATTATAAATTATTCCATTAATATCTGCCTCCTTTACCAGACTGTAAACTCCTTGAGAGCAAGATTCTATTTTCTGCTTACTGTTAATCTGCAAAATATCTGGGAAATTAGAGAGGCTCAATAACTTTATATTTCTATGAAACTCTTCTAAATATTCATAGTAATATTTTATTGACTGATGTTATTTTTTTAACATCTTTATTGGAGTATAATTGCTTTACAATGTTGTGTTAGTTTCTGCTGTATAACAAAGTGAATCAGCTATATTTTGACAATTTGCTTGTTTCTAGATAATGAACTTTTAAAATGGACCTATCCACGGGTCAGGCTAGAGGACATATGACAGGAGAAACACAAGCGTGTGGTGGTGGCCCATGTATCCTCTGAGTATAGTGATATACAGTAAACAGTCATCCAAGCCACCATAAAATCCCATGAGGAGGGAGCAACTTGAAGAGGCAAGATGCTAGGATCCAGCAGTCAGTCTGTTGGTGTTTGACAGACTTAGGAAAAAGTAGCAGAGACTAAGCTGTGGGTTTAGGTGGAATTCTGATGAAGACCCAATAACTGGAACTGGACTCAGTGAAGAGATAGCATTGGGGAGAGAAAGGAAGTTACCATCTCTACAAACAGACCAGCAAAAAAGTGGAATTGATGAAGACTCACCTGAGCTATTTAACTAGGGCTTATGAAGGATCCATCTAATTAAGGACCCATCTAATTAAGGACAAGAAGAATCCCTGAAGCCTAAACTGTATTGCTCTTGAAGGAGAAGACAAAGGTAAATCCACAGAGTAGCAGAGAATAAAGAAAAAGGGGAGGGGCCATGAAGATTTTTACGTCAATCAGAATTTATTTTTAATGTGAAAATATTTTGATCAATATAAAGTGTGGGTGAATGCTCTGTGTCTGTAGCAGCAGGGTAAACGATAGAGGGGATTAGGTGTTAGAAAATGAGGAGGTGATAAGGAAAGGCTAAAGATAAATTATTGTTTCGTGGAAAAATTAAAAATATAATACAAGGAAAAAAGGAAGAATTTAAAAAGAAATTTTTTCTCTCAGGGAATTTGAGAATATTGTATACACAGTAAGGGTTTTTGAAAGCCAGGAATGTGCAGTAAATAATCCAGTAAATAACTAGGATTTGGATCATCAGTGAGCCCAGAGTGGAGCTAAAATGGTTAAATAACCCTGAGTAGAATTAATTCCTTATTAAGACAGACACCAAAATAGGAGACAACATTTTATAGGCTAGAGATGCTAGAGGCATGGGGAAAGGAACAAGAAAACTCTCTTACTTACTTAAAACTGTCACTGTGCAGTGTGCATATTTGAGGGTGGTGCTCTTCATTAAATATTTCAAAATAATTCTATGCCTGTAGGGCTGTAAGTATACATATGTGAGACTGTGATACGGTCCCCATTACAATGAATGTAACAGACATTCCCTAGATAGCACATTAAACAAACTAAAAATTTCTTATTTTGAGTACCCTTGGCCATAAACAGGAGAAATGGAGATTATATAAATAATAAAAGAATGATAATGATAAGAGAAAATGTGACCTATATTAAGAAAAAGATAATGAAGTCACCTAAAATTTCTGAGGACATTATGTTAAATTTTTAACAAGTAACATATCCTTTTTGGAATTCTTTGCTATGTTTTTGAGCAACTAACACAAAATGTTCTTGTCTAAAATAATTTTCCTTACATACACCTCACCTACTTATTTTATGATTTATTATTGTATCAGTACATGTTTATTTCACAGACACAGTAGGCAGAATAATGATCCCCAAAGATACCTGCAACGTAATCCTTGGAATCTGTGACTATGTTACCTTACACAGCGAAAGGAACTTCACAGATATGATTAAGTTAAGGATGGAGAAAGTGCCCTGAGTTAGTCAGGTGGATCCAATCTAATCACATGGATTCTTAAAAGCAGATACCTATCCTGACTGTAGAGAACCAGAGAGATGGCATTATGAAAAAGACTCAACCCACTGTTTTTGGCTTTGAACATAGAGTGAGGGACCTCAAGCCAAGGAATGTGTGTGGCTTTTGGAAGCTGGAAAAGGCAAGGACCTCATTCTTCCCTAGAGCCCCCAGAAGGAATGCAGCCCAGCAAACACTTTGAATTTAGGCCCAGTATGGGCTAAGTCAGACTTCTAACCTACAGAACTGTAAAATAATAATTTGTTGCTTTAGGCCACCAAGTTTGTGGTAATTTGTTACAGCAGTCATAGAAAAATAATACATACATATACAATGGAATATTTATTTATATGGAAATTTTTAAATTTAGAAGAATAAATGATAAAATGAAAGAGAAAATGAAGTTTACTAGAATCAACTGAGCAAGAACTTAGAATTCTTAGAATAAAAAGCATTATTTTTAGTTCCTTTTGTCATTGAGATAGAGTTGTTTAGTTTTCCATTCATTAAAAATTTAATCTTAAAATAGCATTTCAAGAATGTGTCATTCTTTATTTAAAATGGACTTAACTTTCAAGGGATTCAGTGAATAAAATATACTCTGTTGTTTACTATAAAAGTATATTATCCATTAGAGTAGTAAATATAAAGAGCTCCATAAAGACTGTACCTTATACAAGCCCAATTAAAAAATTAAACTTTATGGGCTTCCCTGGTGGTGCAGTGGTTGAGAGTCCGCCTGCCGATGCAGGGGACACGGGTTCGTGCCCCGGTCCGGGAAGATCTCACATGTCGCCACGGAGCAGCTGGGCCCGTGAGCCATGGCCGCTGAGCCTGTGCGTCTGGAGCCTGTGCTCCGCAACGGGAGAGGCCACAACAGTGAGAGGCCCACATACCGCAAAAAAAAAAAAAAAAAAAAAAAAAAGAAAATTAAACTTTATGATTCTGAAAGATTTTCATAAGCATAAGATAGGCAAACTTTCCAAAAATACACTTACTTCCAAACCTGTTAAATAAAATGACTGAATATGTTTCAGTAGGTTGCCAGATTGTGGCCAAACTCAGACCACATTTCATTTATTATCAGAGTCATATATATTGTATAGAGAAGTATGAGGAATGTGGTTATTAACAGCCATCAAGTGTTGATCACTTCCACTTCTACTGCAACATTAAATCAAACCAAACCACATCAGATGACAATAACAGTAAAGTTCAGCCAAGAGTAGTAGAAATTATATGTATAAACAGAATAAACAATAGTACTTTTATGACAGACATTACATCAATTTACTATTTCAAAAGAAAATTCATCTACTTATTTAAGAGACATTTATTGCAAAACTTCTCTGAATATACATCTCCATATGGCTCTGTATGCTGTTAAAATATACAAACAGGGCCTTACTTAATAAACTTGCACTTGGAAGAAAAAAAAAGATATGTAGTTGTGTTCCCATGAGCATTCAACTCTGGGGTAAAATTAGAAGACAAATATTTTAAAACCACAGTGTTTCCAAGTCTCTAGGTTTGGGAAATCTATCTTTGATCTTCATGGAGTTTAATATAGAATAAAACTGCACCTTCATGAAGTTTAATATAGAATGGAGAGCACATAATTAAACATAAAAAAATTATTAAAAATTGATTTAAATGCTTTGAATGGAGAGAGCAGAATGTTAAAATATAGGGATCATGTGTAGATCTGAAAGACCTTAGAAAAATTATATTCCTGGTAAGCTTGGGAAGCTCTTCATATAAATACAACTCTCCAACCAGGCGTTCAAGACTTTCCTTGAATGCCTAATGTAAATACAACACCTTTTAAGATTAAAAATATAAAAAAGGTTAGGTAACAATGCAAAGGCTAAATAATAAGATATTCATGCAGAAAATAACAAAGCAATGGTGTCTAAATCAGTGGTATTAGTTATTAGTGTTATGATATTATCAGAAAAATATGCTATTATTGTTATTATTCTTTTGTATTGGAGTGGATAGAATAACCTTAAGAAAGGTGTTCACATTTAGCTGGATCTGCACACTATGCAGGGGCAGGAAAAAAAAAAAGATTCTGACACTTATGCATTACTTTTCCAAAACAAAACAAAACCAAATATAACAACAAAATGATGTAACAAAAGAAATGGACAGTTTTGAAGTTTGGGGAACTTTTGCTGCTTTCTGAAGTTAAATTTCAAGCAATTATGTCTGTTCTGCTTCCTTGTCAGTTTTCTCATTTTGCAGCATCATATTATGTGTAAGAAGCAGCAAATGTGGTGATGGAATAATCTGAAACCAAGAACGGTAGGCAAAGTGATTTATTCATTACATTCAAACTATCAAAACAAACAAAAGATTTAATATGCCCTGTGCAAAGTAAGGCTATTTTAACACCAAAACATACTTAATATGATAAGCAATGACAAATGAGATAACAAATGTCTGTGTCTCAACAGTCTCACCTAAATATGCATTTCTATTTCTTCGACGTGTGGTGGAGTCCTGCAAAAGCAAAACGAGCCTTTGCATTACCATGAGCATGATTAGATTCATATCACGCAATGACAATTGTCAGTTACTTGTGCCCAGCACTCGTACTGCCCCCAATTATGTTGAGTCTGGTTCTAGAGAACCACCCCTTCCCTAAGAAATATAGCATTCTTGTGTAGACAAAGTTGCCTGGTGTTATCTTCTATTTGATCGAATTGTTCTTGACCAATTAATTGATTATTTTTAATAGTACATGATGCTGACTTGGATTTGAAAATCTAGTACATTCAAGTGCTGTTGTTTACAATAGTAAAAAAAATTAAAAAATAATCTATAATAGGTGGTTTGTCTAATTACTGTAATTGTGTGAAAATTAATATGTAAAGGCATGGAAAGATGTTTACACTATAGTGTTTAGTGAAAAAGAAAGACTCTGTCTAGTACTTACATACAAGAATATCCTACTGAGTGTGATTTAAATGAGGAAAAAGAGTGGAAACAAATTCATGTTCTAGTAATCTAATGGTTAATTTGAATGTATCACAGGATTGTATGGCTGCAGGTCATCGAAAACTTCAATAACTGAGGTTTGAGTAAGATTTTTTTTTTTTCTTTTGTAAGAGACTTGCTTAGACAACCCAGTGCCAATAAGGAAGCACCATATGGTTAGAGCCCAGTCAATTTCTATCTTTACTTTTCATCATAATGATTTATACCTTCAATATAGTCTTATTACCATATGGCTGCTGAAGCTCCAGCCATCTTGTCCACATTTCAGATAGAAACAGTAAGGAAGGGGCAAAAGGACAAAACTTCCAGCTGAAACAGCCACCTTTAAAGTTTCTTTCTAAAGCTCTTAGTGTGAGCAAATGTGTGTGAAGTGGACTGGAAAAAATAAATTAAATTTCAATCTTATAGTTATACTGATGAGAGGCAAATATGTACAGAGGCAAATATGTATATAAACTTACAGTCAAAATACTGATAATGAATTTATTTGGATGGCACCAAAATAAATGACTTATAAGAAAGAGTAAAAATTAGGGTAAGAAAGAGACTTTATTTTCTCTTTGTTTGGGGTAAAATACTGACCAGAAAAATGACGGTTTTGCCAAAAGACATTTCCATAACACAGTAGTCCATTAGATAGCAGAGTGATTTATCAGTTTATTTTCTTTTTATCACCTAATTTTGTTATATTCAGTTCTAGATGGGACCTTATATATCAGATATGTGTGAATTTGGATTAAATATCATGGAAGATCTAAAAACTCTTAATGGTATAGAGGAAGAGCATGGCAAAAATGAGGCTCTATATTTATTACCAATTTTCAGTACATTTTCTGTTTCTCAGGAAAGAGAAATGTAATTGGCATAATGAAGTATAATAGGGGTTTTTGCTAGGCACCCTTTGCTTTAGTATTTGGAGTAAAAATGGGGACATAGATTTTGAGCTGGGACTTCATCTTTCTCATTAAGAATTTAAAATTATTTGAAATGTAAACTATGGCAAATGCAAATTTCAATGAGATAATTTTATACTTTATTTTATACTTTATTAATAAATTTTATACTTTATTTTATACTTTATTAATAAAGTATAAAATCAGCCGAGAGAAAGATTGTTTCACACATAAATTTTTAAAATATGGCTTTAAGTAAATTAAGGATTTCATAGTAAATATCTAAAATGTAATTTTACACATATGGCATATGGATTTATAGATACAGTACTCAAATCAGGTAAAGTTTTATTGTACAACTCTTCATATGTTGATTTGGTAGCAAAAATATTTGTGCTTTTGTTATTTCTGCTTTGTTTTGTTTCAATTGTCTACACACACTCATGTGTATAGCTTTTCTACCAACATTCTAAGCATAACTCTTTTTCTGTGTAAGGTTAAGTGTGTGATCCTGTTTCTTAAACTGTTTTTTATTAACCCCCAGTGTTTACATACTGGGGTGCCAAGTGGTAAACTGAGACTTTTTTTAGGACTTCTCACTTTCTTCAGAACAATTTTTATAGGGGAGAATAAGTGTTATAATTAGCAAAAAATTGCAAATATAATTTTACTGGGTAGTTTGGAATATTTACATGAATTTATTTCTTAAAGTTGAACTCCTTTACAACCAATGGGCAGTTTGGGATTCCCCTACTAGATGCCTAAGGTATGATTCCCTTTCCTTTGCTATTAGGAGTGCTTTGATGGTGATATTTAAGAATTTTTAAATAGTATCTTTCTTTGCTCATATATAGACCTTTTTTCAAATCAAATTAGAAGAGACCTTTGTAAAATACAAATGCTATCATGCATTTAAAACCTCAAATGGCACCATATTTCATAAAGTGTAAAGTCCACAGTACTCCGCAGAGCCTGCCAGTCCTGCCCAAGTGGTTCTTCCCTATCTGCTTGGACTCACATCCAGCCATTCCTCCAAGCACACCTACACTGTGGTGACTATGTAAAGGCTTCCTGAATGTGTCTTGTTTTTCATGCCTCCATGAATTTTCACAGGTTCTCCTTTTCCCCTTCTGTTCTTCTCTCACACTCTTCCAATTTATTGGATTCCTATTGATCTCTTAGGGCTCAGCTTGCATTACCTCTTCTGCAAAGTTGGCCAAGTAGGGCTAAGTGTAGTGTCCTGTTTTAACTCTGATGTTTTCTGTCACAGTACCTCTCAATTATAAAACTTACAGAATTTTGTTAAACTTTTTATTTACTGGAGACCTAGATTCCAGAAAAATTGGCCTACAGCGTGTAGTACAATACAAGTAGTTTTGGATTAAAGCCGTAAAATCTCATTTATGAAATCTCAGCACAGTTTTCACTAAGGGGCTTTCCTCAACCTCCCTGAGTAGTCAAAAGCTTCTCCTGTAGGCCATAAAGCAGACTTTCCTTCACAGCATTCTCAAGGACCCATTGTATTTACATTTGTTTGTGTGCCAACGTGATTACTGTCTTTCTTTCCACCAGACTGTAAGTCTCTCAAAGGTGTGTGCCAGACATGTCTTTCCAAAATCGGTTCACTAGTGAATGAGTAAGTATTCACTGAATGAAAGAACTAATTTATCAGTTAATTAGTGAGCTTCCTTTCTAGCACTCTCCCTTTATGCACTACAATTTATATATGGTATCGTCTTTTCTGAAATCCTCTAGGCTCCTTTCACTGCAGGGCTTTTGCACATGCTATTGTCTGTCTGGAGCAGTCTTTCCATCCTGGTTTCTCTTCACAATTCCTGTCTTAGCTTAATTAACACCTTCACAGAGAAGGCCGCCTAGCTCAACTTCTTGAGTGTGACAGCCCTCTTTTCCTCCTGTTCTTCTTGTCTCTTTCAAAAATTGTATTAATTTTACAATTACATAATTATTTTTTCATTTATGTTGTCCACTAAACTATGAATCCTACAGAGGTGGGTACCATGCCTGATTTGTTCACTATCAAATCCTCAGTGACTAACATAGAGATTCATGCATATTACACACAATAATATTTTGAGTGAACAAATGAATAAAAAAGAACCAATAAACTATTGAGATATATGCCCTATTAAATTTCATATTACTCCTCCAGCAAAAGCACAGTATGTTAGTAACGGGGTTGGTTATAAGAAAGCAGCATAGATATATTACATGCTCAATTTTCTCACTGATGCTAGTTTCTTTCTAGATCTCACAGTAGTTCATAATCAAAGTCCCTTGTAACTTCTTCAGGATGTTTCCATTACTAAATCCACAAGAATCCAGGTGTGGATCTGTACACGGTGTGGGCATGTGTCTGTCTCTGCTTCTCTCTCTCTTGTGCCCTTATCACAGCAAACCAACAACACACCCCAGCTACTTTCCATTCAACAGAATGATCTCTCTCAATACACAGCCATTCCATTGGAAATTGGTCTTATATATTTTTTTCTAATGGTAGTTTTTCTGTTTATTTTTTAAACATTTTAAAACTGGTTTATCTTAATGTTTACCAGGGAAGCGCTCATCCCTCTCCTTCTCCCTAAGTTATTCAAGTGAAAATAAAGGCCTCAGTGTTTTATCACAATATGATATTATCATCTGATAGCAGTGGAAATTTGTGCATATAGAAAGAGGTGTGTATTCTTGAGCATATGATTTAGTTTCTCATCCTACATCAAACACCAGAGATAGGAAATCATATTACCTAAAAGTGCATTTCTCTTCATTTTCTGTCCAAGCATACTTATTTATTAAAGAAATTTTCTCACAGATCAACAAGAAAATATTACTTTTCAATTTTTTTCAGTATATGGGTCACACTAATATAATGAGACAGTAATTACTTTCTGTTTATACTATAGTCAGGTGTAATCTGTTGAACAGAAAATATTCACAATCTCACCAATAACTATAAAAGATTGATTTAAAATAGTAAGTAGAAGTTACTAAAATTACTTTGAAAACATCGTGCAACCCTGCATATCCCCATGTAAATTACATACAGGGTTGTTTTATTCTAGATATTTACCTTCTATATTGGATAATAATAGATGAAATTTTGAAATAATTCAAGTGATTTTACAGCATGTATTAAAGGGCCACACACCCAAGCAAACCAGCATGAACATTCTGTAGTTTGTATTGCTTCCTCTTATGCGTGGAAAGGAAGCACATCCTGTTACTTAGTCAAAAAAATTTTTTTCCAGACTCCAAATTTATATATGCTGAAAAATGGCAAGACAGAGAAGGAATGGTCAAAAATCTTTCCGTGTATGGGCATCACACATTCTATAAACAAGGGCTTGTGAACTGGGTAATTTAGTAAAATATCCATGCTCATAGTGAGAGTTAACTAATAAAGCACACTTTAGCTATAAAAAGAGGTGACAGGCAAAATATAAGGGACGAGGCCTATTTCATATTCTAGGATGTAAGTTTGACTTGTTTTCACTTTTAAACTCTTGAATTTTTTTTTTAAACCAAGAGAAATTTATTTTCCCACAGTTCTGGAGGCTGGAAGTCCAAGATCAAGGTGTCAGCAGATTTGGTTTCTTCTGCAGCCTCTCTCCTTGGCTCACCTTCCTGCTGTGTCCTCACATGATCATTTCTACATGTGCACCTAAACTCATTACTTTTAAATAATTGTAGATTTCAAGAAGAATTGCAAACACAATACAGATAGTTACTATATACTCTTCACCCAGGTTTCCCTGAAGTTAGCATTTTATATAACCATAGTTTCTTTAACAAAACTAAGTAATTAACAGTAATATATACCATGAACAAAACTATGGATTTTATTCACATTTCACCAGTTTATCCACTAATGTCCTTTTCTAGATCCATGAACTAGTCTAGAACACCATGATGTACTTCATCATCATGTCTCCTTAATCTCTTCTAATTTGTGAGAATTTCTCGGTCTTGTCTTTCATAATCAAGATTACTGGTCAGGTATGTTGTAGAATGTCCCTCAATTTGCGTCTGGCTGATGTCTTTTCATGATTAAATTGGTCTGTAGATTTTGGGGAATGATGTCACATAGGTGAAGTGCCCCCTCGTGATATTATATCAGAAGTGTAGGATATCAACTTGACTACTGGTAATGTTAAGCTTGCCAGGTTTCTCCACTGCAAATGTTACTATATTTTTCCTCTTCATACTCTGTTCATAAGAAGTGAGTGACTAAATCCAGCCCACAAGCAAGAGGATGAGAATTAAGCTTCATCTTCAAGAAAAAGGAGTATCAAAGAATTTGTGGACATGTATTAAAACCATCACAATAATTAATTAATATAACAGGAGAGATAGTTTGAGAATATACAAATATCCTGTCTCCCCTTAAAACTTAGCCTAAATTTTAACAGGTATAAGTGGACCTTGCCTGTAGCAATTATTACTATGCATTTCTTCTGCAATTATTATTTGAAATTCTTCTGTAGGGAAGGTTTGTTATTTTTCCCACAAATATATTTATTCAATCGTTTATTTATATCATTATGGACTCATGTATATTTCTTTTACTCTTAGTGCTTTAATCCAAAACTACTTTTATTTTATTACTTAAATTGTTCCTGTTTTGGCCACTGGAGGTATGCTCAAGCTGCACCTATAGTTTTTACATGTTTACTTACTTCTTAGCATTTCATTACTTTCTAGCACTATAATTTGCTACAGGCTCATTTTGTATTTTCCCTATACCAGCCCTAAAATTAGTTATTTCCCGTAGGAGCCTTTGTCCTTTTATTGAAGAATGGAGTGAAGAAACTAAGACCCGGTGCTGTGTAGGCTCTTTGCTACTGAGGTCTTGTTGCTCTGAATCCTTTCCAGCATTTGGTATAGTTGGTATATTTTATTTTAGTCATAGTCATATCACATTATGCTTTTAATTTGCTGAATTTAGTTGAAAATCATATGACTAAGTACACTTTAAGGATATTTTACTGCTCCTAAATTAATTGTTTCAGATTGTCACTACGTGAAGCACATTATACTTATCACCTTAGTGGATAAAATGGTACTTCAAGATTTATGAATCTATCCTAGAGCAATATCATCTCTGTTGCTATGTCACCATTGCTTCTGGCCCAAACTCTCTAACTATGATTAATTTCTCAAAATCTTTAGGTTCCTTTCTATGTTGCTGTTCTCTCAAAAGTGGACATCTGGCCAAACCATACAGAGTTATTTTAAGTTGTAGTTTGAACTTACATGGTCAGTATTTTAATGTGGATGTTTTAAAATTAAGATTTTCTTTCTTTAGAGGTGTTTCAGGTTCATTAATGTGAATTTTGACAGGTTGTTAAAATTTAATGAAAATTACTTTATAAAACATTTGATTATTAAAAAATTCTATTTGATACATGTAGTTTTGAAAAATATTTGTTCACATCTACATCTGAAATTAAAACAGAAGAATCATAATGAAAAGACTAAAATACAAGATAAATCTATTTAAGAAGTTTAGCATCAAAAAAGTTTTATAAATCAAAATTTATCCATAAAATTTTTTCTCATAACATTTAAACATCAAGATCTGAACTAAAAATTTTATTCTTCATCTTGGGCTAGTTTGAGTTTTCTGCATTAAAGGTTTCTTGGGAACATTAACTGATAATATTAATCTTCATAAAAATCAGTAAATTTTTGAATCAAAGAATTATCTCAGTGCAAAGAATTTTAGGTTCATAATCATTTTTTCTCACAATTTTTGTACTATAACCCTTGGTTTCCAGTACTCTAGTACAAGGAATTTAATTCTAATATAATTTCTATTCCTTTAACTCATGGAAAGCTATTTGAATATTCTTAACTTTTGATGGTCTGATATTTCACCAAGAAGTGTTAAAACTGGTTCAAAGGAGAATTCAAAGTTTTATATCTACACACACACACAAACACACATGGACAAAGTGGGGAGGGAGAGAAAGAGAGAGAGAGAAACAGAGGGTGTAAAGGATGATAAATTGAATATACAAATAGATGAAAAATTGGCTTAAGGGAGAAATAATTTCCCTCCACCAGAAATAACTAATTTGCCTATCTGTTAGAAAAACAATTCAGTTGATATTGCTATCAATAATCTACAACTTACAGAATTATAAAGTAGCTCAGAGGTAATGAAATGAAGAGAACTCTGTCTGGTTGATTGGAAAGCTAGTTAGGATACCCACACATTTAATCTCTCTTTTCATTTCAAAGTTGTTTACAACTTTTCTTGAAATAAATATGTAAACAATAAATAAATAAATAAATATCTGGGCCCTTGTGACTGAGTCCCTAAATGAAATCACATTTAAATAAACAAAAGTCAACACACCACATTTAAATTAATAAAGGATTTTCTTTCTTTACTTGCTTTTCTAGAAGAATTTTGAAGGGGATCCAAATGCAGTTCCACAGTATTCTCAAAAGGCCCTCTCTCCACTTTCCCACTCTTGAAGATCTGGGATATCCTTAAGCTGAAGGATTAAACTCTTAGCTAAAAGATAGACTAGCATAAATTTACTTTACTTAGAAAGAGGCTATAAAAGCAAAGCATTACAAAAAAAATTCAGTTGTTTCAGCCAGAGTTTTGCATGAAATAATAATGATAAATGATCCCTGAGAACTTGTTAGCATAGTCCTGCCCTCAAGTGTGTTCGGAATTTGAATTTTAAAATACTGTGGTGGTTCAGAATATTTGTGTGTTAGAGTGCTAAATTTGCTTATATTATAAAGACATCTTAGACAACCATAGCCACTGACCTAAATGGTCAGTGGCAACACTTCTAAATAATAAAATATTATTATCCATCATATGTAAATCATCCTCATAGAATCCAATAATGGACAAAAATATGTCAGGCAAATGAGAGAGGGAGAAATCTAAACGGTTAATAAACACATGAAAAGTATTCCATTCTAGGCGATGCAAAATCAATCACTAGGGGATTCCATTTCAGACAATTTGTGGATCCAAATTGTGAAGTTTCAACTGTACTAAGGGTTGAAAATGTAGCAAAACAGGGAAACTCAAACATCTAAAGTGTAGTACAAAACTTTTGGTGAGCAATTTGGCAACATCTAGGGATTTTGATACTCTATTACACAGTAATTCTAGTCCTAGATTTAAAGCATACAATCTCTCTTACACATATGCACAAGTACATATACAAAGCTATTCATAGCAAAATTTTTAATAGCTAAAAGTTAGAAACCACTAACATATTTATTAAATGGAAAATGGATATGTCAATCATAGTATATTAATGTATTGGAATTTTATACAAAGTGGCAAAAAATACATATGTATAAAAATGGCTAAATATCCAAACATAACATTTTAAATTATAAATTATGATACTACTTGATTGCACTTTATAAAACAAGTCTATGTATTCCTTAAATTTATAAACATAGAAAGTAAAAATATAGAGACATGTCTAGTGAAGTTAATACCTTACTCACCTTTAATGCTAAATACCTTATTACCTTCACACCTCCCTCTCATCTTAAGAGGAGGGATGGAACATCAGTACTATGAGTAATCTTGCATTTTCAGCAGGTAGTGTGAACATGAGTTTTTAATATTTTATTCATCAAGCATTTTTACACATGAATTATTTCAAAATCGTAATACATTAAAAGCAAAATGAAGCATGGTACCAACATGTGTCTTCCAACATGGGCAGCATCAGTGAGATCAGACAGGAAGATACTCTTAGAACAGATTCCAAAAGGGAGGGATAATGGTAAGTAATATAAGATTAATATCTATTCCTTTACTTGGTAAGATCCACTGCTCCAGGTTTCTACAAGAAGCACTCCAGGGTTTTGTTATCCCTTTGTGCCTTTTGAGGCACATCCAAGGCAACAGCAGCAACAGTCTTCGATTTTAACATTTGCATTCAATGGATAGCCACTGGCCTTGGAACCATGCTCTTAACTCAATAGATTCTGGTAGTGGTGTTTCCAGATAGCACAGCTTGGTCATCATGTGTTTCAAAGGTGGTCCTTTGTATTTCACATTCTTTGAATAACTTGCTGCCAGTTAAAAATGGTCCAGAAATTGAAACAGCTATAGATCTTGGATTGTTATTACTAAAATTTAAAGGAGTGAATCATTCATGTCTTTCCTTGTCATGGGATTTATTATTCTGGATTCTTTTTGTCCCTTAACCTAGGAGCAGTGAGTCATTATAGTAGCTTTGGGCCCTTTTACCTCTTTTCTTCAATGAGCAGGAAGTTTTTTGTAGAAAAGTTACAGCCAAATGAACATCTGCTTGTATTGACCTAATGACAGCAAAACACTGTTCTGCTAGTCTTTTCTGCAGTTAGGCACAAACAGTCCACGTTTGTACCAACATGGTTAGTCTTTCATGATCTTGGCTTCCTGGGAAGAATTTAATACTAAACATACAGTAAATGCTGTCCTTATAGTTAAAGGATTTAAATCCCTGGTTTCTTTGCCACCCAAGCAATTATAAATTATCTCTCTTGGTAATTTTTCCCTCCATGGCTTGACTAGTTGAGAACCAGATTCATTGCCTGGCATTTTTGAGAGTCTATTACTATAGAGTTGATACATCAGCACCAATTAGCCTCTTACTTAGAGGCTAATTACCAGAAGAAGCTCAATAGGAATTTCTCCTATCTTTGTCTCCACCACCAGTACCATAATCTTTATGATTTAGAAACTCCTGGTATACAAGATAATAAAGTTCTGCCATGCTTACCTCTGATGGACCTTTCATGTACATATTTTGCTCCTCTCTGTTTAGACTTTTTGGGAAGAGACCATGTGATAGGTCTCAAACCATAGGCCTTTTGAGCCTTAGATTCTTTATTTGCTTAATAGTGACACTATTCTCTTGCATAATTATCACTGGTAATGAGGCTGCATGTTTCGCATTTCCCAATGACTGAGTTCATATTTTGGGGAAAAAATCCAGAGTATTTTGTGTTCTGTTTTCCAGCATCCTTTAATGTCTTACATTTGGATTTCATTACCCTTAACTCTAGTCATATATTTGGCAATTATTTAATGACGAGTATATGTGTGTATATATGTATGTTTATGTGTGTCTGTGTGTGCATGTAAGTTTTGTGTCAGGGACCTCCTTGGTGGTGCAGTGGTTAAGAATCTGCCTGCTAATGCAGGGGACACAGGTTCGAGCCCTGGTCCGGGAAGATCCCACATGCTGCGGAGCAACTAAGCCCATGAGCCACAACTACTGAGCCTGCGTGCCACAACTACTGAAGCTCGTGTGCCTAGAGCCTGCAACAAGAGAAGTCACTGCAATGAGAAGCCCGTGCACTGCAACGAAGAGTAGCCCCTGCTCACCACAACTAGAGAAAACCTGCACACAGCAACGAAGACACAAAGCAACCAAAAATAAATAAATTTTTTTAAAAATTAAAAAAAAAATTTTTGTCAGTGACTTGAAGAATAATATTTATATAATTAACTTAATCCATGCTAAATGTAAACATTGCTGTAAGCTAGCTATTTGAAGACTAGGTATGTTTTTTAATGTCCATTTTCAAATTTCTACATTGTTTATTGAAATGCACTTAAAGAGTAAATACACTGAATCTTTTTTTTACTTCTAGCCCTGAATCTGTAAGTTATGCACTTTCATAAGTAAGGTCCCCTGGGCCTCAATTTGCATCCCCGAGTGGAATCTATTTATTTGAAGAATATTTTTAAGCAATTTTCATGCTCAAATAGTCATGAAATTGAGGGGGTTTTCAGTTTCACTAAATCATATACATTTTCCTATTCTCCGTAACTCCTTTTCCTTTGTGCAGATGTGGCATGTGTTCCTAAATTATTTCTGGGAGTACATTTTTGGTAAGGCAGCACCATTAGGAAGAATTCTACTTTAATTTATTTTGAATTACCCCTAAAAGAAGTGAAGAACAATTCAAAATGCCATAAATTAAAAAGCTTACATCAAAAAGTCACAATTAAAAGCATACAGAATAAATTTTTATAGCTTCATTTTGAGATCAAAGACTATATTTAAAATGATGCTCAAAGAGGATATTATATATAATAGACAAAATTATTTCTTTCCTATTTTGAATAACCTGTCATGTTTTATTAACATTAAAATATATTATTAAATGCCCATGATAAGAGTTTCACCAGGCAGTTTCCTATTGCTTTTCATGTGTTGTTTGGTTTTATTGTTTTATTCTCACAACAAACCTAACAAGTCAAAATTATTATTATTTCCATATTACAGATCAGGGAACAGTCAGGTGGGTTAGTCATACAGATCAACTCTAGAATGAATGTGCTTAATTCTCACACTATGTTACCTTCTCTCTCCATACATATTTCCTTCAGAATACGTCAATCATGGAATAATGGTAGCTATTCAATGTTTCCTTATCCTTTTCTTCTGAAGTGATTAATATACCTACACATATATTTGTCATTATAATTTTTTAAGTTTACATTGGTAGGTATAGCATGTGCATTAATTCTCACTTAATTTTGCAGGTGTGGTGAATACAAATAGTATGGACTCCAAACATTACAGAGGTTTAATGTTACAAAGATCTTAAGTTAACCTCCTGAAGTTTAATAGTCTAACAGAAATTTAGTGAACCATAATGCAGGATAGAAAATCTATACCTCTTTCTCTATTTCTGTGGCCTATTCAGTAATTTGACAGAGTTAGACATGCTCAGGTGTTGATTAATGAGAAGAGGATGAGATTAGGAAGAACTTAAAGACATTATTGTGATTTTTATGCCATCATATTTTTTAAAAGGTTTTGACAGAAGTTTCTCTCTGAGTATAAAGTTTAGATAAGGCTCATACCACTTCCATGATGTCATCAGGTATCTTATTTTTAATAATAAAATATTCCAAGTTTATGCAAACCATTGAAATCTATTCTGGTACTAAGGGACCACAAGTTTTAGGAATGTGTTTTAGGACCAGTAAAACATTTTTAAAATGGTGACCCCCCCAAAAAAATTTATAGAATGCATGATTTTCCTGTTAAGACTGACTCTAAAGTATATTATCCAAGTAGACAATATTTAAAACTCAACATGCTAGCTAGTTTTGTAAAAAACTTTGTACCAGAAGACTCTGTATAAATGTACACTATCATTAGCCAGTGATGATATTTAAACAATGTAGCAATACTTGTGTAAAAATTATCTTTATATTATAACTAAATGTTATGAATGTACATAACTGTTTAAATAGAATCCTTCCCATTAAATAGCAGACAATTATTCTAGTTTTCCAGGTGTCTGTTTTAATAGTTTATACCCATGGGATGATGTATGCTCGTCACTGGGGCAAAACTTAATATCTTAACATTTGTGAACCACACAAATGTACTTCAATTTTAATAAAACAATATGCATCCTTGAGTAATGATTATTATAAGTAATTTTCAAAGGCTAAATTTGTATAAAAGGAATTACTTAATAACTTTCTCCATTATGTAATATGTATTCCATTTTTTTGAGTTGCTTGAATATCTATGAAATCTTCCTTTTCCCCTTCTATCTAAGGAAATTTGTAGGGTGGGGCATTGGGAGAATACCAATACTATTTTAAGAGCAAATACAGTTAATATCAATAGATGAGAAAAGCTGACTCTAACACAGAATAATATTTCAGTTTTG
Source organism: Globicephala melas (assembly GCF_963455315.2). Taxonomy (NCBI): domain Eukaryota; kingdom Metazoa; phylum Chordata; class Mammalia; order Artiodactyla; family Delphinidae; genus Globicephala; species Globicephala melas. The sequence goes on from NC_083317.1 coordinate 100,474,709, forward strand.
ATAAGAGTAAAATCATATTAGGATGAATTTTAATGTTCAAATTATTCAAATTCATTAATATATTTTAGGGAAGGTCTTTTGTGTTGAAACCAACATTTTTACCATAAAACAAAAAGCTTAATTTTTTTATGTGCTATTTTTGTGAAGATAAGGAAAGCAGTTTATTGCAGGTGTCCTCATCAGCAAAGAAGGCATGCAACTGTTTGTAGACCCTGTATAAATCAGGATTTAACCAGGATTAGTAGGCAGCATTCCTCACACTCCCTTTATACAAAAATTACTTCCTTACTTCAATTGTTCATATGTCTCTTAAATTACTCTTCAAGATAAACTTTTCTAATGGCATTGTTATTAAGAAATTCATAGATTAATATGAAAGCTCATAGGTCTTTTACAATGGACTCACATCTAATATTTGCAGGGCCTATGAAGACTTCATATCTTATATCTTAATACATAAAAAATTAAATCATGCTAACAAATTATTAAATAAAACATATCTTCTGCCTTGAAAAATATAACATCATTATGGCAAAATTTAAAATATAATGATATAATTGCAAGCATCAAATTTATCAAAGATGATTATATAATATTTAATTATTGTGATTCATGTATGGGCTGATGATAATCGTGTCAAAGCAAAAATTGCGGGCTTCCCTGGTGGCACAGTGGTTGAGAGTCCGCCTGCCGATGCAGGAGACACGGGTTCGTGCCCCGGTCCGGGAAGATCCCACATGCCGCGGAGCGGCTGGGCCTGTGAGCCATGGCCGCTGAGCCTGCGCGTCCGGAGCCTGTGCTCCGCAACGGGAGAGGCCACAACAGTGAGAGGCCCGCGTACCGCAAAAAAACAAACAAAAAAAAACACAAAAAAAACACAAAAATTGCACTGGACAAACTTAAACAGACAAGGAAGACTTCATTCAAAGCTATTGTAATGGGGAAGAGAAAATAGTACCGAGTCTGTACTCAACTCCAGTGAAACAAGGGGTAGAGAGTATTAAAGAGCTGGTGTGTGTGTGTGTGTGTGTGTGTGGGTGTGGGTGTGGGTGTGGGTGTGGGTGTGGGTGTGTGTGTGGTGGTGGTGGTGTGGGACGGGGATCAGAGGTCATCTACGTTTGCTAATTATCCTCACTCAAAGGAAAAGCAAACTTTCACATACTTCATGACAGGAGGTAGCTTTACAGTTTGACACCAAAAGAAGATGGGCTCCTATCATCTCCTCCCTCTTGCATCTCCCTCCCACCCTCCCTATCCCATCCCTCTAGTCATACAGAGTGAAGTAAGTCAGAAAGAGAAAAAAAATACCGTATGCTAACACATATATATGGAATCTAAAAAAAAAAAAAAGGTTCTGAAGAACCTAGGGGCAGGACAGTAATAAAGAAGCAAGAGGATTTTTAAAGAGATGTACCTCTCTAAAGAACAGAGAAATAACTCACAATTACAAGTTTCTAAAGGGAGGAGGAGAGATTTCTGTGGTTATGCCATTTGGATTCTGTAGACCCTAGGATGAGAGGAGGTCAGGACCCTATCATCGGGAAGAAGCCTGCCTAAACCAGAATCAAAAATAATAATCTAAAAATAAAATATTCTTAAGCTTTTAAAAATGTTCTTAAGCTTTTTCCAAAATGATGTATCAATATTAAAAGGCAAAATAGAAGTTATAATTGAGTATACATTTTTAAATCAAAATTATTAAAATTGAATATTTAAAATTCAATTTATGAAAGTGCATTTACAAATCTTACTAAATATTTCAATAGAAATAAAACTACTCACGACTCAACTCTAATGCTCATTGTCCATTAAATGACTATCAGTATCATGTTTCTTGAATGCTTTATCTAGATCAATCTATTTTGTATACAATTTTAAGTATCACACAATTTGTAAAATAGGGCAAAATATTTCTCAGCCACTTGTACAAATGATTCTGAGTTCCTCCAGACCAACAACCTGGAACACAAAAGGAAACAGGAAAATGAACATTAAGCTCAACTGAGAACTGACACTTTCCTTGTTTTGTTTTGTTTTGGAAGCATCTGTTTCATTCCTGCTGAGAGAAAATAAAAATGATAATAGATTCATCTTTTCTCTTACCTAAGTGCTTCTGTTTTACAAACTCTCCACAGTCACAAGCAGTGTCCGATTTCAGGCTCAGTAGCAACACAGCGCACACACTTTCCTGCGTTAGGACCATATCTTTTGCTTAGAGGATGTAGATCTTCATTTCGCCGGGTAGATGATGTTGCTAATGAGAAGGGTCGTTAATGGTTTTAGTACATGATGTCCTAAAGCTGAGCACTGAATTCAAGCGTCATCCATGTGTGTGACATACAGATGTCTCTAAGGCGTGAGGTCCACAACATGGGTCCCTTTTACCTGAGTCTATGTAGAGATCCAAGACTGAAATCTATGGGTTATAGAATCATTATTACAGCATACTTAAATTTTAATTAGAATTTTAAACCATTTACCTGAACCTTGTTCAAATGCTTATCTTGTTTTAATAATAGGAATGTATTTAACACCTGTTTTTGTCTCTTTGAAATATGTGGGATAGCTGATTTGGTATCTTCAACTACCTGAATGTTGCTAATTAAAGGTACTAATCCATTTATATCTGGCTTATACTTTTCCTGAAGCAATACAGCACTTCTTAAATTATACAATTAAGATAAATTTCATGTTCTGATAATGGATCCATTTTAATAATTCAAATCTACCAGCTAATTATGACTTTGTGAGTTCTGTGTTCTTGATAAGAATAGTAATATTTCCTAAAACAGTGTTGTCATTTGTCACACACTAAAAGTATTAGTGATGGACTCACATAAGAGAAGGGATCCAATTCAGAGAGAAAAATTCAACTTCTTTATTGTAATTTTAAAAGTAATGTTTATATCACCATGAAGCACATAGTTACTGTGTATAGAATATTTTAACAGAATAATTTTACTGAGGGTTGTAAATATCTCCCATCAGGATAAAGTGATGTGTTTGGCTTGAGTGGAAAACCATAATTTTAATTTTTAAAGTGTATGATATAAATTCATTGTGAATACTTGAGTTATACATTGGAATATTCTAAGCATGGTTGTAATTTGTAAAAGGACATTCAAGAAGATGAACAGTAGGGGCTAACTAGCCTTATCAGGCTAGTTACATCTGAGAAGATTGCAGCCAATTTGAGAACACTCAAATTTTACAAGAAGGTGAGACAGTTAGTAAAAAATACCTTCTTACAAACAAAAATATACTTTAAAGCTCAATTTGAAGCTCGAACAGGATACCTAATTATTGGTAGTTATTGCTACAATTATGATTACAGTGATTTTATAGAAGTTGATCTGTTTAAAAACTTAAATTTTAAGCCAAAGTTAACAACTAAACATTATTTATGTATTTTAATCATTACATGTTTATATTCTTATCACTACACATTTATTTATTGACTATCATTTCTAATTTACTTTATAAGGTGGGCTGAATGTCCTGCCAAGATGGATAGGGCTCAGTGATACTCTGCAAGAATGTAGACTTTGGTTATCAGAAGCATAAATCAATTGTGATGTTTGTTGATATTGCTTTCTGTTAATGACTTTTTAAATATTTTTTTTCTTTTTACACTTACACTAAATTTAGGTATATTTCAATAAGGTGGGAGTGGAGTGGGAAGCCCTGAGGCAAGCTGAGCAGGACAATCCTCAGGAGTAAATTGGTCCTTTGTTTCTGGGTTAAATTTTCAGGCAAGAATGGTTATGGTTTGAATCTAAGTAATCGTTGTTACTGTTTCAATCCTGAGATTGTCTTAATTCCATAATAGTTATCAGTATTTTACATTTTTTAATTGTTGAGATTGATGGTTCTAAAATATATAATTTAATCATCTTTCTTTGATTAAAAATATAAGTGCTGAGATTAATACAATAGAGTACCAATATATTATTATTTATTTTAATTAGTATTTCCTTCTCAAACCTTATCATCAGCTCCTAAATTAAGTATAATTTTAAAGTTTGTCTTTCAAACAACCATTAACTAGGCATTTACTTTGTGAGGCTCAACACCCTGAGTTGTCAAGATGAATAATGTGTCTTCCTGCCCTAAAAGAGTGCATAGACTCCAGGAGGAAAACAAGCACTAATTTTATAAAGCACATGACATCTACCATTTATTCTGCTCTGAATTAATAAAAGCATGAAATATCCCACAATTCTTTTAATGTTTAAATCACATGTGTCCGTTAGGTGAATCAGAAAAGTTAAGTGCTGGCAGTCTGAGATCAAGAATAAAGAAACATTTTCTTGGTTGACTACAGCGAATTGTGATATTTTATTTATTTGTTTAGAATAAATATCTACTATGATTACATTACAATTCATTATATGATTATGATATATAATCATACACATTGAATTATATTTTATTTATGTAGATATATTCTATATAGAATTCAATCATATAGAATATTATTATATTATATCATATTATAGCACATAATAGAATCTTACATACAAAAAAGAATGTAAAAGGTAATACCAGTACATTTAACTTTCTTTTTGAGAAAAAGGTTTTTTCTGTCTCTGTGGGTCTTTTCATTTTAGGAGTTTTTCAGTGACCTGTAGCTCTCAGACACTTAAGTTTTAGGTCAGTCATCTGTGTAGTTACAAAGAGAGGCTAGAGGAACTCAATAATTACATGCATTCAGAAGAAGGAATGGCTTTTTAAATGTGGATTGTTATACGCACATATGGAGGACCATAATATTCTTCTAAGATAGTATCTGAATTGAGTTATTTGGATTTCAAAGTCTCTGAATATCACCATTCCATACTCAAAACTTCTGTCCTCATATGATGGAGTTATTACCCTGTTTTTTATTTGTAACCAAACCTATTTATCATGTACTTAATAAAAATCAAAATTCTTAGCTCTATCATATTAAAATAGCTAAATCATATCCATGTATATGATTAAGAGACTGTAGAACCATTGACTATGATTTACTACTAAAGGTAATAATATGCAAACCATCTCCCCTGCTGAAGATTAAACTGCCAGTTACTTGCTTTCTTAGGCACACGTGCAGTCAAGATGCTGGATGTGACCTGGGCCCCAGCAAGTATTGCATGATTGCAGCTGGACATACACAAAACAGTGAATATGAGGAAGCTATCCTGTGAGTGTTGTGATTGGGAATTTCCACATCCAGGTGGCAGTGCTGGCAGTGGTTTCAGCATCCCCAGCATCCAGAGTTGATGATGTCTGAGGTGCACTTTGGAGTGCCTGTTCTCAAGGATATTGGCAAAAAGGTGTTTATGTAATGTTAGGTGATAGAACTTGTGATGTTATTCCTGGCTATGTAGTCTTCAAACTTGATCTAGACATGTACCAAAGTTTGTGTGAGCTACGAAGTTATCTTTTATTCAATTCCCTTTCTGTTTAAATTGGCTGAAGCTGATATCTGATGCTTGCAGTTAAGAATCCTGACTGATATAGAAAACAAATCAGTTAAAATACTATGTGTCCTGAAGATAAAGATACGATGTGTCCTCCTTCTCCTCCTTCCTTTATCCTTCAAAACACTTTTTACCCTTAAGCAATAAATAACTGTGTTATACACTTAGTATATATATACTAAGTTCTATTCTCTGTGGTAGAGCTTGCAATTTTTGGAGTATCTTGAGTCTCCGGCTCACTGTAATTTTTTTTTTTAATTAGATTCTAGTGGCCTATTCACAGCTGGAAAATATTCACTCATGTGACTCCTTCAATGAACCATTTTTTTTTCAGGTCAGAATTTTTATGAGAACAAATTTGTAAAATTCTTCCCATATCTGTTTATTTAATTATCACCTTATATAGGTTTATCATATCACATATATATGTATATGTTATTATCACACACATATGTATATGTTTATGCTATATATATGTATATAGAGTTTTCATAAGCATAATAAGGAAAGACGTTATTTAGATATTTTTCAGTTAAGTATTTTGAAGGGCAAATTGTCCAGGCAATGTTTTACTCTATATAGTTCCCTTTCTTTCTGTCCCTGAGGCCATGGGTGCTTTGTTAAAAGTCCCTAAAGCTATTCTTTTAGTCTGAAGGTTTTGCCCTACAATCTGTGTTGAAACACCAAATGCTCTTTTTATTTGTCTCCAGTCTTAATTCCTGGGCTCGATAATTAAACTTTCAATCTTTGCCCCTTGGTTTCATCTCTCTGTCTCTGTCTCTTTCTCCTTCTACATGGAAGCTTGGTGGTAAGATTTGCCTGCACAAAATTGTGGTTTCTCTCCAAGATGCTACCTTTTCCTTGCTCCCCACATCTTCAGGAAATGCAACCTATGAGTAGTACCCAGCTCTGCCTGACCTTGGTGCAGCCTCTCTGCATGCTGCACCCAGCCCGGAACCTCTCTCCGCAGGCTCCAGCCTGTCTGGGAGAGGAGGTAATCTGACAAGAATAACTTAATAGCCAGAGGCAGCCTGCACACCAAGTGCATAGTTGCCAGAACAGCAGAAATGCTAAGTTTACCGTAAGGGATGGGCAGCTTTTTAAAAGTGTCTAGCTGCAGGGAATTAAAGCTTCCAGATGGCAGAATTGCTGCTGATCTGCAGCCAGACGCCCCACCCTGCAATTCTCCAAGACACAGTCCCATTCTTAGCAATTCTAGGCTTAAACTCGAGAGGCAATCTTTTCCCCTTTTCCACCCTTTCTTCTTCCCACTCTTAGATATGTAGGGCATTCTTATTTTTTTCTGTTCAAATTATAGGTACAGACTAAAACTGATTTTAAAATAGTATGTCTAGTTTAGTTTGGAAAATAAAGAAATAGATTCAGAAGACATAGAAAGGTTTATTCTCTCACTCACACTTGTGCCAAATAGGTCAAATAATTATATCTGCCTAGGCTTCAGGACATTTCTTCTGAAAAATTCATTGTCTACAATGTTTTATGAGAGGAAGAGTTATTGTGCTTTGATTTTTAAAAAGGCTATTGTAAAAGAAAGGCTTTAAAATCCTAACCCAAAATATAATAGTGTCCTACTATCTCCCCATCTGGAGATCAGACTCCCGGCAACCTGGAGCACAGGAACAGCTCCAAACTCAACAATAGATCACAAAGGTTCTTGGGAGTAAATATAGAATTCACATGCATTTTACTTCTTTCATGGGGACCCACTGCAACTATCAACAGACTTAGAAAGCTGTTCATAAGGAGGTTTTATTACTAAACCAAACCAGATAAATATTAAAGAGAGTTCAGCAGTGTATCATCTTTTAAAAAATTATAACAGCCAGTTGTTTCAGTACCATTTATTGGATGGACCATCCTCTTCCCACTGATTTTAAAGTCACCTCTGTCATATTATAAAGTTTCTATAAATGCGTGTGACTCTTTCTTGGTTCCCTATTCTGAACAACTGGTTTATTCTCTATACTAATTCTACAATAACATTGTTTTAATTACTAAACTTTATAGTATGTCTTGAAATTTGACAGGGAAAGTTTCATATTTTAGTCTTCAAAATGGTCTTGCCTGTTCTTGGCCATTTATTTTTACATGAAATTTAGGATGGGCTTCTTAAGTTCCATTAAAAGGAAAACACATTTGTGATTTTTATAAATATTTCCTAAAATGTTTATAGATCTTGTAAGAAAATCAACATCTTTATTTTTTCATTTATTACATGCTTTTTAAAATGTTTTGTATATTTCTTAATAAAAATTCTAAGCATCTTTAGATAGATTTCTCAGACCCTATACTTTTAATTCTATTTTAATAATATATTTTCAGTTACTGATGTATAAAAATATTATCAACATTTTTTAATGTTCTTCTGTCTAGTTCACTTGCTCATCTTATACTAACTGACTATTTTAGGTGTTCTGCTGTATTTTATATATTAGCATTCACATTACATAAAAATTGGAATTTTTCTCCTTTTCAGTCTGTATCTCATTTTTATTTTTTATTGTCTTATTGCACTGCTCAAGATGATATGTAACAGAAATGGTGAACGAGGGAATCCATTTCTGAAATGTCAGGTTTCTTTTTTTTTTTTTTTGGTTGCACCACACAGCATGTGAGCTCTTTGTTCCCCAACCAGGGATCAAACCCTGTGTCCCCTGCAGTGGAAGTGCAGAGCCCTAACCACTGGACCACCAGGGAATTCCCTAGGGCATCCATTTCTTAATACTAAATTTAATGGCAATTATTCTATGGTATCTCTATTACTAATTTGGTGACTAGATTAGTTGGATAGCCTTAATTATGTTAATGAAGTTCCTTTCCATTCACAGATTGCTAAGAATCTGTTTTTTTATTATCATGAATGAGTATTGAATTATAGTAAGTGTTTTTCTGCATCTATAGAGATAATCCTTTCTTTTAAATCTATTAATTTGGTGGTCTACATTGTCAGATTTTTTAAGTTGAGCTATCCTTCTATGCCATGATACAATATTTGTTTCTACTTTTCTGACTCCATTTACTGAACTATTATGCAAAATGTCTGTATCTGGTTAGTGAATGGAATTGAGATTGTCTATTTATCTATGTATCTATCTATTGTAAAAAATTAATAAACAGAAATCTCAATTAAATAGGGTTCGGAGATCAGAGGTGGAGCACTCATGCCCTGTGATGAGAGCAGAGCCCAATAGGAAGAAGAAAGACTCCTCTTCTTTCCTGGCAGGGACTCAGCCAATGAACAGCCATGGATTCTTTGTTTACTATAGCTGTGCCAACTTCCTTTTCCTCGATACAAAAGCATTCTCTTTCCGTTGCCAGGTGGGGACTTGCACGTGGCTTGCCATGGTTGCAGACCCTGAATTGCAGTTCTCCGTGGATCCTGAATAAAGCCACCTTTGCTGGAGAAATATCTGGCAGCCCATTTGTTTCAAGTCAGTATTTTGGTGGCCTGTACAGAGAACAGAGAAGACTCTCTACGGCTCTGCCGCTGATGAGCAAACAGGTGCAGGACCCACAATTGAGCCCATTGTTGCTCACTGCTTTTCTCATCAACCATGGAGTTTGAAGGTGCATCTTTCTCCTGATCCAAGCTCATGCCCTCTTTGCATTTGAAGCTCTCCAGGCTTTATTCTGGACCTACTTAAAGGTTTTGTCTTTCTGGTTGAGGCCTTGTTCTGTATGCAAGTACTCGTTTGACCTCTCTGTCTGATTTTGAAATCAGACTATTTCACTGAAGTTAGCTAGCCTTTGACCCATTCTTCTGGAAACAGGGTTGGGTTGCTTCTCTGAAATGGTGCCAAGTTTTTTAGCCTTTGGCCTATTCCTTTGGAAGGACTATTCTCTCTAGAAACTGGCTAAAAATTCTTTGGCCTGGCTTCTCTGGAACCAAGCTGTTTCCTTTAAATTGGCTGGGATTGGCTTACAAGCTGTCTAAATTGAGCCATTTGTGTTGTAAGTTATTCAATCTATTTGCAAATCATTCTTTAGAGGAAAAAAACTCTAAGAAATGGGATCCCGGTTATCTAAGTATTTTGAGAGTGGCCCCCATACAGGAACTTTGGTCAATTTTATATTTAAAAGCCTTGGTCCTTTCCCATGCACATTTCTAACTAAATGGACCAAACTGACCAAAGGAAAGTTAGAATATCAGTGGCCATTATGGGGAACTTTTGAAATCCCCAAACTGAATTTCCTTGAAACCAAATTGGACTACAATAGCTCAAACATTTCCAGAACTGAGTGGAATGCTTACTTTGATTGGTATTTTGAGGCTTCCCCCTGATATCAGAAGTCTAAAATTGCCTCTCTGCAAAATAAGATTTTAAGATTAACTGAGACAAACAAATGATTGAAAAAAGATAAAATGTCTCCCAAAGCATCAGGCTCTTCTTCCTTGGCTTCTTTGACTCAGACTCCACTTCTGGCACCATCTTCCTCCTTTCCTTCTATCTGCCCGTGCCTCCCCTATACCCTCACAAATTCCCCCAAACTAATTCTCTTGCTCAACTTCCCTTTTTCTCTGAAGCACTGATCATTTGTCCCTATTGAATCAGTTACCACTTTCCTTATGGGCAAAATCTCCAACTGATGTTGGCAAAATTCATAGCACACCTCCTATCAAATTTCAAATGGACTCCTCAAAACTGCTTCCCAGAATTAATCAATACCCTATAAATAAAGAACCCCTTCAAGACCATAATAGAAAATTACAAGGCTCAAAGCCTCATTTTCCTTTGTCTAGCCCCTGTAACACTCACACATTACTGGTGAAAAAACTTAAGGGCTGTGGGTGGAGATTGCCCAGTACCTCTGAGCAAGAAACAACTTTGATATCCCTCCTCACCCTGCTGTTTCTAACCTTCACACCTCACTAACATCCATTCCCACTGGAAGAAAATTCTTTACTGTAATTGATTTATGCAGTGCATTCTTTAGTATTCTGGTTGATGAAGCTAGATGATAGCTTCATGCCTTCACTTGAGAAGAAAAACAATTCACCTGGATAGTAATGCCTCAGGGTTATACTAATAGTCCTTGTTATTTCTTGCAAATCCCGCAGGCTGATCTGGATGATATAAAGTTTCCTAGAAGTTCTACTTTGTTGCAATATGTGGGTGATTTGCTTCTTTCCTTTCCTTTACAAGTCTAGTTCCCTCGAAGACAGCATCCAGACAGCATCCGCTTGCTAAAGTTTTATCCTTAAAAGGACATAAGGTCACCAAAGAAAAATTGCAGTTTCCCCAAACCCAGGTTGATATTTAGGGCATCTGATGTCAGAACAAGGCCTACACCTAGATCCAGATAGATTTTATGGTGTCTTAGGTTCCCCAAAACCCTAAACTAAGTGCCAACTGTGAGGTTTTTCTCAAGCTACTTGGTTATTGCCTAAACTGGATTCCAAATGTCTCTCTTACGGTCAAAACTCTATATGTTTTACTCAACAATAACAACCCTGATCCCATTTTATGGGAAGAACCAGATGACATAGCCTTCAAGGCCTTAAAGGAGAGTTTTATGAACCCCCTGCTCTTGGGAATCCTATATCAGAGTCTTCTTTTTGTATACAAAAAGGAAGGAAATGCCCTTGTGATAGTCACCCCAAAACACAGGGACTACAATTAACCCATAGGGTGTTATAGTCAGCAACTGGGCCCTGTGGCATGGGGATACCCACCTTGCCTAAGAGCCATTACAGACACTGCCATTTTAGACAGTGCCGTTTTGACTGAGGCCACTGGGAAATGCATTATGGTATCCCCTTTAACTCTCTGTGTACTTCATGCAGTAGATGCTCCTCTGAATTCTCACCACAGTCAACATTTCTCAGTCAGCCAACTCACCTCCTATGGAGTCCTTTTGTTTACTGGCCCTCACATAACTCTTTTACATTGTAATAACCTTGACCCAGATACTCTTCTTCCCTCTGTCACTGACAAAGTCCCTCACAACTGCTTAATACTGATGAATCACCTCCTGACTCCTCATAGTAATCTACAGGAAATTCCATTGGGTAACGTTGACTTCTCATGGTTCACTGATGGTTCCTATTTAAAAGGTGACAATGGCAATATTGTCCTGAGTATGCTATTACAATTCCTTTTGCTATTGTGGAGACAACATCTTTACCTATTGCTACTTCAGCCCAACAAGTTGAATTATACACTCTTACACAGGCTTGTACTTTAGTCAAGAACAAAACTGCCAATATTTATGCTGATAGTAGATACACTTTCAGAGTCATTCATGATTTTGGATTGTTGTAGAAGCAGCATGGCTTCCTTACTTCCAGGGGAAATGAAATTAAGAATGGTCCCATGTTTAGGAATTATTCTGTGCAATACTTTTACCTGTCCTTTAGCTATTATTGATTCTGTGGCATTCTAAACTTGACTCTCTCTGGAAGCTAAAAGAAGTCACCTTGCTGATATTTCTGCAAGGAATGCTGCCTTTAAAGGGACCAACAACAGCCAGACTTCTATTATAGTCCAAAGGGATATTTCCCCAAATGATATTTTAGGAAAGCTGGCTAGAGAGGCTTAACAACTGGCCTCAGGAAAGGAAAAACAAGCTTGGAAATTCAACAGTTGTTTTGGTAAAAAGGGGAAGTTCTGGTTTGGACCAAATAACAATCTAGTTTTACTGGAGACTCTAAAATTTCCATTCCTCACCACTGTACATGCATTAGACCATCGGTCTAATGACAAAATGATAGCATTCATGAATTAATATGGGTGGGCAAAAAAGTGGCTACCTCACCTTTCCCTCTTGTCTGAAGTACAACCCAGAGAAGCCTGTTTGTCCTGCTCCTGGACATTTTAAACTGCGTAGTGAACCATTAGTGGTCTGGCAAATGGATTTCATACAACTTTCTCTGTCTCATAAATATAAATATATTTTAGTCACAGTCTGTATGCTCTCACACTGGACTGACTATGCTTACTAGCCTCAATCCTTTGGTTTAGTCAAACACATTAATGCCATTATTAGGACTCAGTTGGCAAAATGTGTAGAGGCCCTCCTAATACCTTGGCCAAAAGCATTGTGGTCGATCCTGCTCAATCTCAGTTCCACCTATTTTGGAACTCACAAACTCTCACCCTTTGAGATAGTCACAGGAGGCCCAATGTACTGCTTCTTCTGACCCACAACTGATAAAAGGACAGATACTCCAATTTTGCAAAGGCCTAATTGCCCCTATTAAAAATAACCATGTTTTGGTAGGGAAATCTTTTCACAGTGTACACTCAGGAGATGAAGACCTTAAGAACCATATCTTACAACCTGGAGATATTTTCTGTTGGAAAAGATACGTCCAGAAGAACTCTCTTCAACCTCACTGGAAAGGCTCTTATCAAGTGCTGCTAACCTGCTTTTGTACCACCAAAGTCCAAGGAATAGACTCTTGGATTGACATGACACATCTAAAGTGTCATGAAAAGCACTTACTGGACCTGCACATCATCTGATGAAATCTGAGATTAAAGATATTTCAGAAGTGAATCAGGTGGCATTTGTCGAGACAGCTTTCCCAAGATATCTAAACCAAGCCTGTTGGAAGTTTGTCACCAAACATTTGATGATGGTATAATTCTTCAGATGATCTCCAATGTCTATGATCTTGAAAACATATGGATTTTAGATAAAAAGTGCCTAAGAGTTCACTCTCTTACTTCTCCTTGTTACTTGAATGTGACTTTAGTAGGTTTCCAATCTGTCGCTTTCCCTCCAATGTGAGACACTAAACCCAGGAAAGGTCTTTCTTGACATTGAAGGACAAAAAGCCACTGAATCTAGAAAACTTGACTCTTCATCAGCAATGCTTTTAGGGAAAGATCTTGATCAAGATGTATGGGGAAATGTAAAAAATTAAGTAACAGAAACCTCAGTTAGATAGAATTGGGAGACCAGAGTGGGGAGCTCCCACATCCTGTGATGACAGCAGAGCCTAACAGGAGAAAAAGGACATATCTTCTTTCCTGTCAAGGAGGTAGTCAATGAAAAACCCTGTACTCTTTGTTTACTATAGCCCTTCCACTTCCTTTTCCTCTCTATAAAAGTGTTCTCCTTCCCTTGCCCTGTGGGGACTTGCATGTGACTTGCCATGGTTTGCAAACCCTGAATTGCAATTCTCTGCTGCTCCCGAATAAATCCATCTTTGCTGGAGAAATATCTGGCAGTCTATTTGTTTCAGGTCAAAATGTTTATCTATCTATCTATCTATCTATCTATCTATCTATCTATCTATCTATCTATATCTAGCTCTAGACAAATCAACTAAGACAATCAGGGACAAAATTGTAATTTGAGAAAGTTAGATTTATGGACCCATAGCAACAAGAGAAAACACACTCAAAACTCACCATGGGACATCTTACCAAAAACTGAAAAAGATGGAGTAATTGTGAGATTAGAAGAAAGAATGGAGTTTAGGTAAAATTAAAATGAAGTGTTTGGACAGGCTTAAATCAAAGTAGGTTGCATGTAAAGGGGTTAATATCTGCTCTGGACAGCAAACGGAATCCAGGTTTCTGTTTCTTTCAAAACTACAAAGTTATGATAAATGTGAAAAAGTGTTTTTAGAAACTCCTTATCTGACACTCTCCATCTGGATTGGAAATCAAGGCTGCTTTTCTGTGTCAAAGCCAATTAGATCCTCCAGGCAAGAGAAGGATGTTACATTTCTACTGATGTAATTTCTAACAACAGTTTCTGATAGGCTTTAATTTTGGAGTTAGAGAAAAAAGTTTTGCTGTGAATAGAAAGTAGTCACTTAGGAAGGGACTGCTATAATACTTTAAAGTTGTAGAGGGACCATGGGAAAAAAAGTTGTTTCTTGTTAACTCAGCAGCTGGCTTTATCTGTATCTATCATCCCAGCCTGATGAATGGAAGAGCAGATTTTTGCTTTCTCAGTCAGAGTTAATTCTCTCTTTCTCCCTCTCTTTCTCATATATAAATGAGCTATACGTATGTAGTTTTTATATATATATATATGTATTTATATATGTACACATACATATATTTACACATCAATATACACATACATTGGTAATAGTGCATTTATATTATAAACTAATAATATTTTATAAATACACACACCTACACAAGCATACATAATTTTCAATTTTTACTAACCCAGATTATTTTAGCACCAAAGCTTTAACTTCCTGAAAAAATTAAGTTGTATATATGTCCCAATTTAGAAAGATGCAGTCATCCAAATCATTAATAAGGTGCTTTATTTCTTGTTATTATTTTGTTATTTAACAATATTCTAATTTTAATAATATAAAAATGTATGGAGGATAATATAATAAAGTAAAACACTTTAACAGCTATTGTCATTTTGCCAAATATGCCTCAGATTTGTTTTTCTTTAAGAAACAGACTATTACAGACATAATATCTCCTAATCTTATACTCCCTAGTGTTAGCAACTGAATTTTAGTTATACATAAATGTGCACATATACACATGTATGAAGCTGTGTGTGTATACATAATTAAATTGAAGAAAAGTCACTAAAAACCAAGAAGAATGTATATATATATAAACCCACAGATGTACTTTTTAATTTTCTATTGACTTTTTCTTTTTCATGATAAATAATTAGTAGTTTTCATGTTCATTGTTACTTCTTCTGCTTTTACCTATTATTGTTTCATAACATCTAGAGTTTCTTGTTGTTTTTGTTTGATTCATTTTGTTTTGTTTTAGATGTTATGTTTTCCTTTTTCTGTTTTAGGATCCTAACCATACTTACTTCAAGTTTACTTTTCATTAATGCAGCATATTAATTTTGTCAAAATTATGTTTCTATTTTTGATTTTAGATTTATTCATGGGTTTCTTTAAAATATTCATGAATTTTAATTTTCAGGTTCATCATGGATGGACATTTATTTTCCTGTCCTTTTTGCTTTGTCTTTCTGCATTCACCTTTATTCATCTAGTAGTTTTGTGTTTGCTTACTTTTGGTCTCTGTGGAGTCTCCATGTTTGAAATAGATTTAATATCTGTTGTTGTCTCCCCTTTCTTATGGTAATGGTGATATTAAAAATAAGTTATATCCAATGAGGAAGGCTGTCAGTGAGTTGGCCAAATCCTGAATTTAATGCTACATTTTCATTGCTCTCCCCTCCCATGTATGGGGCTGCATATAAGTCATTGCTCAAAGAGTCATGAGTAAGAAATTTTCTTTAAATGTGTTCTTGAATGGGGGAACCCCACCCCACTTTCTGGATTCAGGCATTCTGTCTCAAGCATCTACTCTCCCCTCACAAAAACTGAAGGCCTGCATAATTTCTAATCCTCATTACTCTGTACTTCTCACCACATCTACTCCCTTTCAAAAGCCAGTGATCAGCCAACTACAACTTCTGTCTTGTTCAATACTTTGTATTTTAAATCCAAGATATTCTTGTTTTTAAATATAGCTCTGTACTTATAATTTGCTTTTAACTCTTTATAACACATTGCTATGTGTTTGCAGTAGTGAGTACGGGAGAAATTTCCCAAACGTAATCTACTAACACCATCTGGAATGGAAGCATATTTACCTTATTTTCATATTTGAGGTGAAAGTTCTTGTAATTGCTTCACCATTTTATGTATATTGCATCTCTTCTATATTACCAGTGGTGGTATTTGTTGAATGGATTAATGAAAATTAATGAATTAATATTTCTTGGCTTGGTAGAGCAATTTTAATATAAAAAGACATCATTAGTAATTATTATAATGAATTATAATTCAGATATAATATATATATATAATTCATATCTTATTTAATAAGTGAAATTATTTGTGCTTTAGGTTCTTTTTATCTTACTTGGATGACTTCCTTTTAAAAATGACTCAATTCTCCATTATGTGAGATGAATATGTCAATAAAAATAAGGTAATATTTTCTTAAGAATACAATAGTTTGGAAAGTGAAGTTGACCTAAAGACACAAAGAAAATTATTTTTCTACTGGAAAAGCTAGGTAGATTTTAAACTACTTCTTAAAACAAACAATTATTTTAGATCCTGTAAAGGAAATTCTTTAGAGAAATAATTTTTAGTACTTGAAAATGATTTGAGAAAGCATTTTAAAGTAAATATATATTTCTCTTAATGTCATTTAAAATTTATATTTTCTAAAGCAAAACTTTAATTTGAAATAATACTCACAGAAAAATACTACTTAGCATCTAAAAATGAAATCATCCAAGAATGAAATCATTTGGATATAAGTGGAATTGTTATTATCAAATTAATTTTATAGCATTGTTCAATTTAATTTTTACTCTATTCATCTAACGATCTTTAAAAATATTATATATCATAATCCTTATAAGAAAACAATTATATTATAGTGTCATTCAAACATTCCTGTGCTATTTTCTGACAGTTTAGTTTCATAGATATAATCCTTACCTATTTAAAAGCAGTAACATTCTTCCCTTCCTCAGCATTTTTTTTTCTTTTTTGTATTTTTCCTTGTTGTTTAGTCCCAGCATGAGCTGCTTCATGATTGATGAAACCCAGCAGGCTGTTACAACCATTCAGAGAACAAGCTATGTCTTCATTTATACCTTATTAATGTAAATGCCAGGGTTCATTGGCAAGTTGTAATTGCTAAAACACATCTGATCAACCACTTGGGGAAAAAACGACTGAAAATTTACTCAGAAATCTCTCGGTATATAAATATTAGTGACATTAGTTATGAAAGTTATCTTGTCCAGAATACAGGTTTTGCCATCTTATGAATCCAGTGGCAAATTTCACAGTCACTTGGATTATTGTACTTAAGAACAAACACAAATCTGAACAAACACAAATGACACTTCTCTAGTTAGAAATAATATTTGACACAATGAATGCTATTTTATTTCCAGAAATAAACTGTATAGATTAAAGTAAACTTAACTGTTATTATCTCCAAATTTATTCTTATGCTTTTATTTTACCGGGCTGTGTCTGTAACTCTCCAGCTCTGGAAATTCTATGTTCTATATTCTAGTAATACAGACCATATATAGTTCTACCAGGATGTCATATACTTTCCTTCCATGTCTTTTTTCAGGCTATTCTAAATTTTGAGAATGGTCTTCTTTTAACTGCAAAGTAACTAAATTCCTACCTATCTCTCAAGGATGAGTTTAGAAGGTAAGTGCTACTTTGCAGACCACCTCGGATTTAGAGACAGATTTTTTTTCTCTTCTTCCTTTGCAGATGATTTCATATCTACATCAATGACAATAATTTAATTTAAACCACATTCAAACCAAATTAACATGCTTTTGTGCTATTCCACTCCACTAATCATACAAATATATATATATATATATATATATACCTTCAAAGAATTTATAGATGGACAGAGAAACAAGTAAATAATTATTTGATGTTCTGTATGTTAAGTGCAACAATAAGCAGGATAAGTGTCTGTGGTCTGCTGAAGAATGACAGGGAGTTAGTATTGCAGAAGATTAATGTCCTAACCAAGGAATTGCATGAGATAAAGCTGGAAAGACAGACTGAGGCCATGCTATGAAGGACCATATTGTGAATATGAATTAATATTCATCACATGAATTGTAAGATATAGTAAAGAGCTTGGCATATTTCACTTTAGGTACTAGATGATTACAGAAGGATTTAGAGCAAGGAAGAGTTATAAGTTACTGAAGGGAAAAAGAGATGGGGGATAAATGGCTGTTTTTACAATAACTGTGCAGGAAAATGAGTAGGAATTGATCTTAAACTTGAAGTATGAAATAACAGAAAATAAAATGAAAGAAATGAAAGAACAAAAAGGGGGGAAGTAGTTCAAAATATTTAGGAGGTAGAAATAAATCAACCACTGACTGATTGTACATGAAGGAGAAATAAAAGACTCAATGCCACTTCTAGATATTCTACCCCTCTTTGTGAGGTTACTGTAATGTAGAGGTTTGTTCTGTTATACTGTCTTGTCCCCCTACTTATATCTATTTTCCACCAGTCTCTCTTACTCATTAAACTTTAGCCCTGACTTATGTTTTTCCTTTCCACTATAAGTTCTGCTATTTTTCTAGGTTGTCCTTAAGGATGCACATCTAGCACCTGGCCTCCCAGGTCGGTAACCTCCTCAATTCCAGTGCAGTACTCTATGACTAATCTAAGTCTATACTCTAGACTCTAACTCAAGGCTTGACTCATAAAATTATTATTGATAACATTCTGTCCTTCCAACTTACTTGTTCATAAATATCCCACTTTGATGTCAACAACCATCAATCTGGAATATTCCCCACTTAGCTGAATAATTCTTAAGCATCTTTCAGACTCCAAGGTCACTTATGGACCTGTTCCCTTACATTCAGTGTAAATCACACTCTCCAACCATCTTTTATTTTCTGTTTTAGATCTCATCATATCTAATTATTATATATTTATTTTGAGGGTATATTTTTTACAGTGTATTCTCTGCAATAAACTTTAAGTTCAATTTTTAAAATGATTCTATTTTTACCATAAACGACTAGTCAAGTTTCTGTCCCAGGCAGATAAGTTGCTATTGTTAACAAGTGACAAAAACAGCAGAAAGAACAGATTTGAGTTGGAGATGGGAAAGGAAAAATAACCATTATTTGAGGTACTTCATTCCTGATAACATTTTCAAGTATGCATCTCTTTGTAAGGGATATAAGGCTGCTCATCACCGCATAATCAAGACTCTGGAGCCAGCACACCAGAGTTCAAATCCTAGCTTCTCCATGGACCACTTGGTTAAATGTGGGCAAATTACTCAACTCTCTGATACCTCCTTTGTAAAACAGGCATAATAATAGAGATTAGTGTTTAGCTTTTGTGTGAATTAAATGAGCTAAGTGCTGAGAAGATTGCCTGTCAAAATGAGCGCTTGAAAAATTTTAGTTGTGATTTCTATTACCTTTGTTATAATGAATGCTATTTCTAATTGTACTTACTTACATGAGTAACTTACTCTTGTAAGTTACATGTTACATGAGTAACATGTAACTTTAGAATTGTTGAGAAAATTAAATGAAATTATACCTGCAAATAATTTACATAGTGCCAGACCCTATTATAATTATTGTTGTTATTAACATATTATTACTCACCTGCTAATATTTACACTTGTTCACCAGGGACACATTATTATTACTTTCTTTGTGAGGTAAAAGTTACAAATTTTTCCACATATATTTGGAAATATTTATATTTAAGGTTTTAAGGTAATTAAAATAGTTTATTTAGTTCACCTATGTTTATTCTCTTGTCACTTGACTTACACAAATAATCAGTATATAAAATGACAAATAAATAAAAATTAAAACGAAAACTTATCTTCCTACCAAAGATAAGTTCAAGGTGAATATTTGCCAAATAACATACGAATGTGTGTGTGTGCATGTGTGTGTATGTGTGTAGTTGGTTGAGACTAGAAATAGTTTTGATAGAGACACACATTAAAGCTAGATAAAATGTAGTACAATTGTATATAATTGAATAAAGCATCAAATTAAATAAAGTTATTTAATCAAGAAATCAGTGGATAAAATGCAATTGCCCAAAAATAATAATTTGGATATTCTAGGTCTTTTCCTTTTTACATACATTTTATATTTGGCTTATAATTATCTAACAAAGTCAGATGGAATCATGATTGTGACTGCATTAAATTTAATAGGTCAATTTGGGCTTCCTTGATGTGTTTACAATATTTAGATTTCCACTCCAGGAATATGTTGTATCCCAGTTTATGCATGTCCTCTTTAATATCTCTCATTATTATTTTGTTCTTTTAGTTCAAAAGACTTGCATGTCTTTTGTTGAATTTGTTTTTGAGGATTTTAAGGGTTTTTTTTTTTGTGGTACTATGCATTAATTTTCAAATAAATCCACTGTGGCCAGAGAATTTACTTATATGATTGCAATCCTTTTAAGTTTATTTAGATTTTTCTATGGCCCAATATATGGTCAATATTAGTGAATGTACCATGTGCCCATGGAAAAAACCATTTGTATTCAGCAGTTACTATGTGTTTTGTTCTATACATATCAATTAATTTAAGATGGGTGACAGGTTTATTCAGGTTTTCCATGTTTTTATACTTTTTCCTAGTTTTTCTATCAATTGCTGAAAGAAGGATATTGGAATCTTCAGTTCTGATTGTGGAATATTCTATTTAGCTTATTCACTTTTTCAATTCTTGCTTCACACCTTGTGAAGCTCTGTTATTTTTGTGCCTACATGTCTACTATGATTAGTTATCTTCCTATGAATTGAAATGTTCCTCTTTGTCTCTGTTAATACATTTTGTCTTGAAGTCCACTTTATCCCATATTTATATATCCATTCTTATCCATTAAGGTTTACTGTTTCCATAGTATATCTTAACTCTTCATTTTTGGGTGTTTATATGTGTTTATGTATACTTAATTACAACTCTTGCAGACAAACTCTGTCTTTTAAACAGAAATTTTAATTTATTAATTCTTAGTGTAATTGATATGTTTAGAATAGGCTTTACATTTTACTATTTGTCTTCTTTTTTCTGTCTCCTTACCTTTCCTGTTTTTTGTAATATCTTCCTTTTGCCTATTTAGAGGTTAAATGGATATTTTTTGGAATCTATTTTTACTTATTCATTGATTTTTTAGCCATATCTCTTTTCTTCATTTTTAAGTGGTTGCACTAAGAAATACAACATGCACACATTGTTCATGGAATAATTAGAGTTAATATCACAGTCCTTAAAAAAATAGAAACTTTGCAACTATATGGGTCTATTTATGACCTGCCCAACATTTATGATCTAAGTGTCAAAAATATATTATACCAACACACAATAAAGTTTCCTGAGATATCTAAACTTACCAAATAACATGCAGTATGCTCAGTTAAGTTTCAATTCCAGATACACAACAAATAATTTTCAGTGTAAATATGTCCCATCTTACATTTGGAATATATTTATACTTAAACAAATTATCTATCTAAAATTCAAGTGTAAATAGGAGTTTCATATTTTAACTGTTAATCCTTTAAATTCCACAATAAAGTATTAAATTTTTGACTTAGTCTTATTTATTTTAAAGAAGCCAAGAGAAAAAAAATAGTCCTTTATATTTATCAAGATCACACCCACCGCTTTTCATTCCTACCTGAATATCCAAGTTTCCACTGGTATAATTTCTCATCAGACTGAAGACTCTTTTTCATTCTTAGAATCTGTAGATATTAAGTTTTACCAGTTGCTTTTAGTAAATATCTTCAATTTTCCTCCCTGCGAAAATGATGTGGCTTGTATGAAAAAATAAGTTAAATAATTTTCCCTAAGCCCTGTGCTATAGACTGAATATTGTGTCCCCCACCCCAAATTAATGTTGACATTTTAATCCCCGATGTGATAGCATTAGGAGGTGTGGCGGTTGATAGATGACTAGATCATGAGGGCAGAGCCCTCGTAAATGGGATCAGTGCCCTAATAAAAGAGATCCTGGAAATCTCCCTTGCCCCCTCCACTATGAGAGGATTATTCTATCAGATACAAAAAAGCTGCTATTTCTTGCAGTTTATATAAACTAACAAACTGACACACAAAACCAAAAACCTATCTTGAATGAATATTTCCACTTCTGTTAAAACCTCAGTTTTCTTCTCCCTTTTTAGAACAAAAATCTTAAAGGATTTTCTATATTCAATATCTCCTATTATTCTGTTTTTTTTTTTTCACCTAAACCACTCAATCAGGCCTTTGCCTCCACTACTCCTACTGTAAATTCCTTTGAATGTTCCTACTAACATCTATATTGGGCAATCCAATGATCAAGTCTCAATTTTGACCTGACTTAAACTATCAAGAACTTTTGACACAACTGATCTCTCTAACTTCTTTGAAATAAAGTAGATGTGGCTGAAGGTACCCAGGTAAATTCTGTGCAATACATAAAGTAGAAGCTTTAATACGCAGAATCAGACTTTTTTATCCCCAAACAAATCCTCCCATGAAGAATTTAATGATATAATTTAAAGAAATATGCAGATGATCCATATATAATGTGATGTTTTCAGTTTTATGAAAATTGAGAGACGCTTGATAATATGAGAAAAAGAAATGTACCTAGGGAATATGAGAATATAAGTCCTACAAGGCATATCAGAAGTTGTGGTCCCCTTGCCCACAATAAATATAGTGGGGTACAAAAATTATCTCATAATTATTTAAATTACTCAACATATATATTTTTTTCCAAAGATTCTATTATAATTATAGATTATGTGAGTAAAAAGGGTCTACGCTCTAAACTAGATATACCTTCAAGATAAGATAGACTGATATGGTTTAAATAGGTTAGTCAGACTTACATTCTTAAGTTATTTTCAGGAGTATTATTGTAATATGTAAATAAATTTAAATATTGCTACTTTTGTGCACACAAATTCTTTCCTTACACATGGTTAAAATAGACACAGTGGAATAATCTCTTGGAAATATTCCATTATGCACATCCAGAAAAGAATCATAGAACAATTTCTTTCATTTCTATGGTTTTCAAATTGATTTTTGTTTATAGTCATTTTTATAAATGTCAATAATTCCTCTAGTATACAGTTTCACATTTACATTATCACACTCAATTGTACTGAATTCACAAAAATAAAATATAAGCATTATACTTTTATGTAACACACCAAGTTTGCTAAATATCATTACATGTTGAATATATATATATATACACATATGGTACAGAGAGAGAGAGATTTCTAAATACAAAAAGAACAGATTTGCCCTGCTATTGCTTTGAGCCATTTAAAATATCCTGACTTTGGTTTATATAACTAATGCTATTTATGATTCATAAAAGGAGATTTTCATAGGAAATTAAAGGTGTAAGGCCACACTCTAAAGATGTTAAAATGTGCGCAAAGAATGCTTGTTTCATTTTCAACAGCATAAGTGTGAAATATTCTTTCTTTCCCCTGAGTTTATCGTATAGCTATGAAATATTTATGACAGATGCAAAAATAAAAATGAGAAGGCTGAAAAGGATTGAAAATTAAGGATGTTGAAATAAACTTGATTGATTCTAAAACAGAAGCAGAAACAAATACTAAACACTATCACAATCTTGTCTTAGAGACAGAAATCTCTAAGACTCTAAGACTCTAAATCTCTAAGACTATCTATCTTGTCTTAGAGATAGAAATTATTGGAATCCAAATGCAATAGTAGATATTTCCTGGCTATAATATTAGTTTGCTTAAAGAATATTAATAGAGAAATAAGAATCAGTGTTCGAACCTGATATTATCTTTAACCTTATTTTGGAGTGATGATCAGAGAATCTTCAGAAATGACAAAGTTACTTCACACACACATACAAAAATAGCACTTGCGTTCGAAAAGCAACACCCACACACCCACACCCACACACACACACACCCGTAATTAACCTCAAAGATTTGATTTCTATTGAGTAGGGCTAGTGATCTTTAGTGTATATGACCTTTTGTGTCCCTTCCTTAAGTTTCTCTAACCCATTAAATAAAAGTAACCAGAGTAATATTTTTTTAGGTCAAGGTAAGGAAAGTGTTCTCATAAAGCTGGACAGAGGTAAATGATCTCTTTTGGGAATTAGTGAGTTTTCTCATGTATATTCTAGCATGACCCCAACTACTACCTGATTGGAAAATGTAGAAGGATTACAAGTGTAATGAGTACAAAATGACACAATTCACACATAAAAAAAGAAATGGAGCTTTATATCTCTATAACTGAATTTAGTTTAGCTTGATGGTTTTCTTCTTACGTTTGGGAATAACAATGTTCTAAACTAATGGTAAACATTGTGTGGGATTTTTCTCCTTTCTTTTTTTTCTACAATTCTGCTCAATGAAGACCTAGTTTGCAGTGCTTCAAGTATTATTGTAGTATCCAGGGAAATAGGGCATGTGATTCATTATGGTCCTCTGTCTCCTAGAAGACTTTGCAAATATACATAATCCTTTCTGCTCTTTGGTCATCAGGAAACTTTTGTGCTGCCTTTGCATTTCTAATGCTCCCCGTAAACATTTTTGCTTTTCTGTTTCTACTCAGCTTTCTCTGCATCATTCTTTTTCCAAACATGATGTCTCTCCAGATTGACTAGCTCACAGGTAGCCAATTTTTTATTTCCCTCAGAAGCATAGGAACTATTCAGATGTACTATTGTACATTCTGGGAGCCCAAACTCAGTGTGTCTGTTTTCCAGCTCATGTATCTAGTTGTCTTATTATCTCACTGAATTTCTATTTAACTTGGCAACTCATGCACCTGTTTTTCAATTGCTCTGGCATCAGGCTAGGTGTTTAAAGTTCTCTAACAGGCTTGCAGTCTCCCAGAATTTTTCTTAGGAAGATAAAGACATATTCCTTAAACATTCAAGGATCCCTAATCTTATTCATGTTTCAAATTTCCCTCTTTCCCCCTACCAATTAGGATTTCGCCTAGTATAAGAATGGATCATTGCCCTCTCTGGGACACTGCCCTATGTCAAGCTTTATTAATTTCTTAGTCTTCTTTCAATTCTTAGGCTCTTCAGACCTCGGCCCAGAAATTAACTTTACCTCTTCTCTGTGTGATGGGGAAATTAGTTTTTACATTTTTGTGCATACTTTCTAATTTACTTCTATGTCATATATTCTATGACCTTAAATTGAATAGTGGCCTCAAAGATATATACAAATCCTAATCCCTGGGACATGTAAATGCTACCTTATTTGGAAAAAAAATCTTTGCAGATATATTTAAGTTAAGGATATTGAGATAAGGTGATCATTCAGGATTATTCAGGTAGGTCCTAAATGCCATCACAAGTATCCTTATAAGAGGAAGGCAGAGGAAGATCAGACAGACACACACAGAGGAGAAGACAATGTGAGGATGGAGGCAGAGAATGGAGGGAGCCAGGGGTCCCCAACCCCTGGGCCACGGACCAGTACCGGTCCTCGGTCTGTTAGGAACTGGGCTGAACAGCAGGAGGTGAGTGGCGGGCGAGCAAGGGAAGCTTCATCTCTTCCTCCCCATTGCTCCCCATCTCTCACATTACCTCTTGAACCATCCTCCCCACCATCCATGGAAAAATTTGTCTTCCACAAAACTGGTTCCTGGTGCCAAAAATGTTGGGGACCGCTGGAGTGAGCCACTAATACCAAAGAATGCCAGTGACCACAAGAAACTGTAAGAGGCAATGAACAGATTTTCCCCTAGAACCTCTGGAGGAAGCATGGCCCTAACAAAACCTTGAGTTCAGACTTCAGGCTTCCAAAGCTGCAACAGGATAAATTTCTATTGTTTTAAGCCATGTTGTTTGTGATAATTTGTTTCAGCATTTGCAGGGAACTAATACAGACTGACTTTACCAAGGATTAGCTTTTGATAGTTAAAGATAGTTGAAGAAAACATTTTAAGATAAATGTGCTTGTGTATATATACCTCAAAATGCTCAGGTTCTGTATTAATAAGAACATGGCTTCAAAAAACATGTTACTGTTATGAATTTGGAGATCTATTCAGAAACTCTCTTTACTTTAGGCTGTATTGTAGGCAAAATAATAGCTTCTCAAATATGTTCCTGTTCTAATCCCCAGAACCTGTAAATATGCTGTTTATGACAAAGGGGAATGGCAGGTGAAATTAAGTTTGCTCACTAATCAGCTGACTTTAAAATAGTGAGATAATCCTGGGTTATCCTAATTAGTTTAATGTAACCACAAGGGTCTTGAAAAGTAGAAAAGGGAGGCAGAAGAGTCAGTGTCAGAGTGATATATATGAGAAAGACTCGACTATACATTGCTGGCTTAAAAGATGGAAAGGGGTCACAAGCCAAGAAATGTAGGCAGCATTTAGAAGCTGGAAAAGACAAGAAAACAGATCTCGTAGAGCCTCCAGAAAGAACACAGCCCTGAACTCCTTGATTTTAGCCAAGATCCATTTTGGACTTTTGACCTCCAGTGGGATGTCCCAAATATTCATAAATTTGAGTTAAGCTACCCAGTTTGTGGTAATATGTTACAGCAGCAGTAGAAAACTAATACAAAGATTTGCCAAGGATTACATTTGATACAGATAGCTAAAGATAACCTTTTAAGATAAACGTGTGTATGTATATCTTAAAATGTTAAGCTTCACAAAGAACTTGGTTTCACAGATTGTGGTTTCTGTCATAAATTTGGAGACGTATTCAGAAACTCAGTTGACCTCTGCTTTAGCTTATTTCTTCCCAAGCTCAGAGGCAGTGTTCATAGTAATGTGTCACTGCCATTCAAATCAGGAGAGAAGTTTATTGGGTACAAGGAATCACTAGGAATAGATCATTCACTAAATTTCTACCAACTTCTTCCAGTCTTCCTATTCTTACAAAAAACAATTATTTCTCATCCAGTTATCCTTCTCTCCTCTTTATCTAAGAAAGTAGCAATGATGTCCCATTTCTAGAATGCTGTATAGAGTTCTTATTTTCTACCATGGTGTGATGAGATAAACACTTTTACTCTCAGGAGGCTCTTTTTATTGGCTACTTTGAAGTGATCAACTATGTCTCCTGGAAGTTTCTTCTTTCTTCGAATCTAATGCATATGAGCTGAGGTTCCCTTAAAGGGAAATTGATAGGATTAAATAATCTTTTGTAAGAGCTTAATGCAATTTGGTCTGCTTTCCAAACTCAAATCTTCTGCCATTAGTCCATGTGTATCAATTGTCAAATATTGATCACCAGGAGGACTAGAAAAAGACTCTAGGGAGGATGGAAGAAAAAAAAGAAAATTCTTGTGGGTCAGCTTGACTCTATTCACTGGTTTCTCTCTGGCTTTTTAAGTCCTATCAGCCTTCTTAGCTTTGATATTGAAAACTGGCTATCATTTTCTTAGGTAACATTTTCTTTTTACTTTATTGTATTTTAAAATTTTTATTGGAGTATAGTTGATTTACAATGTTGTGTTAGTTTCAGGTGTACAGCAAAGTGAATCAGTTATACATATACACATATCCAGTCTTTTCTTAGTTTCTTTCCCCATATAGGCCATTACAGAGTACTGAGTAGAGTTCTCTGTGCTGTACAGTAGGTTCTTATTACTTATCTATTTTATATATAGTAGTGTGTATATGTCAGTCCCAGTAACATTTTCTTGACATTGTTCATTTTCCATTAAGCAAAAGTAAAGGGTCATTGTACTTTTCTTAAACAGCAAGGAAATAATTCTCCTTCAAATGTTAGGACTCCTAACTTCGCTAAGAATCCTTAAATCTTTTACCACAGACACAGATGAGGCTTAGTTCTCTCAGAAAATTTAAAGCTGTTGAATTTCTCTGCAAACTATCTCAAATCTACCCTTTCATAATTTTCCTTCTTTTAAAAATTGTGATTAGATTGTTAATAGAAAATGAATATCTTAATTTAGAAAACAATAAATATTAGTAATCAAGAATAAGAGGTGGGCACACCATGATTGTACAACCAAAGACAATCTCCAGCCAGACCACTTTGATTACACACAAACCAAAAATATCTGGCATTATAAGCACATATTCTATTGAAAATTTAAGTTTTTATTTAGGAGAAATATGTAAACTCCATTTCATTTTAAAATAAATTTATACTTTTGTCATAAATACCAAGAATACCAAAGTTGTGAGATTATTATAACAGAAATAGAGAAATAAAACTTTATTTTTCATGATAATCCAATTCGTTGTGATTTCTATGAAAACTAATAATATGGTGCACATTCCTAAAAATATTTTAAATTAATTTATAAAAGAATATGCTTATATAATTTTAAAATGTCTTTATTATTTTACATTTAAGAAAATGTGATAAATACTGCAATGTGCCAGTGAGACTTGGTCCATCTTGATAACACAGTTCACATCAGTAATGCACCAGTAAGGAAATAACTTCAAATTATAAAGGGTAAATTTGAAAACCTGGAGAAATGGAAATAGTAAGAAGCCTCTATAGTGAACATAGAAAATAAGGATTTGGAATAGTGATGGCAACTCAAGAAACAAATATATATCTTTTGGTGCTCTAATATTTCAAGAATATCTTAAAAGATTATGACTTTTTTATAGACTATCTACAAAGCGTTAAATCTTAAAACATTTTGAAAAAAGAGCATAGTTTCTGCTTTTATTTTGGTGGGGGAGAATTGGAGAAATAGGAGTTGTATATGAGATTAATCTCTGAAATTTTACTGAATCTCTCCACCACTTTCACTTTGGCAAGGTTAAAGAAGCAAGACATAGTGGGCAGTACCCAGCATTCTGCCCATCAATAGAGAGAGATTGTGAGTAATAAAATTATTCACAAAGGATTCTTCAGGTGCCTTTAGACACCCTCAACCAGAGTGGAGCCCATTATTTTTGAAGATTGAAGTATTGTAAATTGTGAAACCAAGTTCAATAAATATGAGCTAGTAATATTCAATTAGTAATCAGTTGATCTAGTGACTTTTTCATTTCATTTCTACTTCAACTTTTTCTATTATACTCACTGTAATTTCCTTCATTCATTTCTACCCAAGTTGACTGACTGACCACTAAACTGATTATATAAACAAACATATCCTAAGGCCATTATTTACATCAATATAAAATAAATATTACATTACTTGTCTTCTACTGTACAATATCAGAGCATCTCGTGATGTGTCCAAAACTACATAGCCTTTGTGATCTAAATGTTTTCCAAATAAAAATGCGACAACTTTCTATTTAGTATTTCATGACTGACAAAGTAAATATACATGTTACTGGGTTAAATACCCTTGCCTGCATACTCTTCATGTCTGTATTGGGTTGCTTAAAACGTACCAGAAGTGACAGGTAGTGGAATGAAGCTCATCCCTAAATTGCCTGCAGCCTAAAGGCAGCACATGACCACGCTTTTTAGTGTAAACATATTAATTGGTTGGGAGGCCTACTCTAGTCTGCTTTTAATGCTTATACAAAGCTGACAGCTTTCAATTCATGCTAAATAGAAGAAACATATGAAGAGTTATTGTAAAAGGACAAAAAATAAGGGAGATAAACAGAGTTTATCTGATTTCTCATCTGTCAAATTTTCATCCTTCTTTTACTTCTATTCCCCTCTCTATGGTGACTAAAAGAAACATCTTTTAAAAGTTACTACCAGTAAAACACCACTGTGTTAATAGTGGCTGCTATATCTGCTTTGCAATGGGAGTTCTTCCAGAGGCAGTTTTCTTTAATTACTGATGGAAGTAGCTTCTTTAGACAGTATAGATAAATCTATACTGGATAGGAGGCAGTGGGATTGGCAGTTGTGACTGAAAAAGTAAAATAGTAAAGATTAAATACTGGTGATAAATACAGAAGGCAACTGTAACAGTATTAATGTTATGATTTTCTTATAGCTTACACATTTAAGAACTGTAGCACAAGGTCCCAAAGAACAACCACATATTTAATACATATAGCAGTTGGTTATCTCTAATACCATTTATTGAGTGTGCAAAATGACAAAATAGGCTTCAACATAGCAAAAACATGTGGAGATACCAGCTTAGCCAAAGCAACCCAATCATAGGGACTCTATTAAGGCCCTGCTGAAACAAATCTGAATTTAATTTAAACTCCACAGGAAAGGGTGCTCTTTGCTATTCAACTGCTGTTTTTGCCTCAACACCAAGGAGTGGGGCTTTTTATCAGCCACCTGCTCTTCCACAAAATTGTCTTCACTGAAATGGATATTTTGTCTTTATTTTTATGGTTTTTAACAATCAAAGTCTGTGATCCAGAACTGCAGAGATATCACTGAGAAAGAAAAACAGTAAATCCTTCTGAATATTTTGAATCAGCTTAAGCAAGATAAGCAAGATAGGTAGATTTATGTAGAAATCATTACAACACTTTATGTGTTGAATGTGAGCAGAGTGGGTGGACAAGGACATGGATGCTCCAGGCTTTGTGTTAAGTATTTTTGAATGAGTGAATGCAATTTCTAGTGGAATGCTCCCTCTTTTAATTGTTTTCTACTCTTCATTACACAAACCATTTTTGAGGTAGATAGCAAAATCATAGCTTTTCTCTAAACAAAAATTTTTATTTCAAAAACTTCTATACTATTTCTTGAGTTAGGATAGACTAAAGAAGACTAAATGCTATGTTTCCATGAGCTTAATCAAGGTAGTATTTAAAGCATTACTTCAACAATATCATCCTTGGTTATATTGTATTTATATATTTGGGTCACTAAAGTCATTTCAGATGACAAAAAGGTGGAAAATTAGGGGCAACTGTGTTCTATTGGAAAATACTCTGAACCAGGAATCCATTCTAGTTCTATCATTTATAAGTTGTGCTCTTTATACCTACACAGAATCCTCTCTGTTTACTTCTCAAATTGGAATGCCATAATAGATATTTTAAGCATATGCATCACATCCTAAAATACTCTGAGTTGTAAAATATTTTCCCCAAAGAAATTTTCAAATTGCCTTAGTAACTTTATCTTTCCTGTGTATTTTAGATTCCACAGACATTTTTTTCCTGATGTATGTTCAATATATATTTTTGAATGAATTAAATCTTATTCTTACTAAGGCCTTTGGGAGAATACAAAGTTGAATAGAAATTAATCCCGGCACTCAATAACATTTAAAAATAAAACTGGAGATGACTAAAAGAAGTGCCATTTAAGAATATCAATGATTGAAGCCAGAAAGGCCAAGTAAGAGAAACTTGGTGAATGTGAACATGTGGAAAATTACCTCCCAATTCCTGAAAGGATTATAGAGCCTGAGGAAATATGTATTTTCATTGAGTAGTAAGAAGAAAAAAATCCTTTGTTTTTGTTGTTTGTTTTTGTTTATTGTGAATTTATCATCCACATGCTAACAGTTTATAGATATTTTTATTTATCTTCATAAAATGGGAGGAATGAAAATGTAGAGCAATAAAAAGAGAAAACATCATTTCTTTTTAGATTACCTCAAAGTTTCTCATTAAATAGCCTCAATATTGATGGCCAAGCTCCTGCTTCATCCCTAAATCTGATTTAATTTTTCTGACACTGAATATTAGCACTTTAAAAATATCTTCCAGGGACTTCCCTGGTGGCACAGTGGTTAAGAATCCACCTGCCAATGCAGAGGACATGGGTTCGAGCCCTGGTCCGGGAAGATCCCACATGCTGCGGAGCAACTAAGCCTGTGCACCACAACTACTGAGCCTGCGCTCTAGAGCCTGTGCTCTAGAGCCCGTGCTCTAGAGCCCGTGCTCCACAACAAGAGTAGCCACAGCAATGAGAAGCCCACGCACTGCAACAAAGAGTAGCCCCCGCTCACCGCGACTAGAGAAAGCCCGCGCAGCAACGAAGACTCAAACCAGCAAAAAAATTTACAAAATAAAAATCTTACAGGGCTTCCAGCATAATCCGGTGTTAAGAAGTGCCGTAGTCAACGGTACACTTGTTGTTTCTTTAACTATTAAAAAATGAGGACTATTCTAAAACAATGGTAAGAGGAAAATAGTAATTTTATTCCTAAAGCAGATTTATATCTGACTTACAACTAAAAATCTTAATGTTGTAAAAGCAAAAAGCTGTTTAGATTCACAATTTTTCATAAGAGAAATCTGAGACGCACAGTCTAATTAAAATTTTCACCAGCGTTTATGGAGGGCTCACCTTGAGCTGGGAGCTGTTCTAGGAACTTTGTATATTAACTGATGTAATATTCACAATCAATCTATGAGACTATACACAAATGAAGAAACTGAGGAAGAAACACAATATAAAGGTTATGTAGCTTGCTCACGGTCATAAGTGCATTCAATAGCAGATTTAGAATTCCTTTTCAGACTTTCCAGCTCCAGAACCCACTCTCTGAGTTATGGAGGTTTTTCATAGCCCTATGATTCTCCTGACTCCTTTCCTAATTTTATTTCCACTGCATGGAGCTGTATCTTTCTCTAGAAGAGGAAGAGGACTTTTTCCTCTAACCTCCTGTTGAACCACTGACATAGGTCACTAAACTTGGGCCATGCCAGGTGAGAGCAATGTCTGTCAGGAAGATCTCCTGGATTTTAAATATTGCTCTTGAAATTATTAGCTGTGTATGCTGGGAAGTATTGTCTCCTCCTTTATAAAGGAACTTGGCATATGAAGAGAGGACCTCTGTTTGGGACACTATTGTGATCGGATGTGTCATTTTTTTTGTGACAATGATGAAAGCCTGAAGACAAAAACAAAAAACAAAACAAAACAAAAAAAACTAGCCTAACCAAAATCTCCCCCTAATTTTCCAATGACCAAAATGAAATCTCATGACTACCTTTAATAGCAAGAGGGGAAAATGAGCTTGGTGCACCTTAATCTTTTTTTTTTAAACATCTTTATTGGAATATAGCTGCTTTACAATGGTGCGTTAATTTCTGCTTTATAACAAAGTGAATCAGCTATACATATACCTATATCCCCATATCCCCTCCCTCTTGTGTCTCCCTCCCACCCTCCCTATCCCACCCTTCTAGGTGGTCACTAAGCACCAAGCTGATCTCCCTGTGCTATGTGGCTGCTTCCCATTAGCTGTCTATTTTACGTTTGGTAGTGCATATATGTCCATGCCACTCTCTCACTTTGTCACAGCTTACTCTTCCCACTCCCCGTGTCCTCAAGTCCATTCTCTACGTCTGTGTCTTTATTCCTGTCTTGCCCTAGGCTTAATCTTTTAATCGTGTATTGAACAGTTGCCATGTACCAGACACTATAGTATGAGGTTGGAAATGTTACTTCTTTTAGTCCACATAGTAGCCAAGCAAAGAAGGCACCATTATTCTTGTTTCACTTTGTCCTTGTGAATGATTAAAAACAAAGACATTTCATCATTTTGCAATCTTAAACTTAGTCTGCTGTTTCTACCTATAAATGTCCCCCCCAAAACTGCCAAATTACACGTTCTCATTTTCAGTGTAAAACATATGGTCACTATTTGTATGTATTAGCTACATTATATGCTACTGGAGGTGACTGCTCATTTATGGCTTTTATAAGTGGCATGGGACTTTAGCTTTAACTAGCTGTAATGTCTTAACTGGAATATACCTTACTTGGAAAGACAGAGAGAGAGAGAGAGAGAGAGAGAGAAATAGAGAAAAGGTAAGAAGGGAAGGAGAGAGAAGAAGAGAGAGAGGAAAGGGTTGGGAGAGAGAGAGATTAGACTGGGAAACAAAAGCAAACGATTGACTCAATTAAACTTTTGTCTAATTTTGCTTAGAGTGAAACTTGAATAAAGCCATCAACAATGAAAGCCATTAAAAGTAGACTGGATTACCCTAGTAAATATTTTAAAACACAGGAAATAGTGGGGAACATATAAAATTGATATAATATTCAGAGTTCAGTAATTACAAATTGATTTGTCCTCTGAGACTAAAGCTCAGTTTTCATCTATCTTTCAGATTATTGTATCTATAATAAAAACATCTTAATTTTATGGCATTTAACAGATAATTTCAATTATCATTAATACCTTGATGAACCAAACTTTAAGAAATTAACCTTAGTTTAAGAGTAATATCTTAATGTCTTAATGTAAATATGTTTCAATTTCCAAAAAGACAAAAGAAATTCAAAACTTAGATTTTTATTGTCAAAAGAAAACTTTATATTTGTCATCTAGATATCAGTTAAAATGAACAAAATATGTATGAGGTGATTAATATATGTAGAAATATACACATGATAAGAAGCCCACTGTTTAAATTTTATATTGTAGAAAGTAAAATTTTATATCTAAATATTAGCACTAGCGTTTCTAAGTATTTAGAGTATTCCATAAGCCCTGTTCTTTTTTCTTTCACAAATCAGACTTATTTATTGAATGGCTTAATCTATGTAATTGCCAAGGCCACTATGTACAGACAAGCGAGTTGGAGCTTTATTTCTTGGTCTCTTCTTCCTTTGATGGAGTCTTGATTTCCTCCTTCTAGGCCTGGAGTGGTTCTTCACAGCTTTGCACCTTCTGTGGTTTTAGACCTGTGAACTTCAGGCTGGTCAGCCAAAATTTTCTTGCAAGCCTCCTCTGCCTTCAGTCTGGGGACGAGTTCCATGAGAACCTGCCTGTTTCTGAACAGACTCCTCTTCACTTTCAGGTATAGGCTGTGATACACGTGGTGGTTAGTCTTAGATTCATGCATTCTGAGCAGCAAGTGCAGAATTCTCATCCTCGTCATCCAGGTAAATGTCTTGAGCATTTCAGCATTGGAATGCTTACCTATGCCCACATGCCCGCCATTCTCATGGAGCAAGTTGAAAGCCATTATATTCCTGACATTGAGCTAATTTACATTTCTGACCCTACATTCTTAACACTAAACTAAGTATTGATTTTATTTCTTCCTTCCATCAGTCCATATGATCCTAAGACACTGATATCTCTAAACATCTACAATTCCTTCACCCTTTATTTCCTTGTTTATCACTTAAGAAAAAGGAAACTTCAACCATTTGATTTCAAATTTTTATTTCTATAACTTACAATGCTTTATCATCTAAACAGAAGAGCTTGTGCTCTCTAAAGGACAGAAGAAAATAGCGGTGTATAGTCATACCAGGGTGAAAAAGATTGAAATTTGTAAAGGTAGTGCAATTTGAGGAAGAGAGATGACAGCAATGAGCAAATGAAGGCTAGGCATTTTCTACCTAAAATGCTATATTTTATATATTTGAAATGATCTAGGAGTGTTAAAATTGATGTAGAAATTTTATACCATGGTAACTGTGATAGTTAATTTTATGTGTCAACCTGACTGGGCTAAGGGATGCACTGGTAGCTGGTAAAACATTATTTCCGGGTATGTCTGTGAGGGTGCTTCAAGAACAGATCAGCATCTGACTTGGTAAACTGAGTAAAGCAGATGGCCCTCCCCAACATGGGTGCGTATCATCCAATCCACTGAGGGCTAGGATAGAACAAAAAAGCAGAAGAAGGGTGAATTTCCTTTCTCTCTCTCTGCTTGATACAAGACCTCTACCTTGTCCTGCTGTTGGACATCAGTGCTCCTGTTTCTCAGCTTTTGGACTCAGATCTGGACTTAATACCATCAGACCCCCAATTCTTGGGCCCTTGGACTGCATTATACCACTGCCTTTCCTGGTCCTCCAGCTTGCATGCGGCAGATCATGGGACTTGTTGCCCTCCATAACCATGTGAGCCAATTCCTATAATAAATGTTGTCATATATATATATATATATATATTTATATATGTATATATATATATATTTATATATGTATATATCCTGTTGTTTTTGTTATTCTTGAGAACTCTGACTGATACAGTATCCAATTCCTAAAAGGAGATTATGGGACCAAATGAGCAGGTAGTTCTTGGTATCAAAATAACATGGGGGCTTCCCTGGTGGCGCAGTGGTTGAGAGTCTGCCTGCCGATGCAGGGACGCGGGTTCATGCCCCGGTCTGGGAAGATCCCACATGCCGCGGGGCGGCTGGGCCCGTGAGCCATGGCCGCTGAGCCTGCGCGTCCGGAGCCTGTGCTCTGCAACGCGAGAGGCCACAACAGTGAGAGGCCCTCATACCGCAAAAAAAAAAAAAAAAAAAAAATATATATATATATATATATATATATAAAACATGAAAACTCTCACTACCCTGTATGACATTTAATAGGAATTTAGTTTGATGTTTTCAATAAAACTCAAGTTATTTCACCTTCAAAATGTTAATAAGTGGACTGATTACTTTGATGGTAATAATAGCCATTGGGCACTTCCCTGATAAGGCTCCTTAATTAGGAGGAAATTGAAGCATGCTTACTAGTAGGACACTTCACCATTTCCTTATCTACAACAAAACATCTCCCTGTTTTTCAAATAACTCATTACAAAGTAGTATCTACACATTTTGCATTTCTTTTAAATCCACATGAATTATGTCCACCAAATAAATTATATCTACTAGGATTTAAATTCACTGCTGTTCAAAGTATTTGCAAAACTTTGTTCTCTGAAAGGAGTTTGCTGCTAAATACATTTAGTGAAGTTTTGTTGTCTTCAACTGTTTTGAGAAATTTTAACATAGTAACTTGAAAATAATTATTTACACAGAATTTTTCACTTACATAAATATTTTTGCTATATTGCTGCTGATTATAAAAATAATATACATTCATGGAAGAAAAATGGAAAGACAGAAATCACAACATATATAAAAATTAAATAAAAAATGTATCATATCCACTAAGCACAAAAGCTGAAAAACTGTTACATTTCTGAAAAAAAGGGATAGGAGAATATCATTGTAACCTTGAGTTAGGCAAAAATTTCTTGTGGTAGGATACAAAAAGCACAAACAATAAAATACAAAAAAAAGATGATTTAGATATCATCAGTATTTAGAACTTCTGTCTTGCAAAGGATATCATGAGGAAAACGGAAAGAAAAGTACACTAATAGACTAAGAAAAATTCACAGTACACATATCTGAAAAAAGGACTTATTACATTTTAAAATATAAAGTCTTGGAAAATAAACACTATTAGGTGTGTTATTGCTCTTAGAAAAAATAAGCTGGTGATGATAGAACATAAAGTTCTATAAAGTTCATTTTAAAGTCTCATTTCTGTAAAGAAATTTAAAGAGCCAAGAAACTTTAGATGATTTCAGGAAATTAAAATCAAGAATATTCATTTGCTTTGTTAAAATTAAAGTCTATAGCATTTCTTCTACTTTTCTGAACAGTAGGATGACATACCATAGAAGGAAAGAAATAAAACCACCCTGTTGCAAGTAAATTCAATAGAAAGTAAGATTTCCAGATTTATATTATTATAGAGCAGTATTTTATGCCTGGTAGGTAATATTCATCTCTCAAATATATTTTAAAAAGTAAAGTTTAGAATAATACATTTTAAGGACAGTAAGGTGATGGTAGAGAATTGAAGTGGTAAAAAGTATTATTAGGAAAATATTTCTTTATACAAACTGATTAACTTGTGAATTTACTGAATTGAAAAAAATATATAATGAGAAAAATCAACTTATCACTCATGCTTAAAGTTAAAACTTTCTATTAATTTTTTTAGATTATGAGCTCAACTCTAAGGCAGGAAATAATTATTTTTGCATAACATTGTTTCTAATGATTTATTTTTACATCTATATGAAGATTACACTACTAATGCTCTTAGGTCATTTGAGAAATCGCTGATGGAGATCATTATTTTGCTTTTCTTAGCACTACTTGTAAGGTAGATATATAGATTTCAGGTTTATATTCCCAAAGTACTTTTATGAAATGGCTCAAAAGTAATATTTTATGTGGATTTTTTTTTTTTTTTACTATTTTAAGGTACAAGATATCAGCAGTTTTGTATTATTAAATATACTTAAATAATTAAAATTCCCTGGGGAAAATCTTCATTGTAGCATAGAACTCTGAGCCTCTATCATGTTGCTAAATACTGTTTTTAAAAAGAATAATTTACTTCATAAAACATGTAGAACATAATCACATGCTAAATATAAACTTTATCAGTTAGTTTTTACTGTCATAAAATATAAATAACATGAAGATTATCATTTTCACTATTTTTAAGTATATAGTTCTGTGGCATTAAGTACAGTCGCAGGGTGATGTAACCATCCACTACTATTTATTTCCAAAACTTATTCATCAACAGAAACAGAGACTCTGTGACCATTAAGCAATAGCATTCCAAATTCTGCTCCCAGCCCCTGATAACCTCTATTCTTTCTGTGTCTATGAATTTTCCTATTCTGGATACATCATATAAATGGAATCATACAATATTTGTCCTTTTGTGTCTGGCTTATTTCATTTAGCATGATGTTTTCAAAGTTTATCCATCTTGTAGTATGTATCAGAACATCATTCCTTGTTACAGCTGAATAATATTTCATTGCCTGTGTATATCACAATTGTTTAGCGTTCATCTATTGATGAACACTTGGATTGTTTCCACCTTTTGGCTATTGTGAATAATGCTGCTATGAATATTGGTATACAGATATCAGTTTGAGTCCCTGTTTACAGTTCTTTTGAGTAGTTACCTAGAAGTGGAATTTTGATGGGTCATGCAATAATTCCACATTTAAATTTTTTGAGAAACTGCAAACTTTTCCAAAGCAGCTGCAACATTTTACATTTCCAATAGCAGTGCCCAATTTCTCCACATATTTGTCAACACTTGTTATTTTCTATTTTCCTTTTTTGTAAAAATAATTAATAGTCATTGTAATGGGGGTTGTGTTATCTCATTGTGATTTTGATTCGTATGTTCCTAATGTAATGACTAATTATGTTGACCATCTTTTCATGTGCTTATTGGCAATTTTTATTTCTTTCTAGGAGAAATATTTTTTCAAATCTTTTGCCTATTTTCAAATTTGGCTGTTTGTTTTGTTGTTACTGTTGTTGTTTATAATTTTAGGAGTTCTTTGTATATTCTGGTAATTAATCCATGATCAGATATATGATTTGCAAATATTTTCTCCCATTCTGAAAGTTGACATTTCAGTTTATTGATAATGTCCTCTGATACACAAAGGTTTTAAATTTTGATAAAGTCAAATTTTCTATTTTCACTTTTCTTGTGTGCATCCCAAAAGTCATTGGGATTTGCCCTATATTTTCTCCTACAAGTTTTACAGTTTTAGTTCTTTGATCCATTTGAGTTAATTTTTTACATGATATAAGGGAAGGTCAAACTCCATTATTCTGCATGTGAATATCTAGTTTATCCAGAGCCATTTGTTGAAAAGACTTTCACGTAGTAACTCTGGAAATCTGATTCTCCCACTCCTCACTCAGGGATTGCTGATTTCTGGTTGAGTGTTGGTACTGTTCACCTGTGACTTTTCTAAACTTTGTTTTTTTTTTTGGCCACGCCGCTCCACTTGCAGGACCTTAATTCCCTCACCAGGGATTGAACCTGTACCCTCGGCAGTGAAAGCACAGAGTCCCAACCACTGGACCACCAGGGAAGTCCCTTCAAACTATTTTTGAAAAGTATGTATTATTTTTTTGTGGAAGTCACCAAAATTTTGGTTTCATTACCTCTGTGGTCAGCTAATAATCAAATATTTTCTTAAATGTCTGGCTCCAGAAAGGGCAACAAAAAAGTGCACAGGCTCTTTAAATCTCCCCTAGATATCAATGGGGAAAGGTGCTGTGTCCTAGAGGGCACCAGCCAGCTGCTCCAATAACTTGAACCATTCACCCTACAGACTAGGTGGGGTTGAGAAATGGGGATTGATGACATGTTTAAGCAAACCACTCTCATGCCTAAGAACAACAGTCTTTCCCTTCATCCAGTATACCCCAGTTGTTATAAGTGACCAGTCAGGCTTCAGAGTTTCAAAATAGTTTGTTTCAAACTCTCTTCTCATTTCAGTGGTTGTTTTGTTGAAGAAATCTACCCTCAAACATTCCTACTCCACCATTTTGCATGACATTACTCCTTTCTTATCAGTGGTTTTATGAATAAAATTTCCATAATTTTCAAAGTTAATGGTAGGCAAAGGCTTAACTCACATAGTTTTGAATTAAACACAAAATCCTAATTTTTTAAAATATGAACATGACAAAAATTTTCTGCATGACACATTTATTCCTACCTAGACATTAATAAAATCATTATTGGAAACTTGCATTTTCTTCTTTTTGGCTTTTTAAATCTGTAAGATAAATTTTATCATGAAAAAATATAGTGTGGTTATTACAATACCAAAATATATCATTGGTATGGTTATTATAACTGAATTGGAAACACTTTCCCTACTCCTGACATGACTTTTATTTAGACCTGTTAATATCCAGACTCATGTTTTTCTTCAGATCATATAAATATTTCCCCTTATTTAGACATGTTAAACTGAGAGCTTCTGGATCTACTAAAAGCAAGAATTGTGAATTGTAATTCAAAAGTAACTGAATATCCCTGGGGATCAATAAGAAGTGTTTTAATAAAAATATTGATGATTACAGGGAAAGTGTTACATACTAATTGTTTGTATAATGTTGTAAATTTGGCCAGTACAAAGGTGGACAAAACCTGTCAACTGTAAGAGGTCAGTGGGAACTGGAGAGAGCTGGTCACTGCTTTCTCTATTGCTCGTATTGAGCCTGATGTGGTTACAACGAGAAAGGAAGCTCCTCAGGATAGAGGAGAAATATATGCAGTGATTCACCATTCTACCACAAACTTTTCATCCTTCAGGTTGAGCACAGTCAGAGGAAGTTTGCATTTACATGGGAAATGGAATGCAATTCTCTTCAACTATGTTGTTGATCCTCCTACTTAGTGCCATAACTTATTAAGGAGAGGACTGGCTCTAATTAGTAATGCATGTGTTTTGATTAAGTATAGTGATGCTAAAATGTTAAAATTACTCAACTGGATTTTATTTGCCTAAATAAATTGTAAATTCTTTAAGGTCTGTGGGTTTGGTAAATGTTTCTTTTGTATATACTTCAATGAATAATCCAATGTGTTCATAGATGCCTTGTCTGATTAATGTTTATAATATAAATTTAAAGAACATTTGATTTTGAACAACTTCAACTGCATTTACTCCTGTTCTTGATTTTTTTTTAACTTTTAAAATTTAAAAATATTTCTATTAAAATAATGAATTAAAACTACACTCATGAAACATTTATGGATAAAATAAAACTACATTTGGGATTTGTTATAAAACAAGTCAGGAGGGAAGTAGAGAGATGTATAGATAAAACAACATTGTTGTTGATGGGTAAATGAAGACTCATTACGTGATTTTCTCAAGTTTTGTATGTATTTGAAATTTTCCAAAATAAAGGGTAAAAAGAAATTATAATCATACTAGCTGAAAACTACTTGTTTAGAAGTATTTCTGATTTTTTCCAAAGTAACATATTTTTATCTTTTTATTATGTTACACTGGAAGGAAGTGTTTTAAAATTTATACTTAATGAAGATTAGAAGTCACTTTTTGGCTTCCTGGAATAGTTTTTATATTTTAATGCATATTGATTTGCATCACTGTTCTTTATGAATATACCTCTCTCATTTTTCAGCTAAGTTCATTTTATGCTGTAAGGACGCGGCATTAGATATTAACAAAAATAACATGTCTGTCTGGTACTAAAGACTATTATGTATTCTTGGGTATATCAAATTAAGGACATTAGCCAAATAGTTTTACTGAAATAGATATTAAAGCAATAAAAGCAGACAAACCTAAATTATTCATTTATTATTTTTTCATTATTTTATTTGCCCCTCCCCACTAAATTAAAAGTGTAAAGAATGTATTCCTTTAAAGGATTTTGAAAGCCACATATATGGATAATTTCCCTTTGCTTTGACTAAATGTTTAGTTAGATATGATTTAATGTTTAATTAAGATATGATAAATATATAGTTTTTTTCCCATTCAATAAACTTTACAAACATTCCCTAACTTATTTGATACAGTTTCTTATAAGTTTTTACGTTATCTTTTCCAAAGTTCATTATGTATCAGAGAATGACTCAGTTACTGTATTTTTGAAAGTACAATTCATCTACATGTTAACATTAATTTTTAATTACAAGTCTTTACAAATGAAAACAGGAGCTCCATACAACTTTTGTTTCTATTCCCTAAATCAATTTATCTTCCAACCACAAATCATATGGGTATTTTTATGGCTATTCTAAATGTAAACCAAATTCTAGAAACAAAATAATGTTTCTAAACTGTTTCTGTAATATAGAGAAAAGCCTTCTAAGAACAAAATCATAGGAAGAAATCATAAAGGAAGAGACATCTTTGAATACATAAATATTAAGTACGTCAATTTTCAGAAAGCACAATTTGAAGTTACATAAAACTTGGGAAAATAATTGGTTATTAGCTCATATTCACTTTCACAAGCTGTTTACATCTACTGTATTGTGAACTCCTTGGTGTCAGGAAATATATCTTTATAACACTCTATTAGTAGACGATGCTTTTTGTTTTTTCTGCGGGTATTGAATCAGTTTATATTCTGGGCTATTTTTGCAAGGACATTTGTACAGCACATAGCCTTGGAAGACAGAGATAATGTCACTCTTTAGGGCTAAGGACAAAACCATTTGCAAGCCTGGATGATAAAGATAATGTCTTCCTCCAGGCAAAGATTGTCCAGGGTTGCTAGCACACTGTTTAGAAAATTGGGAATTTCCTAATCTTGAGCTTTCTTGACTGTGACACAAACCTAATGAGGGTGCAGTACACATCAGGGCCAAGCCACTTGTTGCAATTGTGGGTCAAGGGGAACCAACGGAGAATCACTTAGTAATATAGTGTTTACTACTTTTGAAAAAGATCTGCATATAACCGGACATGTTCAGTTCAAACCCGTGCTATTCAAGGGTCAACTGTAAAATGATTGCATCATAGGGTAACAACTGAGGCCTAAGAGTGTTGAATCT
Organism: Globicephala melas; assembly: GCF_963455315.2. Taxonomy (NCBI): domain Eukaryota; kingdom Metazoa; phylum Chordata; class Mammalia; order Artiodactyla; family Delphinidae; genus Globicephala; species Globicephala melas. The sequence goes on from NC_083317.1 coordinate 100,517,678, forward strand.
TGCTTAGTTTACAGCCTTAGAAACTAACATAGTGTCTAAACACACTGGGAATTAGAAATAAAAAAATAACAAAGCAAATCAACCACGACAACAAATGCTTTAAATGAGCAAATGAAGCAGAATCCAGATATTTTGTATCTATTTCAATTGTTTTCCTACCGTTCAACAAATGTTAGTTAGATTTAATAGAATAGAATTCAATTATTTTAGTAAATTTAATACTCAGGAAATATCTGTCACCAATTCTTTGAACACATTAATTCAAACTGCATGTTGTTGGTGGGTTCTTGGTTCATTCTGTATGCAAAGAACTGCATAACTGGAACATTTTCTATTTTGAAAAACAGAACAAAAATAGTTGTCTGAAAATTTTCTTTTTATATAAAATGAACTAAATGCTAATCCTCTCATGCTTTAAATATAATCATATCAAAAATTAAATAAGTCATTTTGTATTTTTAACTCATGTTTTACACAGAAGGGTTTGCATTTTTAACTCATGTTTTACACAGAAGGGTTTGTCTTTTTACATAGTAGCAAAGTGAGTTCACTGCTAAAGATATGTGCCTTTTACCACTTTGTCTTTTTTAATTTTGCAAGAAAATGAAATTGAATGGGAATTATGTTCTTGTAATATGTGATTCAGAGTGGAAGTAAACTCTTCAAATGAATATGTCTGAGAAATAAGTAGGCACATCAGACTAGACACATGAAGAAAACAGAGTGTGGAATGGAAACTAGATATAATACTTAAATAATGTGATTTCATAAAAACCAGTGAAAGTGTGAAACAGTAAGAAACATTTTGAATCACAAACACTTTCAAGAAACAGTGAAAATACTGATGAGAATTACAAAGGAGGCTAGTAAAGAGAGAAATGAGGCCTGTTCAGAAAAATGAGTTTTTCCTTGCATATGAATTCGGTTATGCAAAGAGGTTGTCACTTCATATATTAGAACACTAGTGAATGAGTTGTCTCTTTACTACTTCTAAAGGGCCCCAGATAGCAAACCTTATAAGAAAAGAGATAACGATAAAGACCAGGAGAAAAAGGAGGAGGAAGAAGGAGAGGAGCAGGGAACCTCCTATCAGAACTTCGCCAGACCCCTTGGGAATGTAAAACAGCAGCCCTGGGAACCTTACAGGAAATCAGAAGGTGCAGCTTCTTTTCCAAAGCAGAGCATGAAATTGTTTAGGGAAACAATTGCAAATGACATAAGTGACTAAGGAGTATATAATAACATAATAAATATTTTTTAAATGTTATCAACTGATGAAGTCTAGAAAGTCAAAAGATGCAAGGCCTTTGCCAAGAATGAGGTCTGGTAAGAGCCTGTTGCCCCATGCTGTTATGGCTGGTTTCTGCTTCTGAGTAAATCTAACCTAGTGTACTAGGATCTACCTGCCTAGAAACTTGCTCTCCAAACACACATAGTGTAAAGAAGACCCAGCAAAATGTAAGGGGTATAATAATTATAATCAATGCTATTGTGTCTTTGTAAATGTGCAAATCTTTTAGTAAATAAGTAATGTTAAATATAAATAAATCTAGATAAATAATATTATGTAAATGTCTCCAATAATTTTATTACACAGAGATAACTGTATTAAATTTGAAAGTTCCCTTTCTCCCTCTCCAACAATTTTTTTTTTTTTTTTTTTTTTTTTGCGGTATGTGGTCCTCTCACTGTTGTGGTCTCTTCCGTTGCGGAGCACAGGCTCTGGACGCGCAGGTCTAGTGGCCATGGCTCACGGGCCCAGCCGCTCCGCGGCATGTGGGATCTTCCTGGACCAGGGCACGAACCCACGTCCCCTGCATCGACACGTGGACTCTCAACCACTGCGCCACCAGGGAAGCTCCTCTCCAACAATTTTATTCCAATTATATACCAGGCACTCGGCTGATCACTGAAGGTAAAATAACAGACATAGTAGTTTATGCCCTTAAGGAGTACATATTTCACCAGGGAGAGAGAGAAAAATTAAGTACAGGAACAAATTTTATAAAAGCTATAGATTATAATGTGTTATGAAAAACTTTGATGTTGGTTAGGGATTATTAGGAATGCTGAGTAGAAAGGTACTTTAAATGGGATGGTATAGGAAGATTTCTCTGAGATGGTGACCTCTAAATTGAGCACTGAGGGACTGAAAAATATCCAGCCATTTGAGGCACCACCAGGTAGAGTGAACACTTGGGTAAATAGAAAGTTGGAGAGGTAGAAAGGGCCAAAATAAGACAGTGTCTATTAGACCAATCATTACTGACTGATGGATTGAGTGATCCTTCTAATTATTTAATATGTGTTTATTGAGTACCTGTTATGTGCTAGGAACTATTCTAGGAACTGAGGAATATTCTCTATGAAGTTTACATTTTATGTCAGAGAAAGCAGGTAATAAATACAATAAATGAGAAAACTATTTAGTATATTGATAGGTGGAGAGAAATACAACAGCAGATGGGAATAGGGAATAGCCCCAGGGGGAATGGTTTGCAAATTGTATTGTGTGGCCAGAGTCTGCACAGAATGGATTTGCTTATCCAACAGGTGACCCTTTGACATCAGAGAGCCAAAAACTCCACCCTCAGATCATGCTAATGCTGCCATTTTCTGAACATGCATCCCGTGAAGAAACATGTAACTCAGATATGTCTGCACAGAGCAGCAGTTGCCTCACATTTTTCCTGCCTCTAATCACCTTCCCTTACACATCTGACCACTCTATACTCTTCACCCATAAATATGCCAAGCCCCTAGCCTTCAGGGGGTGGATTTGAGATTTATTCCATCTCCTCATTTCGCCTTGTGAATAAAACTTTCCTCTCCTGCAAACTGTAGTGTCTCAGTGTTTGGCTTACTGCATGTTGGGCAAACAAACCTTGTTTGGTAACATGATCATGAAACCACTGTTGCTTTAAGAGATTAAAGATGCTGGCTTGGAACATAGTGGCAATAGAGATGGAGAGAAAGGAACAGATTTTTAAATGTATTTTAGAAGAAGAAACTACTAAACATGTGAAGGATTAGATGTAGGGCGTGGGACATAGAAAATACTGAAGGATGAGTCATGAAATTTTGGCTGGAAGAAATGAGTGTTTATCCAGTCTGTGACCAAAATATGAGATGGAGAAGGCTAGCAAAGGAATAGGCTTTGTTCTGAGCATAGCGTGGGAAGGAGCTAAAATCATGTTTTTCTTTAGCATTTACAGAATGACACATAAAAAAGTGAGTTGATCAGTCAACAAGATACTGTCAACAATTTTTAAGCTACATATGTGTCAGACACTGTTATAGTCTCTAAGGATACAGGGGAACAAGTTAGAGAAGTTAATATCTCTGTGCCTCATTTTTCTCTTCTGTAAAACTAGGTTAAGAATGGTGTCTACTCCATGGAGTTGTTGTGGTGATTATATAAATAAAAATACACATTTTTCCATAGTAATTGTGTTTCTTAAAACAGGACCACACAGGATAAAAATGAGTGTAAGTTAAAGTTGGAACAAAACATTTGCTTTAAATTTAAATTTGATAGTTTCATAAATTTATGCAAATACTTAAAGGCAATTCTTCCTGCAAAATAAAATGTTCCAGGAGTAGGGGGTTGGATAGGAAGAAACTGGGGTCCCATAAAACATAGTTTTGAAAGCTAAAGTTGAAATCTATGATTTGTTACTTGGCAAGTAGTGCTTAATTGGCTTGGTTCAAACATTCTGTTTCCAACCTTAAATTTAATTTCCCCAAGTAAGTGCATTAAATCTTCCATATTGAGATATTAGAAAATAAAGGTAATCTACACTTCCAAGGAGAAGCAAATTAATTTAGCCACCAAAACTCAGTAATGTTATTTCAGTGCTGTCAGATTCTATATTGAAAACTCTCAAATATTCATGCATCAGTGATCAGAATAGACCCCTTCCAGCTTTCACTTCTCTGTTAAATGCAGGTAAATTAACCATTTTTCTTTAAAATGTCTTTATCCTCTCTTCCAGCTTTCATGATTTTTTGTTGTTGTTTTCCTAGTGAGCAATTTACTATTTTAAAGATGCTCCCTGCTGCAATGTTGAAAACAAAATTTTTGGCTTCAACTATTTTTATTTTTCAATAATGGGTTTATAAATTTTCATTAAAAAAGGAACTTTCTGGCTAATGCCTACCATTGAAATGTAGAATATTGATTTAACAACTGTATAAGTCTACCAAGGATCATTCTTCTTGGCAACACTATTGGTTGAATTGGTAGGGTGGCTATAATGACTCACCATCTGTTTATTGAGTGGGCTGGGGGTTTCTTTTTCAGCTCCCAAGTGGGCATTTTAGAAACATGATTTACTTTATACTTTTCTTGATCTATTGAACAATATTTTTTCCCTGGCCTCCTCTGTATTGTCCATGTTGTAGCTTTAAAACTATTTTCTTCAGAGAGGCTTTCTCTCTGATCACACTCTATCAAATGAATTCTCTTCCTACTATGTTGTATCCGTATACTTTGTTTATTCTCTCAACAGCACTCATCACAATTTCTAATTATATTTTTGTTTGCTTATTTTTTATTTTCTTATCTACTCCAATTGATTATAAGTTTTACAAGGTTTTATTCACTAAATGTTTATACTTATAGCCCAGGAAATCTTTCAGCTAGTTCCCTGACTGCCATCACCACAGTGCTGTGGTGATCATGTTCACAAAGGCTTCCACCAACTTCACACAAGTCCCTTATCTGGGGCCCATATCCATCACCTTCTTTTTTTCATCACCTTGCTTTTTATTGTGAGTTTCTTCTAAAGCCCCTGTAAACAACATCCATGGTAAACCCTCTTAGTCTTCATGCATATGTGTCATTGAAAAAATACTGTCTGCCATGTCAATAAGCAGAGGATGTTACAGCCATCAAACCCTCACATTACAGCTGCCCCTGAGAGTGAGCCCTGAGAAAACTCAGGATGGAAATGGAATGCCTTCCATCAGACAGTCAGCCACTGTAGCCACCCCCAACGATGCACCCCAAGCAGACTCAAGATGAGAAAGCACAGGATAGCTGAGGTGCACATCAAAGGAATGATTTCAGTGAGCCCAGACTCTTGCTTCTTCTCATACATAGAAAAGTGCTAAATTCCTTAACTTGAGATATCTGGTTTTCATTAATTAACAGTAATCTCTTGATGTTCCGACTACCTGACCTTTGTTGCAAAAACTCACGTATCCTGGCTCCTCCCTTACCTCCTTGGAGCAGTTACTCAGAGCTATCTGAGAGGCTACATCCTGGGCTTAAGTCCTCATTTTTGTCTGCCAAATAAAATGTAATTCTCAACTTTTAGATTGTACATTTTGTTCAGTTGACATATGTAATCCCAAAGTGTGGAAAAGTTAATGCCTTTGAGATTCAGAATCAATGGGAAATGGGAGCTGAGTGATAAATGCTTCTCCCTTTAATCTTCTGTATGGACAGTTCTAAAATGAATTTCATAAAGTGTCTCAGAAGTCCTAAGAAATTGAGCATCAGTTGCTACAATCAGCTTCCAATTTGATAATTCATCCTTATATCAACCTTTTGTTCTTCTTTTTTCACTTCCTCTGTCCCTCACTCCTGCTCCCTGCTATTGTATTCCCAAATAAATTAACCTTATGTAAGCTGCTGTCTCGGGGTCCACTTTCCAGGTTACCCTAAACAGGCTATTTTAATTTAAATTAATTAAAATGAACACAGTTAAAAAATTAATTTATCAGTGCCACTAGCTGCATTTCTAATGCTCCATGGCCCCATGTGGCTAGTGACTACCATACTGGAAAGTGTAGGTATAGAATATTTCCATTAAAGCAGAGAAGTCTACTGGTTAACCCTAACTAGTCCACAGACTAGTGTACTACGGAACCTCCGAAGACAAGTGAAGGCACATCTTTAGAAGTTAATCTACCTTTCTTGTCTAGAGAGAGGATCTCAATAGACCTGATGGTATTTATGAATGTGACAGAATTTTCTTCAATGATTCATTTCTCTTAGGTCATTTAGTTTAATTTCCAGGATTTACCAATGTCCACGATTTATCAAATGCCTATGTTAATTGTGAGATTTCTTGGAAGAAGATGTGAATAATTTATAAAAGCAACAATAGCACATAAAAAATGATTACAGATTTTTTTAATTAAAAGCAAATATACTGAGAGGAGGACCTTCAAGAGGCAGAGGAATAAGATGTGGAGATCACCTTCATCCCCACAAAGACATCAAAAATACATCTACGTGTGGAACAACTCCTGCAGAACACCTACTGAATGCTGGCAGAAGACCTCAGAATTCCTAAAGGCAAGAACTCCCCACATACCTGGATAGGGCAAAAGAAAAAAGAAAAAACAGAGACAAAAGGATAGGGACGGGACCTGCACCAGTGGGAGGGAGCTGTGAAGGAGGAAAGGTTTCCACACACTAGGAAGCCCCTTCACTGGTGGAGACAGGGGGTGGGTGGGGGGAAGCTTTGGATCCACAGAGGAAAGTGCAGCAACAGGGATGCAGAGGGCAAAGCAGAGAGATTCCCGCAGAGGATCAGGGCTGACCAGCACTCACCAGCCTCAGAGGCTTGTCCGCTCACCTGCTGGGATGGGTGGGGGCTGGGAGCTGAGGCTCCTGCTTCGGATGTCAGATGCCAGGGAGAGGACTGAGGTTGGCTGCATGAACACAACCTGAAGGGGGCTAGTGCGCCACATCTAGTCAGGAGGAGTCCGGGAAAAATTATGGACCTGCCTAAGAGGCAAGAGAACATTGTTTCGGGGTACGTGAGGAGAGGGGATTCAGAACACCACCTAAACGAGTTTCAGAGACAGTCGTGAGCCGCGGCTATCAGCGCAGACACCAGAGATGAGCATGAGATGCTAAGGCTGCTGCTGCAGCCACCAAGAATCCTGTGTACAAGCACAGGTCACTATCCACACCTTCCCTCCTGGGAGCCTGTGCAGCCCGCCACTGCCAGGGTCCTGTGATCCAGGGACAACTTCCCCGGGAGAACACACACGTGCACTTCAGGCTGGTGCAATGACATGTTGGCCTCTGCTGCCACAGGTTCACCCCGCATTCTGTACCCCTCCCTCCCCCTGGCCTGAGTGAGCCAAAGACCCCTAATCTACTGCTCCTTAACCCCTTCCTGTCTGGGTAAGAACAGATGCCAAACGGTGACCTACATGAAGGCTCAGGGCCAAATCCAAAGTTGAACCCCAGGAGCTGTGCCAAAAAAGAAGAGAAAGGGAAATTTCTCTGTGTAGCCTCAGAAGCAGCAGATTAAATCTCCACAATCTACTTGATGTACCCTGCATCTGTGGAATACCTGAATAGAAAATGAATCATCTAAAAATTTAGGCGATGGACTCCGGGAGCAACTGTAGACTTAGGGTTTGCTGTATGCGACTGACTAGTTTCTGATTTATATGATTATCTTACTTCAGTTTTTAGCGCTTGTTATCATTGGTGGGTTTGTTTATTGGTTTGATGGCTCTCTTCTTTTTTTTAAATTACTTTTTAATTTTGATAATATTTTTTAATTTTAATAACTTTTTATTTTATTTTTTTATCCTTTTTTTCTCCCTTTTCTTCTGAGCCGTGTGGCTGACAGGTTCTTGGTGCTCTGGCTGGGTGTCAGGCATGAGCCTCTGAGGTGGGAGAGCCAAGTTCAGGACATTGGACAACCAGAACCTCCTGGCCCAACATAATATCAATCGGGGAGAGCTCTCCCAGAGATATCCATCTCAACGCTAAGACTCAGCTCCACTCAAAGACCAGCAAGCTCCAGTGCTGGACACCCCATGGCAAACAACTAGCAAGACAGGAACACAACACTACCCATTAGCAGAGAGGCTGCCTAAAATCATACTAAGTTCACAGACACCCCAAAACACAAAACTGGATGCAGTCCTGCCCACCAGAAAGACAAGATCCAGCCTTATCCACCAGAACACAGACACCAGTTCCCTCCAGAAGGAAGGCTACACAACCCACTGAACAAAACTTACCCACTAGGACAGACACCAAAAACAATGGGAGCCATGAATCTGCAGCCTGAGAAAAGGAAACCCCAAACACAGTAACTTAAGAAAAATGAGAAAACAGAGAAATACACAGCACATGAAGGAGAAAGGTAAAAACCCATCAGACCAAACAAATGAAGAAGAAATAGGTAGTCTACCTGAAAAAGAATTCAGTGTAATGATAGTAAAGATGATCCAAAATCTTGGAAATGGAATGGAGAAAATAAAAGAAACGTTGAACAAGGACTGAGAAGAACAAAAGTGCAAACAAACAATGATGAAGAACACAATAAATGAAATTAAAAACACTCTAGAAGGAAGCAATAGCAGAATAACTGAAGGAGAAGAATGGATAAATGACCTGGAAGATAAAATAGTGGAAATAACTACTGCACAGCAGAATAAAGAAAAAAGAATGAAAAGAATTGAGGACAGTTTTAGAGACCTCTGGGACAACATTAAATGCACCAACATTTGAATTATATGGTTCCCAGAAGAAGTGGAGAAAAAGAAAGGGACTGAGAAAATATTTGAATAGATTATAGTTGAAAACTTCCCTAATATGGGAAAGGAAATAGTCAATCAAGTCCAGGAAGCACAGAGAGTTCCATACAGGATAAATCCAAGGAGAAATATGCCAAGACACATATTAATCAAACTGTCAAAAATTAAACACAAAGAAAAATATTAAAAGCAGTAAGGGAAAAGCAACAAATAACATACAAGGGAATCCCCATAAAGTTAACACCTGATCTTTCAGCAGAAACTCTGCAAGCAAGAAGGGAGGGGCAGGACACATTTAAGGTGATGAAAGGGAAAAACCTACAACCAAGATTACTCTACTCAGCAAGGGCCTCATTAAGATTTGACACAGAAGTTAAAACCTTTACAGACAAGCAAAAGCTAAGAGAATACAGTACTGCCAAACCAGCTTTACAACAAATGTTAAAGGAAATTCTCTAGGCAGGAAACAAAGGAGAAGGAAAAGACCTACAAAAACAACCCTAAAACAATTAAGAAAATGGTAATAGGAACATACATATTGATAATTACCTTAAATGTAAATGGATTAAATGCTCCAAAAAAAGACATAGATTGGCTGAATGGATACAAAAACAAGATCCATATATATGCTGTCTACAAGAGACCCACTTCAGACCTAGGAGCATGTACAGGCTGAAAGTAAGAGATGGAAAAAGATATTCCATGCAAAAGGAAATCAAAAGAAACCTGGAGTAGCAATTCTCATATCAGACAAAATAGACTTTAATATAAAGATTATTACAAGAGACAAAGGACACTACATAATGATCAAGGGATCAATCCAAGAAGAAGATATAATAATTGTAAATATCTATGCACCCAATATAGGAACACCTAAATACATAAGGCAAATGCTAATAGCCATAAAAGGGGAAATCGACAGTAACACAATAATAGTAGGGGACTTTAACACCCCACTTTCACCAATGGACAGATCAACCAAATGAAAATAAGTAAGGAAACACAAGCTTTAAATGACACTTTAAACAATTGATATCTTAATTGATATCTATTGGACATTCCATCCAAAAACAACAGAATACACATTCTTCTCAAGTTTTTATGGAACATTCTGCAGGATAGATCACATCGTGGGTCAAAAATCAAGCTTGGTAAATTTAAGAAAATTGAAATCAAATCAAGTATCTTTTTCAACCACAATGCTATGAGACTAGATATCAATTACAGGAAAAAAAACTAAAAAATATAAACACATGGAGGCTAAACAATACACTACTAAATAACCAAGAGATCACTGAAGAAATCAAAGAGGAAATCAAAAAATACCTAGAAACAAATGACAAGGCCCAACACTTATGGGATGCAGCAAAAGCAGTTCTAAGAGTTAAGTTTATAGCAATGCAATCCTACCTCAAGAAACAAGAAACATATCAAATAAACAACCTAACCTTACACCTATAGAAAGAACAAAAAAAACCCAAAGTTAGCAGAAGGAAAGAAATCATAAAGAACAGATCAGAAATAAATGAAAAAGAAATGAAGGAAACAATAGCAAAGATCAATAAAACTAAATGCTGGTTCTTTGAGAAGATAAACAAAATTGATAAACCATTAGCCAGACTCATCAAGGAAACATGGGAGAAGACACAAATCAACAGAATTAGAAATGAAAAAGGAGAAGTAACAACAACTGACATTGCAGAAATACAAAGGATTATGAGAGATTACTACAAGCAACTATAGGCCAATAAAATGGACAACCTGGAAGAAATGGACAAATTCTTAGAAAAGCATAACCTTCTGAGACATAATCAGGAAGAAATAGAAAATATAAACAGACCAATCACAAGCACTGCAATTGAGACTGTGATTAAAAATCTTCCAACAGACAAAAGCCCAGGACCAGATGGCTTCACAGGCGAATTCTATCAAACATTTAGAGAAGAGCTAACACCTATGGTTCTCAAACTCTTCAAAAAATATAGCAGAGGGAGGAACACTCCCAAACACATTCTATGAGGCCACCATTACTCTGATACCAAAACCAGACAAAGATGTCATAAAAAAAGAAAACAACAGGCCAATGTCACTGATGAACATAGATGCAAAAATCCTCAACAAAATACTAGCAAACAGAATCCAACAGCACATAAGGATCATACACCATGATCAAGTGGGGTTTATCCCAGGAATGCAAGGATTCTTCAATGTATGCAAATCAATCTATCTGATAAACCATATTAACAAACTGAAAGAGAAAAAACATATGACCATCTCAATAGATGCAGCAAAAGCTTTTGACAATAATTCAACACCATTTATGAAAAAAACCCTCCAGAAAGTAGGCATAGAGGGAACTTACTTCAACATAATAAAGGCCATATATGACAAACCCACAGCGAACATCATTCTCAATGGTGAAAAACTGAAGCCATTTCCACTAACATCAGGAACAATACAAGGTTACCCACTCTCACCACTATTTTTCTTTTCTTTTCTTTTTTGCTATACGCAGGCCTCTCACTGTTGTGGCCTCTCCCGTGGCGGAGCACAGGCTCCGGACATGCAGGCCCAGCAGCCATGGCTCACGGGCCCAGCCGCTCTGCAGCATGTGGGATCTCCCCAGACTGGGGCACGAACCCGTGTCCCCTGCATCGGCAGGCAGACTCTCAACCACTGCGCCACCGGGGAAGCCCACCACTATTATTCAACATAGTTTTGGAAGTTTTAGCCACAGCAAGCAGAGAAGAAAAAGAAATAAAAGGAATACAAATCGGAAAGGAAGAAGTAAAACTGTCCCTGTTTGCAGATGACATGATACCATACAGAGAGAATCTTAAAGGTGTCACCAGAAAACTACTAGAGCTAATCAATGAATTTGGTAAAGTTGCAGGATACAAAATTAATGCACAGAAATCTCTTGCATTCCTATACACTAATGGTGAAAAATCTGAAAGAGAAACTAAGGAAACACTCCCATTTACCACTGCAACAAAAAGAATAAAATACCTAGTAATAAACCTACCTAGGGAGACAAAAGACCTGTATGCAGAAAACTATAAGACACTGATGAAAGAAATTAAAGATGATACCAACAGATGGAGAGATATACCATGTTCTTGGATTGGAAGAATCAACATTGTGAAAATGACTATACTACCCAAAGCAATCTACACATTCAATGCAATCCCTGTCAAACTACCAATGGTATTTTTCACAGAACTAGAACAAAAATTTCACAATTTGTATGGAGACACAAAAGACCCCGAATAGCCAAAGCAGTCTTGAGAAAGAAAAACAGAGCTAGAGGAATCAGGCTCGCAGACTTCAGACTATACTACAAAGCTACAGTAATGAAGACAGTATGGTACTGGCACAAAAACAGAAGTATAGATCAATGGAACAGGATAGAAAGCCCAGAGATAAACCCACTCACATATGGTCATCCTATCTTTGATAAAGGAGGCAAGAAAATACAATGGAGAAAAGACAGGCCTTCAATAAGTGGTGCTGGGAAAACTACACAGCTACATGTAAAAGAATAAAATTAGAACACTCCCAACACCATACAAAAAAATAAACTCAAAATGGAATAAGGACCTACATGTAAGTCCAGACACTATAAAACTCTTAGAGGAAAACATAGGCAGAACACTCTATGACATAAATCACAGCAAGATCCTTTTTGGCCCACCTCCTAGAGTAATGGAAACAAAAACAAAAATAAACAAATGGGACCTAATGAAACTTCAAAGCTTTTGCACAGCAAAGGAAACCATAAACAAGACCAAAAGACAACCCTCAGAATGGGAGAAAATATTTGCAAATGAAGCAACTGACAAAGGATTAATCTCTAAAATACACAAGCAGCTCATGCAGCTCAATATCAAAAAAACAAACAACTCAATCCAAAAATGGGCAGAAGACCTAAATAGACATTTCTCCAAAGAAGATATACAGATTGCCAACAAACACATGAAAGGATGCTCAACATCACTAATCATTAGAGAAATGCAAGTCAAAACTTCAATGAGGTATCACCTCACAGTGGTCAGAATGGTCATCATAAATTATCTACAAACAATAAATTCTGGAGAGAGTGTGGAGAAAAGGGAAGCCTCTTGCACTGTTGGTGGGAATATAAATTGATAGAGCTACTATGGAGAACAGTATGGAGGTTCCTTAAAATACTAAAAATAGAACTACCATATGACCCAGTAATCCCACTACTGGGCATATACCCTGAGAAAACCATAATTCAAAGAGACATGTACTCCAATGTTCATTGCAGCACTATTTACAATAGCCAGGACATGGAAGCAACCTAAGTGTCCATTGACATTTGAATGGATAAAGATGTGGCACATATATACAATGGAATGTTACTCAGCCACAAATAGAAACAAAATTGAGTTATTTGTAGTGATGTGGTTGGACATAGAATCTGTCATACAGAGTGAAGTATGTCAGAAAGAGAAAAACAAAGACCGTATGGTAACACATACATATGGAATCTTAAAAAAAATGAAAAGGCTCTGAAGAACCCGGGGCAGGACAGGAATAAAGACGCAGATGTAGAGAATGGACTTGAGACATGGGGAGGGGGAAGGGTAAGCTGAGAAGAAGTGAGAGTATTGCGTTGACATATATACACTACCAAATGTAAAACAGTTAGCTAGTGGGAAGCAGCCGCATAGCACAGGGAGATCAGCTTGGTGCTTTGTTACCACCTAGAAGGGTGGGATAAGGACAGTGGGAGGGAGATGTAAGAGGGAGGGTATATGGGGATATATGTATAGATATAGCTGATTCACTTGTTATACAGCAGCAACTAACACAACATTGTAAAGCAATTATACTCCAATAAAGATGTTTTAAAAAAAAAGCAAATATACTCACTAAAAATGCAGGAGAGATAAACCACTCGTATATTAAATAAATATTTTGCTGCTTATGCATTAAATGTGATTTAACGGTCAATTTTATAGTGTAGTTTAAAATAAAATTAAAAGAAATGTACCATTCAAGTTTAACCAAATTAGTTAGAATTATTCATTAAACTTGTTCTTGGCACTATTTAATATAATCAAGCACTTGTTCTTCCCTGATCTAAGAGGAATGCTCTTTGGAATGTTTCTTGAAATCTGCTGGATAATCTGCTGCTTATTTATTTTTCCAAGACAGAAAATGCTTATTGGCTACATCACTGTCTTTTTCTTCCTTCAGAATCACGAATTGTTTCATAGATCAGTTTGAATTTGTCTTTTAAAGCTTCTTCAAGTTGTAGGATTTGTCATTCAGGCTTCTGTCAGAAACAAAGAAATTTTTACTAAATAGGAGAAACCATATGCCCAGTAAATATTTGAAGTATAATTATAACATGACTTTTCTCATCCTACATGGATCCTCATATTTTGGTAATTATTTCATTATTAATATAAGTACTTATCTGTATGGACACAATCAAGTGCTGCTTAGGGACTTAAAGATATACCTTCATATTTCATAAGCAGGAGCTTACAAACATTTATATAACAACTTTATAATCAATAGTGCTATTTCTGATAATTTTCAGATTATGTGTATAGATTTTCCATTTTGAAGCCTTTGTTAATTATTTCTGGATATCATCCTTTGCTACACTTATTTTTCTTATTGCCTGTTATACCACCTTAGAAAATAAAGTGAACACAGTCATTCTCAGTAAATACAAGGAAAGCCTCCTCTTCATTCAACTATCATAGAATTTGGTTCTCAGCACACCGGGTCATTCTGTAGCTATTTCTTAAGTCCCCAGTTTTACTCAGCACAGCACTGGGCTAGCATCTCTGTTTCTGTTTCTCTCTATTAGATAGATGATGTGGATAGATAGATAAATAAGTAGATAGATAGATCTCTATAAATATCATTTATAAGTGAAGAAAGAAGAATATTTATGTAAATATTTATATATTACTATACATATAGTAACGTAGAGGACATAGAGGTGAAAGGACAAAGTCTCCGGGAGGAAGTAACTAACCTGAGAAGACAGGTCTACCTAAAGCTTTTATTGAAAAGGTAACTTACATTAGATGATCTCTCCAACTAGGAGTTACCTGAAGGGAAAATTTGGGTCATAACTCTGCATCCACATTTTTATCCACAGTGTCAAGAAGGTGCTCTGTATAGCTTAGTCACTCAAACTATATTTGTTTATTTTAAGTGACTTCTGACCTTAATTCCATGAGACCTGCTATACAGAACTGTTGCAGGGACTTCCCTGGTGGTGCAGTGGTTAAGAATCCGTCTGCCAATGCAGAGGACATGGGTTCAAGACCTGGTCCGGGAAGATGGCACATGCTGCGGAGCAACGAAGTCCGTGCACTACAACTACTGAGCCTGAGCTCTAGAGCCTGTGAGCCACAACTACTGAGACACACACCGCAACTGCTGAAGCCCGTGAGCTCTAGGGCCTGGTGCTGCAACTACTGAAGCCCATGTGCCTAGAGCCTATGCTCTGCAACAAGATAAGCCACCACAATGAGAAGCCCAAGCACTGCAACGAAGAGTAGCCCCCGCTCACCATAACTAGAGAAAGCCTGCGTGCAGCAACGAAGAGCCAAGAGTCAAAAAAAACAAAACAAAAAACGCTGTTGCATATTGTGCCTTACATTTTAGTATCGTTTATTTTTGTGAGTTCTGCAGCCTACATTTCATATAAAAATTATAAATGTGATGCCCAGGGACTTTCAATGATGTGGTATGAAATAATTGACCCCTTCGGGGCTTCCCTGGAGGCGCAGTGGTTGAGAGTTCGCCTGCCGATGCAGGGGACACGGGTTCATGCCCCGGTCCGGGAAGATCCCACATGCCGCGGAGTGGCTAGGCCTGTGAGCCATGGCCGCTGGGCCTGCGCGTCCGGAGTCTGTGCTCCGCAACAGGAGAGGCCAAGAAGCCCGCGTACCACTAAATAAATAAATAAATAAATAAATAAATAAATAAATAAATAAATAAATAAAATAATTGACCCCTTCTCCCAATCCACATACAACAATTGGTTAGGACGACTTTTAAAATAAATACTTTTTTTCCTTTCCTTCCCTCCCTCTCTCCCTTCCTTCCTTCCTTCCTTCCTTCTTTTCTTTATCCTTAAATAATTACAACTTTATAAGAAGTTTTTCAAGAAATAATACTGCAAGGAATTCTCAGTGCTAAATTAATTTTAGATAAAATGGCTGCTATCCAAAAACTTTTAAGCCTTTTAAAAATGAAAATCTCTCTCTTTTGATGACCTACTTACAAGGAAAAATCTTTGTCTCAAGAAAAGTCTGGTTTGAAACTCTTTGAGAAAAAATTTCTGAATAAATGCATTTCTTTAAAAAAAAAACCATAAAAATATACATATACAAATCTCCTTCCCTTGGCAGAAATATAAAAGTGACAAGTTTAGAAAAATACCATTTCTAATTTCTATGTGTTTTATTAAAGTCCCCATTGAAATCAAAAGGCAAGCATTCCTCTAGTCTGTTCCCTGAGTCTGAATTACTATAAAACTTTGCCTAATTTTCATTCTCCTAAGATGAGAAAAATTTTTGTTTTTAAAAATAAATTTTTATTTAAAGTAGAATCATTACATTAAAAGTTTTATCATATATATTAAAAGTAATCCTATGTAGTAAATGACGATTAATATGAAAAGGAAAGTTAATCTGCTGCTTCTGTGTTCAGCAACTTTATGAGAAATTTGCAAAATGATGGTTAGTAGCATATAGTTAACAAATAGTATAGTGATCAAAATCTAAATATTTGGTATGAACTTGCACTTATAAAAATTAAATATGACTTCCACAGTTAAAATGAATGTGTCAGGAGCCCCAAAAGATAAGATAACCAGTTCACCAAAAAAATAAAAAAAAATTTAAAAAATGCTATGTGAATATAAAAGTAAATGAATACCAATTACCAATAAAGCATATTCAATGTATTCATGTTCAACAACCAATGGAGGAAAAAGAGAGATAATTTAAGTGTAACCATAGATCTGTGCAAATGTATGGAGGAATATTTGGCAAAAAAACAAAACAAAGAAATTTCATGTTATCACTTTGACCCATGTCATACCACATGTACACATTCATTTTAAGGAAAATAATCAGAGAAAGTAACAGAACTGTTTGTTTTAGGATATTTAATATACAAAATTTACAATGGAACAAAAGTAGCAAACATAAATTGTCTACTTTAGAGATTGAATTATCTTATTAGGTACACTATCTCCACACGATAGCATTTTATAAAATTATATATATATATATGTATATATATATATATGTAAGCCTAAAACGTTTTTAAAAACTAAAGTACTTAAAAATTATATTCTTAAATTTATAAATTTGTAGAAAATTTCATAATATGTTATTAGATGATTAAAACCAACTATAAAACATTATGTATGCTATGATATTAACACTATAATTAAAAATAGAGATAGATTGGGACTTCTCTGGTGGTCCAGTGGTTAAGAAACTGCCTGCCAATTCAGGGGACACAGGTTCGATCCCTGTTCTGAGAAGATGCCACATGCTGCAGAGCAAATAAGCTCGTGCGCCACAACTACTGAGTCTGCATGCCTCAACTATTGAGTCCGCATGCTGCAATTAGTGAAGCCCGTGCACCTGGAGCCCGTGCTCCTCAACAAGAGAAGCCACCACAATGAGAAGCCCGTGCACCACAACAAAGAGTAGCCCCCACTTGCCACAACTAGAGAAAGCCCATGTGCAGCAATAGAGACCGAGTACAGCCAAAAAAATAATAACAGAGATAGAAAGTTGTAAGGATGTAACAAAAGCAACATTCTTTATGCAATGTTTCAAGTGTTTTATTTGAGGTATCTCATATGATCATTCTAACAATTCCACAGGATAGATACTAAATTCCTAATCCTGTTTGATAAATGAGTAGACTAAATCTCATAGTCATTAACTAATTTATGAAAGATCAATTACTAAATATCATCTCTAAAAGATTAAATTATGCTTAATTTTAACATTGTTCTTTTTCCAGCCTATATTACTGAATTTTTCTAGCCTATATTACTGCATTTACTGAAAATAACTTGTCCTACACGTACAGTAAGAGAATTCTACTAGTTGTTCTGACAATTAGACAAAAATACTGCTCTATAAACAAGCATATGTCTTTTAAAATACTGGTGTCTGACATTAAAAATATATAGGGACTTCCCTGGTGGTGCAGTGGTTGGGAATATGCCTGCCAATGCAGGGGACACGGGTTTGAGCCCTGGCCTGGGAAGATCTCACATGCCGCGGAGCAACTGAGCCCATGCGCCGGGCTGCTGGGCCTGCGCTCTAGAGCCTGCAAGCCACAACTACTGAGCCTGCGCGCCTAGAGCCCGTGCTCCGCAACAAGAGAGCCACCGCAACAAGAAGCCCGTGCACCGAAGTGAAGAGTAGCCGCCGCCCACCGCAAATGGAGAGAGCCCACGAGCAGAAACAAAGACCCAAGGCAGCCAAAAATAAATTAATTAATTTTTTTTAAAAAATATATATAGATATTTACATGACACCAGCAATTAGCCTTATCTAAATATTTACAATATTGAGAACTATATCTAACCACAGAAATGTATATTTAAATATAAATCATATTTTATACTCATCATAAAACTTACTCAAAGTCTCCATCAATTTAGAACTCAATATTTTCTCATGGCAAATAAAGTTATGCCTCGTGTAAATTCTGAGGTTTGGGTGATAGAGTCAAATATCAAAGTCTAAAATTAAATATCAGATTGTTTAGAATATATTTGGGATAGATGTTTAGGGTAAAAGTTTGAAAAATCTTACATTAAATATGAATAAAGGGAAATCAATCATCAAAGACAAGATAAAAGTCAATATTTTTTCCTTTGAGTTGTGGTCAAAATTCTCTGTGATTTAGATAAAGTTAGCCTTTAAGAACAGACACAGTTCTCAAATTTTCATATTTTTCTATACAATACTCTTCATTAACCCTTAACTACAGGGAAGTGATTTTGAACTCTTCATTGCCATAGTTTAAGACAAAGTCATCCAAGGTCCATCACAGCTACAGTGCATTAAAATGACTTGATAATGTATTAATGAATGAATTATGCACAACTCCCCCGCTTTCCTATTTCAGGGTCTCTTTCCCTTCCTTCCTCCCTTCCTTTTACTATTCCTTCCCTCTAACTATTAACCATTTGATTAGCATTGTTTGTTATTCTAATGTTTCTTAAAAATATTTTTAAAATTTTGTATGTATTATACCAATGTTAAATTCTTACTTTTGATAAGTATCCTATGATTACAAAAGATATTGGCATTAGGAAAAGTTCTATGATAGAGAAACTCTATTAATTTTGCAACTTTTCTATAATCCCCAAATTATCTCAAAATAAAAGTGTTGTTGTAATGTATGTAAATTTCTTTAAAAATCTTTTAATATTAAAACAATCTTAAACACAAAAGTATACACACACATGCATACATTCAGCCCTCCATATCCACAGATTCTGCATCCTCATATTCAACCAATTTTTTTTGAAAAAAGAATTCCTGAAAGTTCCAAAAAAGCGAAATTTAAATTTGCTGTATGATCTTAACTATTTACATAGCATTTACATTGTATTAGTTGTTATAAGTAATCTAGTGATAATTTGAAGTACACTGGAGGATGTGAGTAGGTTATATGGAAATGCAATGCCATTTTATATAAGGAACATCTGCAGATTTTGGTATCCGTGGGGAGTCCTGGAATGAATCCCCTGTGAATGCCAAGGGAAGACTGTGTATTCTCTCTCTCTTTGTAGATAGATAGATCAATAGACAGATAGATAGATAGGTCTATTTCTTCAACTTTCTTATCCCTAGTAATCCTACAATGCTCAAAAAGCAATTTCAGCTATCTTTCATTTATCTACAAATCTACCTAGCCTACCTATCTGCCTACTTGTAAGGAGATACTCTAAATTTGCTTTTTTCACTGGACAATATATTTTGGAAACCATACCTATCACTGCATAGATGTATTTTCTATTTCTATGTGTGTGTAATACTTCATTTATGGATGTGCTATTGTTAATCCAATCAATTTCCTGATGCATACTTGAATCATTTCTAATATTTGTTATTACAAATAATGTCACATGAATAAGTTTTGTGTATGGCAATTTATATTTTGCAGTGTATGTTTAGATTCCTATAAGTACATCAAAGACTATGTGAACAGATAATTGCCAAATAGTGCCAAATTTCCCTCCAAAAAGTTTGCACAATTTTATATTTCCACCAACAGTATGCCATTTCCTCAAACTTTTTCAAAAGAGCGTGTACTGTACTTTCTGGATATCCCCAGGGGCTTGGTTCCAGGACCCCCATGGATACCAAAACCTGTGGATACTCAAGTTATTTATATAAAATTGTGTAGTACAGTTGAACCTCTGTATCCATGGTTCTGCATCTGCATATTCAAAAACCGAAGTTGGAATTTGAATTCGAGAATCTGTGGATGAGGAACCCATGGATATGGAGGGTCGTCTGTAGTTAAATTTTTGTGATGTGATAGATCAGAAATGGTCTTATTATAATGTTAATTTTTATGTATGTTCAAGGACATTTGCTTTTCTTTTTCTACAAAGTGTATTTATGTATCATTAGTTTATATCGTCCTGATTTTGTAGGAGTTTTTCACATATTAGGAACATCAACCTTTGTGCCTAACATAAGGTTATCATAATTTTCATTTTCAAGAGTTGTTTGGTCTGTTCTTTCATCTGCTATAATTTCTGATTTGAAAAGTTACTGCTGATCTTATAATTTGTCTATTTTATTCTGAAAATTGGAAAAATTCAAGAATAAAATCTTTAAGATTATTTCTAATGGTAACATAGTTACAATTTGATGAAGATTTTAGAGAATTGATATATCATTTTGTCATGAAGCAAAAATATGATTCAGTGTAGGTCAACCTATGCCTCCACAGTTCCACTAAGAGTGTCAGTGTGCCAGACAGAGACAGATTTAGATAATTTGAGACAGGTGCAATAGTATCTGTATAATAAATCTCTTCTATAGAGACAATGATGTGGGTTGAATGGCCCAGGTGTCAAGAACAGAACAGCCAGCATCAACTAAGAAGACAGGTTTGGAGCTGATACTGTTTGAACAGGTGCAGGATATCTGCAAGTATAAAGATGTCCATCTATTGAATGGAACATGTCCAGTTGGAATCAGGACTGATTTGTAACAGATGAAGAAAATGTACCAAACACCTGCTAGGTTTTCAGAAGAGAAAATATGTTGATGGTGTTAACTAACTAGGTTGTCAGATGATTATGAAAAACTATTATGAGACAACTGAAATTAAATTCTAATTTAGCTGTAATGAATAACCTCACTGAACTAATTCCCTTGGAGATAAGGGTAATACTAACTTGCCATCAGCAAAGGAACTTCTCCATGGGAAATGCTTGAGGACAGAATTAAACATAAATTGGAACTTCAAATTTATAGGCAAAATCATAAATTATTTCACTAATACAACTGAATTGGCAGATTTGGCTAAATTCTTATAATTGGTATTCAACTATAAAATTAATTTATCTGGTTATTTACTTGCTTATGAAAGGATAAACTGGATGTCATATTTTCATTTTAAATCAGAAGGGTTGCTTGTTTCTAGTCGAGTCACTTGTCAATACCACCAAAGAGAGTGAAAGAGAGAAGGAGAGAGAGAAAGAGAGAGATACTAGTTTGAAGTAACTATAAGTCAAAATTATTCTAAAAATTGAACCAAAAACATAGCTATGCTTCAAGGTACTCTGAAATATTGTTGACTATGGAACTGGTACTTAATTTAAAGATAACACTAAACTTTTTATATTCAGTCTAATATATCAGCATGCCTGAGTATTATAGTCATATGATCTACAAAACAAAAGGTATAATACCTATCAATAAAGAACTCTTAATAATGCCTATAATCCACTCAAGAGTAGGAGAATTAGTACTCTCCCTCCAAAGTTATATATGCACATATATATGCAAATATATTTGAAGTGTTATTGAATTTTTTTCAAAACATTTAATTCACATTTTTCAAAAATTTTAAGGATGTTACATTAGAAATATGGATTATTTGGAATCTATTCTAAAGCTAAAACGGAGACTGTAACTTTTCCAGAACAATATCAAATGCTTATAAGAATTTTTAATATTTATTGGCTGGAGTGTGCCCACACCTAAAATAGACAAAGTAATTAAATACTTATGAACTTGTTACACGTCAGTTTGTGACAAGCATCTAAAACATCATTTCTTTAGCATATGTAGTCTTCAAGTTTCTCCCTGAAAAAACAGATTACATGGTCAACCAATTCAAGTCATTATAACTCTTGAGAACATTACAAAGTATATCTATTGAAGAAAGTTTAGCATCTCAGGGTATCTCAGATGTTATTTTTTCTTAATCTAATTATTTTATAAACTAGAAAATGAAGACCAAAAAGTTTATATGAAGGGAGTCATAGGACAGGACCAGAATCAGTAGCCAAAACACTTTGTATGTGAACTGTATCTATCAATATTTACTGTATTAGAATTTAAAATGAGAAAAAAATTTAAGATATTTATTAATTTATTTAAAATGAAAATAACATATCCACATGTTACCATGAATAACATACTTTAATGTCATAAATGTATTTTCCAAAATAAAATACTTGCGTGAGAGGTAGCATGGCTTTACATTTTTGCAAATCTTTTCAATGCTTTGCTTTATAGAAGACAGCTAGATTCTCATATCTTTTTGTGCATTCAGTCTGGTTATATCACACATAATTTATCCCCTGGAAACTGTCATTGTATACTGTGAGACAGACTGAAATAGGCAAATATTACCTGGATCTTATTATGAAAATAATTGTGATATCAAGGATACTTGAATGTTTTTCTGAGATTCCCAAGTGTCTCTGATCCACACTAGGAGAACTGCTTTATCAAACCACCCCAAATTACGCACTCTGGAATTACAATTGTGAAATAATATACCTTTTATTATTCAGGGCTCTTTTAGTAGGTTCAGTTGTTTGTGGCTGAAATAAGTTTAGTAAAACAACAACGAAAAATATTTCAATCAGGAATCATAGAATTATTTTTAATCTCAAAAGATAGTCATTAAGGCCCAAAACAATTATTCTATGGGTTTACTTTGAGTGTCCACGAAGTTACTGAAACTCCAGGCAAAGAGGCCCACTAGATTAAAAATAAAGTATAAGATAATTTTCTCACAAAACACCTAATTAGCCCCTGAAGGAAAAGTTAGAATTGTCATCTAGAAGGGGATAAAAAAGTATTTGGTATGAATATTTGGCTCACATATATATTTATATATATATATGCCATTAATTAATGATAATCATTATATAATTACTTAAATTATTACATAATAATAATGATGATTCTCAATGCACATATTATAATATGTTTTCATTGCTCAATTGAAGGAAGATAAAATTGTGCAGATAGAGATAACTTGGGTGTCAACAAACCTCTAAAGAAAGACAAACCTCTAAAATATTTTTCAAACTTTTAAAATATTATGCAAAAATAGCAGGAGTTTATGTGCAAAAGAAATTACAATAATGAAAGTTTGATTTTATCTTTTACTTTAAAAATTTCTATGAAAATACTAAGTCTGGACAGCAGAGGCTGTAGATATGTGACTTGAAGTAGGAAATGTGATTATTATATCCATTTCATACATGAAGTTTCCTAGAGTCAGAGTCCCTTATTTTGCAGTGCTAGGCTTAATGTTTTAAATTGTGCAAATTGTAAATTTTAGAATAGTTTATTTATTATTGAATAATGAATTAAACTTATACACAAAATAGATATACAATCATATTCTGGGATGGATGTAATTTACTTGATTGGAATGGAGAGCTCTCAAAGAGCTTACAACCTAATACTGAAAATTTGTGAGGTCATAAAAGTAATTACATTATAATTTGAAGTCCAACCTCTTCTTCCCAGAAAAAAAAAAATCATAGTTAAAGTAAGAAAATAAATATTTGGATATTACAGACAAAAGTGCACTTATGATTGTCAAATTTTTAATGGACTTGATCTGTACAAAAATGGTAGATAACTTAGAAACACAACATTGTTTAAGTACCACTTTGAAAGTGCCTTTCTTGGAAATAAAAATTTAGTTTACTATAAGTAAAATTTAGTAGAAAATTAGTCTCTGAAACATGTCTGTAAAATAATTTAGAAATCTTATGAGGAAATATTTAATTAAATATAACACTAAAACTTAAAATTTTTAGAAATTAATTCTAAATTATGCAAAATTAATATTGTCTGCCTTTCTCTTATTTGACACTCAATGTATGTAAACAAATGGAGAAAAACTGTTGGCAGCTGGATTGAGTGTTAAATTAGTTCATCTTGAATACCTGCAACTCAAAAACTCATTGGAATATTTAAGAAGTGACCAAAATAATTTTTACTATTTATTAAATAAATTTTATTTTAAAATTTAATTTATTTCCTAATAAAATTTTAAATTAAGTATTGGTAGAAATATTTTGGTGGAAAATTATTTAAATGTTCCTTAAATGTATGAAGGTTTACAATGCTTTGATACTTGTGCTATTATAAAATTATTTCTATGTAGAATAATGATAATGGACTTTTAAAACTTAACATTTTTGTTATGTTGCTTGCTTTTTGCCCCTGTATTGTGTGTTAAACTGCCACTAGAGTTGCTAAGTTTTTGTTTTTGCCATCTACCTTGAAACCGCCATTCTGTTGCCAGGTTTGGTGGCTGCTTCACTGTTTTGGCCAGTAGTATGTCTACTTCTCTGGAATGCTTTCTTTTAAGGCACAGGTTATTTGCTTGCATTTAAAAGTATATCTTTCTCTTTACCTCTATGTATCCTTCCCCAAACTCTATAACCCCAATCCAACCTAAATGTTTAATAAGAAAACAATGGAAGTATCCTAACTGATGGATACTCTACAAAATATCTGACCTGGACTCTTCAAAAGTGCCAATGTCATGAATGACAAGGAAAGACGAAAACTGTCACAGATTGGAGGAGACTAAGGAAGCATAATGATTAAATGCAATGTGGTATCCTGGATTGGACCTTAGAATAGAAAAAGGACATTAGTGGAAAACCTGGTGGGACCATTGGTTTAGTTAATAGTATTGCATTAATGTTAAATTCTTACTATTCATGAATGTACCATGACTACAGTTAGGGGGAACTCAGTGAAAGGTATACAGGGGCTCTTTGCTATATTTGCAGCTCTTCTATAAATCTAAAATTATTTTAAAACAAAAATTATAAAAAGTTAAGTGAAAATATGGTAAAATTTGCAAAAGTCTTGCAACTTTCCTAGGAATTTAAGCCATCTCTACCTATGGGTGTACAGGTAATAGGAGAGGTGAGGGACAAGATAGACATTTTTGATGCATGGCTTTGACAGTGCCCCCAAATAGCCTGAGTTTCCCTAGACACAAATTATTTTATTCATCTAGTATAAAATGAATAATAAGCCTTCGATTAGTTTAATAACTATATTTCAGAAGCTAATTTTTAATGGCATTATGTTTAGGATGAGTAAAATACAGGGGAGCTTTCTACAGCCAAGTTTCTTATATAAAACTTGCATTTTAAGGAAGGAAAGAGAAAAAAATGCAAATGGATCAGTTAGAAAAAAAAAGTATAGGGCTTCCCTGGTGGCGCAGTGGTTGAGAGTCCGCCTGCCAATGCAGGAGACACGGGTTCGTTCCCCGGACTGGGAAGATCCCACATGCCGTGGAGCGGCTGGGCCCGTGAGCCATGGCCGCTGAGCCTGCGCATCCGGAGCCTGTGCTCCGCAACGGGAGAGGCCACACAGTGAGAGGCCCGCGTACCGAGAAAAAAAAAAAAAATTATAGAATGCTAGAAATTCTAGAAAGAAAATAAATACAGATTCTTTGAAGGCAATGTGAGAGAAACTAGTGAGCCCGGCATCTAAACTCTGTAGTCTTAGGACAGATAAGGTTTATGCCTAAATAACAATAATACAGAAATGTGTGCTATGTGTGAGAATTCACAGAATGGAGAGAGTATTTTCCCTGAAAACATGTGAACGTGATGGTCATTATATTTGGATTTTAATAGGTCTATGGGATTCAGGTTGTATATAGAAGTAGAAGGAATTCTGAGTCACAAAAGAGTTTAGGTAAAATGTAGAGAAATTGAAGAGAAGCAGTGCAAGATATGTTGCATCTTCTGAAAACTTGAAAAAAATTTTGCCCAGTGATTGGTCAAACAAATATTGAATAAATTAAAAAGTACAGAATTATAAATTTTGGATATCCAGAAGCTTTTTAAAGCTAAACTAAGGAATAGTGATTTTACTTATGTGTCCCAACAGGATAAAGGCAAATTTAAGTAATAGTTTCAAAAAGTAATAGTTTCAAAAAATAGTTTTAATAGTGTGCTTTCAAAAAAAGAGTGATGGCAGAAAGTCAAATTAGGACATTACAATAATAACAATACTGGCTAATACTTGCGAACTCACTATATGTGTGGATGTGCAGTACTGAAGTTATTTTATGCTTATCAAGTAAGTATAAATTACTATTACATATAGTATATTATATACAGTTGAACAACATAGGTGTTGGGGTCCCAACACCCCACACCCCGCCCCATGCAGTGGAAAATCCTCCTCTATTTTACAGTTGGCCCTTTGTATCTTTGGTTCCACATCAATGGATTCAACCAACCACAATCATGTAGTGCTGTAGTATGTATTTACTGAAAAAAATCTGAGTAAAACTGACCCCCACATTTCAAACTTGTGTTGTTCAAGAGTAACTGTATATTAAATTTGTGATGCAGATAATAATTACTATTTTTTTCTAATATGAGAAAGTAAAGCCCATTAGTAGCTAAGGAATTTTCCCAATATCAAAGTCTGTTGAGTGATAAAGGAGGGATTCAAATCTAATAATCACAGAATTTGCATTTTTTAAAAATTACTTTATTATTGATTGATAACAAAAAGCTGTATATAGTTAATATATACAATTTGGTGAGTTGGCGATAAGTATACATATGTGAAACCATCACTACCATCTATGCCATAAACATACCCATCACATCCAAATCTTTCCTCCTGCTGTCTTTATTATTACTTTTTTATGATAAGAACATTTAACGTAAGATCTACCCTGTTAGCAAAATTTTAAGTATACTATACAGTGTTATTAACTATATGCACTGTGCTGTACAGTAGATCTCTAGGACTTATTCATCTTTCATAAGTGAAATTTTGTACCCTTTGGCTGAAGGGGTATTAGAATTTGTGTTCTTAACTAACATGCACTATCATGGCAGAATGTTTGATCTGGGATGGTGACAGTGGGAATGGGAGGAAAGATGGATTAAAATACTGTTATGAACAGAATCAATAGAATGTGGTAATTTCATGAAGTTTAGAGTTAAAGTAGAGAAAGAGTAGTTGATGCCACCAATACTTCAAGCCTGAGGGGAAAAAGGGATTTACTAATCTCAGAACAAAGAGATGGTTCTGTTTTGTGAGGATAAAATATGATGAGGTCACTCTAGCAGAGGCTGAATCAGTAGGGCAAGTTTTATTACTAAGTATGAAGCCTAGATCATCTATAAGTCAGGAAACGAGCACAACTTAATATGTGCAGATATCAGTTGTTTTTACAACCTCATTTTCCATTTGGAAGATTCACATGTTTGAGAAAAAACAAAAACACTAATGTAGGTTTCAAGTCTGTTTTTTTTAATAATCAGAAATAATTCAGCCTTTTTTTCTCAAAATAAAAAAAATAGGTATGAGAGATGAGGAAGAAATAATAAAACCCTTGTGATGCCTTCATTTCGTAAAGGATTTATTCAGTATCTTAAAATATTCTGATTCCATAGTTAAAATGCAAGCAGTAACTTTATAGGGAGTATGGGTTACAATCAGCCCCTCATACTTTATCCACACCCTTCCATCTCTATCATTAATAATGCTGCTCATTCTCAATGTCTTTTGTATTAGTTCAAAATCATGCTAATAGCCATGTAAGGAAACATACTTGACACATAGACTGGGAAAGAGGTACTGGGTCACTGAGCTAATTGGAAACATTTTCAATTTTCAGGAAAGTTATCTTCATTATATCAGTAAATAATCCAGAGTTTAAAATATATCTTTTGAAATCTCTTATACAGCAAAAAACATATTTATGAATATGAAAATACATGGGAATTGCAATATACATCTGTTTTAAAAACTAATTTCTCTTAATTTGTCTCCTCACATTCAGTTTTAGGGACCGTGCCTACAATGATTCAAAAGAACATATTAAAAATTAATTCAATTTACAAGGAGTTCCATGGCAGGTCTTGTAATGTCAGAGTTACAATGACGTTTCAAATCTGTATTATTTCATTTTCATCTAATATTTTTGAATTGTCTTAAAATAATTATGAGTATTTTCATCTTTATTCATATACATTGTAATTTTTCACATTTTCTTTGTTCTATTTTTTTGCTTTGTTACATGATAGATCTTAAAATCATCTTTTATGTAACAAAACATGAATCTAATTGATTTTGATATAAATATCCACTAGCACCTGGATAAAAGAAACTGTAAAGGATATCTGATCTCTTTCTTCTCTTTGTCAGCCATTTTACTTAACAGTGGTAAGTCCTTATTTTAATACATAAGTACGTCACACGTTTGAATCCTAAATGAGTTATTTTAATCTACTTTATAGTCAGATCTAGCTTCTTACCCTCTTTTAAATATATTTCCACTTCTGTTCAATGATGCCATCCTCGGGAGAGCAGAATACAGAATGATCTAACATTATAGATATAGAAACAAATCACTGCTCATGGACAAGAGTCTACAGGTTGAGCAGGCGAGCCACGTCACTACCTATATAAATATTGGCCAGCAAGGTATTATGCATATTTTCTTTGCCTATTCTTAACTCAGAGACACAGCATGTAAAGAAATACTGAGTTAATTCATTTAATTCTTACAAAACCATAGGCAGTATGTATTTAACTCCCTGTTTATCAAGCAAAGAAACAGCAATGACATGATAAGAAATCATGGCAAAGGTTTAGAACCAAAATTTGTTTAATATTTATGCCTATTCTCTTTGCTGTATTCCATATTGTGATGGCTCTTTTTTTGCCGCCTTTGATGTGACATGGCAATAGATCTTTGGAAAGGCCTTCCACAGTATTTAGAATTTTAATTTTTGCTTCTATGTTTATGATGTTCTGTGTTGTCTCCATTGTCAGAGTCAGTGAAGTTAACTAATATTGCTCTCCTAGTGTTTTACACTGCCTAGAGTTGCAGCACCAAAAGAAATGTGTAGTCTCACTGCTGCTGGAGTGCTCAACCTGGGATAGATTAATCTCACCTTTGCTATCATAATGCTGTTTTGTCATTGCCATTCCACCAAAATACAGGTAACTCTCAAAACTCATTTTTGTGTTTAATGGTGTTCTCTTTAATCTAGATTTCACATAGTTCTGAACCTCTAAATTTCAAGCACTTTCTTCAACCAAGGCTATAACTACAATAGAAAAAAAAGAGCACTTAATTATCCAACTTGGAATGACTCTACTCCACAATGTTTTTCAGTATTGTCATGGGGAAATTTTTTTACACTTATTCTTATGATATTTATATATACAAAGGCAATAGTAAGGCATCTGCATTTCCTTTGATATTTTCAGGAAAAAATCCTCTGTTCATGAAATAGAAATAGATTACATCAGTCTCATTCTCTTTTCTTATTCTTTTGTCATTGATCTCGCCTTAAAATTAGATTTGTCTTCCAAAATTTGTCCAAGAAAGATATGACTCCTCTTCCTTTCTTTGTTCCTTAACAATTTTGTCAAAAGGCCATTAAATAGACACAAGCAAAGAAGGAGTCCTGGTGAGGCTTGAAGCCCATGTGAGGAAAGAAGGCAAGTGCGGTGGGAGCTATAAGTGTCAGGATATTGGTTATATATAGGGGGACTGAAAAAATAACTAAATATATTGATGATATTGTTAGATTTCTCAATGTTAGCAAAAGGAGTTAAAAAGATAAGAAGGAAGAAATCTAGAATAAATCTCATTGTGCTGGATTGGAATTAGAGTTATCAGTAGGATAATATATTTGTATGGGTAAAAGTACATGTATATATACACACACATATGTGTCACACATATGTGAATACATGTCTACATACATATACAGTAACACACACACAACTTTTGTTCTCATTCTCTTCACTAAAATGGCTATGGAGCTCCAAGCTAGAAAGAAACCAGTCTCATTGAAGAAATGCCAGGAATTCCCTGGTGGTCCAATGGTAAGGACTCCATGCTTCCACT
The DNA here is from genome assembly GCF_963455315.2 of Globicephala melas. Classification (NCBI taxonomy): domain Eukaryota; kingdom Metazoa; phylum Chordata; class Mammalia; order Artiodactyla; family Delphinidae; genus Globicephala; species Globicephala melas. The sequence continues at coordinate 100,547,654 of NC_083317.1, forward strand.
TCAGGGGGCCTGGATTTGATCCCTGGTCAGGGGAACTAAGATCCCTACAAGTGGCATGGTCAAAAAAATTAAAAATTAAATTAAATTAAAAAGAGCATGTTTTTTTAAAAAATAAAATAAAATAAAATGAAAACTGAGGAAGAAAAAAAAAATGACATGTCTAAGACTGAACAAATAAAAGTAACATAAACCTGTAACATCTCAAGTCAAAAAATTGCATCAAAGAAGAATTAAAATACACCAGAAAAGTACAGATAAGTCTTTTTAAATGGGTTAACTACAAAAAAGTATATTGTGCTTGAATTATTTTTAAAATAATATTTTGATCTACATTTTTATGACTCTAAAATAATTTATATTTATATTATGGTCTACATAAAAATTTTAAGATAATACATAATCAACATTTAAGTTCATGTTTTGAACATTATAAATTATTTCAATTTTTATTATTAAATTACATATCTTTTCTAATATGAAAATGATATCAGAATACAGTATATTATTGTTATAATATTAAGATAATTTTGTATTAACTTAAGGATAGACGAAGTGGACAATGGAACAGAAAAGAGGGTACAAAACACACCCATATATGTGGTCACCTGATTTATGACAAAGGTAACAATACAGTGTAAAGAGTACAGGATGATATTTTTTATAAAGATCTCTTAATCCCTTGCCTCACACTGTACACAGAAATCCTTTTTAGATGGATTGAAAATATAAATGAAAAGTAAAACAACACTTTTAGTGGAAAACATAAGAGATCTTCTTTGTGACCTTGGGATATGCAAAGATTGTTTTTTTAAAAAAATACACAAATTTTCTAACAAGAGAAAAAAGTTAAAATAAACTGTATTCAAATTAATTAACTTATATCTAACAAAAGATACCATTAAGAGAATAGAAAAGAAATCTTCTAAGTAGGAAAAAATATTCATAACACATATACCCCTCAAAGGACTCTTCCAGAATATATCAAGAACTACAAATCAATAAAAATATAACTCAATAGAAAAAAATGAACAAAATACTTGAACAGATGCTTCATAAAAGATTTCCAAATGGTCAATAAACACAAGAAAGATTGTGAATTTCATCAATCATCAGAGACATGCAAATTAAAACTACAACATGATACTACTACATGTACTTCAGAGTAATAAAAAAAGGATAGAAAATAATAAATGAGTCAACCAGAACTTTTATGTGCTGCTTGAGGGAGTATAAATTAGTACAAGCACTTCAGAAAAGTATCTGGCAATATCTGCTAAACATTAGTATGTATATGCTATATGAGCTAGCAATCAATTTCTAGGCTTATGCTCAACAGATATGCCTGTGTATGTTCACCAAAAGACATGTATTAAATATCCATAACAGCACAATTTGTACTAACTTTAAACTATCACTAACCATGTACTATGATTAGGAGAATGGATAAATAAATTGTGGTATATTGATAAAATGGAAAACTATGCAGCAATGAGATAAATGATATATAACTACATGATGGGAATAGATCTCATAAACATAAAATCAAGTGAAAGAAGTCAAACTGAAGAGAATGAACTGTATGATTCCATTTACATAAAGTACCAAAGAGTCCAAACTAATCTACTGATTAGGAATTATGAAAGTGAATATCTTTAGTGGAAGTGGCTTATTGGGTGGAAGGGGACATGAGACCTTCTAAGATGCAATTAATGTTTTGTTTCTTAATTTGAATGCTGATTACACAGATGTCTTCATTCTGGGAAAATGCACTGGGCTCTACACTTATGTGTACTTTTCTGTATGTAGATTCATCTCAAGGAAGAGTTTTTTAAAAAATGGATGTTATTGAATGAGAATTTTTTATCATATGTCAAATGGGTTTCTAATATAAACAAGCACAAAAATGCATGAAACCTATAAATTTGAATTAAAAATCTGTAACTAATTTTTTTTTTTTTTGGCTGTGTTGGGTCTTCGTTGCTGTGCACGGGCTTTTCTCTACTTGCAGCGAGTGGGGGTTACTCTTTGTTGCGGTGCACGGGCTTCTCATTGTGGTGGCTTCTCTTGTTGCAGAGCACAGGCTCTAGGTGCACGTGCTTCAGTAGTTGTGGCTTGCAGGCTCTAGAGTGCAGGCTCAGTAGTTGCGGCGCACGGGCTTAGTTGCTCCGCAGCATGTGGGATCTTCCCGGACCAGGGCTCGAACCTATGTCCCCTGCATTGGCAGGTGGGTTCTTAACCACTGTGCCACCAGGGAAGTCCTGTAAGTAATTATTTTAATGACTTATTTGCCAGCGTATTTAAATGTGTGCCTTAGAGTAAAATTCATATAATTAGGTGAAGATTTTCTATAGTACCTGTATTGAATGTTTATTGAACGTCTCATTTCTACAGTTGTCACAAGATAAACTTATGAAAATAGAGGCTATATTCATAGTAATTCTCACTATAATGCTGTAAGCATTTCTACCATGATAAGTTTTATTCCTACAGTTTTGTAAAATCCACTTGATACATCTTTTTTGGAATGTATCATATTTAATTTTTATATATGGATGGTCTAAAATATAATGGTAAATACCACATTACTATTAGGAATTGCAATCATGACCTATTAAAAAAAATGTAGTGGACAACTTTAGTGAAATGTCATTCATGCTGAATGTATTTATGTTATGTTTTATGTCCTGTTTTCTTCTTTTCTGTTTGTAGTAAAGAAGTGCTGGAAAGTTACCTTTTCTTCTTTTTTGGAATCTTTGGTAGTGTTTGACCTCATGAAGTAGTCACTTAATCTCTATCACTTTGGGACAGGATGCAGGAGGTGCTTTTTCAGTTTCATACTAAGAAAAAGAAAACTCCCTGATCCCTGGTTAGATAAATAAGCTTGTAAAAACAATAATAGTTGCAAATTTGCACAATAAACAGCTAAACAAACATGTTTACACTTCTTTAGTCTCAAACAACAACTTGGAGAATTACCCATTAGAGAGAATTAGAATTCAGAGTTGACATCTGAATCAATATCACATAAAAGATAAAAAATAAACTCTTGCCTCTCCCTGGATCAGGTCAAGCAAGGTAGAACTACCTCAGAACCTTGACTATGGTAGTCAGACTATGGAAGATCAGTACTCAGTAGCATAACATTTTGACAGCTGGATGTAAGAGCAGCCATGGATTGATTAAAAACCATAGCTTTTATTGCTTGTATAGGGAAGTTGAGTAGACATCTTTCAGAAGGCATAGATTATTTGGGAATGGATTATTGATTACAAATACTAGAAATTGGAAATAGGAGGTGATGTGGTGTCAAAGAGCATATTACGCTTTCTACTACTCTGGCCAATGGCTCCTGAGATGTTTTTAATTTAATTTAAGGAAGAAAGTAAAGGAGATTGAGAATGCTAACATTTGAATGTTGTGGAACATTTCACATTGCTTACTGGTTACCATACTTTCTGGTACCAAAAGCAAAACAACAAAAAGAGGAATAAGGAAATAAGGAATAAGGAAAGGTTGAAGAAAATCTTGCTAAGAATAAATACTATAAAGGTATATTTGAGGTTGAGTTTAAGTAGCACGTAAAAAATAGAATGCTTCAGAGAAAAAGTACAATCAAAAAATAGTGAAACTATAAGGCAGTTAAACACAAAGACAGTTAATTTTTTTTCTTTGTACTGAGATATAGAATATTGCAACCAACTTGGGTCAGCTTCTCTGAAAAATAATATTGAGAGAAACAAAATATATCAGAATGAAAACATAAATGATAGCACATAGGTATAATAGAGTAAAATGAAAAAAGAAAAGCCAAAAGAAGAGTTTTTGACTTAATTAGCCATGTTAAAAGATGCTAAATTTAAAATGTTCTTATTCTAAAATGCTTACCTAGAATAATATAAAGTACAGCAACAGGTATTTTAGTTACATAAAAGACTTCTTAGAAATTATATACTAAAGTAGACAACTTGAAGCAATTTAAGGTTTTGATTTTAAAACTTTTAAGAGTTATGATTAACTATCTTCATTGGTTTGGTTTTTTAGTAATAATTTATTATTGTTAGCAATTGGACCCAATAATCTCCTTTTTCTAGTTTAATAATTGCTTTTTTTCCTATTGCCTTAGAACAAATACTGTATAAATGATAGAAAAATTTGCTATTACATTCTTTTATTCAATACATTATTATGTATTTATTACATGTTAGGCACTGCTTTGGGCTATAGGAATGCACAAAGAATGTAATTATGATAAAAATAGTGGTTATTCCTAGATTTTGCATTCTTTCACTCTCTCTCACTCAATCTCTTTTTTTCCCTTCCTCTTTCATGTTGTTCAGGGCTCAGCACACTATGGGCCAAATCCTGTCTACCACCAGGTTTTTCATGACCCATGAGCTAAGAACGGTTTTTGCATTTTTAAATGGTGAAAAAAATCAAAGAGTAATATTTTGAGATGTGAAAATTATGTGAAATTTAGACTTGAGTGTCTACAAATAAAGTTTTATTACAACAGTGGTATACCCATTTCTTTAAGCATTGTCTATGACTAATTCCACACTAAAAAGCAGAGGTAAGTAGTTGCAAAAGAATCTGTATGGCCTGAAAAGCCTAAGCTATTTACTCTTTTTTTTCTTTACAGAAAATGTTTGTCAATCCCTCCTGCAGTACCCTATCATTCTATATCACATAATCACAGCACTCTAAGTCAGTCAAGAATAGGAGCACTGAGCCACAGCCCATGCAGGAGGACAAACACCTCACTTAGCAATGGTCTTCAAGGGATGCACAAGAAAATCCCTTCTGTTGTGGAAAGAAAATATCTACACTTTTTCTAAACTTTTAAACATTTTCTTTAAAATGTACAAAAATTACACTACATATATAATTTACAAATAAATATATATTTATATCTTAAACACACATATTATATGTACATTTGTATTACATGTTATATATGTGTGTATATATATGTGTACATATATATATGTAATTATAAATAAATAGACATATAGATTATGGAGACAGTGGAATGAATAGTGGAAGGGTTGGCTCAACTTCTAAAATGATAGTCATATGAAGCCAGATTTTGACTATAATAAAAAGAATTTCTTTCTGTTTTAGTGGAAACATGATTCACATGTATTACGTTCTAACATCTTAAAAATAGGACAGGGAAAAGGGAAGCATAAAATGAATATGCATAAATTTATTTATAAAAATATAAAGTAAAAACTACTATTCTCATATGTATGATGTTTTTTTCTTTCATCCCAAACTTCTATTTTAATAATGTTTAGTTCAAGTCTAGTGATAAGTACAGGAAGGTTAATTATCTCTGTATACACCTGTTAATTATGTGAAAGCATTGTCCTTTCATGAGTATTTTAGTATTGTCCAACAAGCTCATAAATTGGAAGGTAAAATTTCATAGAACTTCATGTGTATTATAAGGAGACATCACTTTAAGGGGTGTCAATAGTGGTTCTGAAGTATTCGAGTCAACTTTTCAAGCCATAAGGAGTCCACATAAATAGTGAAAGCAGGGTAGGAGGGTATAATGTGATTATGCCACATGGTCTGGCTCTTTTCCCATAATAAAGGTATTTTCATTTTAGTTTTTAAAAAATAATCCAAAAATGACCTTCTAATTCTTCTACATGCTAGATAATAAATCACATTTCAGTTAAAAGTCCAAAATGTTTCATGATTAGTTTATGATTTCTCACCTTATTTAGGCTCACGCTCTTTCATTATGCTCCTCTATGCTGTTTAGACAATTTCCTTTTGTCTCACTCTGTTAGCCATATCATCCTCTAAATTAGTAATTTAATTGGATGAATTAATAACTAAAACCACTTTCTTTTCAAAAATAAAATTGTGTAAATTGCATTTTTTTTCAGTTCTTTGTAAGCTTTATGAGCTTTATAGTCAAATAGCTAACCATCATACATTTATAGCTTATTGCACAGCTCTAAACTTTTTCACATCATGGTACACTTTAAAACATGATAGTATCTCCACGACACACTGGTGAACAGTTGAGTGCGTTTCTACCAGATGGGCAACAGGGCTCCAGCTAACTCAGGTCTACACAACCACACTGAGGACTGTGAGGGATCAACCTTGGCTGTCTCAGACTGGGATCCCCAAAAATAGACCCTGAGAAACAGGGCTGTAGGTAGTTTATTTGGGAAATGATATCAGGGAATGAGGGACAGGGGGGATCAAAAGGGAAGGAAAGATGCATTTCACCATGTTGGCCATTATTATGAACCATGGGAGCTCAGTCACAAAGGCTCTGGTGCACAAAGAGGGACAGTGTAGTGTGTATGTATGTATGTATATGTATGTGCGTATGTATGTATTTGCTTCCACTCCCCATTGGTCAAGGGTGGCCCTATGAGCATTAGCAGCACATGTTTCTGGATTGCATACACCAGTAAACCACAGAGAGAGAGAGAATTCTCTGTAACAACAGCAACAGTAACAAGAAAATGAAGTTTGAGGGGAAAACCCTCCTGACTGGGAGAGTTAAGACATCATTAGGACACTTGTAATATATTCAAGCTAAAGTCACTGTGGAAACCAGATAAGACACAGATGGGACCAAGTAGGTAAGTTTTTGTGAAGCCTTATTAGACACATAGTTAACCTTGTATGGTTTAAATTAGGCAGTAGACATCAGAGATCCCATCTATGTTTGGTCTGACAACCTGCACAGCTAGATATTTAATGAGCATAATTTAATATGGTGCTAGTATTTCTTTCCCTTTCATGTTTTGATTTTGAGAAACTGTAATCTGTTGTGCATTAATCACAACGTCCACTGAGTTATCAGAACTTCGTTTCACATTTACGATTTTAATGGATACTAAAAATTTCCTCCCATTGCCATGTAATCACTAGATGCTTTTAATTCCTGCAAAGTTGCAGAATCCAGTCACTTGTAGTCTGCAAGTCTGCCTCTTGAGCTGCAGAGGGTTAAGGTCATTACTTGATTATTGGCTTTCCATTTTTATAACTTTTAAGTAATAACACTTATTTACTAATCCTTGCCTCTTGCCTCATTTTCATCAAACTAAAAATATATTTCTGATAGCATATATTTTAAAAGGAAAATGCAGTTTCCACTAAAGATTTACTCATTCAAAAGTTTCAAACACAGACTCGAGAATAGATAATAAAAATATCTTAGATACATTAGAAAAATACTAATAAAGAAAAGAGCACTGGGCTTCCCTGGTGGTGCAGTGGTTGAGAGTCTGCCTGCCGACGCAGGGGACACAGGTTTGTGCCCTGGTCCGGGAGGATCCCACATGCCGCGGAGCGTCTGGGCCCGTGAGCCATGGCCGCTGAGCCTGCGCGTCCGGAGCCTGTGCTCCACAACGGGAGAGGCCACAACTGTGAGACGCCCACGTACCGCAAAAAAAAAAAAAAAAAAAAGAAAAGAAAAGAGCACTGAAGCAGGAGGCAGTAGTAAAGTACTGATTTTCTTATATAGCTGGAGGCCTTGAATATGGCACGTGCCTTCTGAACATCAATTCCTTCATCACAAAATTGAAGAATTAGAACTGATGTTTTCTAAGGACTCACTTAAGTCAAATAGTTTCTGGTTCATATATAGTAGCTCTTGATTATCTGTAACCAGAATTATTTGTTCTTTACTATCCATTGGAGAATTCTTATATGTATTCATAATTACTGAATTCTTACTAAAACTATAAAGTCATAGAGTAGGAAAAGACTGAGCAGGCAATCTAGTTCAAATTCAAACTCAATGAAAGAATTCTTTATATTCTTCATATCTTAATGACAGTCACCTAGAATTTGCTTTAATGCCTCCAGAAATAAGAAGACACTTCTAGTAACAAGAAACCTCACTAACACTCAAGAAAGCCCATTCAATTTTTGAATAGATTCAGCTATTCAATTAAATCAAATACTATATATTTATTGATCATTTACAGAAATCCAGGTACCATTTCAGATACTTGTAGTATTCTTCCTTGTACCAAACTTAAAATCTGCTTCCCTGTATTTTTGTCCAATTGGATTACATGATTAATGAATGAATTATGCCTGAAGACTGTGGTTATTTTTTTCAAATAAATTGAAATAGTGACCTACACATCTTTGTTAGAGTCTTCATTGTTAATTTTCTATTCAGAGAAGTAATCTGATTCTTTCTAACTCTCTAGTAGCAAATTCAGCATAGAGGAAAAAATGACAAGAGTATAGACACAATCTCTGTATAGTTATCTTTTCCTGAAATTTCTCTGTGTAGCTTTGACTGGTAATGTAAGTTTGCCCTATTACCTATGGGTAGTTAGACCACTTTTGCTTCATAAATTGTCAGTATGCTCTCTCCTCAAAGTTGTAAGGATGACCTTAAACAAAGACAAATGTCTTGTTAGAATACTAAATTTCTTCTTTAAAAGCCCTAGCCTTCAGACGAAATATCAAGATCTTTTTTAAAGAACATCTAGAACTCTGAAACAAAAATAAGTTAAGAATAGAACCAAGTTAGTGATTTCCTGACTTTAAGTATATACACATTGGAGTATACTTAAAATTCTCCAAGGTTTCTCTAATAATAATTAAAATTAATTATACTGAGTAAAACTTTGTCAAACCTCAAAAAATTTTATGTAGTGGAAATACTTCAGTATCTCTCTTTAATTTTTATTTACTCTCCTCAACCTTAAATTGCTCTGGAGACACCATCTTTGTGGCTACCCGGGACTTGTCACTGCTATTCTCCTTTGTATACCTGGACTGAAATTTATCTCTACTCCATTCAGGATTTCTTTTTTTTAAAAAGGGTTTTGTATTACTTTTAGTTATAATGATATGTGATAATTTGGATACAAAATATTAATGTAAATATCTCTCCACCCCTGGACAGTATATGTGCAATTTATTGGTGAACCCAGGAGACAATGCTCTTAGTTATTTTATATAACACTCGAAAAAGCAATATGTCCACTAATAACAGGACATGTAAGTTATGTAGAGGGAAAGGGTGGTATCATCACTTTCCTTTATGCAATATATCTTTATACAGTGTAGAGAAAGTTAGCAACACTCTTTAAATTATATTACACAATCACAAATTACAACATTACACAATTACAAATTACTCTTATTATTTCAACTACTATTTAATGAATGCTACCATATATAAGGCACTTGGGATATAGAACTGAAAAAAATTCCACTTTCAAGGAAATTTTTATTTAATTTAGCATAAACACCAGTCAGTACAGTTGTTAACCATAATATAAATTACTATTTCCTACCTTTTTTAAGTTGGTAGCATTCATAGTATTCATCTACACACTAAAACAAATAGCAAGTGTGAGGAGGATAGAGAGCTTCTGTAAATTTTCAGCATAACTCCAATCATGACAGTTATTCTTTGTTTATTACTTTGATTTTTTTGTTTGGGGAGTTAATTTCAGAATGTGAATTGAATTTTCTTCTTTTGTTTGTTTTTTTCCCCTTGTCAAATTCACCTGTGGTCACTCTATACCTACAGAGTAATTCAAAAGCCCTCTAGGTCTTGGAAGACTTTGCTGCTGCATAAAAGTTAGAATGATGAGGATGAAAACATCAAATCCAGAAATGTAGTAATTAGACAAATAAACAAATTAAGAGAATTAGTATGTGACAGAATAGAAGATCATCTTCATATTTAAATCAATATTTCAAAAGGTAAAGATGCTTTGATTAGAGAACTGGTTTTTCAATGCAACTGTTTGACAGATCCAGGCTGTTTCCAATTGAACAATTAGGTATCACATATAATTTTCCACATTGTATGAGAGCTCTAGGGCATTTGTAGACTTCAACAAAGTTTTAATTATGATTACTTTGATCCTTGTCATATACTTACATTTTTGTTTTTGTTGTTATTTTCTTCTGTTTATTTCAATGGAGAATCCAAGAAGTTCTAATAAAAAGAGGATTTTCTCCTTGGGAGGAAGTAGATTGGTTTTATAGTAGTGTTTGCTCCAAAGTAATAAAATATCCTGAGAATTTTTTCCCCAGCCTTAAATTGAAGCATATGGTATAGAGTGGGTCAGTAAGCTAAGGCTTGTCATCTGTTTTTGTAAATAAAGTTTTATTGGAACACAGCCTTGCCCATCCATTTACATACTCTCTGTGGCCAATTTTGCACTACAAAGACAAAGTTGGATAGGTGTGACAGAGACCATATTGTATGGTCTATAAAATTTAAAATATTTACTACCTGTTCCTTTATAGAAAGTGTTTCTTGACCTTTTCAGTAGAGATAAACAGAACTGCAACTAGGTGAAGTTTCAAACTTTATAAACTCTCTTACCATGATGCAGATAAACTTGGTCAAAAGATATGTAAGAACAGCTTGGACATTTGAGTAGGTGGAGGAGAACATGGAGACTGCTTAGAACCAGAGAAAGTGAAATAACAGGGTTACATTATAGATTATAATTCATGGTTTCCTCAAAATTTTTTCACTGCAGTTAATATTGGTAAGGTTTTATACACACATACGGATTTTCAAAAACTTTAAAAAATCCTCTTTTGGCTAAACTAAACCTTAAATATTTCTAAAAATTCTATTTTTGGCTATATCTGTGATGATTGCAAATGAAATAAAATATTTACTATTACATTGAAAACACTATCAGTTTAAACCCTCAATTATTTGGAATGTTTTCCTTGGTTATAGTGTGTAATAAGTGTTTATTATGTTGATAAGTGTTTAAATATTTAAAGTATCTTCTAAGTTAAACAGACAATGTCTACAGAAATGTTTTGAGTTGGGTAAGGAGTTGACTTAAAATTTTTTTTCAACCATAATTCTACAGCAGTGGCAACAAACTAATGATGGATATTATTTGCATATTTTTGCTTTTTGATCATTCTAATCTAAAAGTAGAAATGTTTCTTATAATATTGATGTTAGGAAGTCCAGGTTTTCATTAGAAAATGTTAGCATTTCAATTAAAAGGGCAAGACTCTGATATACAAGCATTAGGATGTACTCAAAGCATATTGGAGGCTTAATGTTTATTGGTTGAAAGTTGAAAGTCTATGCAAGCATTTCTGCATAGTAGTTAAAAGCATAAGTTCTGTAGATAAAATGCCGGTTCTTAAAAGCAGTTTTCACCAATTGTTAGCTCTATGAATTTAGTTCATTTAACCTCTGAGCTATACAGTTTTTTGTCCTAAAATCTGGGAAATAATAATCTCACAAGATTGTTGTAAGAATTAAGTGGAATATTTCTAAAAGATGTAATAGTTAGCATATAGTATTTTCTTAAAAACTGTTGCTATTTTTGTAACTATTATATCTTCTATTCTCTGGCTGTTCTGCTCCATGTAAAAATGTCAATGTTTCTAACTCCAGTTACAAAAGCACTAATAAATATTCATTGGCTTAATTAAAATGAGAAAAAATAATTTCAGAATAAAAATATCTTAAAATAATAAAATCAATAAGAATGGAGAGTAGGAACTAGATAAATCAAGTGATTTTAATATTTTCTTGTACTGGATACATGACAAAGTAGAGAACACAAGGAATTGGTTACACAGGTTTTGAAAGGCTAAAAAAATTTTTTAAGTGGGGAAAAGAGTAACCCAAATGTAACTGAGCATGCAACTATAGACACTATGACTGGGGAGAGAAGGAAAGAGGTGATGTGATCTGAATATAGTTGCTTAAATGAGGGCCCCCCACACTTCCCCAGGTGCTGGGAGTGCTGCTCTTTTGATGCCAAGCGGACATAGCACTGTGGTTCTGGAAGTGCCCATGGAAGCTAAGAGTTGAGCCTGTCTGTCCTCAGATGCTTTGGAACGTCTATGCAGCTGGGGAAAAGAAACATGTACCTACTTGCCTCTTTTGTTTCAATCTCTCCCTAGTGCCTCACATTGGGAGAGCCTAATAAGAAACTAGGCAGTAACAGAGTTGGGAAAATGTAATTTCCCCATTCTCATCTCAAGCACAGAGCAGATTGGGAAAGAGTGATTTGGAGCAGAAATAAAGAACTGACACATAGTTTCCTAACTCCATTATTTAAGGAGAAGGCAAAAATAATATATAGTCTTCAGTTTAACTAAGAGGAGAAAGTGAGAAAAAAAGAAGCTTTAAAAAGTTTTATGTTAACAATAATAAAAGCAATAGGAATAGAGAGTAAGAGCTACAGGAGTTGAAGTAAACATCATGTTCCTTAAGCAAACACTTTCACAGGCACATGAGGAAATTAGCTAATTATGTGGGAAATTTAAAAGGAAATCAAGGCATCAAATTGGCTTAGTTCAGAACTAAGGAACTTGAAAGACAAACAAGAATGATCCTTAGTCAGGAAATCAGGGCAAGTCACAAAGGCGGAACATAAAGAAAAAAATAGTACACGTGTACAGAGAAAGCTGTTGGAGAGCACCGCATATAAAAACTGCAATGCAGCTTGAGAGGCCCATTATCAGCAATGAAAAGCATGGATCAGGCATGGTGTCAGGCACAGTGGTTGTCCAGGAAGTATGTTTCATCTCATGAAACAAATAGTAGTACAGACACATACATTTACTTAAAAATCATTGTCTTTTTTATGAAATGGTAGCTATGTTCTTTTAACTATTGGTGGATTTCAATGAGGAGTGGAATTTCTATCTTGAAGAATGAGTTTGTAGAGTCAAGAAAACATTAAAAAGCACAAGCCAAAACTTTTAGCCATGTTTATAATCAGTACTTCTTGGTGCCTTGCATCGCAGGAGTCATGTGTAATCAGCAGGTGTTATTGCAAAGTAATTAGCTATTAACTAGTTCCTTGGAGGGCAACAGAAGTTGCTTAAGATTATTCAAAATTAAAATGATAATTTTGGAAAATATAAAGTTTTCATTTTAATTTTGGGGAAGTATCCAGAAAAATGCAAGAAACCAAAGAACAGAGATATTACTGGTTAAATGAATAAACATTTGAGAGTAGAACTTTAATTTGATATATTTGTTTCTTAAATAAAGTGGTAAACCCAACAAATAAAAAATAGCTATAGTGTGGTAGTTATGAGCTCACACATTTAAGCCAGACTGCTAGGGTTCAAATTTTAGTACCTGCCCTAACTACTTCTGTGAACTTGATTACTTAACACCTCTGTCTCTCAGTTTATCCAATCTAATATGCCCACTTTTCTGAGCCTTGTAATCCATTCTGGAATCATTTACCTTTGTAATTCTGACATTTTATCCCTCTTAGAGTTGGCAACTGCTTTTTTTACATGCTTCTAGAAGACTTCTTAGAAGCATATTCACAATTTCTGAGTTTCGGCCAGGGCCTTAAATCTTGTATCCTGGAAGAGTTCTATAATAATAATATTATTATTAAGAGTTATAATAATAATATTATATAATAATATAATAATAATTATTATTATTATAAGTAATAATAATATTATTAATATTATAGAAGAGTTCTATAATAATTATTATATTATTTCATAATTTATGTTCTGCCTTCCTTATTCCAGCACCCTCAGAACCAGGAATATGTGTACTCTCCATGGCCCAATAGTACATGATGGTGAGGTCTTGCAGTCTCTTTTCTCTCATCAGGCTCGGTTTGGGACTTCACCAGAGTTTATGCCATAATGTTCTTGAAGGAAGATAAAGGCAGATTATGAAGAGGAGCCTGTTGCATTCAGGGGAGAGTTCTCTTCGTTGTCCATTAACAGAGAGCAGGCTTAGATGATTAAGGGAATCCAAGGTTTCAAGTTTTGGAGGTATCTATCCAGATGTTCCCGTGCCATGATTCAAGATTCTTTTCTTCCCGACTAGGGCCCCGAATTTGGCAAAACAGACCTGCTTTGATTGGACATTTAACCATCTTTGGAACTTGGCTACTCTTAAAGTAAATTCCTAGCCCTGATCCTCTCTTTCCTCTGCTTGCTAGCTGAAGAAGATAACTTCTTTATATGAGACTAAGGAGGCCCTCTGTCTTTCACAGTTCACTTTCAAAAAACATTTTACTGTTCACTCTCCATTTTTGTTATCCTTTCCCCAAACCTCAGTTGAGCTTATCTATAGCCATACAACTCTATGGTCCTTACTAGGTTAGCTACATATCCTCCCTGCCCTGTAATTCCCCAAATCCTGACACACTGCATGAGCTAGTACAATCCTTTCGTCCAGGTGTGCCATCTCAGTTTACCAACAGTGAAAACTTCAACAACTGTCTTTTTTGTGACAGGGGGCTATCTGTACTCTAGTTATGTCATCCTCATGCCAGAGATATTCGGTGATCGGTGTCCAAATTTTGTCTGACCACTTCTGATACCAGGCTGAGTTTTATGGGAAGCAGATAGAGAGCTCTGAACTTTGTCCTGTAGAGTAATCCGAGATGGGGATGAAAGGATCAGGCCTTATAATACAATTTTTCATTTAGTCATTGGTCTAAGACACCCTCAGAAGAGCAAGGCAGTGTTTTTCTGTTGAGGTACTTCCAAAAGAAATCTGACCACTGAGGGCAATCTTCCGGCTACAGTACAAGCAGCTGAAAAGTGACGTCAGGGCAGTGACTCATCATGTACACTACAAATAGTAATTAAAAAGTTCTTTGGATTTAACCTTATATGATCAATCAACTGAGTCTTTATTAAGATTATAAAGCACTATACAAATATTTTAAACCTTGTAAATGAAAAGATAAAAGTATCATCAAGAGGGATTGGGATATAGAAGAGGAGGCAAAGCGTGGGAAAACCTGTGAGATCTCGTACTCCTAAGTTCCATGATGCAGAGTCATGATATGACCTTGTGAAGAGGTGGAATATGAAAGTTTGAAAATGAACATAATAAAATAGCAATAAAATTATAAAAATTAAAGAAAGGGAGAAAGTTGAATGGAAGTTGTGCAAGCAAGTGAAATTGTCACTTTTTGGAATGGGGTTTCAGTGTATATATTGTCTTAAATGATAAGGCAAAATAGAGTCATCAGCATATTATTTAGGGTTATGGAAACAACCAACACACATACTTAAAACAGAATTAGTTTTTGAGGGATGACTGAAAGTGGAGATTTGTAGGACAGGACATAAATTATGTTCATACTTTCCATTTTCATCTATCTTGTGTTTTTAAAACAGTGTCCATCAATGGATGAATGGATAAAGAAGATGTGGTATATATACACCATAACTTCATAATATTTACACACACACACACACACACACACACACACAGGAATATTATTCACCCATGAGAAAGAAGGAAATTTTGACCTTTGAGACACCAGGGATGCACCTTGAGAGCATTATGCTAAGTGAAATATGGAAGATAGAGAAAGACAAATACTCTATATTATCACTTGTATGTGCAATATAAAAAAGCCAAACTCATAGAAACAGAGACTAGGATGGTAGTTACTAGGGGCTGGAGGAAATGGGTAGATATTGATCAAAAAGCACAATCTTCCAGTTATAAGATGAATAAGTTCTAGGGATCTAATGTACAGCATGGTAATTATAGCTAATAATAATATAGTGTTATGTACTTGAATGCTGCTAAAAGAGAAAATCTTAAATGCTCTCACTGCAAAAAAGAAATGATAATTATGTGATATGACAGAGGTTTTAGCTAACTCTATATTGGTAATTGTTTTGCAATAAAGAGGAGTATTTAATCAACACATTGCAAATCTTAAACTTACACGAAGTTATATGTCAATTATATCTCACACTGAAAAAATAAAACAAGGTATTAACGTATATATATTAAAAATGAAGAAAAGCTATAAAAACATTGATGAAGGAAATTGAAGATGATACAAGGAAAAGGAAAGATATTTCACGTTTATGGATTGGAAGAATTAATATTGTTAGAATATCCATACCACTCAAAGAAATCTACAGATTTAATGCAATCCATTTCAAAATGCCTATGACATCTTTCACAGAACTAGAACAAATAATCCAAACTTTATATGGAACCACAAAAGATCCCAAATAGCCAAAGCAATCCTGAGAAAAAAGAATAAAGCTGGAAATATACTCCTCGACTTCAGACTATACTGCAAAGCTACAGTAATCAAAATAATATGATACTGGCACAAAAACAGACACATAGATCAATGGAACAAAAAGAAGAGCCCAGAAATAAACCCATGCACTTATGGTCAATTAAACTATGACAAAGGAGGCAAGAATATACAATGTTTTGCATCATTTACAATGTTGTCACAATTGTATTTTTAAACCAGTTTTACTCCATAAAACGTAAAGTTTCTCATAGTTATGCTTAAAATATTAACAAATTTTATTTATTTAATTGACATTATAGAAAACAATTAGCAACTATGCTTTTAGTGCAATATGTACTAAGCACTGTGACTAAACTCTTTTGTTTAAGAATAACATGGATCCCAAGAGATGTAAAGATTGGCCAAATGTCTGTGACAGAAATAACAGAGGCAAAAATACCTAAATTTAAAAAAATATATTAGTTTGGATGCTAATAATTTCATATTAGGCTATCTGAGGTTAATAACCAGATGTATGAAAACTAAAATAAATAGTCAATACGTACCTCTTACTTTTCTCTGTTAATACTGATAAATTAACAGGAACGATTGTCACATGGTCTTTGGATCACCTTTTAGTTTACAATGACTTCCTGACCACTGCCCAGTCCTTAAAGATGCTGATTCCATCTATACTAGCTGATTAGAATACTTTCACATTTCAAATGTCTAACTAGGTTAATAACAAAGAGTGAATTAAAAAGAAAACTTTTTAAAACTTACATTTAGATTAGGAAAATGAACTATGTCTTTTTGCATGGAAACATTGTTCCCTGTATAATATTGAGTAAGTTACTAAACCCCAATGTACCTCAATATGCCCAAAAAACTATAGGAATTTTTAGAGGATAAATGAATTAATATTAAAAAAATCCTTCACTCATAATAATAAATGCTCATTAATTATTTATAATTGTCTAAAACATCACTGTTGTATGTGGCTATTTATTCATTTTATGTGTCATAAAGTCAAGTTATATAGATTTTACTCCTTATGAAAATATTTCCTCCATTTATATAATTCAAAATTATTTTTTCTTCTTGGCTGTACATTATTTCATTTTATAAGTGTATGATAACTCATTGGAATATTGATGGATTTAGGGGTACTCATGTTGTTTCCTATTTACTTCTTCTCTGAGCACTGATGCTATGCATAATTTTACACATATATTACCTTTATAGAATTTGCCCTATGAGACTGATTTTCAGAAATGGGAACGATGGCTCAGAGTCTATATATATTTTTATTTTTTAGTAGAAGTCACCACTTTGCTTTTAAAATTGCTATAACTATTTATATTACCATAAGTTATGTATGAGATAAATTATATCTGATTCTTCATCTATAATAGGTATCATCTCAATTTTTAAAATAACCTGTCTTATGGGTATAAAAGGTTTGTTCAATGTTACTTTAATTTGCATTTTTGACTACTAATTAGTTTGAGTGTCTTTTCATATGCTTATTCACCATTTGGGTTTATTCCTCTGTGAATTGCCTCTTCATATTATTTCCACATTTTCATATTGAGTTTTTTGTTCCTAACTTACCAAATTATTTTTCTCCTCTGCTTTGAGATTTTCTTTCCATTTGATATTTTAAGCCAAAAATTCTGGTCTCAACAGTGATTACGTCTTCTTCAATTCATCTAGTAAATTGTTCATTTGGGAAATCGTATTTTTTATATTTTCTACTTTTAAGTAAGTGTTTCCTATGTGCATATGTTGCATTCAAATCTAGTAATCTTCTTTTTGTCATTATTCAAGTTGCTGCCTGTCGACACCAAGAGCTCTGTTTTTCTTGCCTTGTACTAATTTTGCTTTAACTGCTACTCCTATCTTGTTATAAAGAATCCTTAATTTTGTTGTTATTATTATACTTTTTAATTGTTTTTTGGGGGGTTTCAGGTCTGGTTGATGCAACACCACCTAACTGTGGACAAATGGCATGAAATGTATTGTCCACCCATATAGGGGCAGGGGTGCAGAATTAGGTAAGCTGCCTCTTACCTACTAAGGCACTAGGAGAAGTGTGCATCTGGCTGGGGAGGGTCCAGCATATCTATTCATGTTCCACTGTCCTCATTGTGTTGACATTTCATATACAAGTCAAAGGATCCCAGAGGCCCACGATTTTTCTATACCCTAATATTCATCCAGAGCTTTAACTTATCCCATAATGTCATGGGACAGCCACAGAGCACTGGATGAGTAGAGAAATTGTGAAGTTCAGAGTGAAAGGGAGGAAGTCAAATTCAGCTCTCAATCTTTCTAGAATTTTTCATGCCTGTATTTCCTTTCCATGATTAAATATTGAATTATTTAGATTAGCTCATAGTTACTTGAATATATTGGCACTTTTTAAATATTTCATTCAAAATTGCTTTCAGCATAGAAATGCAAAGTGAGAATAATCAACTTTAAAATAGATTACTAGTGTAGTTAAAAATTGGTAAGTGCTATTTTGTCTCAATGAAATGCCAATGAATTTTTAACCCTCTTCCTCTCTGTGTATCCCTGTTATTATATTCTAACTTGTCAATCATAAAGGCAAAATTTAAAGAGAAGAAAGAAGTGAGATGAAAATAAACCTTGATATTCATCTTTTTGTATAACTTTTAACAAGTGAAACCTAACAGCATTGAAGTTTTCCTTAAAATATAGCTTGTCTTGGGAATTCACACAGTAGAGAAAATTATGTGAGTGATGTATTATACAGAGTTTTATTCTGACAATAGACTGATGAATGGTATAAGTGATCCATTCTCTCCAAATCTCAACAAATACTTATCTTTACAATACATATTTTTCTTTTTTCAAGTTGGTATTCTACAAGTTTCTCAAGATTCAGAGCTGTCTAACATCCTATAAGCAAATCTAGACATCATCTAATTTTACTCTTCCAGAACTCTTTTCAAAAAGAATGATGAAATGTTTACTTTCCCCTTTAAAAGCTTTGGGGTAGAAGTGATAAATGTATAATTATAACTCACGTTTCATCTATACCTACTTTTAGACTAGCAGTTTTCAAAGTATTAATCTATGTTTTAATATTGCATATTAATGGTATACAAGTAGATTGCTGGGCAGTTTTCTTATTACAAATAATGCAATATATAATAGTTTCTTTTTATGCCTATGGATTGGTTGTCTTATGCTTTGTATAAATCACATATGGGTTCATTTTTTCCGAACACCAAAGGCTACTTATCTAAAACTTTAATGTAACTACATTAGTTTCAGGATAATTTCTACTATTAATAACACCATAAGAAAAATGTAGTGGCCACTTTAGGAAATCAGATGCCATATTAAAAACTATAATGAATTATGATATTGCACATTATAGCAGGACATAAAACTTGATACATCGTTCTTTCTGCCTAAAATAAATAAATGAGGTGACTGTGAAAAAGCCAGTTAAAGAATTCATAAAGATATGCAAGTAGGAAAATTAAATAATACCAACAACATTCAATAATTCAATAATGCAATAATAGCACTAATATTTCATCTTTGCAATATTCCTGACAAGTAGTGGATTTGTAATCCAAAGACTTGAGTTTAGCTTTGCCACTAGGCTATGAAAAATTGATTTAAAAACCTTTATAAAATTATTTTACAGATCTTGGAATCTCATTCTTCTCGTGTGTTACATAGGAAAATAGGATTATCATAAAATAAATGATATATACGAAAGGGATTTTAAAATTGTAAGAAGTGTAATGCAGATGTACTTTACAAATGTAAGGTACTGCTATAACCAAGTTTTATGCATTTTAGCACATAAACAACAAAACACATAGTAAGTGTAAAGTCTGTGTTTCTCATAAGTTCCACATTTTAGAGACAGTTAGTAAGCAGATTGTAAGACTGGGCCTATATTTCTTTTAAAAATGAGAATAAGAAGAAGAAAAAAAGGAGAGGAAGATGAGATGGAAGAAGAGGAAGAAAAGGCAGAAGAAGAGGAGAAGGAAGAAGGAAGGGAAGAAGGAAGACATGAAAAATAAAACAAATCAAAATTACAAAACCAAAAAACCTACCAGACTGGTACTTTACAGAACAGATTTATATACTGTTACATGAAAAATAAGTAATAAGAAAATGCTAAGTCATCACAGTGATGACAAAATTCAAACAGTATTTTAGTTTAACGGTTCTTAGTACAAATATCCATTGTTTTAAGAGTTTCACATTTTAGCATTCATGTTATATCAAAATGGAATCTGAATCTGTCACTGTTTTGGCATCATGACCTGATTTGTGAGGAGAGTAGGGGGCTCATTCTCTAGCAAAACACTCAGGTGTTTTGTGTATTATCTCACTTAACACTTGTAATCCTTCTCTCAATTACATATGACTTCTATTTCACATAAGAAGAAACTGATGGGAATTCCCTAGGGGTCAGTGGTTAGGACTCTGCGCTTTCACTGCGGAAGGCATGGGTTCAGTCCCTCGAAAGCGTGGGTTCAGTCCCTCGTCGGGGAACTAAGATCCCACAAGCTGTGAGGTGCGGTCCCCTACCCAAAAAAGAAACTGATAAGACACATTCAAAATTATACATTCAGGAAGAGGTGAACTGTGGGAAACGGTCAGCCTTGAGAGCAAGCTGCGGACATGCCAGGCATGCCGCCACTGCTCCAAGGGACTGTGCCTACTTGCTCCCCTCCTTGTTTCATTCCATGGGAGAGAAATCACCAGGGTCCAGAGATCAGAAAGAATGTAAAATGAGACAAGCAAAGCTGTCTCCCCCCCTGCACGTGCAGGTTATTTTGGATGATTCTGGGTTTATGGGTTTTCTCTCAGGGAAGTTAACCTTGAAGTCTGTAGATGATATAAACCACCATCTGGCAACCAACCTCCCTTTTTCTAGTCTATATAATCTGCAACTGTAGCACAATAAAATTTGCCTTGCAACCATCAGTTGTCTTGGTCCTTCTGACTCCATTCATCTGTGCTATTTCAGTTCCTTACCCCTTCCCTTCTGACCCTGGGCGGTGAGATCCTCTTTTTCCGACTGGTCCATGGCAGTGAACTTGTATTTGAAACCCATCATTACTAAAGCCAAAGACATTTTAATTTCATTACACCATCTCCTTTCTGCATACACTTATATTTCCTTAATAAATAGGTGAGAAATTAAAGGGGAGTTAGGTTAATTTGAATAATATTAGACATAATTTAACAGGTATAAAATTAACATTGTTTAGGTAATGCTTATAAAACTAGTAAACTTAGAGAAAACAAAATCAGCAAGATCAGTAGTCTAATTTCAAAATAACCCTTCAGATAATTTTCTACGTTTGATCAAATGAAGCATGTTTACTCTTAATTTGAATGTGGATATCTTTTTACAAAAAAATAAAGATTTCTTTACTGATCATTTAATTCATAAGAGAATCACAGTGTAAAATTTTCTGCCATAGCAATTTTTTCCTTTGGAAATTGCAAATAATCTCATTGAGGTCATTACCTATAAAAAGTAAATTAGAAGTTTTAAATTGATTGATTGGGAGGCTAACAGTTGCACAGAGCTCAATTTTTCCAACTTCTCAGTTTACAGCAAATTATCATCTGTGTAAGATGATATTCTTGTTTGGATTGATCTTATTTTAGTTTCCACCTTAATCCACATTCCCTAATCCACATTCCCCAGTCACATCTGATGCTCCATAAAGTCCACAATAGGCACCTAGTCTAATATGTTTGATGTGTGTCCTTAGATAATGATACGACTTGGTAAAATATGTAATGTTTTGAGGTTTGTCTCAAATTTAAAATTATAACAATAATAGTGTGCTATGTAGCTTGTCCTGTTTCCTACTTTTTATTAGTAAAACTATATTTTAATATTTATCTATTATTTTGGGTACATCTTATTTGTGGTTTCTAAATACATGGCATTTAAGAGAATTCTATCCACAATATTTAATTTATTAATTACCCTAGAGATGAAGGAATAGACTGTCTCCAACTCTCGACTACCACAAATATATTCAATAAATAAACGTTCCATGGTCCCTCATGGATCTATTAGACAGTTCAGAGAAATTTTCTGGTATATGTAAACAAGGCATGGAATTGCTGGATTAAAGGGACTACACACATTCAATTTGCTAAATACCATCAGATTGCTTTTTAGCATGGTTAACATTTCACTTTCATCTCCAAGTAGTAGTTTTGCTGTATGTAATATTTGCAGAGATAAGCAGTCTTAGTTACCTGGTATCTTGGAGGTTGCCTGGCCAGAAACTGGCTTGTGTCTAGGTTCTGCCTTCACCTCCAGGGCAGAGGATGTACCGAATCACAATTTCTCTAGAGACTCATAGCTCCTTCTCCACAGCAAGACAATCTGCCACTTTCCCTATGCCCTTGTGATCTCCAGAGGTTGAGCAGCTATTTTCCCAGTGACTGGTTTAAATTGCTGTTATCTAATGTCAAGCTGTGATCCCATAAAAAGAGGTAACAATAGGAGATGATATCCAGTCCATTCTGATCAGCTCTAGACCAAGTTATCTACAATTTATCAGGAAGTCAGAGAAATATTTACCTGCTACCCTTATACATCTGAGATTTAGCAAGCACCAAAAAATGTATCTGGTGTTTACCCTCAAGCCAGAACATACAAAATATTTCTCCACTGCCTGCTTGAAAATTAGTGTCCTTAGAGATAATATGATTATAATCTGATTCTTGTACTTTTTTAGATGACCAGCGGTTTCTCTCTTTTTTATAATATTCTCTTTGTTTTTCTAAAATTTCATGACAACATAGAGATATTTAAAATATTTTTTTCACTCATAATTTTGTTAAATTTCACCACAAGATGTCAAGGTGTGACTTTTTCTTTATCCATCCTATTTGGTACTTTATGATACACTTCCAACAGATGTTTTTCATCTTTATTTTAGTAAATTGTTAGTTATTACATTTTCAAATATTTCCTCATTTCCAATTGTTTTTCCTTTCCTTTTGGTAATATTATAAAATGGCTTACCTTATCATATATTAATATAGCGTCCCCTGCATTTCATTGATTGTTTGTACAGTGTATCTTTTCCCATCCTTTACCTTTCAATTTACCTACGTCTTTAAGTTTGAAAAGAGGTTCTTTCTTCAAAGAAGACATACAGATGGCCAGGAAACACATGAAAAGCTGCTCAACATCACTAATTATTAGAGAAATGCAAATCAAAACTACAATGAGGTATCATCTCACACCAGTTAGAATGGACATCATCAGAAAATCTACAAACAACAAATGCTGGAGAGGGTGTGGAGAAAGGGAACCCTCTTGCACTGTTGGTGGGAATGTAAATTGGTACAGCCACTATGGAGAACAGTATGGAGGTTCCTTAAAGAACTAAAAATAGAATTACCACATGACCCAGCAATCCCACTCCTGGGCATATACCCAGGGAAAACCGTAATTCAAAAAGATACATGCGGGCTTCCCTGGTGGCGCAGTGGTTGAGAGTCTGCCTGCCAACGCAGGGGACACGGGTTCGTGCCCGAGTCTGGAAAGATCCCACATGCCGCGAAGCGGCTAGGCCCATGAGCCATGGCCGCTGAGCCTGAGCGTCCAGAGCCTGTGCTCCACAAAGGGAGAGGCCACAACAGTGAGAGGCCCGCGTACCGCAAAAAAAAAAAAAAAGATACATGCACCCCAATGCTCACTGCAGCACGATTTACAATAGCCAGGACATGGAAGCAACCTAAGTGTCCACTGACAGATGAATGGATAAAGAAGATGTGGCACATATATACGATGGAATATTACTCAGCCATAAAAAGAAACGAAATTGAGTTTTTGTAGTGAGGTGTATTGACCTAGAGTTTGTCACAGAGAATGAACTAAGTTAGAAAGAGAAAAACAAATACTGTATGCTAACACATGTATACAGAATGTAAAAAAATATGGTTCTGATGAACATGGGGCAGGACATAAATAAAGACGCAGACATAGAGAATGGACTTGAGAACACGGGAGGGGCAGAAGGGAAGTTGGGACGAAGTGAGAGAGTAGCACTGACATATACACACTACCAAATGTAAAATAGATAGCTAGTGGGAAGCAGCTGCATAGCACAGGTAGATCAACTCCTGCTTTGTGACCACATAGAGGGGTAGGATAGGGAGGGTGGGAGGGATGCTCAAGAGGGAGGGGATATGGTGATATATGTATACAAATAGCTGATTCACTTTGTTATACAGCAGAAACTAACACAACATTGTAAAGCAATTATACTCCAATAAAAAATTATAATGGGTAAAAAATAACTGTAAATTAAACAAAAAGGGCTATGGGAAACCCAACATGGCTGCTTGGTTCTTCCTTGATCTCTAGCAAGCCCCAATTTTCATCTGATGTGTTAATACTTTCTCTTGCTGAAAGGCTTATGCCCTCATGATGGCAAACTATTAGAAAATATGTTTCCCACTTGGAGTATACCTTCTGCAATCTCCAGTGATCAAGGCACCCACTTCATTGGGCAAACCATACAAGCCTTAGCAAAAGCCTTCCAAACTTCTTGGATTTATCACTGTCTCTATTACCCTCAATCATTAGACAAAGTTGACAGAAATAATGGAAAAACTAGACTCAAGCAGAACAAGAATTAATTACACTGGAGTGAATGAAGTGATAAATAAGATTATAATTTTTATGACTTTGTCCAAAATATTACTACTTTTTAATCTTTTGTTTTCCAGTTACAAGGAAATCTTTTTTAAGACTTACATCAACTTGGTAAATTATACCTTTGTAAACAGAATTGAAACTTTTATCATTTTCTTCCAACCTGATAACTGCAAATTTCAGAAATTCTTAAATTAAAACTGCCCTCTTCTTGAAGCCCTTCAGACTGAAACTAGACAACATGATATAAGCTTCTGAGAAATTGCCATAACAATGCTGGTGTCTGTTGCAGTATGAGCCATTCAGAAAATTTACCTGAACACCCGATGACATCATCAGAGATACTTCAAACTATAAAAGATCCTTCAACTCTGACATCTAAAAATCTTTTTAATCGATGGCCCCTGGACTCAGAAACTCAATTACAGTTTGCACCAATCATTAACCTTTGGGGATTATTTTGTTTCCATATAAAAGACTCTTACTAGATACCTGATTGCTTGCACCTTTGGGAGCCCACCTATATCACCACCTCCTAAAATGAGATACAACGGTTTAACTGAACTGACCTGTTCTCAGAACTGAAAACTGATTCAAAGAAATGGAAGACTCTAATAACCCATTCTCTATCCCCACAGCCACCAGCTCAGGTTTTTATATGTAAAAACTTCCAGAAACATATCAGAGGAGGGAACTGTTGGGGTCAGGGTTGGCCGCCCCAAAAATGTGCCTCAATGGTATATTGATTATTTAAATTTAAGTTACTTAAGAAACAGCTGATGCAGGAGGGACACTCTGACCCTCCTTTTTGTCTCCCTAAAAGCAGGAAATAAATCTCCCATATAAAAGGTATACTCCCTGCATCTGAAATGTCACCCTTATCACCAGAGATAGGAAATCCTGGCCAGAAACCTATATAAACAAACCTTATTATTTCTTTAACTTAGTACCCCAAGTCCAAATTCTGTTTAGGTTCTTCACTGATTGAGCAGCCAAAACCAAAGTTTCTTTGTCCTGCCAATTCCTCACAAATGTATTGTTTCTTTGTCTATAACTGCCCAACAAAGGGGAACTTGACCTCTCCTTGGAAAAGAATGTTGTTTTTATATAAGAAAATCAGGAAAAGTGGTCCAACAATCAGAAATATTAAAGGCTAATATTGCTATCTTTAAAAAACAGGCTGAGCAGTCTCTTGGGACCAAACTGACCTATTTAGTTGGTTACCTTCTGGAGTAACCTCCCTTTTAGGATCAGGACTACAGTTCTTATCAGTAATTGTCATTTTAGCCCTATTTGTTTGTTATTCAAACTAATCTAATGTGTTATTTCAAAAATGTTTAATGCACGATCTATTAGGGTAATGGTGAATGAGAGGTTAAGTCTTTACCTCATCACCTGCCCATGCATTCTCAGAGAGGTCAACAAGCTTTGGGATCTTGATTGAGATATGATCTGCCCATTGTATAGTCAGGGGAACACAATACAAGTGCTTCTTGTCTCCTGGGCTGCGGTCATAAGAAACCCCAAATAAGCCCCTTTTAATTTTAATCAGGTCTCCATTTCTGAAATTTTAGTTAACAAATGAATCCAATGTATAGGGTTGATGCTGTAGGCCATTTTCCTTGAAACTTTGACTACTGGCCTAGGGCTTTCTTATAATTATCTTAGAAGAATATTTTTCTGGTAGCAAGGGTACAAAGCTTAGGTGCACGGCATGGAGTTTTTGCCTCACACGTAAACAAAGCAGAGGAGACAGCGCTATCTGAAGACTCAGAGAAGTTTATCTTAAGGAGATGATTTCTGAGGTGGGTCTTGAAGTGTGATAATAAGTTTCTCTGGAAGGAAAAAAGGGGTAGTAAGAAGGCAGTGAGGAAATATCACCAGGAAAAGTAATAATGCATAAAAAATCATCACTGTGTTTGAAAGAAGTGCAGTTAGTATAGTTTTCACTGCATATTAAGTGAAAGGTGGAGAAAGTGTGGCCTGAAGTTGTAATATTTTGCATACCCTGTATGTGAGTTTAATTTTTGTTCTCTTCAGTTGTGGCCTATAGGCAAGTTACAGGAGAATTCCCTGGGGGAGATTTACTGTACTAGAGGGTACTGAGGCACACCTTTAGAGCATCTCATTCAGCGGCTCCAACTTTGGAACCTGGAAACAAGACAAAACAAACAAACAAAAAATTAAAGCAGAAACTCCTAAGATGACTTTTTTATGTAACTAGATTTGAAAACCATCTCCATGTGAAGCAGACTTATTTGAGGGATTTTAAGGACATGAGTGATTTAGTCAGGTTGCTATTTTAGATCAGACACTGATAGAAATATAATGAATTTAAGGTAAAGAAGGGATAGGTTTTCACCTTTGAAATTTTTGTATACCTTATTTATTTTGCTTATTTTATCTAATTCTATCGGAATATATGCTACACAAATTTAAGGACTCTTGCCTATTTTGTTCATTGATTTCTTTGTCCTTAGTATTTAGAACACTAAGTGACACATCAGAGATGTGCAGCAAATATTTGTGGAATTAAATGTGGCTAGTTCACACCAGACAGGTTTAAGAAAACACTATTTTTTAATCATAATTAGGAAAAGTTCAAATAACAACAAGTAAAATACTGAAAAATAGTTATTTTGTAGTTTAGTTTAAATCTGTCCATTACTCAAGAAGTTGCTCAATAAAATTTATCAAATGAAAATCTGAGCAAAGATATTCTCTTAGAAACAGAGAAACAAAGCTACCAACAAACAGTTGATCATAGAATATATATTTTTTCTTAAAATGAAAGGGGAATTTCTGACAGTTGACATACAGAAATAGATTAATTCTTTTCTAGGATATTCTCTGTAAGATTAATATTAAGAAAAACATCCCAAATGATTCAGTTGATGGTGTTTGTGTCTTTGAATCCAGCTCTCTCTGGTCATGAATATAACTGCATAAAGAATATTTGTAAGTGTATTTAAATTAACAGTGAATATAATTGTGTTTATATATAAATGGATCTTTTGAATGATGTGTCCACAAGGGACAGCCTTAAAGTTCACATTCTCTAACACATGTGATGTTTACAAAATACACCACAAAATACAAGATTGATTCTTTCTTAGATTTTTCAATGCCTTTTGTAAGAGTCATTGTTAAGCTTCAGTTATATTTCTACAATCTGGTGATGGTTATCTGCAATAAATTTCATACTGAAGAATTTGGTTAAAAATAAAGAGAAACTTTAAATCAAAAATATAATTGAATACATCTCTAAAATAAAGTGTCTGTTATATTTTATCAAAATTTTATCTTTTATGTGTTTCATGTACTTAAATAGAAATTTTTACTTTTTAAATTACTTTGCTCAGGTGTGATCTTCATGCAATAAAATGATGATTTTTGTGTACAGATTGAGGTGCTTTGACAAGTGCAAATGTCTGTATAACCACAGCTACAATCAAGATCAATACATTTTCATCATCCTTAAGTGTTCTGGTGTGTTTCTTTGCAGTCAAACTCACCTATTTCTAGTCCAACACAACCCAAATGTGTTTCACTGTAGATTAGTTTTGCCTGTTCTAGACTTTCCTCTAGGTGGAGTCATGCTCTCTTTTGCATCTGGCTTCTTTTGCTCATCATAAAGCTTTTGAGATCCACCTGTATTGTTGCATGCATCATAGTCTCTTATTTTTCTTGCCTAGAAGGTTTACATCTTATGAATATAGCACAGTATGTTTATCCATTCACCTACTGATAGGCATTTGGGTTGTTTCTAGTTTCAGGCCATTATGAATACAAATGTTATGGATACTTGTATACAAATTTTTCTGTAGAGTTGTAGACGTGTTATTACTTCTTTTAGGTAAGTGCTTAGGGGTTGAAAACCTGAGTGTGTGTTTAACTTTATAAGAAACCATCAAACCATTTTCCAAAGTGATTTTACAAATTTATCTCTACACCAACCATGTATGAGTTTTATTTGCTTAAAATTCTTGCCATTATTTTATATTATCGGTATTTAAAGCTTAGCCATTCCAGTGTATGTTTAGTGGCATCTCATTGTGCTTTTAACTTATATTTCTTGATGGCTAAGGATGTTGACCATCTTTTCATTGGCCTATTTGTTATTCCGTGTCTTCTTTTGTGATTATCTGTTCAAAACTTGCCCATTTTTTTCTGAAATTGTTTTAATATTTTACTCTTTTACCTTTCCAAAAAAATGTTTACAATTTCTCAAGTTCCATAAAACAACTTGAGATCCTGATTTGCATGTCATTCATGGAAAAGTTATTTGAAACTATTTACATGCTTTCTATAATCCAGGCACTGTTCAAGGACTGTGGATATTCCACTGAATAAAACTGATGCACTCCTTTATTTCGTGGATGTTATATTCTAGCAAGGGAAGAAATGCATTAAGTAAAAATAGATAGATACATACATACATACATATATAAATACATACATATACCAATAGTGATAATAATTCAGGGCAAGTAGTGTTGTCGTGGATTTTATTTAAATAGTGTCATATGGTTTTCATCTTTTAGAAGGTGAAATTTAAACATATACCAGAATGAAGTTGGGGGTTAAGATCTGTTGATAACTGGGGGGAAAAAAGTACAGGCAAAGGAGACAGCAAGTGCCAAAGACTCTGAGATGGGTGCATTCTTGATGTGTTCAAGAAATACTAAAGAGACAAATGTAGATGAATAGAAATAAGCAAGTGGAAGAGGGTAAGGAATGACAGAGAAACCAATATGGATGGGTTAAAAGATTTTTAAAGAACCACACTGGGTCTCTGTGGAGCACAGCTTGATGGGGTCAAGGAAGACTAGATAAGAAGCTATTTCAATGATCCAGAGATCCATGATGAAGGTGATAAGAATCTTCAGGCTCTGATTATTTTGGAATATAGAAGCAGGAGAGATTTCTGATGGCCAGATGTAAGATAACAAGAAAAAGAAGCATTTGTCATGACCTATAGAATATGCAACACCAAGAGTGAACCCTAATGTAAACTATGGAATTTGAGTGATAATGACATGTCAATGTAGGTTCATCAGTTATAACAAATGTGCCACTCTGGTGCAGGTTGTTGATAGGGGAGGAGGTTGTGCATGTGGGGGGGGGAGAGGGTATATACGGAAAACTCTGTTCTTTCTACTCAATTTTGCTGTGAACCTAAAACTGCTCTAAACAATAGTCTATTAATTAAAAAGTAAATAATAGGTTAACATTTTTCTAAAGCAAAGGAGAATGGAGTTGTCATTTATGAAGATGGAGAAACTGGGAGGAAAATTTGTTACTATGTTGAGAATCATGAGTTTAATCCTGGATAAACTACATGTGATATGCCTGTTAGATTTACAAGTGAAAGTATTGAATAGGTACTTAGAAGTATGATTCAAAAGTTCAGGAGGGAGATCTAGGCTGGAAATAAAAATTTAGAAAATGTAACTCTATTGATTGTTTTAAAATTTATAGGGATGTGGATGTGATCACTTAAGGAGTGAGTGGAAATAGAAACTGAAATATTTCCAGTTCAGGAAGGTAAGGAGAAACCACTGAAAGGAGGTGGAAAAGGAGATCCCAGTGAGGAAGGAGGAGAACCAAAAATGGTAAGATACAACAACTGATCTTTGGATTTGGCCACTAGAAAGTCACTGATATCATAGACAGGTGAATTTTTTTTTTTTTTTTTTTTTTTTTAAGTAGTGGGAATGAAAGTCTAATGGTTTGGATTTAAGGAAGAACAAGAGAAAGGCTCTCTGGATTTCTACAGGACAAACTGGCTAAATCAGTTTATTTTAGCATATCCTCCAAATGCATATATGTCAACAAGGAAAACTAATATAATCTACAATCAATATTACCATTCAGCATAAATTAAAGACATAGACTGCAACAAACTTTAACTTAATGTGAAAAACGGAGAAATAAACTACTGAAACTGATGCCGGAAGCTCGGCCTCTCTGCACTGGTGCCAAATCAAATCACAGAGACAGAGTTTTGGGTGAAGTAGAAAAGAATAGCTTTATTGCTTTGCCAGGCAAAGGGGGACACAGAGAACTCCTACCTTGGAAAACTATGTGTCCCAACCCGAGAGGATTTGATGAGGAGTTTTATGGCAATAGTTCAAGGGTGGGGTTGCTGACAAGATTAGGGTGTGTGCAGGGTCTCAGGTGGTCTGGTCTCTTAATCTTTTTTTTTTTTTTTTTTTTTTTTTTTTTTTGCTGTACGCAGGCCTCTCACTGTTGTGGCCTCTCCCGTTGCGGAGCACAGGCTCCGGACGCGCAGGCTCAGCGGCCATGGCTCACGGGCCCAGCCGCTCCGCCGCATGTGGGATCCTCCTGGACAGGGGCACGAACCCGCTCCCCCTGAATCGGCAGGCGGACTCTCAACCACTGCGCCACCAGGGAAGCCCTCGGTCTCTTAAGCTTGATAAGCTTCTCTGGTCTCTTTAATCTCCTTGGCTGCTCCTCCCTTGATTAGCAACTGTTTGAATTTGCCCTTTGGAACTCAGGGAAGGTAATGGAGGCTGGAGTCTTGAAGGCTTCCGTGCCCAGGAAATCCACAGGGTCCTTTTCGGTTTCAAAACCAGAAGAACCAGCTGCCATACAGAGCATAGAATTGGGAGAAAACCAGGCAGGAAACAGAAGACTCCTTTTCTAAGTAGAAAACATGTGAATATGATTTGTTTTTTCCTGTGGCTCCTTGGAGACCCTTTTTAGTACATAATGGCTGGATGTGCACTACCTAGTCAAGGTTGTTACATAAATGTATGTATGCTCTTGCTGAGACTTGCTGATGAAATGTTAGTCATTTCATATGGATGATATTAAATATTAGCCATTGAAAACTGATTTCTTTTCATATTGCCCCAAATTAATGGTTTATTTCTGCAAACACATTTTTAAAAAATGCATTTATTGAGTCTATCTTCTGGGAAACCAAATGGATGGTTTAGCCTACATAAAACTTCATTTATGTTAGTCTCACATTTCTATGTAAAAATTATAATTTCCAATTATATAATTCATAATGAAAATTTAATCCTTTGAAAAACATTTCGTAAGTATATATGTAATTTGAGAATTTGTTTCTAAATAAAATGTATATAATGTGGCAATTACTCCAGAGGAGATTAGCTTGTTGTTTCATTAACCTGCTTAGATATGAGATTTTATTAATGCATAGCTTATAGTCAAACATCCATGATGATATTCAATTTAAGAAATAAGGAAGATTAATAATATTGTAAAAACTAAAACTATATATATACACGCTATAGGCAAAAAATTAGAATAGCTACTTCATCATATAGAAAAGGAAACCAGAGCTTTATAGCTCTTATTTAACTTACCTAGTCAAAATCATACACTAAAAATATTCTTCTTGAATATAAAACATTGGCAAAAACAATCCACACATTGCCAAAGAAATGAAATTTCAAAACCAGCAATTAGGAACCATGTGAGTTGGAGTGGGGCGGGGGGAACTCCTGAATCTGGAATTACAAATCTCTACTGCCTTAATAGCAAATCATTCATTTCCTTAGTAAACTTGCATAGGTGTTGTAATAGGTTAAAGAATGTGTGCTAGAGTGCTTTAAAAAGTATAAAGTCCTAATTATATATATCAGATACTATTAGTTTTTGCATAATAAATAATATACATGATTTTTATGCATCAAATACATCACAAGTCAGATATACAAGAAGATGCACATGACACAAAGTTGCAGATGTAACATTTGCACATCCAGGTCTTATTAAATAAAAATTTTGAATATAACTATATTTCTTTATATTTTATATTGTATTATATATTACTATAATATTTGTATAGATATTAATGCAACTAACAATCTTATTGATTGATTTTTTTTTCTCACAAATAGAATTAGCGCTGAGATCATGTAAAACACAAATAGACCTCAGCCAGGGAGGGCTGGCTCCCCCCAAAGAAACAATGCATTGTTGGGACTCCATCTTCAATTAGTTTTATTAATAAAGTTTATGCTATTTCAGTATTTCAGTGATATTCCCACCCCAAAACTAGGTATGATAATAGAAGAGGCTTAGAGATGTGTTCTAAAGGTGAAATTTAGGTAGGTTGTGAATTATAGTACTGCAATATTGTTAAATTGGGGAAAAAAGGCAAGTGTATTCCTAAAACTCTGCCCAAATTTATTGCTTTGGGGAGGGGAAGTTGACACAAACTTTACCTGTGGGATAAAATTTATATGAAAAAGAAGCAGATGACTTCAACACCAGTAGTTATTCCTTTTTAGCACATCACCATTTATATCACATGCTCTCTAATCCTTACCTACAGCTCCCTTCCCTTGCAAAATCAAATCCCCTACAGATTCTCTCAAAAACAGGTAGATTTCATTTGCCTGAGGATTAGTATTGATTTCATTTTGTAAGAACTCCTGCACTTCTGCCCTCCACGCAAAATGAATTATTTGTCTATCTGTGTGTGGGGGACTGCAGTTCCTCTTCCTTGAGACAAAGCTATTTATTTATTTTATTCTTAGAGATAAAAGGCATAAATGTATATGTTAACTCACCGATGCTCATTTCTCTTAAAGAATAATTTTTAAAATGTCAAGTGTAAAAGACTGACAAGAGGATTTTTATTTTGTTTTGTTTCTATTTTAATAGGGAAATCCTTAAAGAAGGTAAACATCATTCTGGGTCTGAAGAGAGAAAGAGCTTGCTGCCTGAGGCAAGAACATGCAATGAAAAGCTTTCAGAAAAAGTAGCTTCAAAGTAAGTGATGTTCACAGATTTCAATAGTTTTTAAGAGTTGGTTTTACATTCACCTGAGAAGGAGTAAATACAAGTTACACGGATAGGTACAAATCTGAAAGTTCATGATTTATGAGGTTATTTTTTTTCCATTTAATAGAGTTGAATTCTTTATAAAAGAATTTCATTCCTAGAAGAGTCATTAGTCTAGGTATCAAGGTATATGAAACAGTATTCAGACTCTAACATACATAAAAATAGCCCAGAAGTCTCATTTTAAAAAAATGAGTTTTTTATTCTATTCTCAGAGATTCAGTAAATTAGAGATGGAGAAAAGTAGCCCAGGTGACTCTGATACAGGTAGTCCATAGACACCTAAATGTTGAAAAACACTGAGTATTGTTTAACAATGACCATATGGGAAAGCCACTCCTCTGGGATGGGCACTGAGAACATTCACTTGACAATTTTTTCTGCCACAAGCCTCATTAATAATAATATTTCCTAGATGTAAATAATATCTTGTTGAAGCCTCACAACAAACATGATAGAGACATTATCTTTATCACCATTTTCAAGTTGAGAGAATTGAAACATGGATAGTTTAAGTAATATATTCTTAATCCATTCAATAAATAATAATAAAGTGCCTATTATGTGCCAGGCATTTTTCTTAATGGTTAGCAAACTGTGGTGAACAAAACAAATCAAATCCTTGTTTCTATGATGGAACAGAGTTGTAGAGAGAGAAAATCAAATATGAACAAATAAATGCAAGAATTAGACGATTTCAGTGGTTTGCAGAAAATACCAAAGACATTATAATATAAATTAGATGTTCAGAGAAGGCCTAACGGAGAAGGTATTTTTGACTGATACCTGAATAACAAGAAGGACACCGGCTGTGAAAAGAAGCTAGCAGATAATTCCAGACAGAGGAAACAGCAAGTGTAAAAGGCTCAAGTCATTTATGTTAAAGTCTGCAGTTGTAACTCTTTGAGCTGGATTTTTTTTTTTTTCTAATAGCTGACTATTTTATGTTTGTACTTTCCTCAAACAGGCATGTACACCTGGAGGTATATTACTTGAGTTTATAACAGACAAGGACTCTCATACTAATTGTCAAGTAACACAAAAATATTTTCCCTTGAGGAGCTGAACAGAGTGCACCTTAATGAGATGAGAGTGAGGCTGCATAAGTCACCACTGTGTGTGGCCTTAGCAGTTACTCACTTGTTTGTGCAATGCTGTAAGTCAAGGAAGCATGAACAAAAGGAAGAAAAGTGAATGCTCTGAACATGGAGAAGCTGAATAGTTTCAATAACTAGGAAGTTCTCAGTAAACATATTTGGCTACCAAAGATTAGGGGATAAAAGATAATAACTAGAATTTTGAACTCAGGTCCTTTGACCAAATGCTCATCTGAGTGGCCTGTGGTCAAAGAAAACCTTTATCTAAATATACATGGTTCCTGGAATCCATGGAACTCTTGATATATGAAGTATTATAATATCAAGTTATAAATTTTAGTTAAAATAAAGATGTTGGTTGCCTCATTGTGACAAAAAAATGATTTGTTCAAAAGTTTTTCAAATGTAAACACTAGTGGTTAATAACTAGCTCCTAATTAAGAGTAAGTTGTGTCCCTTTCTAAGATCTTTTTGTCCCTTATTTTATGTACTGTCTAATACATAAAGCTAAAGCTAATTTCAAGGGAGGAAATATTTATTGTTACTTTGGAAAATTAAAAACAATGCAAAATTGATTTGGAGCATTATGGATTCTTAATGCTTCTACTTGAAGACTTAAGAAAATAAAAATGCTCTGTGACGTTAATAGCTTTTGATTTCTTCAGAAGTGGAATTCTTATAGCTGATCTAGAAGTTTTACCTGAACTAATAAATCATAGCTTAATCTTCTCATTAAAAATGAAAATATTACAAGCATCATATTTTCAAAATAAAAAGTGATCTGAGTCCTGGGAAAATCCCATGGTTTATCCTATTTAGAGACAGAAAAATAGGTGAGGTTGAGGAAAACATAGGAAGAACACTCTTTGACATAAATCACAGCAAGATCTTTTTTGATCCACCTCCTAGAGTGATGGAAATAAAAACAAAAATAAACAAATGGGACCTAATGAAACTTAAAAGCTTTTGCAAAGCAAAGGAAACTACAAACAAGCTGAAAAGACAACCCTCAGAATGGGAGAAAGTATTTGCAAACGAATCAATGGACAAAGGATTAATCTCCAAAATATATAAAGAGCTCATGCAGCTCAATATTAAAAAAACAAACAACCCAACCAAAAAATGGGCAGAAGACCTAAATAGACATTTCTCCAAAGAAGACATACAGATGGCCAAGAAGCACATGGAAAGCTGCTCAACATCACTAACTAGTAGAGAAATGCAAATCAAAACTACATCACCTCACACCAGTTAGAATGGACATCATCAGACAATCTACAAACAACAAATGCTGGAGAGGGTGTGGAGAAAAGGGAACCCTCTTGCACTGTTGGTGGGAGTGTAAATTGATACAGCCACTATGGAGAACAATATGGAGGTTCCTTAAAAAACTAAAACTAGAATTACCATATGACCCAGCAATTCCACTACTGGGCACATACCCAGAGAAAACCATAATTCAAAAAGAACACATGCACCCAATGTTCATTGCAGCACTGTTTACAAAAGCCAGGTCATGGAATCAACCGAAATGCCCATCGACAGACAAATGGATAAAGAAGATGTGGTACATATATACTATGGAATACTACTCAGCCATAAAAAGGAACGAAATTGAGTCATTTGTTGAGATGTGGATGGATCTAGAGGCTGTCATACAGAGTGAAAAGTAAGTCAGAAAGAGAAAAACCAATATCGTATATTAACGCATATATGTGGAACCTAGAAAAATGGTACAGATGAATCGATTTTGAGGGCAGAAATTGAGACACAGATGTAGAGAACAAATGTATGGACACCAAGGGAGGAAAGTGGCTAGCGGGGGTGGGGATGGTGGTGTGCTGAATTGGGTGATTGGGATTGACATGTATACACTGATGTGTATAAAATGGATGACTAATGAGAACCTGCTGTATAAAAAAATAAATAAAATAAAATTCAAAAAAAGAGGAAAAATAGATGAGGTGTAAGTCAAAATCTTCAAAGTGTTTCAGGGTTTCTTGCTCTACCCACTTTACTTCAGGACTTCCAATATCCTAAACTGATGTCATTTAATCTTCTCCTACAGGCTCAGGGTTCAATCAGATTACTAGCAAGGAATGCCAAAGATCAGAACAGTTCAAAGCTCAGCCTCAAATCTGCCCTACTCCTTTTTAGGACTTTTACTTTTCATTTTTTGCCTTATTCTTCATAACCACTTCACTGGCTTATATTTCTGTAAAGACCACTGAGAACCTTTGTTATACAATTAGCAATTTCTTTAATTTGACTTTGTTTTGTGGTCTGGGATTCTGCCCCTGGAACCTGGTCCCCAAAGCAGCCTCTCCTACTTTTGCAACATCAATGCATCACCCTCTGCTATCATCCAAGCTTCAGCATCCATTTGCCAATGTGCTGGGATCCTGCCCACTTTCAGACTTCCTGATACAAAGGTTAGGTTTTATTCTAGGTGACTTTCGTCTGCTAAGAAAGTACTTCTTTGTATAGCACAGGGAACTCCACTTCGCTGTATAGTAGAAATTAACACAACATTGTAAAACAACTATACCCCAATTAAAAAAAAAAAGTACTTCTTAAACCTGACTAAATAGTGTGAGCTAGATAGGATTTAGAGTCCACCAATCAGATGCATTCATGTAAAACTTAAATTTAGAACTAAGTGGGGAGAGGGGCAAGGCATGTGAATTTTAGTCAAGGTGAACGGGTTCTGAGGCCAACAGCTGTACTGACAGTTTAGCAAATTGGAAGGGAGCACTAAGTAGTTCCATTGGTGGCTTGGCCCATTTATGCAATGTGGCTTTGTGAGAATTCTTGGAGACTCAGCGTATTGCCCATTTCTCCGTCTTTCCCAATGATTTTGTGAGCTCTTTAATATCCTATAACTAAAGTTTCCAAAAATTCTTGGTTCAAAGTGCCCTTGGTTTCCCAGTAAGTTTTGTTTTTTCCCAAAGTGGTATTGGAATTTAAACTCTAAAATCCATGTTCATAAGTATAATCTTTAACATATTTATTATGTTCCATTTATTAAATAGGTCAAAACAGCTTAATAGTAGTAGTTTCCACAGTGCCCAATACATGTCAATGTGCTCAGCTCAAAAATTTAAACTATCACTTGGCATCTCTGTGAACTGGCTACCTTCACAGTAGCACCAGAGGGTGCCTTGGCCAGAGTTTGGGAACTGTGGCCCAATGGTAAATTACATTCTGTTCATACTAGCACAGAGTCTGTTTATTCAGCCTTTTCAATGTTTCTAAAAACTCTTTAGAATAAATTATTTGTTCAACCTAGTTAAAACAAATATCATATATTAATGCATATATGTGGAATCTAGAAAAATGGTACAGGTGAACTTATTTGCAGGGCAGGAATAGAGATGTAGACATAGAGAACAGACGTGTAGACATGGGGGAGAAGGGGAGGGTGGGACGAATTGGGAGATCAGGATTGACATATATATATACTACCATGTGTAAAATAGATAACTAGTGGGAACATGCTATAAAGCACAGGAAGCTCAGCTTGGTGCTCTGTGATAACCTAGATGGGTGCGATGGGGATGGGGGATAGGAGGGCGGTCTGAGAGGGGATATAGGTATATATATAGCTGATTCACTTCATTGTACAGCAGATACTAACACAACATTGTGAAGCATAAAAAAACAAACAAACAAAAAACAGATTCTATATTTGCAACTGAATCCAGACTGATACAGGGTAATCCTATCATCACATCTTTGAAATAGAAGAGAAAGGTCCATGTTGAGGAGACGGTAACTTTCCCAAACAGCTCCTAGGTGGCAGAACTGGGATTCTAAGGCAGGTGATTGTTCCTCCAGGACTAGATGCAGTAAACACAATTCTATTCTACCTCCAACTACATGGGAGGAAAATGAGGCTCAGTGAAGTTCATTTGCAAAGTTGAAATCACCTTCACAACAGTGGAGATGAGTGTTGAAGCCAAGTGTGTCTAATTATGAAATTTATCTTCTTATAATATTCTATCCTTACTATTAACTATTTGGTAATATGGGGGCAATTTTTTTTCCATTCTGTAGCTATTAACGTGCAAACATCCTCCCATGCCTACTGCTTCAAGGATATTGTACTTAAATTACATGACATATAATAGTTTTCAAGCACTGTTTCTACTCCATTTAGAGAAGAAGGGGATGTTGCTGGGTTTTCCATAATTGACATCAAAGTGACCACTCAGTTTTTTATGAAAAAGGCATAGATTTCTGCCTTCACTTTACATATATAATACATGGACTAGAATAATTAGATTTCAGGTTTCTGCTAGGAATGTTCTTGGATATAAAAAATTTATTGGTTTTGAACCAATAAATATATGCAGTCTAAAGCATGAAAATTTGCCCATGTTTTGGGATTCTCTAAATTTTATTTCCAGATTCACAATTCTTTATAATTTTAAATCTAATTTATATGTTACTTGCTCAAAATTACTCTTCTAGCAACTTCTTACAATGTGTTACTCCTAATGAATTCATTTGCATCTGTGCCACTAAAACTATGTTACAGGTTCCCAGTTTTCTTACTTGAGAACACACTTTGATTCTAATAATTTTCTCTAAAATTCATGTTCAACAAAATTAAGAATTCTCTAGTTAAATATATAAATTTCTAATAGAAATATTGAAGTATTAGATACACCTCAAATGTTGAATTGATCCTCTTTATTCATGGATTCTGCATTTGTGAATTTGCTTATCTGCTAAAATTTATCTTTAACCCCAAAGTCAATACTTGCATCATTTTCACAGACATGCACAGAGTGGTGAAAAATTTGAGTCCCCTATACACATAAATCTAGGTGAGGTCAAACAAGGCAATGCTCTGCCTTCTTGTTTCAGCTCTCACTGTATAAACAAGTGTCCTCTTTGAGGTCTGCTTAATGCCATGGTTTCACCTTGTTGTGCTTTCTGTTAGTGATTTTGCTATTTAAAATAGCCCCCAAGTGTAGTGCTGAAGTGCTACCTAGTGTTCCTAAGAGCAAGAAGGCAGTGATATGTCTTTACAGAGAAGCTTAGTTCAGGCAGAAGTTATAGTGGGGTTCATAATGAGTTCAATGTTAATGAATCAACAATATGTATCTAATAAGGTGGGTGACTTTAAAAAGAAACAAACATAAAACAAGGTTATGCATTGATTGATTGACAAAACGTGTAACCAGAGGCTCACAGGGACATAAACCTGTATTTCCCCTTGGAGCCGTGGTTAACTATTTACTAATCCATTGTTAACGAAGACTTTATAGAACATAATTACCACAAATAATAAGAATCAACTATATTAGAAAATAATTTTTTCACTATAAAGCAGAAATGCTGCTGCTGAAAATTACTGCACCATTAATGAGATTTTTCTGTATCTGACCAAATTGCTCCCACTGGGCACTGAAATTGAGATGCTCTCAAATATCCATTTATTTTTTAAAATGAAAAAGATCATAGTAAAATATATACTAAAACTAAGCTGCATCACTAGTGATTTACAAAAATGAAGCGGTTACCTAATAATTATGTCTGTGACCTCTTCTATATACGATATAAAATTCAATCAGACATGGCAGAAAGGTTATATAAATTTGAATCTACTCAGATACTCCATGACAAACAGAAAATTAAGTTATTAAATTATTTGACAAGTAATTTGTCAAACAAATGTATAGATCATTCATTTTAGAGTCATTTAAATTCTAACATTGTAAGAATAATATAATGTAATTTTTAATACGTACTTTGTTACCATTTATGTTCAGCTTAGCTTTGTGTTTATTTTGTGAAGCAAAATCTTTATCATTGTAGTTGTTAGAGACACATTTAAGAGTATACTAGGGTTCTTCAGAGAGACGGTCCCAATAGGATACATAGGATTGGTTTCAGGACCCACCACAGGTACCAAAATCTGGGATACTCAAGTCCCTTAAATAAAATGACATAGCACAGTAGGCCTTCTGATCTAGGGGTTCCATATCCACAAACGTGATATATCTACTGATCTGTGGTTGGTTGAATCTGTGGATTTGGAATCCCTGGATACAGATGGCCGACTGTAAATAAATAGGTAGATAGGTAGATAGATAGATAGATAGATAGATAGATAGATAGATAGATAGATAAAGATAATATAAAGAATTTGCTCGTGCAGTTATGGAGACTGACAAGTCCCAAGATCTTCAGTTGGCAAGACGAAGACCCAGGAAAGCTGATGGTTTATATCTAGTCTGAAGGCTGGCAGGCTCAAAACCCAGGAAGAGCCACTGTTTCAAGTTCAAAGACAGGAAAAAAAAAACATATTCCAGCACTAAAATAATCAGGCAGAAGGAGTTCCCTCTTATTCAGATGAGGGTCAGCCTTTTGTTCTATGCAGGCTTTCAACTGATTGGATTAGGCCCACCCACATTAGGGAGAGTCATTGGCTTTAGTCAGTTTTTTTTGATTTAAATGTTAAATTCATTCAAAAACACCTTCACAGAAACACCCAGAATAATGTTTGAACAAATATCTGGGCACCCCGTGGCCCAGTCAAACTGGCACATAAAATTAACCATCACAGTGATCAAGATACAGTGAGTCACAAACTTAGAATAATTTATTTTATTTAATAGACATTTATATTGAAGAGGCATTATTCTAAGAAATTTATAAATGTTTTATCAATTAAATTGCATAAACATCCCAAGTAGTAACTCTTAAAGATGAAAAAACTGAAGCACAGTGAAGTTAATTAATTTCCCTAAAGTAACACAGCTGGCAAGTTCTAGAGCCAGATATCAAACCCATGCCATAATCCAGAAGCACTAAATTATCTTGCCTTTGCATCTTTCTTTACAAATCCTCCCAAACTCCTAAACTCACTTTATCCTTACAATAAAACCCTGAGACAACTATTATTACCTCCATTTTTCAGATGGGAAAATTGAGTTTCAGAATAATTATTCAGGTTTAGAAAATTAGAAGTATAGTTAAGCCAGGACTAAATTGCATCCTTTTTCCCAATCCCTGAATGATTCTCAATTGTAAAATGGAAGCATTGGATAAAAACATTTTTTTGTTGAGCTATTGTAGTATAGCCAACTTAAATGTTATATGCAATGTACTTAAAAATAATCATGTAGAATCAGAATTTCTAAAATAATTTTCTTCTGCCTACTACTGAGTTATTGAGTTAATATATCATCAGGACATGATTGCTCTAATTATGTAACAGTGCTATTCATCATCACAAATACACTATCACAATGATAATGTATTACTCAGTAAAGTCACAACAGCTGGCAAGAACATCCATGGAAACAGGCGATGTGTGAGTTTATGTGTTTTATTATTTAATTTACTTAATTCAGAACAAAGCAAGACAACATATTTGTGAAACCTCCAGAGAAAGTTTAAAATTTTCTGAATTAGCTTTCCTACTGTTGTTTCCATAATGCAAACATTTATTTGCAAACCTTGTATTTGCTTGCCAGCTTGATAGCAGTCATGAGAAAGTCTCCACACCATGACCTATTTGAATACCTCTGGTATATTTAAGTAGTGTCTAGTCCTCTTGGTATTCTAAATAAATTTGTTTCCATCCAGTAAATAGAAGTGGATTAAAAAAGAACTTTAGGACTTCCCTAGTGGCACAGTGGATAAAGAATCTGCCTGCCAATGCAGGGGACACAGGTTGGATCCCTGGTCCGGGAAGATCCCACATGCTGTGGAGCAACTAAGGCAGTGCACCACAACTACTGAGCCTGTGCTCTAGAGCCCACGAGCCACAACTACTGAGCCCACGTGCCACAACTACTGAAGCCTGTGCACCTAGAGCCCATGCTCCGCAACAAGAGAAGCCACCACAGTGAGAAGCCCGCGCACCACAACGAAGAGTAGCCCCCACTCACTGCAACTAGAGAAAGCCTGCACACAGCAATGAAGACCCAATACAGCCAAAAATAAATAAATTTTAAAAACTCATTTAGTAATGAATCTACAAATTGACCCCACTGAGGGGCATAAGCATATGAACTATTTACTCTTATTTGTGGTCTTACCCTCTCTGCCACACAGATGTGAAAACTGTCTTTGACTCTTCCCTCTCCTTTGCACCATCACCAGCTCAAATGACAATATAACCTATTGAGGATATCTTTAAAACCTTATCTTTGTCATATTTGTTGTGCATTTCTGGAGGACTGCAGCCGCTAGACAAGACTGGGCCACTGGAAACACCAACAGGCTTGGAGTTAAGGCAAGTCCCTGGTAGCCTAGACCTTCTACTCACAAACCCCTCCCCCACTCCCATCCAGGTGCTCACTGAATCTTGTTTTCTTCAAATGACATCCTGTCCACCATCAACTTCATAGGTTTTATGGCAATCAAATTGCAAAGATAAATAATATAACCACTTTTCTAAACTGTAACATATTATACAATTCCAAGGGATTCTTTGGAAAGAATGTGAATGTACCAGACGTAGGTTTGACTTTGGCTCAAACAGAAATGGGTTAAATATTGAGTCTAAAATGAACGGGTACACTACTCTGCTGGGATTTCTATAAAAGCGAAGCCATGAATAGGCACCTTTTGCTTCTCCTAAATAACCCCTGAGTAGTCAATCTGTCCCCAGTTGAATCCATTCAACACACCCCTTCTAAGTGTGGGGCTGCCATAGGAAATGAGCCTTGCAGCCTTCCAACTACAAGGAGCATAATTAACCAAAGTCCCAACTTCTGCACTCTGAAATCCATCATAGCCAGGCTTCATGTAAGTTCTTTCCCAGTGACTGGACATGGCAGGGATACTTGTGGCAGACATGTTCCTGGAAAACAGAACTCCTCTGACTTTGACTCTGAGCCCGTGGGAGGACTTAGCTGAACATTCCTTAGATACTAACATAGTCTACCTCCTTGCCTTGGGATCATATTTGCATGATGGCTAACAACGTTTTCAGGATCCTAGATATTCTTACCATTTACTCTCCCACGTGGTTCCCTTACTAAAATATTTGTATATTTAATCCTGTC
The DNA here is from genome assembly GCF_963455315.2 of Globicephala melas. Lineage (NCBI taxonomy): Eukaryota > Metazoa > Chordata > Mammalia > Artiodactyla > Delphinidae > Globicephala > Globicephala melas. Next base: position 100,591,326 of record NC_083317.1, read on the forward strand.
TTGGAATCTGGAACACCCCCCCCCCAAAAATATCACCTCTGGTTACCCTAATGGAAAAATCAGCAGCAGCAGAAGCAAAATCATAGCCATTTCTATTTCCATGAGTAGCCTCATCATTATCAATAAAATAATGCAAAGTAGTCCCTGATGCATAATAAACCCTCAAATATATGATGCTTACATTATAGAACTACCAAATGTGATACAATTCTTATTTTGCATAAAAGGGCTCAGAGATATGAAGTAAATAGTCATAGGCAACAGAGCTAATAGACAGCAAATCAGAAATTTAACTCTGGTCTGCTTGATTCAAAAGTGAAGCTTCTGAGAACTATGAGAGGCTGCCTCCTGGATGTCACCTGCCAGTGTGTCATATAAACCAACTTAAAGCATATTTCCATCTTTATGCACTGTTTCCCCAGCCCCGTTACTCTTCTGTCTTATTCTGCTTAAGATGTTGATAACATTGCCACACAATTCACAAATGGCAAGAGTTCAATAAGGGGGTCAATAAATATGCATTAATTAATGAATCAGCATGTAGATAATAGGCTAGTTGGCTTTCTAAAACTTACACCTATAGATATTAAAATCCTATTTATAAATACTCAGCTCAAAATGTTTCTGACAAGTTTTTTTTTTTCCTCAAAGCTTTTCAACATGCAGCATCATCAAAAGCTTGGTGAATACATGCACAGAATCCTTGGAAATAGTAGACAGAAAAGATGTAATTAATTTGACCAAAGTTCACAGTTAGAAATGTCTACAACTCTTCTGTTACTGGATTTAAATATAGCTTAAATTTAAGCACAAGATTATATGCTCATACATGGCCATTCTTGTCATTTGGACTCTGCTATATTTCTAGTATATTTATTTCTGCCTGTGAGTACATTTTTAAATAGAATTTTAAAACTATTAGATAAAGAAACATTTATGGAAACTTTCATTTACTTCTTAATTAATAAGGGCAAAATGTTGATAGTTTCCAACAGCATATTTATCACTAATTATAACTAAACATTGGTGCATTTTTCTGTGCAATATTTGAAATTGAAATATTTCTCAATTTTAATGATATCAGGAGGAAATTTACTGTAAGTACCAAACCAATTCCTGGAGTGTATTTTTTACAGAGAAAACTAACTTGTGTGAATAAAAAAAATGTGTCATTTTCATCAATGTATGCCTTGTAGACTTCTGAATTCTCATTTTGTTTATTACTCTGGAAATTACTACTTGCCAAGTTATATTGCCATGGCGTGAGTGAATCAGAGAAGTACAAATGTATTCAAAGCTGTCATATTTAGCACAAGAAAACTTGGAGCTCATTCAAATGACAATCTAATCCTACTGTTTACAAAGCCAGAGATGTGCTATTGAGTTCCAGGTTCATGGAATGAGAAGAAAGGTTAATGCATTTTCTCAGTTTAAAGAAGGAATAACATGGTTCATTAAACATAAGGTCGTCTAAACTGAAACTCTAAGCTTAAATAGTTATCAGTGAAATAACCTGAAATCATTGTATTACATTCATTTCATTCTTTCTACCAATTTTTATTGAACACTGATTGTGTGCAGGACACTTTTCTAGCTCTTTGGGACTCAGCTTGCAAGAGGCGTAGAATCTAGTGTGGGAGATAAGACATATATACAAATAGTCGTATATATAATTTAAAATTATAAACAGATCATTGGAAAAAGGTTCTGTTAAAATGGAAGCTTGAGTGGAAGGATCTAAATATATCTTTCCCAAAGTTAATGAGATACCATATTTGACCACAAAAAAGTTTCAAAATAAAATATGAGCTTAATTTAGCAATTGACAAGAATCTCCATCAATAGGTTACCATTAAGAAATGGAACTTACTGTTTACTTCCTAGACCAAATCTTTACTTTGTGGCACAATCATTTACCTCTGTTTTGTGCAAATGACTTTAGGATTCCAGAAAGAATGTTGAAGGATAGCTGGAGCGATGAATCACTTGAATGCTTATGTGAACACCATTGAGCCCATCTAGTTTATAATAATAAAATTATTTCAAGTATTATTTGCTAAATAACTTGTTTTTAATGAGTAGAATCTTCTTCATTTAAGCTGAGGTGTCACTTCTACAACAAATTTAAAATGCAGTTTTTCAGAAATTTTACTTTTAAAGTCCTAATCAATAAAATAAGAAATAGTAGATAAATAAACCTGAATATTGGGAGATATTTATACCTACCAGCCACAAATAAATAATTCAAAAATTATTATAATTAATAAACACTATAGTGTTGAATAAAGGCAGCTGCTTTCCTACCAGTAATAATTATTTAATACTGGAGAACATACTGAAAAAAAATGTTATTCATAAGTGCAATGGAAAGATAACATCTTACTTAAAAAATTGCAAGGAATGTGTATAGTCAATGAATAAAAAACCTCCTAATATGAACTGAAAGATAAAAAAAACCTTGCATAAATGAAAATAGATACTCACATAAGGAAAATACTATGAGGAAACAATATTATGAATTTGATAATATTTTAAAAATTAGTATTTAGCTTCTTTGCTAAATATCAAGCACAAGGAAAGGATTCCAGAGTATCTCTGAAGCCTCTCATTGAAGATGGAAGACTGAGCACTCATACATACCAACCCTACATTTCAATTCTAATGAATTGTAACAAAAGCTAGTCACCCAGTTTTAGTCTTGGGGAAAAAAAGAGAAGTGTCAACATCTCTATCTACATAGTCCACTGGAGGAGCCTCACTGCACAAGTTTGTTCTCTAAGCATATCCTTAACGAATTAACCTCATTTCTTCCAGAACCAACTTCTTCCCTCATAATTTGTTGACTCTGAATTACTGTTCACCAGGCCTCATGAAAGGATAGACTTTCTGACAGGCAGACTCTAAGATAGCCCCCAGTGATCTTCTTTTCCTGATACTCACACCATACCTTTGAGTGTGGGCTAACCTAGTGACTTGCTCCTAATGAATAGAATGCAGCAAAGGTGATGGGATGTTACTTCCATGTTTAGACAAATAAGATTGTGACTTTTATCTCACTAGTGGTCTCTCTCTCTTGCTGGATTTGGTGAGGCAAGCTGCCACACTGGAGGGGCCCACATGGCAAGGAACTGAGGGTGGCCTTCAGCCAACATCTGTCAAAGAGCTGAAGCTCTCAGTCCAACAACAGACAAGGAACTGAATCCTGCCAACAACTACTTGAGATTAGAAGCAGATTCTTCCCCAGTTGAGCTTCCACGTGGGCCTGAGCCATGGCTGACACCTTGAATGAAGCCTTGTGAGATACTCTGAAGATCCAGCCCAGAAACCTAAGTCACAGAAACTTAGAGCTAATAAATGTGTTTTATTTTAAGCCTCTATATCTATGATAATTTTTTTTGGAGAGCAATAGATAACTAATACATTCTCTTATGTCACTGTAACAAGACTTCAACTGTAGTATAATTTAGTATCTCTGACAATCTGAAAATTAAAAATTTCTCTTCCACTCATGGCATTTTTTTCATCTCATCATGCAATTATAAATTATATATTATGATAAAAAGTAAATAAATAAACATATAAATAGAGGGATTGTCTCAAGAAGTCTCCTAGGGGACTACTGTGTCCAAGGAGAGAAAGTGCATTTGACATGATTCCTGGATTCCAGAATAGGCTTGCAAGAAAAAAAAAAAAGGAAAAGAAAAGAAAAAGAAAGAAAAGGAGAGGAGAGAGTTATGAATGAAATGGTAATTTCCATACTAGATGTGTATATGTATGCTATGAACAAACATTGTATATATCAATATTGAAAATTGTTTTGTGTCAAATAAGTTTTTGTTTTTGGTTATTAACTTATTTAATCTAAGTTAGATTGATTACATGGTATTTGCAGGGGATAATATATTTCTAAACTGTTTCTGTGATTTTTTTTTTTTTTCCCCGTACGCGGGCCTCTCACTGTTGTGGCCTCTCCCGCTGCGGAGCACAGGCTCCGGACGCGCAGGCTCAGCAGCCATGGCTCACAGGCCCAGCCGCTCCGCGGCATGTGGGATCTTCCCAGACCGGGGCACGAACCCGTGTCCCCTGCATTGGCAGGTGGACTCTCAACCACTGCACCACCAGGGAAGCCCTCTGTGATTACTTTAATGACACTTCTAGCAGTAAAACTTATTTCACTGAGATATGTTGACAGGAATGAAAAAGATTTTAAAACAATGTCAGCAACTTCTAGATATTCACGTTTAACTTCCATATCGAAAGGTGCAGATGATGTTATGTTCTCAAGCTCCATTTTCAATCTTTTTAAAGTGGTAAATTCTAAGAGTTTACCTTCTTAATTTCTGTTTAAGTTGAAACCATCTCCTAATGAATGAGATGGATTCTAGATCCATGAATTTCATGAGTAGGTGATTCTTTGATAGGGAACCAAGCTCAGAATATTAATTCATAAGGTGAGCTGCAGTAAATTCTACAAATGTTCAATATCAATACTTACCCAGCTTATAGATGGTTGTTGAAAATCATGGAATTTGTCATAACAGTATGTAGAAAATCTGTTTTTCTAATATTATAAATTTTCTTTAGGTCTTCCCTCCATGCCTTGAAATATTAAGGTTATTAAAAAACAGTATAGATACCATGATGTTCATTTCACATCTTTAAAAATTTGAGCTCAAGCTGGTTTCCACTCTTGAAGAAACACAAAGAGTTCATTTTGTAGATCAAATATTCTTGTGAGAAACCTTTCCCGTAATAGTCATCTTACCACAACACACAATAACACTTGCAGTTTTCAATCTTTAATTACACACATTCCCATGCATCATAAAACTGAGCTTTTGGTTCAGCCAACGTTTTTTTCATAGCAAGATAGTTTCAATGGAGAAACTACTATGCTGACTTACAATCTGGCACAAGCTTCTTTATCTGGCTAGCTACTCCAGAATGTTTTTCAGTCATTACATCTGTGCCATCAGGACAAATTTGTAAAAACACTTAAAACTCCAAGCAACATTTGTTGTCTATGTAAGTTTTTATAATTGCATATGGATCAGTTAGTTCTATTTGTTGGCAATGAAACTGAAAAAAGAATACTTCCCTCATATCACTATCACATTTAATCTACTTCCACTAAGGGATTTGCCATGTTAGCAATATCTTTGCTTTGACAAGGTATGTATTTATCCTATGAGTTGGTCTTCCTTACCATTAGCCACTACCTGAATATAGTAGAGTCACCAAACATTTCCAAAACAAAATCACTGATGAAGTTTAAAGTTTTCACTGTCTTAGAAATTGTATGAGTGTGTGTATATATATATGTGTGTGTATATATATATATATATAGAGAGAGAGAGAGAGAGTGTGTGTCTTGGCAACTTGATGTACCACTTACTAGAAGCCAGCAAAACACTTAACATTTATATGTGAAATATTGAACATTTGCTTATTTGCTTCCATGTTCTTTTTTAAAATAAATTTATTTATTTATTTTTGGCTGTGTTGGGTCTTCGTTTCTGTGCGAGGGCTTTCTCTAGTTGCGGTGCGTGGGCCTCTCACTGTCGCGGCCTCTCTTGTTGCGGAGCACAGGCTCCAGACGCACAGGCTCAGTAGTTGTGGTTCACGGGCCTAGTTGCTCCGGGGCATGTGGGATCTTCCCAGACCAGGGCTCGAACCCGTGTCCCCTGCATTGGCTGGCAGGCAGATTCTCAACCACTGTGCCACCAGGGAAGCCCCTTCCATGTTCTTTTTAAAAGTCAATGTTCTTTCAATGAATTATTTTTGGTTTTGATTTCATTTATGTTTTTTTATGTAAATGTCACTTGAGTTTTTATGAGTTTTTTGCTTCATTTGCCAGATCCCCAAAAGCACACTGTGGTTGCAACACTTCACTATCAATTATGTCTAGAAAATAGTACTTAGTAATGTGAGTTCATATTTCTGAATAAAACTAGTTAAAATATTTGGCCTTTAATTTTTTTGATGCATTTTATCCTTGACATTTGTTCTAATGATGCTACTACATTCAACAAAGATGTGTTTTTCTTCTTGACCAAAAAAAAGGTAAGTGAAACTTATTTAATAATATGTAAATTACAGTTAAAAAGAGAATGTAAAATTCACTTCCTCAGTTTAGCTAATAATGTTAAATTATAAAATAAAAATAAAATTTAAATCGATAACTTCTGCTCAAAAGACACCATTAAGGAAATGAAAAGGCAACGATTCAAATCTGACAAAGAACTTATTCACAACTCAATAAGAATACAAATGATCATAATTTAAAAATGGATGAAAGATGCAGAGAGTAACTTTACAGAAGAAAAAATATTAATGAACATAATCGCCTAAAAATATGCTTAGCATTTTTAGTGTTCAAGGAAATTCAGATTATAACTATAATGAGATAGCAATACATATCTACTTGAAGGTTAAAATTAAAATGAAGGACAATATCAAGTGTTTAAGAGAATGTGGAGCAACAAGATCTCTCAAACGTTGCTGGTAGAAGTGTAAATGATTCAGCCATTTTAGAAAAGAGCTTTGCAATTTCCCCACATACCTTTCCATATAAGCCAGAATTTCATCTCTAGGTAATTACCCAAGAGAAGTGAAAACATGTGCACACAAGGACCTATATTAACCCAAAATGGAAATATCTCAGATGTCTATCAATGGAGTGAATAAAAATGTTATGGGATATTTATAAAATGGAATATTACTTAGCAATATAAGGGACTATTGATACACACACAAATGTGAGTAAATCTCAAAAATATGTTCAGTGAAAAAATCTAGTCACAAAAGAATATATACTGCATGGTTTGATTTACAAGACATTCTAAAACAGGCAAAAATAATACTTAATGAAATAAATCAAATAATGGCTGCCTGGGGCCAGGGATGATGGTGGAACTGATGGCAAAAGGATACAAAGGAACTTTGGGGGGTGATTGAAATTTCTCATGGCTTATTTGGATATTTGAAACTTCTCATATTTCATTTGTTTATACACTTAACTGGATTTATTTTGTTGTAATTTATACTTATATAAAATTGATTTTAAAATAGTATGTGATTAATAAAAATTAAATTACTAAAATTAATTTGATTAAAGTAATAAAAATTAATTTGATTTAAATGACTAAAAATGGAAAGTGTTAAAAGTAAAAGTAATTTTTTTTAGATGTCAATACAGTTTTAAATTATAGTTAACTAACCTTATAACATAGCATGTTGTAATGTGCTCCTACTGCTTATGTGTGGTATGTATCTTGCATCATGTCCAACCCAGCACACGAATTCACTAGTGCATTAACACCCTGTCTGGTCTACAGCCTGCTCAGCAAGATGCATCCACTGATCACAAGCACAGATGTAACAACAATGCCAGATTGTTATAAAAGTTTGCAGTGCTTACCTTTAGGTGTTCTTGCACACTGATAACAGTATCCAAAATATACTTGAATATCACTAGCTGGGAAAACAACAGTTATATTAATGTACAGTTAAACTTGTGCAAAATAACTAATAATAAATTAGAGAAAATAATTTAAATTATGTATCAATTTATGGACCAAATTCTCAACCTATTAATTTCATATATTAATTAATTGTAGAATTTTAAAATATATTTGATATTAAAATACTCAAAAACACAAAACCTCTAAACAAATATACACCTTTGAATCAAATTATTTTCCTCCAAAATTATATATTCTTTGTATAATAACCAAAGAAACCAAAACCAAAAAAAATTATGAAACAAAAACATAATGATTAAAATGTAATGAGGAATTTCTCTATAGTGATTCCTTTGGCTTCAGCCAGTATGCCCAACTAGGCATGTTGGAATTCTGTTTATTAATATTAAAAATGTAGCAAGTCATTTTTCCAAGCTTCATTTTCATTTATAAATGAAGATGATATTGGCTTCAAAAGTTATTTAGCAATAAAATTGTATAATTTATGAAAAATTGTTTCTGAAATGCTCTTGAAAATATACAATAGTAAAAGTGATTAAGTTCTTAACCTGTAATACCACACAAAGCACTTAGGGATATACATCAAACTTAGAATATAAAAAAAAAGAACATATTCCTGGTCTCTGCCCTGCTTACTCTGACCCTGGGTACCCTCTCCTCCAACCCCATCTTTTTTTTGGTTTATCCTTGCCTTGAGACCTGATTAAATATTTACAAAGAGATCCCATAGCCTCGGCCATTCTTTCTGATAGAAACTTAGATTCAGCATCCAGTGTCCTAAACGTGCTTGTCTGAATTCTCCTTGACCCCAGAAACCTTGGGTAAACTCTGAGCCCCAATGTAATGCCCACATCACTTGTGCTTAACTCAGACCTTAGGACTGGAGCTGTGTCGTGTTCCTTATTTCCAGTGAATCTAATAGATATGTTAGCAGCCCCTTTAAAATTGAGACTCTGAATTCTAGCCTTTCTGGTTGTAGCAGGAATATTGGATGTAATTCTTGCTAATTTCTCTCCTAAGGCCTATGAAATACCCCACAAGTGTCTAACAAAAATACTGATATCTTTCCATTTACAGACATATATCCCTAACCAAGATATAGAACTTTTCTAACTAATCAGTCTCAGAACTCCTTATTCCCTGTCCTTTCTACCTGATTGATTCATGATCTTGGGACTTCCTTAACAAGTTCTCTGTCATTGCATAACTGCAGTGAGTCATTGTTATTTATTGAACACTGTTCTAGGAACTGGGTAAGTCATTCCTTCCCAGCCACGCACAGTTGGCTGACTTGTACCACAGGCTTCTTGGCTTTCTCCTCCCACAGCCTGTGTTGGCAGCTGGTCTAAAGTCTAGACTGAACAGTGACCAAGGGTGAAAGAGCATATGTCTGCTTACGGGAGAATTAGACACCATGTTTCTATAACAGCTTTGCATTTCATAAATCTTTGGAGTTTGGCAGGGGTTCATTTTTTAAAATTTCTTTACTTATATGTCAAAATTATTCATGATGTGACTACTGGATCAGTTTCAAGGGCCCCACAAAATGGGAATATTCTATAATGTTTTGATATCTTGTTTTATTTAATCTTCTATGTTTGAAAAATTGAATGAAAAATCAAAAACAGTTTAAAATATCAACCTAACATCTATTAATCTTCTTACATTTGCTAGTGAGACAATTAAAATCATTTACTAGTAATGTTACACAAAATGTATATGTAATTTGTAGACGATGTCTCAGGAATAAAAACTTTTCTATATTCTACTTTTTTTATTTCAATATTTTTTATATTTATTTTTGGGGTAATTTTTAGGAAAAAATATATCCCTAGATCCTTTATCAGAAGTCAAAAGTTTAAATGCAATAGAAAATACAATATGCACACCTCATTTGAGCATTCTAAAATGTAAAGATATTTGCTGAAATTTGACTTTTAATGCCAAAATACTTTTTGTTTTAAACTGATTATAGGTAGGATTGCCCAAGCAACATTAATGGTGATCTGAATTTTCTTTTTCTATTTTCATGTAAATTCAAAATCAGTATGCCCGTTTGAAATAATGAGTTCTGTAGTATTAGCAGGAGTTTAATATACTTCCTGGCAAGGTATTGGAAGTCACTAAACCGTGTATGTTGTATGAATAATTTTTGTCTTAGTTATGTCTTTTCCAATTATTATGTCGACTCTCTTTATCAAAATTAATAATGAAAGTACTTTTTCAAGAAATTGTTAGTGAAAACCAGGAAGAGTAAGTCAGCCGCATGGTATTCATTTATTCTTCTTGCCTCATCTTAAGTCACTAGATCAATTTGAAACTACTAGAACTCAGCAGATCTAATTACACAGAGAATCTTATCAGGCCAGCTGTAAAGAAAATGGGGGGAAGAGTGTTTAGCCAGAAAATGAAGAAGTGAAACCTGGAATGGTAACGCTATGTATTGGAATGAATTAATGAGTGGCAGTTGGGACTGAGCAATGGGACATGGAGTGAAGGTGAAAGTCTGTGTTATCAGTATTGTGGAAGGATAGTAGTCCAAACTGACAGGCAAAATTTCAATCTCTGGGTAGCGTTTCTAGGTTAGATACATGCAAGATGTCAGAAGTTCACATAGACTGCTGTGGAAATAAAGATAGAGACACTTACATAGAGTAGAAGCCATTTTTAGGTCTTTTACTAGAAACTGGGAAATAAGGGGAGAGATTACAAATGGGAAATTCTAAAAGACAGTGACGGGGAGATACAGGCAAACATATACTCAAAATAGCTTACCATAATTATTGCATAAATAAATGTTCAAGGAATTTGTGTAATGGGGTAGCAGAAGAAAGGGTATAATAGATAATGTGAATCCTGGCCAAAAAAGCTAGTGAAAATGAATTAAATATAAATTAAAATTTATTTAGTTATATATACACCAAATATTTACAAAAATATTTTTTAACCTACAGATCTCATCCAGAAGCATAAAAATGGTACAAGTGTAATTTTTGCTAGAATAAATAGACTGTTTTTATAGAATTTGGTAGAGTTTCCTTTTTTAAAATCAAATATTTAAACTAAGCCTATATAACCTATCTTTGTTATTGAAAGTTCTAAATGGACTGCTAGACAGTGTAGGTTAGTGGCCAGAAATATTAATATGGGTATTTACTAGCACTCGATGTTTTCTCCATCAATGATATCTTGATGTCCGTGTTTCTATAAGTTTCAAAGCCAAGTTCATATGCACCACAACCAAGCTGCTCACTAAGTATTCCCTTCTTTAAGTTGTCTCTCAGTGAGGGTTCATTCAGTTGCAAGTAACACAATACATGGTTATGGTGAAAGACCTGAAATTAACGTTCCATATTACGTGCTGCTTTAATGGCCTAGCCACCACAAGTTCTCCTCCATATTTTGCTCCTGCAGAGAAAGCCCCCTAGCCAAACAATCATCCTTACCAAATGGGTAAAATGCAGGTCCTGCTCACCCCTGAGTAGCATTTAAGTACTCTGCTAATACTCAGAATATTCAAAATAGCCAATCACATATTCCTTGTGAACCAGGGGGCATCACACCGTCTTGATAATACAAAGTCTGCCTGCCTCTCTCAGCACTGTTTCCTAGTGTAACCCCCTCGTAACCCTGCATGACATGCAGTATCCATCTACTCAGGCATGTATGTGACTAATAAATTGTTGATCACGTATGGCCAGAGTGGGTTGTCAATATGTTCGGCCATCCCCATAACCCTAGGGTGGGAATCTCTCCCACACCAATGTGATTAAGAGGAGGTGATAAAACAGTGACTAATACTGGCTCAAACAATAAAAAATTTAAAGACAGCCATTTCACTTAACAAGACAGAAGTAGTCTTTTCATGGCTGTTTCAATGTCTCAACACAATGATTAACTACCTAAGCTCTTTCAAGCATTATCAAGCATTAAGTTGACTATGGACCTGCTGAAGACCCCATTTTACTTTTCTTTTTTTGGTCTTTGCTGTCTTTAATACAAGAAATTTTGTATTCAGGCTTATTTCATCATTGTTGTTCCTGGCATCACCATGTTCTCACATAACTAACTATATTCATAGTAAAATGTAAATGGGCTAGACAGGGAAGGATGATGTTCTTCTTGCATCTTTCTGTAACTCAGAAAGGAAAATTTGTCTTAGAATCCATTACAGTCTCCAACTTAGGGAGTGACAGTAAGTGGCATTTTAGGACTATTAAGTAGGCAACAAATAGGACCAACTATAATTTAATTGCCTCAAAATTCATGTCTTTGTATAAATAGTATGAATTTGGCTAACCATGCAGAAAAAGTATCTAAGTTTACTTTTCTGTTAAAAGATTTCCATGGAAGGACTTCCATGTTTCCAGAGTTAATTTGTATTTCTTACATTAATTTTAATGAATTTATGTAGAATTGTTTTCTGAAAGTACAAAGATTATTTCAATTTTTGTTTTTATGGTTTTCAAAATAGATAAGGGTAAAAATATCCATTCATTGTGTTTAGTATCATGATATTTTTCTATTCTGTATTAAAATTCAAATTGTTTTATAATCCACATTTCTTGTTCACTAGTAAAATATTAATTTTTGTTTAATGTTACATAGTTTATATTTTTGCTTGATGTATTATGTTTTTAATTACTTGGTTATATACTAGATTGGTGACCTGGAGAATATTAACTACAGGTGAGTACACATCTCCAAGCAATAGATGCATTTTAATATGTAGATGTATACACTGATTTCATTTATTCTCAGAAATTCATTATTCTTTTAAACAGAATTATGTTAAAAACAGATTAAATCACCACAGGTGTTACCAAATCAGCAACATTAAAGGTAATGGTTGCAGGGAGTGTGATCAGTTCATGGGCTTTCCTATGATTGGTTGGTGGTGAGGTAAAAGGGTGTTGTTTAGGGAATCTTAATCATCAACCTGCTGGTCTGAACTAGCCTGGGGTCTACATGCTTGTCAGCATATAGTCACTGTCCTCCAACTGAGTAGGGGGTCTTAGTTCCTGCTGAACAACTCAAAGATAAGCATCAGATTGTTGTGTATATCCCTTGAGGGGGAACTAGGACTCTGTTTTTTGCTGAAATTTTGTTTAAGCTATCATTACTTTTCTTGCTTGACTGCTTTTCCTTTGTTTCTGCATTCCCTCACTTCCCTAATTAGTAACTGCTTGTGCCTGCTTTTTGAAACTTTGAGGAAGGCTGAGGAGACGAAAGCCTTTTTTTCTACAAACAAGAAATGAGGGACACAGCAGGGGTCTGTCACTGGGGAGGTCCCACAGGGTCCTGCTCAGTTTCACAGCTAAATCATAATTGACTATAGCTTTCATTTATGTGAAAGATATTATATGCTAGACCAGTAACTATGTTGTATTACTTAATAGAGTAAATAGGTCCATACACGCAAAGCCAAGAGAACTGAGCACTTAGTAAATGCTAGCTAGCATGGAAATAGAGCATTTCATTTCATCAACACATAAATCCTATGAGTTAGGTTTAATTTTCCTCATTTTATAAACTAGGAAGCATAAACACAGAGAAGGTAAGTAACATTGTCTATATTCAGACACTGGCAAATTAAAGTCAACATTCAACCTCAGGCCATGGTATTCTAAATGGTTTGATCTTTCCATTCAATTTAGGGAGGACCAATAGAATTCCTGATATTATGCAGAACCTCATCTGTTGGGAGATCAAATGGGCCTTGATCTGGCTTGTAAAATATATTAATTGAAAATTCTGGAGAAAAAAATAATTTTCAGCCTTAGCAGGAATAAAAATCCTCTTTGACTTTACTTTCTTCACGTGGAAAACGATGAAAGAGTCCTAACAAATATTTCTCCTCCAACCACTTTCTTCCCTCCTAATAAATATTTCTCCTCCAACCACTTTCTTCCCACTCCTATACCTCCTTCTCAAGGACCCCTAACTGACTTTTTTAAAGGAGGCTCTTTCCCAAGCCATATGGCCCTGCCCCAGAACCGTGGGTAATTGGACCATGATGAATAGCCTGATCAGCCATGCCAGTTGGAGTCACTCCCTGGAATTTGAAGCTGGATTGAATGTTTCTAGTGAATCTCTATTAAGGCTGTGAACTATGAACTAAAGTCATGTAGAAGGAAGGCTGGGCCAGGTCCATAGAAACTAGCCAGTCAGCTGAAACAGAACAGAGCAGATAAAGAAGAGAAACAGAAGAAAGAAACAGAGAACAATATCTTATAACCCTAGGTGAAGAAGAATGCTGAGAGGCAGAAAGAGACAGTAGAGACAGCAAGAACAAAACTAAGGGTGAGCAGAGAGCAATACCTTTGATTCCTCAGGACCTGCTAGTTCCTGGAGTCAGCCTTTCCAAAAGCCTCACTGTGATTTACAGCATTGCGTCTCATATTATTCATTCCAAGAATCTCCTTTTTGACTTTAACCTAATTTGCTTTGTCCTCTTTCTTGGAGCTGAAGAAGCCCTGCATGAGGAAACAGAAATACAAATACAAACTGAATTCAGTTCTGAAAAAGTCAAAAGATTAATGAGTTTTATATTTTTGGAAATACTAATTTCATTTGTACTTACAAAAATGTGTACTGCATTTTACCACAGATTACACTGGATATATTCTGCCCAATATGCTCATTTATATTTCCCAATTGACATGAGAAAACATCTATGTAGATTCAGCTTACTCACATGTAATCTGGTAATTATAACACCTTGATACAAAATCTGAAATAAATTACAAAAAGCAATTTCCACAATAATTGGCAAAAATAGTCATGCATATTTATTACTATGAGTTCTTCAAAGACTACTCTTTTCACATTTCTCCTCTCCTTGGAAACTACGAAATCTGAAGGATAAAAACAAAAACTGCAAGCATGCAAATGTGTAGTTGTGATATAAATACTCTCTTCTTTTATCCTAACATTTCATTTTCAATCTTTTTCCAGAGAAGCAATCAACTGACACATGTAATATTCCAATACATTTTACGCACTGAAAAGTTGGCATATTTGGCACTCAACTCTGGCATATTTTCACAAGCATCCAGATTTTTAAACCCATCACTGAAGAATAATTTTCAGGAAACAGTCCACTCACATAAATTGTATTAGTTTAATAGTATAAAGTAGGTAGGGTGAGCAGACTTGTGTTTTGGAGATATTCTGGGGTTCATTTTAAGAAATCAACAGTTATTTGATTCTTTAATTCTGGACATATGTAGTGAAAAGTGTCAAAATGCAACCAAAAAAATGAAGACATCAGATCAGGTAATCATATTATAAATAAACTCCTTACTTTCTCTGCTGGAGATATTAGACCTCAAGAAATGTAATAAAAATCAGTTATGTTTTGAGTGGAAATAAATCATGAATCAGTTTTATATGATAATATGATACTAAATAGAGCATTTATTCAAACTGGATGATGGAGAACATCTCCACTGATCAAAACTGCCTGTCTCTCCAGCATCAGTGTCTGCTGCTCTCAGTCTTAAACTTGACATTCTTGCTGCACAGAACAGCTCAGGGTTCTCTACACACACAGCATGCTGTCTGGGGACTCGACCTGTGCTCATATTGCCATCTTTCTCAGGACATTCCTTTCCTCTACTCTCCCATAATATTCCTTACCTAGTTTTGCTACATCAGGTAATCTAATAATCCTTTTATTTCCCTATTTTGCCTGAATGCCTTGTAGGTCTTTAAAGATACGAGTTATTTTCTGCCAAGTCTTGTAATTCCCTACAAATCCCTGGGTTTCTATCGATGCTTGTCGTGGTAACACAGAAAGATTGCATTCCCACTTCTTTCCTGCATTGCTGGTATAGGGAACACCCTCCAGTCTGCTCCCAACTGGAGGAGATGGAAGAATGGCTTCTGCCTTGCAACCATCACCTAAGAGTAATCCCACCACACTAGACATCATCTCCCTTCTTGAGCTTTCTTTCCTTGTCATAAGTTTTCTAGGCTCAGCTAACAGGTACACACTGATTCTGGACTCTGACCTCTAAAATGCTACCCAGTGGCCTTCCCCCAGGGCACCAAAGCAACCACCATAGTTGTTTCCCTCGTGGTTAAATTTACTGGTGACTCCATGAGTATCTGAGGTTTTTAGTCATAAATTTCAATGTTCCTTTCAACGTTAAGCTGTCATTTTGTCAGCAAAACTCATTCTTCGTTTTTTATACTCTCACATTGGCGGGAAAAACAAAAAGGTGAGAGGTTCTACTACATTCTTAGCCCATACTGTAAGACAATGGAAGCCTTCCAGAATTATGGGAAAACATCTCTGGGGTCCTTCTAAAAAAAAAAAAAAAGATGTCAGCACCATCACCATTGGCTATGTTGTCATCCATATATCACTGTGGAGTAATAGCTTCTCACTCAGAAACTTCAACCTAAGTGCCTATTCAAAAAGACTCAGGGTCCCAACTCTATAGCATTTTCCCAGTTGACAGGTACTACAATGTATATAAGAAACCAGATATATCTTAAGAATGCATTGCCAAGTAGTACCAGATAGAGAAGAAAGAATGGAGTAAGCAAAAATTGTTCTTTTGGCCATTTGCCTGAAGAATGCACTGCTGGAATTACCATTTTAACCAAATGAAGGGATCTGATGATTGTTTTGAATACTGGAGGATTGAAATGAGATGGTCTAATATGGATATTTTGCCAGATTTTGCTTCCAGAAATAGTGCCATGAAGGTTTGTGTTAGATATTTTAACATATCACGTGGGTTGGTGAGTAAGACCTCAACTGATTTGTGAAATATGTGAGTCTAATGAGCTCTGACACATTCAACTTGATAAATGGATTATGATGTTTCAATTCACAGGAAAATTACTTGAGACCAGAACAAATAGATTGACCTTCAGAAATAGTCTACCATTTAATACTCACCAAAATACTGGTGAACCGTATAATAGAATGTCTTTCAATTTGGGTTTATAAGACATTTTCTTATTAGATTGGGATTATAAACTTTTGCGAAGAATGCCTTTTTCATATATTAGGAAGTACCTGATATCAATACAACATCACTGATGAAAATTTTGATCTTTTGGTTATGAGGCTATCAGGTTTCTCCAATGTAAAATTAAAAATTTTTCCCTGCCATACTCCATTCTTTAGAAGCAAGTCACTAAGCCAGCTTATATTCAAGGGAAGGGAAATTAAACTCTACCTCCTAGGAGGGGTATCAACAAATTTGTAGATATATATTAAAATTATTAAAGCAATTAATATGTATTTGGAGGGAGGTACTTTGAAGTTCTGCAAATATCTTGTTTCTCCTTAAATTTTCATATGCTAATTTTAGCATTTAATGATGTATTTTACTGGCAGGAATTGTTACTATGTTGAATAACAGTTGTTTTTCATTTACCTCATTCCATCTACATTTGTTAATTAAAATTATTCTGTAGGGAAGATTTGTTCCTTCACTCATTTGTTTATTTAGTCAATCATTTATTTACATCATATGGACTCATTGACATTTATTTTATTCTTTGTTCTATAAGCCAATACTATCATTATTTACTTATTTATTTATTTACTCAAATTATTCCTGCTTAAGCCAATGGCAGCTCTTTCATGTTGACTCCTATGCCCTTTTGACATGACACCATTTGTTTGTTTGTTTGTTTTGCCCTTACATATTCTGGTAGTACAAAATGCTCCAGGCTCACTTTATATTTCCCTACCCCTGTCCTAGAATCAAGACTGGTTTCCTTTTTTGAAAGATAATATTAGAAACCTAGATCTGGATACTAGATGTGATCATAGCCACCAGGGTGTCTAATTTCATGTCCTTTTCAACAGTCAAAACTAGGAAGCATATATATTATATATATTTACTTATGTGAATTTATGTTTTATATATTTTATAGTTTTACTATACACAATAAATAAACACCTGCTATATATATATGTATATATACATATAAAACCCATGTATACATTTATACCTATATTTTATACATATATATCTATATTTTATACATATATATCTATATATCTAGATAGTCTATCATCTAATATCTCAGACTTTACAAATATAACGTTCATCTATCTTTCCTGCATTGATTATTGTAACTTTTTCTTTACAGTGAGAAATCTGGCCTTCATTATCTACAGTATGTGCATGTATTTACTCAACCCTAGTTTACATATGAAATAGTTTCAATTGCTAACCTGTACCACTATGAGAACCACATTTACCGACTATAGTATCATATTTACATACAGTTTTTGTCTATTTTTGCCTTACAGTATCTAGCTCAAACACTGTTTTCCTAAGTAACTTTTATCACCTTCCTTCTCCCCACTTTCTTTGATGAGCTTATGGAACACATTTTGTAAACACATTTGTAATATGGTTAGTTTCATTTGTTACAGTCTGTGTTCCATACAGTTTTCTCCCACATCCTGGTTAATTTTTCAATATTTGCTTACATATGGTTTACTCTTTGTGACATATACTTCTGCAGGTTTTGACAGACCTAAAGAGATATGTATCTACTGCAACTACCTTACAGAACGGTTTCATCAAAATAAAAATTCGCTTGTGCAGCTCCCTGATAGTCAAACCGTCCCCCTTCCCCAACCTCTTAACAACCACTGGTATGTTTTCTTTCCCAAGAGTTTTGACTTTTCCAGAAAGTCATATAAATAGAATCACACAGTATGTAGATTTATGGGTCTGGCTGTTTACACTTATCAAAATGCATTTAAGAATCATGTATATTGTTGCATGAATTAATAATTAGCTGCTATTTCTTGCTAAATTATATTCCATTAAAGTTTGTTTTTATTCCTAGTTTAGAGAGTGTTTATCATGACTGGATATCAAGTGTTCTTTCTGCATCTACTGAGTTTCATAAATATGATGAATTATATTAGTTGTTTTTTGATTGTTAACCAGCTTTGAATTCTTAGGGTAAACCTCACTTGGTCATGATGTATAATTATAATATATCACAAATTATATATATGTATCACTATATGCTCCTAAGCTCACTTAGGTTGTTGGTAGAATTTATTGCCTACTGGTTGCAGGACCCCAGCTTCTTGCTGGTTGTCAGCTGAGGCAGCACTCAGCTTCTAGAGACCACCCCCACTTCTCTGAAACTGTCTGCAGTTTCTTTCCACGTGGGCTTCCTCAACAAGTCTGTTTATTCATCAAGCAAGCAAGGAGAGTTTCTGCTAGACAGAGACTTATGTAATGTAATACAATCATGGGACTGACATCCCATCACTTTCTCCATCTTCTGTTAGAAGCAAATTTAGGCCCCACACATATGCAAAGGGAGAGAACACAGGAGGCAGTAATCATGGGGACCACTCAAGAGTCTTTCTACTACAGTCAGTATGATGAGAGGCCTATCAATTTATTGATATTCTCAAGGTACCAGTTTTGGGTTTCATTATTTTTTTCTATTGTTTTTGTTTTCAATTTGATGTATTTCTGTTCTAACCTTTATTATTACCTTCTTTATATTTTCTTTGTATTTTCTTTGGTCCTCTTTCTTTAGTTTCTTAAGACTGAAGCTTAGGATACTTATCTTAGGTTTTTCTTCTTTTCTATTGGAAGCATTTACTACTACACTTTCCCTCTAAGTTCTACTTTAGCTACATCTCACAAATATTTTTATGTTGCATTTTCAGTTTTTATTCAGTTCAATTAAAAAAATTTCTTTTGAAATGTATTCTTTGACTCATATGTGGAAATATGCATCTCAATGTCCAGATATCTGTTTGGTATTGATTTTTGTTTGACTCTATTATTGACTGAGAATGTACTTTGTATTATTTATACTCTTTTACATTTGTAAAGGTTTGTATTATTGCCCAGAATATGGTCTGCATTGGTGAATATTTTATATGCTATTGAGAAGAACACATATCATGCTGTTATTGGTCGGAGTGTTTTATAAATGGAAATTAAGTGAAGTTGATAATATTTCTTCTCTACTTGTTCTGTCAATTACTGGGAAAGAAATATCAAAGCCTCGAAATATAACTGTGAATTTGTTCAGTTCTTCTATTAGTCTATTAGTTACTGCCTCATGTATTTTGAAGCTCTGGATATATATGCCTTTTTGAAGTCTACCATAAAAAAAGTTTATAAATTTTCTGGATAGCAATAATTATTTGAAAATATGATATCTCCCAGAAATAAAAAACAGTGTGAACCTCATTCTATTGCTAGTAGAATTAAAATTCAGTTACTTCTTTAAGCTTCAGTCTCCTAACTTAAAACAATTAGGATACTAATTGCACACTGAGAATAAGAAAAGCGATCTGATAGCCCAGAGCTTGTGTGGCAGTAACTGCTAGGTCTTGGTGTACATCTGATGAGCTTAATCACTCTCACAGATCACTAACTAGATAAGGCCACTTTGTGACATTGACAAAGGGAGTCCAGTGCTAGACCGCTCCTTACATGCCTGAGAACAGATTTAAAATAAAGTTACTATGCAAACTATAAAAATTATCAAACATACCTTCCCCCAATAACTTGAGTCACTTTTGCTTCCTAACCAATTGGAACTTTAGCCTCCTTCTATTATTCTAGCCTCCTCAACAAGGTTTTTAAGATACCCGATCATAGACTTATCTCTCCTCCTTGACAATTACCAATCTAGAGTAATCCTCAATCCATTGATCCTTTCCTAAAATTACCTTTCACAGGACCAAATCCTAAAATAAGCTCCTTTAAACACCTTCTTACTGAGACACTTCCTGGTTTCCCAAAGGAACTCAGCTCCTTGTTATTGCAAACATCAAGAAACCTAATTTTATTTATAGCTTTCTTTCTCATGTAATTCAATAGTTGGGCATCACAACACAGAGATATGGTAATTAAGGTAATACAAAAAATATGGTAATTAATTAAGGTATACAAAAAATAGCACTGGTGGTACCATATGATAAATACTCATACTTTAATATAACTGAATTTCCAGTTGAAACAGTTTATTTGAAGGAAGCAGCTATGTTCTACTCACCTTTGTGTTTCTGCTGTAAAACAGTGTACTTGAAAAATAATAGATGTTCAATGAATGTGTTGAAAAAACAGATCAAACACTAATATTTTAAATAATAATTTAAAGATTTAGAAATTATAAAAGAACATAATGAAGACCAATATATGATATAGAAAAAAGTAAGATGGCAAAAAAAAAGTAAAATCATGAAAAAAAAGTAGAATCACAGAATATGATAGAATTTAATCTTTAAAATGACTATGAAGAAAGAGTATCTAGATGCTCTCACTAATATTATTCCAATATCTAATATCACTGAACTTTTGTTTTTCATTTCTTATTAGGTGATATATTGAAAGAATATTGGCTCTAGCATTAGACTGTAGGATCCCTAAAGAATTGTTTTTCAACTCATCCTCCCACATTACATTCTTATTTCATATTAGCTTACTAGTCTCTTCCAAGACCCATGACCTATAAGCAGTGATTGGTTTCCTTTGAGGCCCTGCACGGCTTTATTCACAGTGCAAGTTATAAAACAGATTTTGTGTTACTCACTTCTGAATCCAGCATCATTTCCTCAAAATGCCAGACCTATCATTAAATTTGTTAGTTTAAACAATGTTTGGCCTCTGGGGGAGCATTTAGTATACTAGAGAAGACTTTCTCTATTAAACTGATGGTGCACTAAATGGCACACTGATGACCTGAAAAAATAAATGTGTCTCCTTAAGAACAGGACTCCTAACCAGGGAGAAACTTGGACATTAGGCAAAAAGATGGTTCATTAATGCTTAACCATCAGCTACATAATCAATAATCTAAGAATCCAGAAGGTCTCTTTATGGAGTGAAGTATTAATATATTATTAATATTCTTTTTAAACATTGATAAGGCACATCTTGTCAGCTAATTAAAACACTGTTTCTCTATAAATACAAAAGAAAGAGTAACTTTCCAATGTACTGCTGTCAATTGATTAGCTTATATACTGATTTACTAGCATTATATTTAATTAAATCCCTATTCGGTATAAGTGGAAAGAAGTTCTGTTTGTAAACATTAATTTGTTTTTACAGTCATCCTTTTCACCTCAAAATCTCTCTGTATAAAAAGAAGTTCAGTTTTTCTGGCTTTGAAAAGTTACACACACACCACCCACATATATTTAAAATTTGTAGTTAAATTGCATGAAACTGTAAATAAATAAGTATTCTTTATTGAAGTTAGAGGGTTTTTTTTTAATTGTCAGTTAAGAAGGTAGACAGATTAACAGCGTTTTAATAATACCAATTATTGAGTATGTGAATAAGCTATTTAAATTTTCATTGTTAAATCATTGTAGATTCACAGGTATTTGCAAAATTAGTACAAAGATATTTTTGTATCTTTCACCTAGATTCCCCCAATGGAGACATATAGCTGTAGTACAATAGCAAAACCAAGAAATTGACATTGGTATATTGGTATACCTTTAACTACACTACAGACATTATTATTAATCAGTTTTATCATTTCTATTTATTTATTTATTTTTGGCTGCGTTGGGTCTTTGTTGCTACACTTGGGCTTTCTCTAGCTGCAGCGAGCGGGGGCTGCTCTTTGTTGTGGTGTGCGGTCTTCTCATTGCAGTGGCTTCTCTTGTTTCAGAGCACAGGCTCTAGGCACGCGGGCTTCAGTAGTTGTGGCACACGGGCTCAGTAGTTGTAGCTCATGGGCTCTAGAGTGCAGGTGCAGTAGTTGTGGCGCATGGGCTTAGTTACTCCGCGTCATGGGATCTTCCCGGACCAGGGCTTGAACCCGTGTCCCTTGCATTGGCAGGCGGATTCTTAACCACTGCACCACCAGGGAAGTCCCAAGTTTTATCATTTTTTAAAGCTTGCATTATTTGTGTGTGTATGTGTGTGTGCGTGTAGGTATAAATAATCCTATTCACTCTATTTCATGTGAAGTTTTGTGTAACCACATCCACAATCAATCTCTTTTGAGAAGAGAAATGTAGAGAGATTGAATTTGGTATTAAAACTAAGAAGTGGGGCTTCCCTGGTGGTGCAGTGGTTGAGAGTCCGCCTGCCGATGCAGGGGACATGGGTTCGTGCCCCAGTCCGGGAAGATCCCACATGCCGCGGAGCGGCTGGGCCCGTGAGCCATGGCCGCTGAGCCTGCGCGTCCGGAGCCTGTACTCCGCAACGGGAGAGGCCACAACAGTGAGAGGCCCGCATTCCGCAAAAAAACCCCTAAGAAGTGTCATGCAAAAACTGTATCTGAAAGACATTAAGATAGGAAAAAAATAAAGCAATGAGTACTGTGGAAAATCAGTAAAAAGTGATCTTATTACATAGCATTTAGATAAGAACTAGGTTATATGGCAACTTTCTCTAAAAATCAGAGGAAGAATATGATTGACAAAAATGGTTAGACCTCTTCACTTATTAAAAAAAATAAAAATTAATGGCAAAATAAGGTTTGCTGTAAATATCAGAAAAGATTTTGGTAATGATATATCATGTTTGTTTAAAGTACAAAGTTGTTAGTGACAAATAATTTTATAATTTTTAATAGAATTTATCTTTTAGAGCAGTTTTAGATTCATAGCAAAATTGAGCAGAAGGTAAGAGATTTCCCTATACCCCCTGCCCCATGCACGCATAGCCTCTTCATTAGAAACATCCTCCACCACAGTGTACATTGGTTACAATTGTACCTACACTGACACATCATTAACACCCAGAGTCCATAGCTTAAATAGGATTTTACTGTTGTTATCATACATTCTATTGGTTTGGACAAATGTAAAAGGACATTGAAATACCATATATACATGTATAACATCATTCAGAATTGTTCTATTGTATTAAAGATCCTCTGTTCTCAGCCTATTCATCCATCCCTTTCCTCTAATATTATTGTCTTCACAGTTTTGCCTTTTCCAGAAAATCTAGATAACCTAGTGTTTGGCAATCACTTTTTAGATGCAACACAAAGTCACAATCCATGAAAGAAATAATTCATAAACAAGACTTCCTTGAAATTAAAAATTTCTAATTTGCAAAAGATACTGTCAAGAGAATAAGACAAGCCACGGACTGGAAGAAAATATTTGCAAAAGACACATCTGATAAAGGGCTGTTATACAAAATATTCAAAGAACACTTAAAACTCAACAATAAGAACACAAACAACCCAATTAAAAAATAGGTCAATGACCTTAACAGACACCTCACCAAGGAATATATACAGATGGCAAATAAACATATGAAAAGATACTCCACACCATATGTCATCAGGGAAATGCAAATTAAAACAACAATGAGATACCAGTACACACTTAATAGAATGGCCAAAATTAGGAGCACTGACAACACCAAATGCTGCACAGGATGTAGAGCAACACGACCTCTTATTCATTTCTGGTGAGAATGCAAAATGGTACAGCTACATTGGGAGATAGTTTGGTAATTTCTTACAAAACTGTATATACTCTTACCACACAATATAGCAATTGCATTTCTTGGCATTTACCCAAAGAAGGTGAAAACTTATATTCACACAAAAACCTGCACATGGATGTTTACACAAGCTTTATTTGTAATTGCCAAAAGGTAGAAGAATCCAGATTCCTTGGTAAATAGATAAGTAAACTGTGAATGGATAAATAACCTATGGTATATCCAGACAGTGAAATATTATTTAGCACTAAAAAAAAAAATGAGCTATCAAGCTATAAAGAGTAATAAAGGAACATTTAATGCATATTACTAAGTGAAAGAAAGCAATCTGAAAAGTCTATATACTATGTGATTTCAAATATCTAACAAAATGGAAAAGGCAAAATAATTTTACAATATAGTAATTAATATTTAACTTTTATTTAGAAGAAATTAGTGTGTTTATTTTGCATGTAAATGACCAAAAGGAATATTTAGTTTCTCTAAACACCACTTTTTGAGATAAAATCCATACAGTATACCAAAAGCAAGGTGAAAGAGAACAACCAAAGTAATAATGAAAGATACAGATTTGGTTTATTGACTGAGAATAGACAGAACATTTGAATGTTAATAAAAAAGAAGAAAAGAAAATGAAATCTGGAACCCAAAGCCAAAAAGAAAATATTTTCATGAAAGAAAATAAGAATAAGATTAATGGAGATTAAAATAATTTGTAGTATCATCCACCTGAAGAATAATGGAAATGAGAACATGGGAAACATCTATCATTTATGTCTGTAGAATTTTACTTACCATGGAAGTTTTTCTGAGAAAGGGATAATCAGGTTTGACAATAAACAACTCATATAGGAGACTACAAAGTAAATCATATTTTTCAGAATTTTTGTTAGAAGTTATGAATAAAAGTGAATATTGACTTTAAAGTAATGGAAAGAAAAGTTTCTGTCTCCTCCCTCCCCAGTTGTTCATACCTGAGGCCAACAAGATGTTCTTGGCTGGAACTAATTAAAATTACATGTTTCAAATGACTAAAAATAGAAGAATATTTCTTTAGAAGGGTAATTAAAATGAGAATATCTTACAAAGGAAAGTCACAAAAGCATGCATCATAAGTCAGCTGAACAATAGGTTAGACAAATCATTGGAGTAAAAAGAGAGCAGGATTCCTAGAAAGACTTTATTTGAATGATCTTTTTATTTTTTCCTAGCTTTCTTGCCTCCACCATACATAAAATTGGATTATTTCTGTTATAGTTGGATATCCTTTTACCTTTTATGAGGAATCAAAAAATAGATTTGATATTTAGTTGGGAACTGAAGTGTGGGGATAAAGAGTATTAAACAGTAAAAGTAAAGATTTTCTCTAACTCTAGTAGGATGATGCTTATTGTCTTTAGAGAAAAAAAAAAAGGTTTGTTTATATTGTGACAATATAATTAATGAAATGTACATAAGACCACACCCAATTTGGCAGGATGGTTCAGGTCAGGCTATGCTAATTGTAGCAAAAATGTGTTTTCCAGAAAAAAACTGTAATCTATCTAAACTTCCATGAAACATACTAACTATTCAAGTATATAGTTTATGAATTATGTCTTAGTAAAGCAATCAAAAATTAACTTTGCACTTGGTAAGACTGATCAATATTATAATAAAAGGTCTGCTTCTTTCCAATACCCCACTGGGCCTCTCCACATCATTTATGCATGCTCTCCTCGCCCCCGCTGTGGCTCTGGCTAACCATAAATCTTGTGTGTACACTCTCTATTCCTGTATATCAATAGATAAGACTGCTAAGTCAGTTTCTCAAGCTCTGCCTACATATAATTATTCATCTCCCCTGTCTTGATGGCTCCTCTGGGTCCTGTCATGATAAATTAAATGTAAGGAAATTGGTATTTGAGCTATATAATTTCTTTATTCTGAGACTATGAGTTGGTGCCAGTATCTGCAACATAACAACCCAACAGTCATTCAAGTTTTCTCCATTTTCTTATCTATAAACCCCCTTGTCCCCTCAGCTCATTACATATTTGATTTCTTACAAGAAATTGCTGAAATATGTACATATTTTGAGGAAACTGGGAGCCAAGCTTGTTACTGCCAGAGAAGGGAGAGACAAATACGAAAATGGAAAAAACTAGAATGAATATTGAGGTGTTATATTGCTTGACACCAGTACTCACACCAGGGCTCTGCCACACCCTGTATACATGTTATTCTCATACCATTGAGACTCTTTGCGTCACCCTGCTTTGGGTCACCGTAAATACCGCCACCCCTCATGTGTGCCTTCCTCACCCTGCCTAGGCTTCAACACCTTGTACTAAGTTGTCCCCTCACAGAACTGCCCTCCTCACCCTACAAGGGCTGTGCTGGGCTGAGCACCCCTGTTGCCTATACTCCCTTCATTCCACACGGGCTCCACCACAGAAGGCACTGCTTTTCCCCCAACCCCACTGCCATGTGTTCCAGGGTGGGTTTTGGAGGGGGGGGGATTGTTTGGTTTTTGGTTTTGTTGTTTTTTGTTTTTTTTCTGGCTACGTCTTGCAGTTTGTAGGTCCCCCACCAGGGACTGAACCCGGGCCCTCAGCAGCGAGACTGTGGAATCCTAACCACTGGACCGCCGGGGAATTCCCCAGGGTGGCTTTGAAAGTGGAGTCTTGTTTGTGGAAGTCTTTGCATAAATGAACTGAAAGAATCAGAAATTGTGGTTGGAGAGGGGGGATTTAATTCATGACTTTGGAAGACATACAACTGCCGCTGGTAATGACGAAATCCGGAATATGGGCAAGAGTGTTGTCACCATAATGGAGAGCAGATGTTATTGCCAATAAAACTGCTAGAACAACAGGTACGTAAATTACCAAAGGCACTGTCAGAGGAAAGTATCAAAAGTTGTCAAAAATGTCAATTCAATAAATCTGTAAAGATTTATTTCTGTTGTCTTTGACCTCTGAATTCAAGTTACTAAAGCCAGAGAAAGATATTAAAAAATTATTTGAGGTATTGTCTCAATTTCTGAAACACTTATCTGTACCAAAGAAACTACAAAACATGCCTTGTATGTTAATTTATCATATAGTCACAAAACACAATTAGACTATGCACCAAGGACTTAAAATAGACTACTATAATTAACATGCATTTTATAATGGTTGGTTGATTACTCTTTTGAATGTAGTTTAAATATAATAAAAATGAGAAACATAAAAGCTAATTGCATTAGAATATGAGTTGAAACTGTAGTTTTTAATGGTTGAGTCCACACTGATAGTAAATTATATCATGCTGTTTAATTACTTGGAGAAACTCTAGCTATTTAAAATAGATATTTCATGACACTAATAATTACAACAGAACAAATATATTTGTGGATTATTTAGTTTAGTCATTTATTTAGCAAATAAAAATAGATCATATATATACATACAGCAGATTGAGAAAGAGAGAGATAGACATATAGACAGAGATAGGTTTAGATACAGTAGACTTTAGAAGTAGATTTATTCTCGACTTGCTTAGCAAAGATCTAAATTATTCTTTGACAGGATTTATTTTATTTCACAATATTTTAATATTGTGAAAATATGTTGACAAAGTTCCTAAACGTTAGCATTTCAATGAGAGGAAACCATACACAGAGATTAATTTTGCCTGTTTTGAAAAACACATAAATGGAATAATTCAATATAGAGGTGTTACAAATATTTTCTTACCTTTAATCCTAAGTATTTAATATTTTTGTGCTTCTGTAAACAGTCTTTTTCTTTCTTTTTTTAAAAAAATATTTTCCATTTTTTCACAGATAGTACTATACATACAATGTATTTTTGTATATTGACTTTTTTAACTGTGATATTGCAAAATTCACTTGATTCATTTTTTGTAGATTACTCAAGCTATTTTTAATACACAAAAAATGTTTTCTATGAATAAATACACTTTTACTTTTTCCTTTCCAATCATTACATCTTTTATTTCTTTTCCTTTTCTTCTTTTAGTGCCTGGGAAGTCAATAAAATGCTTAATAGAATGATGAAAGCAGAAATCCTTGGCTTCTTCCAGATTCTAAAGAAAAGAATTCATATTTTAACTACTGTGTATGATGTTAGCCCAATTTTTTCCATAGGTGTCCTTTATTAAATGGCAGAATTTTTCCCTCTTCCTTTCTATGAAAGTTTTTTTTTTTTTTTTTTTTTTTGTCTGTGTTGGGTCTTTGTTTCTGCGCACGGGCTTCCTCTAGTTGCGGTGACTGGGGACTAGTCTTGGTTGCGGTGCACGGGCTTCTCATTGTGGTGGCTCCTCTTGTTGCAGATCATGGGCTCTAGGTGCGCGGTCTTCAGTAGTTGTGGCACACAGGATCAGTAGTTGTGGCTCATGGGCTCTAGAGCACAGGTTCAGCAGTTGTGGTGCACGGGATTAGTTGCTCTGTGGCATGTGGGATCTTCCCCGACCAGGGATTGAGTCCATGTGCCCAGCATTGGCAGGAGGATTCTTAACCACTGTGCCACCAGGGAAGTCCCTCTATGAAAGTTTTATTATAATGCAGTGTTGAATTATGCCAAAAGCCTTTTTTGTAACTATTGACATGATTACAGGATTTTTCTCCTTTCAGGTGAATTATACTGTTGATTTTTAATAGTAAAAAAAAAAAAACTGTATATTTTGAAGGTATACCTACTTTGTTCTACATGTATTATTGTTTTTTAAATTATTGCTGGATTTGTTTTGTGAACTCATCTTACTGAACATATGTCTTTTAGTCTCTTTGGGCTGCTATAATAAAATACCATAGACCATGTAGTTTATGAACAACAGAAATTTATTTCTTACAGCTCTGGAGCTAGAAGACTGACATCATCATGACAGCTGTTGGGGTAAGGCCACTTTTGTAAGAGCAATAATCCCATTCGTGAAGGCTACACCCTCATGACCTAATCACCCCTCAAAATCCCTACCTCTAACGCCATCACCTTGGAGGTTACATTAAAACATAAATTCTGGCAGTACACAAACATTCAGACCATAGCAACACATAAAAGCACTTTTAAAAAATAAAGAAAACATTGAAAAGAGAAGAGGGGCTTCCCTGGTGGTGCAGTGGTTAAGAATCTGCCTGCCAATGCAGGAGACACAGGTTCTAGCCCTGGTTAGGGAAGATCCCACATGCTGCGGAGCAACTAAGCCCCTGTGCCACAACTACTGAGCCTGCTCTCTAGAGCCCGCGACCCACAACTACTGAGCCCACATGCCACACGTACTGAAGCCTGAGCGCCTAGAGCCCGTGCTCCTCAACAAGAGAAGCCACTGCAATGAGAAGCCTGCGCACCACAAAGAAGAGTAGCCCCCGCTCACTGCAACCTCAGAAAGCCAGTGTACAGCAATGAAGACCCAACGTAGCCAAAAATAAATAAATAAATAAATAAAATTTTTTTAAAAAAGAGAGAAGAATGCATGTCTTATACAAGAAGTGTCATAAATACAAAAGAGGGTGATCCATTTACCCTGAGACTCAGATAAAATGTTACAAAGCAAGCAGTATATAAAAAGGTTTTGAAACAATTTTAGCATAGTATATTTGGAGAAGCTGGTGAATAGAAGAGCATGAGCAGGTTCATAGCCAAAACACAAAGAAAAAAAAGTAATGAGGATAAACAGGTTTACCTGAAGCAGAAAATTTCTATTCTGGAATAATGGATTTGGTGGGAAAGTTAAATAATGGCTAGGTTTTAAAGGTCGTTGAATCACTTACTACAAAGTTTGAGTGCATCTTCTAGATAGCTGGTAAAAATTTTTCAGCATTATAGTTAAATGATCAGATAAAAGTTTTAAGAATATTAATTGGCAGTGGTAAAAGGAAACATTAGAGGAGAATAAGACTACAAAAGGAAGATACAGTTTGAAGACTATTACAGTAATTCTCAGGAAATCATGGAAAGAAAGCAATATTTGCAAGACATATTGTGGTATATTCAACAAGATGAGGTAACTGAATTCAACAAGATGAGGTAACTGAGGAAGGAGAGACAGGTAGTAAGATTTCTTTAAAATTTCGAAATTGGTTGATAAGGGAAATGCTGAAACCTATTTCAGACAAAAAGTAAGATGGCAGAGAAATGGCTTGTTATTTAGGGGAAATAAAGAGTTTAATTAAAGTGTTAGGTGAAACCTAAGGTGATGATGAGACATCAGAAATAATTACCCACCAACCAATGGAAAGGATGTTGGGAAAGGGGCCATGCCTAGAGATTAATTATCCTCAGAAAGTAAAATTGAAGAATTTCCAGAGATATTGGATATGGTAACAGTGATCAAATTGCGAATTTTGGGCTTCCTGGTGGTGCAGTGGTTGAGAGTCCGCCTGCCGATGCAGGGGACACGGGTTCGTACCGTGGTCCGGGAAGATCCCACATGCTATGGAGCGGCTGGGCCCGTGAGCCATGGCCGCTGAGCCTGCGCATCCGGAGCCTGTGCTCCGCAACGGGAGAGGCCACAACAGTGAGAGGCCCACGTACCACAAAAAAAAAAAAAAAAAAAAATTGCGAATTTTACAATCAAATTGACTACCTGAAACTTAGCTTTGTAAAATTCATTTAGAAAAATATTGTTTATGAGGGTAGACTCTGAGGCTGTTTAAAGCTCTGTTTATAAGGTCTTTTGAGTGATATAGGAAAATTCAAATAACAATTAAAAAATGTATAACAGAAACTGAAAATCCACTTTCCTACGACCACTTCCTCTACCATACCATCTAAATCATCACCAGGCTCAGAAATTTCATAAGTATAGGCCTTTAGCCATGTATTATTCATATTTATTTCTCCCTCATACCACTTAGCACTGTGTATTGCATAGAGTAGGTACTCAAATATTCTTACGTGTTTTTTTTTTTTTTGCGGTACGCGGGCCTCTCACTGTTGTGACCTCTCCCGTTGCGGAGCACAGGCTCCAGACGCGCAGGCTCAGTGGCCATGGCTCACGGGCCCAGCCGCTCCGTGGCATGTGGGATCTTCCCAGACCAGGGCATGAACCTGTGTCCACTGCATTGGCAGGTGGACTCTCAACCACTGCGCCACCAGGGAAGCTCTCTTATGTGGTATTTT
The DNA here is from genome assembly GCF_963455315.2 of Globicephala melas. Lineage (NCBI taxonomy): Eukaryota > Metazoa > Chordata > Mammalia > Artiodactyla > Delphinidae > Globicephala > Globicephala melas. The sequence continues at coordinate 100,622,370 of NC_083317.1, forward strand.
TTATGCAGAATAAAACAGAGAAAGAAAAAAGAAAGGTTGTAACATAATAGATAGGGTATAATGGAATTGGGACAATTACATAACAAATACGGGAAAAAAATTCTCAGCTAACATTATACATGCTAAAATACTTAAACAATATTAAAAATAAAAGATGTAATATTATTCTACAATTATGAGAATTACAATGATATTGGTGTAATGAAAGATTTTTAAATGTGACACAAAGCAAAAACATCCAGAAAAAAATTATAAATTTTGTTACATTGAAATATAAAAACTTCTTCAGTGCAAAAGATATGTTAACTTTAAAACATGCTACAAGCTGAGAAGAGATATTTTCAGTTCAAAAACCAAAGAAATATTGTTATCTATAATATGTAATAATGCTACTGTTTTAATTCTTAAAATAACAACCAACAAAGATAAATCAAATAATTCAAAAGAGAAAAATGGGAAAGCCTATCAACATGAAATTGACAGAAAAATAAAAACAAGCGCTCATAAAGCTGTGCAAAAATGTGCCATTACATTAGTAGTAATCAGAGAACTGCAAACTAAACATCATTTTTCATTTCGGCATTTCTAAACCATCATATTGGCAAACATTAGCATCTGATAACACCAAATTTTTCTAAGGGTGTGGGGCAAACAGGACAGCTTACGTATTCCTGTTAGAAGTATAAATTGTTAAAGCCACATTTGAAATCAATTTCCTGTTTAAGGGCTTCCCTGGTGGCGCAGTGGTTAAGAATCCACCTGCCAGTGCAGGGGACACAGGTTTCAGCCCTGATCCAGGAAGATCTCACATGCCGCGTAGCAACTAAGCCCGTGTGCCACAACTACTGAGCCTGCGTACCTAGAGCTTGTGCTCCGCAACAAGAGAAGCCACAGCAATGAGAATCCTGCGCACTGCAGCAAAGAGTAGCCCCCGCTCGCTGCAACTAGTGGAAGCCCACGTGCAGCAACGAAGGCCCAACGCAACCAAAAATTAAAAAAAAAAAAAAAAATTCTTGTTTAAGTTTCTATCTTAGAGATACTCCAGGACATGGGTAAAAGGTTACATGGCCAAGATAGGTCATTGTTTCATATTTATAGTAGTGAAAAAGTAGAAACAAATTCATTAAGGTAATTGATATATTTTATTAAAATAATGGAATTTTTCAGTACATAACATGTATGGTATGCAACAATTCAAATAAAATGCAAAACGATATATTATCATATGATGTATAATTATGAGCCAAATATTTTTTTTTAAAGATGGAATAATACACACAAAGATCAAACTTCAGGAACGTGATTATTTCTGGGAGGGAGGTAAAAGATATAGGGATGAAACTTTGTTAATATTTTCAATTATTTATTTCTGAAAAAGAAAAACATCATGAACAAAGCAGAGAGCAAAGTCTTTGTTTAGTTTTCTTATTCTCAACAGTGAATACTTAAGTACCTATTTTGTTCAAATAAATATAATATTTCAAAATTAAAATTAATCATTTCAAAATGAATACTAAAGGTGAATAGTATCTTCATCCTAGCAATTAAGTGAGCTGGATTTAAACATCTGTTCCCTGAAAGTGTTCTCTCCATAGGGAATCTTCTGAAAGCCCAAATTCTTTGCAGATCCAAAGCATGACTAGAGTTTTCAGTATGCAAAATGAGAGAAACTTCCCTGATTAAATCTAATAAAGTCGCTGAAGAGCGGCTACATATAAAATTTCTTTCTGATTTGTCTTTGGCCCAATTAGAATGGGCTGTATTAAAATTTAAGTATGGCTCCTAAGCCATACACATACCATTAAATTTGCAGGAATAATGAAGCCAACCAATTTTATTCCTCTTTAATAATGCATTCCTATATTTGCTCTTAAGGTAAGGTTAGCATTTATTTATTGATCATGATGCATTATCTACACAGTGGAAACTACTAAGCAGTTTTCATCTCCTGTGATATTTCTAAATAATTCAGAAATTAATTTCTGTTTTCTTTTTCTCATTGAAGTTTGTCTCTTTTAAATGTAGAAAATTTAAGTGACCTATGGCTTAGTTTGTTTCTATATTGCCCAGATGGCACAAGCACATAAAGTAGCCAGATAGAATTTACAGACATACTTATCCCCTATAGCTTCATCTTCTGCATTAACGCCTTTCCTCTCCAAGTATTTAGGAACAAAACAACACAAAATAATAAAAGAATATACTCTTTCAACCCTGTCTCTCCATCTAAATGCTACACTTTCCCGCATGCTATTCATAGCCAGATATTTTTAAATGTCTAAATTTTCTTGCTTCCCATTGACTCTTAAATATTAGAAACATTCCATCCTAAATCCATTAAAATTTATCGTGCTAATAATTACAGTTGTCTTTTGGTATTTATCATATTTGACCTCTACCTGGAGAGTGATAAGATGGACCATTCTCATTTCTCCATGGAAATAATACTTGAGAATGAGTTGTGCTTTCAAAAGACAGAGGTCAAATACATCTTAAGGTGGAAAAATAATATAGATTTCATGAACAGTCGAAAGAACATTGAGTTTTCTGCCCTGTTAATTCCATACTTCACAACTCATACCTATATATTACATTCACTGTTGAGTTTTGGTTACCTTGAAGTCACTTCTTAAATACAGTTGACCTTTGAATAACACCATTTGAACTGGGTGGATCCACTTATGCATGCATTTTTTTCACTAAATACTCACTACCATACTATATGATCAGCATTTGGTTAAATCTGCAGATGCAGAATCTGGGTATGGAGGGCTGCCTATAAAGTTATAAACACATTTTTGACTGCAAGGTTGGTGCCCCTAACCCCCTCATTGTTCCAGGGTTAACTGTATACTCTCCTTCCATTTCAACCCACATCTCAGCTTGTTTATTGTTATTGTTATTTGTTTAGCAGAGCTTATATAATTGGATGTGCCATTGACTAAGCAATGTGACTTTTGTAAAGTAACAACATCTCGATGCCCCACTTTCTTCAACTATAATATGAGGTTACTAATGATACCTATTTATTGTGTTGTTGCAAGAATTAAGCTACTTAATATCTGCAAAATAGTTTTAAAAATGCATAGAAAAACTGACCGATAGAATATAATAGAGTCCAGCATCAAATTCATACATGTATTGTCAACTGACTTATTGCAAATACAGGAGTGAAGTCATAAGCAGAAATCTTGATCTTTTCAACAAACGACCGGCTAGTTGGATTACTGTCTGGGTAGAATATAGCTTGATCCATACACATTTAACACCATAAACACAAAGCAATTTCACAAATATCAATGTAACTGTTAAAGGAAAAGCAATAAGCTTTTAAAAGAACACATAAGAGGACATCTTTATGACTTTAGAGTAGGCAACACACACACACACACACACACACACACAGTGCAACCAAAAAACAAAAAGAAAAAGTTAAATCAGGTATTCTAAGATTCATAAATTAAGTTCACCAAAAGTAACCAGTAAGAGGATAAAAAGGCAGCCCACAGAGTGGGAAAAGATGCCCACAATACATATATCAAACAAACAAACAAAAAGCTTATATCCAGTATATATAAAGGATTCATACACATCCATAAAATCAGATAATCCAATAGGAAAAATATGGCAAAAAATTGACATATATTTTATAAATATGGTAGCCAAGCAAAAACAAGTGAAGCCCATTTACACTGTTGAATAGCAATAGTTTATCTTTGTGAGGGTAGAGGTGGAGTTAGGTGGCAACAGAAAGGGAGGACAAGGGACACTTGTCCAGTATGTTTGCACCCTAACTACTTGAGTGTTTTCAGTTTGCAAAAAATAATCAAGCTTTAGACTAATGATAGGTTCATATACATATACATATATATGTATATACACATACAATATTTTAGATAAAGTGCCTGGCCTGACACATAGTAAATACTATGCAAATGTCAGCATTATTATTACTATGATTATTATTACTATTATTATTTAAGCAGTGGCCACATTTTCTTATATCTTACTATGAACACGACAAACCACTTTTCTGTTTGCTTTAGCAAGTAATTTTTAGAAGTAAGCTTTTCTTTCAACTCTTTTTCAGGGTAATACTCTCCTGTTCCTTATGGTGCAGAACTTTTATAGACCTCATATTGATTTTTTTCCTGTTTGCTCATCCTTGAACAAAGGAACATCTGCTGTGCTTGGCTCTAGCCAACAGCAGGGTGTACGGACTGCACTTGACCCCCACTTACTGTCCACATGAACGCTTATAGACTCTCCCACATGGATGTAAAACAAAGAACAGGTTGACACAGCTTCTAGTTTAATTTTCAGAGTCTAGTGGAGATTCATATAGTGCCTTTCTATCAAACTGAGGGCCTCCTTTCCTACCCTAGTTTCTGAAAAATAAGGGAAAAGATATATGTTCCAAATCAAAAGCTTTCTAAAGTGTGCTCCTCTGAGGTAGACTGAAGTATCAATACAAAAGAGGCCCTTAAAATTTTTATTGTATAGATGGGAAATTTTGCATATGATTTGATTTGAAATAGAACTAAAGACTACAGTAATTTCTAAAAATGGCTTCAAAAGAAATATTTTATACATAATATAAATTCCCTTTGATCAGTTCTAGTGAATGTAACCCTGCAACACCTCCCCACCGCCCCATCCCCCTTTCAAACACACACATGCATGCACTGCTCAAAGCACATTCCAGTCATTTAGAAACTACCATTTTGATGAAAAATCATGTTTCCAAATTTATACATCTTTATCTCCAGATATCCAGTAAGCTATGGCCGTGAAACAGTTATATCACGGGAAGTCATGATACAGTTGATGTGGAAGCAATTGCCTGGTGATCTCAAGATAATCTCATAGCATTAGGCTGGTAGCCACCCTGCTTTCTGGTTGGTGTAGACCCCAGGATTCTGAATTATGGAGAAGAGGTAGGAAAAAAGATGAAGGAGGAGGAGGAGATGAAAAAGAAGACAGAGGGGAGAGGAATTATAGTTGTATTTGTGATTTAATTATACAGTGGGACTAATATGTATTAACTAGTTGTTATGTGCCTGGAAGTAGGTTGAGCACCTTATATACATTATCTCAGTCATTTTTACACACTCCTATAAGTATGCTAATCTCCATTTTACGTAAATGGGAACTGAGAAGTAGAATTGATAAGTAATTTGTTCAAGACCACACACCAAGAAAGTAGAAAATCCAGGCAGTTTTCATTCAAATGCTTATCTTTCTTGTGTCTGGTTGTGATCCTTTTAACAGAAAGTTTTAAAAGTACATAATAGATGTGTTGGCATGGTATTCTGATCAAATAAAACAATATTAGAATTAATACTGCCATAGTTTGAAGATAGTCACTGAACACTGAGTCAATGTTGTTATACATTAATTTAATGGGTGTATGCTATAAATGACATATAGTCAGTTGTATTGCTAAAAGTAAGAAAAATATTCTATTTGTATCACTCTCATTTGGAGGAATATGAAAACAAAAATTAAAAACTAAACATTCAACCTCTATTGACACTGTAAATATAACACATAGGAAAATAATTTTTTAAATGTAAGAAAAAACAAATGTGATATGTGAAGGACCTTTTCTTATTCATTTCTTTATTTTTAACACCCAACAAGACTTGACTCATAATATTATTTAATAGTTACTTGCTGAACAAATGTATTATTTTTATAATTTAAAGTTTATGAAGTACTCATACATATTGTATCAAATGATCCTCTACACAAACCCTATGAGGCATATTCTGAAATGTTCTCCCCAGTTGAGTTCCTTTTGCTTGCAAATCTTCTATACACAAATTTACTTTTCTCAATCTATTGGTCAACCATTTGAATACTGCTGTCCACAGGGGGGAGCTTCAAGATGGCAGAGGAGTAAGACGTGGAGATCAACTTCCTCCCCACAAATACATCAGAAATACATCTACATGTGGAACAACTCCTACAGAACACCTACTGAATGCTGGCAGAAGACCTCAGATTTCCCAAAAGGCAAGAAACTCCCCACGTACCTGGCTGTGTGGCTAACAGGGTCATGGTGCTCTGGCCGGGTGTCAGGCCTGTGCCTCTGGGGTGGGAGAGCCGAGTTCAGGACATTGGTAAACCAGAGACCTCCCAGCTCCACATAACATCAAACAGTGAAAGCTCTCCCAGAGATCTCCATCTCAACACTAAGACCCAGCACCACTCAACAACCAGCAAGCTACAGTGCTGGACATCCTATGCCAAACAACTAGCAAGACAGGAACACAACCCCACCAATAGCAGAGAGGCTGCCTAAAATCATACTAAGTTCACAGATACCCCAAAACACACCACCGAATGCAGTCCTGCCCACTAGAAAGAAATGATCCAGCCACATCCACCAGAACACAGGCACTGGTCCCCTCCACCAGGAAGTCTAGACAACCCACTGAACCAACCTTAGCCACTAGGGGAAAACACCACAAACAACAGGAACTACAAACCTGCAGCCTGCAAAAAGGAGACCCCAAACACAGTAAGTGAAGTAAAAGGAAAAGACAGAGAAAAATAGATGAAGAAGCAAGATAAAAACCCACCAGACCAAACAAATGAAGAGGAAATAGGCAGTCTACCTGAAAAAGAATTCAGAGTAAAGATGATCCAAAATCTTGGAAACAGAATGGAAATAGAAATGTTTAACAAGGACCTAGAAGAACTAAAGAGCAAACAAACAATGAGGAACAGCACAATAAATGCAATTTAAAATTCACTAGAAGGAATCAATAGCAGAATAACTGAGGCAGAAGAACGGATAAGTGACCTGGAAAATAAAATAGTGGAAATAACTACTACAGAGCAGAATAAAGAATGAAAAGAATTGAGGACATTCTCAGAGACCTCTGGGACAACATTAAATACACCAACATTCGAATTCTATGGGTCTCAGAAGAAGAGAAAAAGAAAGGGACTGAGAAAATGTTTGATGAGATTATAGTTGAAAACTTCCCTAATATGGGAAAGGAAATAGTCAATCAAGTCCAGGAAGCACACAGAGTCCCATAAAGGATAAACCCAAGGAGAAACACGCCAAGACATATAGTAATCAAACTATCAAAAATTAAATACAAACAAAAAATATTAAAAGCAGCAAGGGAAAAACAACAAATAACATACAAGGGAATCTCCATAAGGTTAACAGCTGATCTTTCAGCAGAAACTCTGTAAGCCAGAAGGGAGTGGCAAGACATATTTAAAGTGATGAAAGGGAAAAACCTACAACCAAGATTACTCTACTCAGCAAGGATCTCATTCAGATTCAATGGAAAAATTAAAATCTTTACAGACAAGCAAAAGCTAAGAGAATTCAGCACCACCAAACCAGCTTTACAACAAATGCTAAAGGAACTTCTCTAGGCAGAAAACACAAGAGAAGGAAAAGACCTACAAAAACAACCCCAAAACAATTAAGAAAATGATAATAGGCACTTATATACCAATAACTACCTTAAATGTAAATGGATTAAATACTCCAACCAGAAGACATAGACTGGCTGAATGGATACAAAAGCAAGACCTGTACATATGCTGTCTACAAGGGACCCACTTCAGACCTAGGGACACATACAGACTGAAAGTGAGGGGATGGAAAAAGATATTCCATGCAAATGGCAATCAAAAGAAAGCAGGAGTAGCACTTCTCGTATCAGACAAAATAGACTTTAAAATAAAGACTATTACAAGAGACAAAGAAGGATACTACATAATGATCATGGGATCAATCCAAGAAGGTGATATAACAATTATAAATATTTACGCACTTAACACAGGAGTACCTCAAAACATAAGGCAAATGCTAATAGCCATAAAAGGGGAAATCGAAAGTAACACAATTGTAGTAAGGGACTTTAACACCCTACTTTCACCAATGGACAGATCATCCAAAATGAAAATAAATAAGGAAACACAAGTTCTAAATGACACATTAAACAAGAAGGACTTAATTGATATTTAGAGGACATTCAATCCAAAAACAACAGAATACACTTTCTTCAAAAGTGCCCATGGAACATTCTCCAGGATAGATCATATCCTGGATCACAGATCAAGCCTTGGTAAATTTAAGAAAATTGAAATCATATCAAGTATCTTTTCCGACTACAACACTATGAGAGTACGTATCAATTACAGGAAAAAAACTGTAAAAAAACCAAACACATGGAGGATAAACAATACGCTGCTAAATAACCAAGAGATCACTGAAGAAATCAAACAGGAAATTAAAAAAATACCTTGAAACAAAGGACCATGAAAACATGAAGACCCAAAATCTATGGGATGCAACAAAAGCAGTTCTAAGTGGGAAGTTTACAGCAATACAATCCTACCTTAAGAAACAAGAAACATCTCAAATAAACAACCTAAACTTACACCTAGAGCAATTAAAGAAAGAACAAAAAAAAAACAAATTTAGCAGAAGGAAAAGAATCATAAAGATCAGAGCAGAAATAATAGAAAAAGAAATGAAGGAAACAATAGCAAAGATCAATAAAATTAATAGCTGGTTCTTTGAGAAGATAAACAAAATTGATAAACCATTAGCCAGACTCATCAAGAAAAAAAGGGAGAAGACTCAAATCAATAGAATTAGAAATGAAAAAGGAGAAATAACACTGACACTGCAGAAATACAAAGGATCATGAGAGATTACTACAAGCAACAATATGCCAGTAAAATGGACAACCTGGAAGAAATGGACAAATTCTTAGAAAAGCACAACCTTCTGAGCCTGAACCAGGAAGAAGAGAAAATATAAACAGACCAATCACAAGCACTGCAATTGAGACTGTGATTAAAAATCTTCCAACAAAACAAAAGCCCAGGACCAGATGGCTTCACAGGCGAATACTATCTAACATTTAGAGAATAGCTAACACCTATCCTTCTCAAACTCTTCCAAAGTATAGCAGAGGGAGGAACACTCCTAAACTCATTCTACAAGGCCACCATCACTCTGATACCAAAACCAGACAAATATGTCAAAAGGAAAAATACTACAGATGAATATCACTGATGAACATAGATGCAAAAATCCTCAACAAAATGCTAGCAAACAGAATCCAACAGCACATTAAAAGGATCATACACCATGATCAAGTGGGGTTTATCCCAGGAATGCAAGAATTCTTCAATATAGGCAAATCAATCAATGTGATAAACCATGTCAACAAACTGAAGGAGAAAAACCATATGATCATCTCAATAGATGCAGAAAAAGCTTTTGACAAAATTCAACACGTATTTATGAAAAAAACCCTGCAGAAAGTAGGCATAGAGGGAACTTACCTCAACATAATAAAGGCCATAGATGACAAACCCACAGCCAACATCATTCTCAATGGTGAAAAACTGAAACCATTTCCTCTAAGATAAGGAAAAAGACACGGTTGTACACTCTCACCACTCTTATTCAACATAGTTTTGGAAGTTTTAGCCACAGCAATCAGAGAAGAAAAAGAAATAAAAGGAATACAAACTGGAAAAGAAGTAAAGCTGTCACTGTTTGCAGAGGACCTGATACTATACACAGAGAATCCTAAAGTTGCTACCAGAAATCTACTAGAGCTAATCAACGAATGTGGTAAAGTAGCAGGATATAAAATTAATGCACAGAAATCTCTTGCATTCCTATACACTAATGATGAAAACTCTGAAAGAGAAATTAAGGAAACACTCTCATTTACCATTGCAACCAAAAGAATAAAATACCTAGGAGTAAACCTACCTAAGGTGACATAAGACCTGTATGCAGAAAACTATAAGACACTGATGAAAGAAATTAAAGATGATACCAACAGATGGAAAGATATACCATGTTCTTGGATTGGAAGAATCAACATTGTGAAAATGACTCTTCTACCCAAAGCAATCTACAGATTCAATGCAATCTCCAGCAAACTACCAATGGCATTTTTCACAGCACTAGAACAAAAAATTTCACAATTTGCATGGAAACCCAAAAGACCCCAAATAGCCAAAGCAGTCTTGAGAAAGAAAAATGGAGCTGGAGGAATCGGGCTCCTGGACTTCAGACTATACTACAAAGCTACAGCAATGAGACTGTATGGTACTGGCACAAAAACAGAAATATAGATCAATGGAACAGGATAGAAAGTCCAGAGATAAACCCACTCACATACGGTCAACTTATCTTTGATAAAGGAGGCAAGAATATAAAATGGAAAAAAGACAGCCTCTTCAATAAGTGGTGCTGGGAAAACTGGACAGCTACATGTAAAAGAATGAAATTAGAACACTCCCTAACACCATAAACAAAAGTAAACTCAAAATGGATTAAAGACCTAAATGTAAAGCCAGACACTATAAAACTCTTAGAGGAAAACATAGGCAGAACACTCTGGGACACAAATCACAGCAAGATCCTTTTAGACCCACCTCCTACAGAAATGGAAATAAATATAAACAAATTGGACCTAATGAAACTTCAAAGCTTTTGCACAGCAAAGGAAACCATAAACAAGACCAAAAGACAACCCTCAGAATGGGAGAAAATATTTGCAAATGAAGCTACTGACAAAGGATTAATCTACAAAATTTACAAGCAGCTCATGCAGCTCAGTATCAAAAAACAAACAACCCAATCAAAAAATGGGCAGAAGACCTAAATAGACATTTCTCCAAAGAAGATATACAGATTGCCAACAAACACATGAAAGGATGCTCAACATCACTAATCATTAGAGAACTGCAAATCAAAACTTCAATGAGGTATCACCTCACACCAGTCAGAATTGCCATCATCAAAAAGTCTACAAACAATAAATGCTGGTGAGGGTGTGGAGAAAAGGGAACCCTCTTGCACTGTTGGTGGGAGTGTAAATTGATACAGCCACTATGGAGAACTGTATGGAGGTTCCTTCAAAAACTAAAAATAGAACTATCATATGACCCAGCATTCCCACTACTGGGCATATACCCTGAGAAAACCATAATTCAAAAAGAGTCATGTACCACAATGTTCATTGCAGCTCTATTTACAATAGCCAGGACATGGAAGCAACCTAAGTTTCCATCGACAGATGAATGGATAAAGAAGTTGTGGACCATATATACAATGGAATATTACTCAGCCATAGAAAGAAACGAAATTATTTGTAGTGAGGTGGATGGACCTAGAGACTGTCATACAGAGTGAAGTAAGTCAGAAAGAGAAAAATAAATACTGTATGCTGACACATATATATGGAATCTAAAAAAAAAAAAAGCGCTGAAGAACCTTGGGGCAGGACAGGAATAAAGATGCAGGTGTAGAGAATGGACTTGAGGATACGGGGAGAGGGAAGGATAAGCTGGGATGACGTGAGAGAGTGGCATGGACTTATGTGTACTACCAAATGTCCACAGAGCAACTCATTCCCTTAATAAGTAATTAAAAATATGAGCATGTTGTCATGCACTTTGTAAAGCATTTTAGATAATTCCACCTATGAAGAACTCAACCAAGTGTAAATGTAATATGTAAATATAATATGATCCTATACTGTGGTTACCATCTTCCTTTTCAAATCTGTTCCTCCTTCCATGTTATTTAATTGTGCAGTAGGAATGGTGCTCTATGGGAAACTGCCATGTTAGTCGTATCTAGACATGTATCGTGAAGTCGTCTCTATATACTACTTTTTTCACTTATGATTTGATTGACTAGTCATGTCAGTTTTAGAGCTGAAACAGCTCTACTATCTATCAACATCACTCCATTGTCAGAATCATTCATTTAGATCAGGCTTTTGTTAGCCCATGCCTGAATTACACCTTCCTAGCTTACCACAGAAAAATTTTCCCTCTCTTCAACTCTATTGCCACACAAGAGAGTAATTGCATCACTCGTAAATCTTCAATGCCATAATGGCCAGAGAAGACAACCTAGATTTCTTTCCTTGACTCTAAAGGCCCTTCACAGTCTAATCCCACCAGCTTAAATCTCATTTCTGCTCACCATTCACTTTCTCCTCTGGTCAGATTTAACTAATTTCATTCACCATATGCCATACTATTTCCCAGCTGTGAGATTTTGGATATATCTCATCTTTCTACCTGGAGAATTTTTCCAGATATTCACATTTTCATAAGCTCATTATATTTTAGGGATTAGTCCAACTGTCATCTATTCCAATGTCATGTTTCCCTCCTCTGAATGTCCAGAGCTTTTTATTTGACCTTTTTTTAAATGTAAGTAACACTTAAACACAGCACAAATGTTGTTTAGATATGTCTTGCTACAGAATCAGCATCCAACACAACTGTGTATGGTCTCCTCCTCTTCTTAAACCGCTATAGGTGCTCAGTGTCTTATAATGTTAGGTGCTTGAATAATTACAACAAAGTCTGACATGCAACTATAACCCTAAATTTAAATTCTCCATATAGATTGTAGGATGCTTAAATATAATAGATCAAAATTTGTTCCCTTCCTTTTTTTTTTACATTTTGCCTAAATAACACTCTTACTGTTTAGTAATTTATCTTTAAATTTTTCTTACATTCTAACATTTGCCTCTATCAATCTCAGAAAAAGAATATTTAGTCTGAAATTTTCCTCTTTGGCCAATCTGATAGAAAAGCAATAATAATTCCAGCAAATTTGGGTCTGTAATATTTTTCTTCAATGTTTTCATTCCACAAAACATCAAGTACAGCTTTTAGAAAAGAAAAACCTCAAAAATTTCTAAGAGAACAAGAGCATAAATATGGCCTGCTGAAAAGTTTCATGTGTATCTACAAACCTTTGTTCATGTCTCTAGGAAGTTTACAACAAGGGTTTCTCTACTAAGAAAATTGTGTTCCAAAGTGATTATACTCATAAAATATCTGTAAATTCCCTATAAACAGCATTATAAAACACGAAATAACTTTGTTGAACTATTAGCATTACAAATCAATAGTGAGAGGGAATCATTCTGTGATGTGCAGTTTGTGAATTCACAATTCTGGGCGCCAAATGAATCTGATAATGTTAAGACTCTGTTCTTTCTCATCAGTCCTCATGTTCCCCTCCCCACCCTGTACAGGTTGAAAGCTCTGACAAGCCCGCAGTTCTCAAGAATGAACCCTGGAAATGCTATAGCTGCATCATCTCAGTTTTGGTTTGGCAACCATCAGAGTTCAGCATCTTCTGTAGTTCCAAGGCCAGCAGTTCTGGACCCTCTATAGAATGTGGATTGCTGGTTGTTCTTTCACATTTTAGTGGTCGTTGTGGCCATGTATTATATGAAGAAGCATTTCACAACCAAGCATTATGTCAAAGATATATCCATAGGAACTACAAGCCTTCAAAATATGGCTTTGTTAACCCTTCAAGGGCATCTACAGCCAGCAAATGAGCCCCCTTTCTAAGTCTGTAAACAGAGGTTAGAAAAAGATCCATAACAGTTTTAACGGAAAATGGTAATCTTGACAGAAACCTGTTTAGTATGGGGGCAAAACCTGTCTTAAACAACAGGTTTTTAAGCCTTCCCTCCAGGTTTGCCCAGATGATTTACTACTTTGCTCCATACATGTGCATTTTTCCAATATGACTTTTTTACTGTTTATTTTTAAATACTGTAAGTTAATCAAACCTATAAGTATTGTGTCTTAAAGTTAATTAATTGAAAATTGTTTCTAGAATATAAGCCTTTATTATTCTCTGCATTCAGTTGGCCGGCAAGTGTGATTCAGGACCTTTTCATATATTACCTGCATTAATGTAGCTACCTTCTAATTGGTCTCCCTGTCTCTAGTCTTAGATGCCCCAAACTTCTTTAGCAGTGGTATGTCTAAATGGCAAAACTGATGAGGAATTCCTTACTTTAAATAATTTAATGGCTACTTACTCTTTTCAAGATAAATCTAAGATTTTCACCAGGTTGTGCTAGACTCCTTATGACCTGACACCTATTCATTTTCATTTCTAATTTCAACATGCTCTCCAAATGCATACCTACTCTAACAAAGCACTCTCAGTTTGTAGGAGGCTCCATCCCACCTCTTGCCCTGATTCTATGATAGGATTTCACTCTGCTTACCATATTCTTGCCCCATTTTCTTTTTTACCTGGATACCTTCTTACTCAGTTGTCATGCTTCTTCTCATGTGTTACCTCCAAGAAGTATTCCATGACCCACTGAGGCATTCAATATACAGGTAAGTCAGATTCATGCTTTTATTTACCTAATGCAACGTTGCTTAAGGATTTTAGCTGTTTTTAATCATTTCAATCTAATTTCTTTTTACTACATCTTCAAATCCATTGAAATCACTAGGAGGAAACTTTGCTTTTTGCTATTTCTTTCGAGGCTTGTCTGAATATCAGTTGTGAAAATACTTTGAAGATCTACTGATTCTATCCAAACATAGGTCAGCAGGTATCAACATCATCATTGTCATTATCAACATCATCATCATCACCACCACCACTGCCATCTCAACTATCAGCATGTAGTCTTAAAGAGATCAGCAGACCTAGATTGGCCTTTGTTGCTTGATGAATTAAATGGAGGTGGTACTAACTGGATTAGGAAGATTTTAATACACCCTGGGCACTGGTCTAATCAGTAACAAACATGAACTAATTCTCACACTAATGCTATTAGGTTGGTAATATTTTCTCCACTTTATAGATGAAATATAGAAAGGTTAAGTAACTTGCCAAACGTCACAAAATGAGTAAACGTGAGCCAAGATACAGAAGCAGGCAGTCTCTTTAACAATATACCATCCTGACTTTTGAAATTACTTCTTTCTATAAGAAGCACATGTTGAGAATGTATCCTGAAATTGTAAAGCACACACAAAACAAATAATATTAGTAAGAAATATATTATTAAAAGGAACAAAACTATATTCTTTTCCAAAATTATCTTGAAAGTGGATAAGCTGAAGAGGTGTTTGTTAATTCTTACAAGTTAAAAGTGGAAATAACCTACACTATTAGCCTTTGTTACACCTAAAATATTTAGAAACATCTTATTGATTATACACCATTATTTAGATGTGAGAATTTTGTTAATAAACTATTTTTGTTTTCTTCTGTCAAAATAGAATTTTGGCCATCTAAGTTCAGTGGAGATATCCAAACAGAGTTGTAGCTATTACTATTCAATGATTTTTATAGGGGTTCATGTCTTGAGTGCAGAATTGGACTAAAATATTTCTACACTCTCTTCTGAATATAATATGATATGATTCTGCCATGCTTCACTGCTTGCTTAAAGGATCTTCCTAAAGAACAAGCCCTGGGCTTATATGAGCACGTGCTGTCAATAAATTGCCCGTGATAGCACCCCAAAACAAGCTCCCAACCTCCAACTCTACATTAACATAGATTCAGTTGCTAAGACTGTCAGCATCCAGTTCCAAAACCCACCAACTAGACATTTATACTGATGAAAAATGTATTCGCCGAAAAGCCCTTTGAGACTGGCAGATCTCATCGGTAAATCATCTGATGTTACACAAGGCAAAGTTTGCCAGGAAAGGAGAGGACATAAAATTAATAAGAGATTACACCTACGTATGGAGCACAGTTTTCTTCCCAGCACTAATTATACACTTAAAAGAGAAAAACAGAGGGAGGGAGAAAAAGAGGGAGAGAGAGCTTAACTTTAAAGCTCTGATTAACTTTAAAACCTTAATGTAGCAAACTGGCCAATCTGGAAATTTTGCATTCTCTTTGCAATTCGATCACTTTAGAAGTGCTGAGAGCTAGACTTCTTAAAACTATTTTAGACATATCTGTCTGACTCTTAAACTTAGCGGGTATTTGACATTCATCAATCATGTACAGTAAAACTTCATGTTACTTTTTAATTTCTGGAAGGCTTTCATACTTAGTGCCAAATCAGCAAAATTGTTCTCTCAGGCTCCTAGGCAAGCAGATTACTCAGAAATGCAGATGTAGTAATTGAACATGCCCTAATGTAACCTTGATAGTTTGGCTACTCCTGACTATCCTGTGCATAAGAGTGTCACAGGAGGCTCCTGATGCTTAGCAACAATGCAAAGGCAGTGCAGTGATGGCAGTCGTGTGCAGAGGTAGCCTGGAGAAGTAGAATACCAATACCAAAGGATGCATTTTTCTGGTTTCACTAAAATATTTACATTGTGATGCCTGCTTCTTGGATTCAAAGTTTGAGCCTGTAGGCTTCTGTTCATTGACATGACTGCCTCACAGTCTCAGAAAGCTTTTTAATATTCATTTTGTTATTTGCCAGTTTATTTTGTTACTAATAGAGGTGTACATCACCTGCAATTTGTGCTTACATAATTCTCCTCCTTTTCATTCCCTCAATATTTTCAGCCTCAAGAAACAAACAGATCATAGGAAAGGTATTCTATCAGCACTTGAATCGTGGCTTATTGCCACCATGGATAGTTGCCCTTGATTAATTTTCAAAAGGAGAGCAACTTAGTTTCACGGTAATTAATGGCAATACTCATTGAATCAATTACTTGTCACTTTTCTCTTTGACAATGTCTCTATGTCAAAAAAATATTGCAGGGAGATACTATATTAAGATAGACATAACATGCATTTATGAAAGAGAAAAAAGAAAGCATAATTTAGAAGTGTTAAAAAGCAATGTTCACATATGAATACTTTACTACTTTATTTTCAGATTCTAGAGTTAAAAGCCTAAACATAAAATAGAATGTCACATTTCAAGATGCTTCTTCATTTGTACTATTTGTGCCCTGTGTGTTTGTTTATTGAAAACACAGCATATTTGAAATAAAAGCATAAAAGGGCAGTGCGGTGCTAGTGAAATATCAGCCATCTCAGGGGCTACACCAGTTGGGCTAATTATTCAATCATGTTAAGAAAATTAACATAGGAAGCACTCCCCTTGAGCTCTATTGTCTGGATCAGTTAACTTCTTCCAGTATTTTCTGAAACCAGAACATACCCAAGCTCCTTAGAGCTGATCATAAGGGATGTGATACCTGCCAAATAGGTATCCACTGAGTACTTTATTGAACCAACAATATCAGTCTGGACTTTCTGTTGCTCCTGGAATAAATTTTGTGCTGCCTGGAGTCCTGATGCCTAAAATTCCCAATGTAGCTCCACATTTTGAAACACATCCTTGCTAAATATCTTTTAGAACGCCTCTGCCCCACCCCAGTGAATCTGCCCTTCCTCCCACCCTCAGCATCTGCTGAGTACCCATTGCTGTACAAACTCTCTGCTTTCTCAGCCCAGTTCCTAATACCAAAATTGGGCACCTAATCCAGGGCAGCACGTCCACAAAAGGCCAAAATTCTATGTCATGTAGGACCTGAGATAATCAATGTCTCATCTGGAAAGGTGGAATTGGAAAACTGAGGGACCATTGCTAGAAAAGCTATAAGCCGCTGAGCTGAAACATCATGTAGAGTCCAGAGCTAAGGAAACCACCTCGAGCTGTCAGCAAAGGAAGCTGCTTGCAGGAAGGAAAATGGAACAGGTTTAACATGTTTCTGGCTACATGTCTGGCATTCACTGAATATATATAGATCAATGTTCATTAATAATAGGTAAATAGTCAAATTCCATTGAATCCCTCCATTACCACTACTATTTTAAGCCAGAAAGAGGGGTGGGCATTGAGATACAACTTCCCTGATTACCACAAGAAATCACAGCTAGAATATGACCCCTCTTTCCAAACATCATCCCTAAGAAAGATGACTCTGGAAACAAAGCAGAAGATAGGGTATTTAAGACAGAGAGAGATGAAGTAATTTTCTTGCATCACTATTTCGACAACAGAAAGACCAGCAAGCCTGTGGCTCAGTGACTGAGGAGTTATCCAGCCCTAGACTTGCAGGAAGGTGGATGCACAGGAAAGGCTTATATATGCTTTCTGCTCTGATCACCACATCCATATAAATAGGCTTCTTTTTTAAAAGTATGGATATCAATCATGTTTGCTTGAATTCACCCCATACAAGTTAGGAAGAAATTTAGAAACCCTAATGAGTGTGGACCTTCTAGCCTGTGTCATCAATGTCACAGGAGAAAAAAATGACAAAGGAGTAACTCCATATAACAGCTCACCAGTTACATCCTCCCTCCTCTGGGGACGTATGCTGGACATAAAAAATAAATGCTATATGTTAGTAATGAATTCAGCTGAGAGTAAGCCAATGCGATATACAATCAATCTGAAGTCAGAGCTCTAGATTACCATTCCAGGTGGCCATTGAGAAGGTTGAGAAAGCGTTTATTTAGGAAAGTTGATTACCCTCAGAATCTCAGTTCTCTTTCTTAAAGAGATAATACATAGTTTTGGCTTGGTTGCTGCAAGAATTAAGACAGAAAATGTTTCTGGACTGTAGTAAGTATCCAAAAAGGATAGTTATTAATATTATCATCACTTCTAGTACCTATTCCTCTGCCTGACTCCAAGGTCCCTGAAGATAGGGCACATGCCTTGCTTCTCTTTGTATTTGCAGCATCTCACCAAGACCTGGAACCAAGTAGATACTGCCTAATTATTTGCTGTTCTTAATAGAACTGCCCCAGACAAAACTAGGACTTAATGTCAGTGAAGTGAGAGTGATAGGCCAGATGGGGAATGTCTGTAAAATTGGGGGTGTTAGGGGAATACCAGTCATACACAAAGCAGCAGGCAAGTACAGGAAATTCACATACACATGTAGGGCATGCTATCTAGAGGAAGCCATTTACAGAAAATGGAAGTAATAATCATATATGGATTAGTGAGGACCAGAAAGGGAACCCTAGGTAAATGCATTACAACAGGCTAGAAGAGCCTGAGCTCTGATAGCTGTCAACATGGGACACATAAGCAAGTAGCGCCAGCAGCAGGGAAAGCTTTAAGAAGTTACAGTAGAGTTCTCAGATAAAATACAGGATACCCAGTTAAATTTGAATTTCAGATAAATGACAAATAATTATTTTAGTATAAGAATGTTCCATGCAATACATTATCTCTGTATACCTGCAACAATCTTGCCAAGCATGCATAATTACAATCCTTTTATTTATTTATTTTTTTCCTTTGGCCTAGCCTCGCAGCTTGCAGGATCTCAGTTCCCTGACCAGGGATTGAACACAGGCCACGGCAGTGAAAGCCTGGAATCCTAACCACTAGGCCACCAGGGAACGCCCCATCTACAATCTTTTTAAAGAAGAGGCAGTTGAGATTCTGAGGATACTCCTATGTGATACTGGGGACATACTTATACTAGGGAAAAAAAAAACTATTTGTTGCTTATCTGAAATTCAAATTTAACTAGTATCCTGTAATTTATTTGCTCATCTGGTAACCTCGAATTAGTGTGTAAAGGTTAGGATGCCAGGATAAGGCAGGACCCACATATAGCAGAAAACTGGATTGCTAGACAACAAAAGTAAGAAAAGCAAATGACCAAGATAGAGGCCCAGATGCTGGAGTTCAAGCCTAGTCCAAAAAACCCCAAAAAAACCAAAACAAAACAAAAAAACTGGCTGACTCTCCAGGAAATAAAGGTAAGACTCTCTTCTCAGAGTTTCCAGTAACTTAATAAGTCTGCATCTGATAGCTGAGCACATCTTTCCTTCAAGAATACAGGATTTCTTTCTTTCCCTCTGAGTAGGAACCGGATTGGCACTAATGCCTAGGTTAAAGACAAACTTGCAACTGCAAAAATGGGAGGGAACAGGGCCAGGAATCCAAGCAGGTTTTCATTTTTTATATTTTCATGTTTTGTATTATATTTAATTATGTAAGCTGCCTCAAGTCCCTTTAGAACATAAGCTCAGGTAAATCCTAAAAGAATAAATAAATAAATAAGCAAAACCCTGCCCAGCACAAGGCAATTATAGGAAAACCAAGATAAGGAGCCCAGCCACAATCTAAGAAGCAGCTTGCTTTTCTTTTCTTGCTTTTCTTTGTACCTCAGTTACAGTACATCTGTTTCTTTGTACCTCAGTTACGGTACATCTCAGTTAGTAGCCTGTAGTCCCTCTGCCCCGTTAGATTAACTCCTTAGTTTTCTTGGCAAATTAAATTTTCAGTTCCTTTTTGGAGCTTTTGATTAGACTCTAGGAGATAAGCATTCCAATGATTAGCTGGAATTACTGTAAATAAATCAAATTTTGGCAAAGATAATAATTGAAGCCAGATTTTTTTGAAGCTATTTTCAAGTCTGTCCGTTTTTGTTACTTAAACTTTATTCTGCTTAGCTTTTTACTGTCATAAATGCTTGTCCATGCAAGATAATTTGATTGAATTCCTCAACATTTCCTGGGAGTGGGGTAGGGGAAACACTTTAATGGAATATTTTAAAAGAGTATCATTATTTTGTAAGGTCCAGGACGTTAAGGTGGTAGAAGAAAATGCTATTATCCAGTCCCTAGGTTTAGTGCTATACAGTGTAGGCTTGTAACAAATGCTACTATGCTTACTTAAGTGACATGTAGTGAAAAGCTTGACTGAATTGTCTGTTATTACTCCCACCAGCTACACTTTGGATCTGTTGCCTCTAAAGCAAAATCCTTTATTTATAATACATTTTTATGATTTCCATTATGAAATAAAACATTTATACATTGTTTTATGTTGTAATAGGTTGCTATATGTGTTATCTGACCCCTATGCTAGAGGTCCATATAGAGATTGGCCTTGGGAAATCTGAGGAGCATCTTCTCGACAGAGATTGAAAGGAGTATAAAAGCAGGAATGTGTTAGCATAGCATTCTCTTTAGGTCCTTACAAGGAATGACAGCAGCCGTAGAGATAAAAAAATTATGGCTATGAAAACTCTGGATCTTTTTACTACCCAAAGATGTAAGTATTAAGCTGATTACCACTAAAAGAATGAAAGAAATGGCTGTTACCCTCATCACTCCCTGCTCTGTCTCCTTTCTGTCCAAGATTCATTCATTCATCCCTTTTGGTTTTCTATTTGAAATACACCTGAACTTTAGATAAAGCTCAGACACTGTGATCCTTTTCAATGAGAGGAAGTCACCCAAATGGTTTGCCTGCTCTGAAAAATAATGGAATAGAAATCCCTGATTCTCCCTTCACTGTTAGAAAATAACAGATTCATTTGTAATGTGGCATAAATAAGGAAGAAGGGAAGAGGAGGTTATCTGTTTGCTTTCCCATGAACAACTTCTTATATTATTATTAATCAATTGCTCAATTAGTGATTAACTGTATATCTAGAAGGACTTGAGTACAATGGAGGTAGAGATAATTCTTAACTACCCAAGACCACAAATCGCTAAATACCAAATTAGAGACCTCTCTCATGCATCTCTTCCTTCTGGCATCCCCCCAGTGGGGTTGACTATAAAAGAGTTCTTGTTCACGTCAGACTCAGAAGTTTCCCCTTTTCAAAAATAGAAAAATATAAAATATATAAAATAAAAAAGTGTTTTCTTATTTGATGTCTCCACTGAATTGATCAGTGTTCAATTGCAAAAAATGCAATTCACTCTGGCTAGTTCAAGCACAAGGGCTCTATTCCAGATATTAAATTGCTTATAGAGTGAATGTGGAGATTGAAGGAAGACTGCAGGCTAAACTTTTAGTGATGATCTCAAAAGCACTATAGAACTTGGTTACCAAGGGAACTACAAGTTTCTTCCACAATCATGAAGTAGTCAGATCAGCAAATATGCGAAATCAAAAAATTCATCCCAGAAATGCAAACACTTCTAAGACTGAGTTTACCGACAGAAGCTACAGAAGTATCAGAAAATATGGCTTTCACATACAATATCTCTCACAACTACATCTAGTTAATGAAAATAAAGTACATTCATCTAGGTGTAAGCATATCTAGGAAATACAGTTTTTAGCTTTTCATATTTTGCAGTATGTGCAGTTCACTAGTAGGAATCAATGCGAATGCTATACACCACTCTGCCTGTCTGACCACTACATATTCCCATCACCTTCTAACCATGTTTAAACTTCCAAACAACAACAATAGCAACAGGAATACATTACCATTCAACATAATCCAGCGATGCCCCATAAAAATTAAGAAGAACCCTCTATCCCAAAAGAGATGACCAAATATTCCAGCAGTCACTGAACCCATTTCTGGATGATGTTCATTCTCTTATAATTAAGTCAATATTCCCACCTTTACAGCCTGTAACCTATGAACTAAATTAAAAAATTATTCATCACCAAAACTACATATTGTATAAAGTCTTAAAAAGAGAAGGAAATAAGAACTTGTATAGATAGATATAGGTAGATGATAGAAGATAGATAGATAGATAGATAGATAAAGGAAAGATAGATGATAGATGACAGATGGAAGAATATAATATGAATAGATAGTAAAATCCTTGTTTCTGCAACATGCCATGAGGTTGTAGTTGGCATTTATGATTTCTTTCTTTTATTGCACAGTTCATGTGTCCTCTGCCTTCAGTAAAACCTCAGTTGGTTGAGATTCCTCAAATGAGATAAACCAGTGATTTATTCCTGAATAATTAAAACACCTGGAAGTCCTATTATTGAATTATAATAATCTAATATTAATTTTCCCCAAGGAACTTGGTAGTTGGAACCACTTTGGAGGATCCCAGATATAATCATCCATGCCACCATTGTATAAGGGCCTCTTGAGAATCTGGATCAATCCTCTCAGCATCACAGTAAAGCCCTATTGGTTCTGGAGGAGCCCCAAATGGTCAAGTATAGTCTTAATTTTAAGTGCCATAGAATCATCATTGTGTCTTCTAATAAATACATTCTCCCCTTGCACACCAAGACCTCTAAGCTATTAGAGGTTAAAAGCTGGAAGGCAGGAAGCAAACATTTCCCTAATAAGTCATTTAATATAATTGTGAGAGTTGCCATTCCTGGCTCCACTCCTTGCTTTAGGTTCTGTGTTTTCTACAAAAGAAATGACAAACTTACAATCTCCTCCTGCACTCCCCCTCCACAGAAAATTTTCTTACCCACAGATACACACATAACTGACTCACATCTTACCACTGAATGTAGTTTCCTTCAGGCAAATTTCACTGACCTCCTACATATGGGAGAGGTGATGTCCCATTGAGTCCCATAGCATCCTGTCCTTCCATATCATATTTCCACACTGTAACAACCTCAACTCAAAATATATGTCTCACTCTACTTTTTGTCATAAGGCCAATGGGACAGGCATTAGCCTGTCCCATCATGTTCATAATCAGAAAATGGAACTTAATGCAACAGTATAATACCAAATTTTTTTAATCAAAAGAACTTAAAATTAGCATTCATGTGCATGAAGTATGAACACATGACTATGATGTATGACAATGATTGTCTTCAAGTCAAAAATCTCAAAGGTAATATTTCATTAAAAATAACGCTTTCATGCTGTGATTTTAATGGGGTATTTCAGGTAAACTTTGATTGACAGCTCAGGCAATCAGTGACTGGGATAGTTATCTGTTTGAATAATAGTGCTTTAAGGCAGAAGAGAAATACCCACGTTGCAGCAGAGTACTCGGTATGAAAATAGATGTCTCTTCCCTTTTCTGACAAAGTAACTTCCAGCAAATATCAAAATAAAGCAAAACCCAAGAATCCTCGGTCTTATCAAGATTCATATCAAAACTTTGACTCATTGAGAAAATTTTTATTTTAATTTATTATTTTCCTTACATCAAGTGGTTTGGATTATGAAAAAAGTTTGGGATTAAACAATGTTAAACATATAGAAAGCTCAAGTTGTCCAAGTTACATTGAAATTATAAGGTAAATGGGAATAATTCTCATTGGGTTTTGTTCTGATAACCTTCATAAGAGTTTTAGATAGCTTGATGTCGTTTGAGGAAAAATAACAAATTTAAAATATTAGTGGGATCTGATATAATTTTCTAACCATTTCTTAGAATTAAAACAGTGCTTAAATTCTATTTTCTTTATCTGTCAACTAGAACAAGTAAATTTTATCTAAGTGCCTGCATTTAAAAAAAAAAGTATACTAGTGAAGCATTAAAATAAAAATCAATGTATGTAAAACATGAAAAGATTATTCAATAAAACCAAATAGATATTTCTACAAGATTTACTTTATAATTATATATGCTATTATTTTATAACTATAAATTAATTTATAAGTGTACTTTAAAATTTTGTAATAAAAGGACTTACTAATTATAGTGGTAGAGATTGAGTACTATTTTATCAAATTTTTTCCACACTAGAATTTATCTTATGCCTGAAAGCAATTTTCCAAAGACTGGCCCATATTTGATATCATGGACATCTACATTAAATTAGCATCAAAACTAATATGCTTTGTGCAAGCATTCAAATATATTATCAAATAGGTATTAACTTTTGCTTTTCCATGGCTGGAGTTTTGGATGAAAAGTCAAGTCTTGTGCACAAGACTATGATAGTTAATATGCCATTTTTGGCATTAAACAGTTTATTGCTAAGAAGCTGTTCACATTAAATATAAATCATAATATTATTCTTGAACCAAAAAAAGAAAAAGAAAGCAAGGCATAGTTTTTTAGCATGTACTCGAGGTTATGGCTAAAGTATACGTTGAACTAATTTTGGAAGTGATACAAACGCTAGAGTAAAACTCCTCAATATGTGTTCTATTTAATTCAGAGATCAGATGAAAATCAGTTGAATTCAGTTGAAAACCATCACTAGTATGTTACATAAACTTCTATAATAAAATACTGAAAAGTGAATCTTAAAAGTACAAAAACCAAAACCAAACCAACTAACAAGAAACAAAATCAGAGAAACGATAACTTGGGAAAAATGAAGACAAATGCAGTAAAAGAAAAAAAATGGGGACTTTAATAAAATAAATATAAATTGATAATACACTCTCCCCACCCCGCCATCAGTGCTGAATACAAAGAATAGGTAGTTCTCTAAGTAGTATGATTTACAGGGTTTTAAAAAGATCGCCTATGCCCCAAACATCTCCTTCTTATATTCAAACCACATCAATAAAGACCTTAATTTTTTGAAGAGAAGTTCTCCATATTAAGCATGCAAATAGATTCATTTGGAAGTGGCATTAAATAAGCCTTACAAGAATTTAAAATAACACCTGTGGTGGACTGCTCATACAAGTAGAGGTAGAAGATAAAAAGGTTAAATGTAAGAAGGGAACCCTAATTGAGTGGTACAGCTGGAGGGCTCAGCAGGAGGCTTTGATTGGTGCTGGCCAAAGACCAACAAATTATCACAGCTTTAGAGAATGTCTCCCCAAAAAGCGTAAAATCCAATTTTTCTCATTTCAGTGTGTACTTGGCTTGGCCTTTTCTCCCTGACCTCCAGTACATAAAAGCCCCAGATATGTTGTCTTATCACCAAGGCAATTAGAGTTGTGTCCATATACTATCTTTGTTATAGCTCTCCGTTAGGTGAAAATCGTGAACACTGACTCTGTTTGCATTATAATATGCTCTTTAAAATGTTGTATTTCTAAAAAATCACAATGAAAGTTTTATGAACTGACTGATAAATGAAGAGTCAGATAGATATTGGACAAATTCTGATTCTGACTGTTAGTAATTAACCTTGTAAAAGTTAAAATTTTTGAAGCTCAGTTTCCTTATTTGTTGGATGGAGAATGTGACACTTTCCTTGGAGATTTTCTTTGATGAGGATTGAATAATAGTAAGATAATTTATTTAAATTGATTTACACATAATTCCTCATTCTCAGGAATGAAAGATATTATTATTATTAGGTCATTCAAAATTAAAGATAGAAGTTTGATTAAAGCTCAATGAACACAGTTTTATCTCCTTGAGATTCACACCTCTATGTTCCAAACCAGACCCTAAGCATTCTAAGACTTACAATATTAATATTCACTTCTGGCTTTAATTTTCTCACTAAATCAGACATTTATTGAAGGTAAAGAACATCTTACTCGTTTGTATATTTTACCACCAAGTCTGCTTCCTGTTGTGACAGGAAATTTGTTTATTGAATGGCAGTTAATTCTTATCACGTGTAAAACTCAAATACGAGCAAAATAGTTCTTAGTGTTTTGTGTGCAAACCTTAGTATCTGGTGCACAAAACAGAGATACAGAAACAACTACACAATAGGACAAATTGGTTTTTAATACCAGGAAAAAACAGTTGGAAGAAAAGCGAGGAAAGCAGTGTATTTCTGATAGGGAAAATTTAATAGAATGTGATTTTAGAGCATGTGGAGTACTCACCAAATTTAGGAAGATTGACAATTCTGGTGGCAAAGTGTAATTAAAGTACAGGAAAGAGCATAAGTCCAGACACATACCAGGCTATTTTGAGAACAATGATACATTTGGTCTGAAAGATACAAAGGTAAGGGTAAAAAGTTAAGACTGTAAAGGAAGTTCAAGTGAAATCCTGGTTGTGCTGTCCAGAATTTTAGGTTAGTTAGCTTTTCAGCAAAACTCTTTTCTCTATTTCCTGAATACATTGCTGGACCGCATCATTCTGCCCACCCACACCTTTTTTTTTTTTTTTTTTTTTTTTTTGCAGCTGGGCATGGGCTTGTGATTGCAGCCTAGCCAATAGCATGAGGATGGGACTTGTATATTTCACATTAATGCTTTGGCTTTGTAAACATCAGGTACAGTACTGTCTACTCCTCCCCACTGGGTGAATGATGGTGCCTAGGGAGACCTTGGAAACCAAGCTTTGAAGTTAGAGAACTTCTGTCATCTTGGGTCCCTGAATTTACTTTAGCAAGCCTCGCCACTGCTAAATGAGTAAAATAGCTTCATGTATTTAAATTAGGAAGAATCTGAGTTTAGCCGGTAAGAAGTACTGTTATCTGAAATCTGTAAAACACCTTATTTATTTATTTTCAAAAAGGTTTGGGTTTTTTTGGTTTGTTTTGCTTTTTTGTTGTTGTTTATTTGTTTTTGGCCACACCACACAGCTTGCAATATCTTAGTTCCCTGACCAGGAATTGAACCCAGGCCACTGCAGTGAAAGGGCCAAGTCCTAACCACTGGACCTCCAGGGAATTCCCTAAAATGGTTTTCAAATAAGCAAGATTTGGAAGGGAAGTTAATAGGAAAGTATAGAGTTAACACTATAAAGAAAGACAGAAAGGAAGTGAAGGAGGGAGGGACAGAAAGAAGAAAGAAAGGAAGAAAGAAAGGAAGAAAGAAAGGAAGAAAGAAAGAAAGAAAGAAAGAAAGGAAGAAAGAAAGAAAGAAAGAAAGAAAGAAAGAAAGAAAGAAAGAAAGAAAGAAAGAAAGAAAGAAAGAGAAAAAAAGAAAAAGAAAGGAAGAAGAAAGGAAGAAAGGGGAAGAGAAAGAAAGATATACTGTTTTGAGTAAGATTCTTTACTTATTAAGTGAAAACCACCTTTAAATAGCATTTCATATCCACAATATTTATTTTTGATAACTTGATATTGGATAGACATTTTAAAGTCAGCCAACTGTCTCTTTTCCTTTCACTAGCATCCACAGTTTACCAAAACTTGCACCAGATTTTCTTAAATGCTCAGTGCCCATGATAAGCAAATGATGTAACTATGGTACAGAAGGAGAAGAAAACCAAATGGAGTCTGGAGCTGAAGAGAAAGGAGGTTGGTCAAGAAGAGGAAAATGGGAATATTCAATATTCTTTCAATTTCAGTTTAAATTGAAATAGTTTTTCTAAAATGAAGTGATTCATATAGCTGCTATTGGGGCTTATCTGGGATTCAGCGCTCACACATCCATCCTGCTTGCCACACAAAAGGAAGCAAAGATGCCCTTTCACATATCAATGCCCCGACCTGATCAAATCACTACCTTATTTTCTCACTCTCAAATCCCACCCCTTGTATTTTTTAAAGTAAATTTGTTAAATTGAAACATCAATATGCATACAGAGAAGCATACATATAAAACCAGCATAACTTCCCTGGTGTCGTTTTGCTAAAAAAAAAAATAAAATGTCTGAGAGTTCAAGAAATATGTGCAGTAGTAGATAGTGGAAGAGGGAAATTTTTAACAATGAAAATAATTGCAGGTAAATTAAAAATAAAAGCAGCTCACCACAGATATAACCATTATGCTTATTTTCTCTTTCCTTTTTTTTAAAAAAAATGAGTTAAATATTTGTCCTTTTTCAGATAAGGTATAAAAAGAAATAAAAGTGTACCCGAGTGAAAGATTATAAATCTTTAAAATTGATAATACTACTATTTGGAGAGTTAAGATTTAGAAAATCTGAGTGTTATTTTTGCAATATTTAAGTTCCTGAAGGTGTAAATCATACCCATACTAACATGATAACATAAAAAAGCCAAACATTTGCTTTCTGTCACTAGATAACAGTGTTGGCAAATCTTCAAAAGCAGGTACTTTTGTTAAAAATTAGTATTTGCCATTAATTGCTAATTTACTAGTATGTGAACACGATTTTTAGCAATCACGGTTAAAATTAGTTTCCCAAATTATTCAATTGCTTAGTTAATATATTTCATTAACTGGAATACTACATCCTCTAATAATATAATAGAATTTTCTACTTATATAGTATACATCCTAATTTTTAGCTTGAAAAATGTGCCACTGTTAGGCATTTCTTGGCAGTTAATACCTAACTGGATTAAGAACTATTATTTTGAACATCAGGGGATATTTGCTGCCAGAAATTGTCCTTGGCTTGTCCCTATCTCAACAATTATTGTTTAAATATCATCTGCTTGTGAGGATTTTTTTAAAATATAAATCTACTAAAAGAACTATGAATAATTATCTCTCTATATAATCATTAAAGCTTTCACACTTGTACATATTTCAACATGATGTATATTATGTAAATATCCAAAGAATAAATTTATTATCTGGTGTATTGTGCAAAAAAAAATTGATCTAACCTCTGATATGATCTTGGAGAGTTTTTTTCCCCTCAAACTGCTTTATAGCCCAATCAAATTCTAAATTACATATTTATTTGGACTTTTTTAGAAATATTTTATTTATTAGCATTCTCATATAAAATTAATTGAAAAGCTAATATTATTTTGACCTTATTAATAGCTTAAAGTACATGATAAGACATTGGTCTTTGTTAAACTATTTTATTGAATATTGACTATGAATATTTTATTTCCCTTGTAATTTTATTATTAAATGCTGAGATATGGACCAAATTCTCCAAGTTGTTTATTATACACACACAATAATGCATTGTGTACATATAGTAGGCAAGAAAATGTAAAGCGTGTTCACAGATCTCTACAAGACAAAGTAGAAAGTGTCAGCAAGAGGACACACATTGCAATATAGTAATCCAGATGAAGAGAAAAAAAAATTTCTTTTTGGAAGAAACTAGTTATCCAAATGTTCTTGCAGCTTTCGAGAAGCAATTACACACTTTTGAGAAGGTAGAAAAATATTTTCCTCTAAGGTCCCAATTCTTCAAATATTCTCTGTACTTTATTACAGCCTCAGGTTTATACATGCCTCAAGAGCCAGTGATGATTATTAGAGGCAAGAGCATTACCAGATCCCTTTAGAACTTTCTCCCTTACTTTTGTTAAAGAAAAAAAAAGTTTTAGTCTCTTAAGCCTTTAGCAAAAGTAACAGAACTCACAGTTTTTAACTGTGGGGAGGGAAAATAGTGAAAGCATTCCAAAACTGGACAGAAGATTTTCTTTTCATTTTTACTGAAACCATGGCATAATCTGTCCATTTTGATTTTGATAAAATAACCAAAGTTCTAATTAATTTCTAAAAGCACATTCATGTGATTTTTCTCTAAAAGTAATGGAATTAAGGCAAGAAGTAAACAATGGAGCATTTTTATAAACCTCTTCTTAATAATTCTTTCTACGAAGAAAGTTAAATTTGTCCAGTGACAGTTTTCTGTTTCAGAACTATATTCTTACAGGATAAACTTTTGTCAGCTAATTTGTACTTACAATAAAGTTCAAAAACACTTGCAAGGGACCTTCTGATCAACCTTATGAAAATATAAGGGGGCAACTTTTTTCAGTTCTGGAATCACAATGGCCCACCTGGATCATTTTCTTCTCCATTACCATATCAATCAGGAGCATATAGATATTTTAATTTTTGCACACAGGATTTTTCCCATTAAAATAATACAAAATTGGGGTATTACTCATCTGATTCATCTAAGGCAATGCTACTGTATTCTTAAAAAGTTAGAGATATACATTTTTTTAATTTAGCAAAAAAATTGAAACACTTTAAATATTTCTGGAATTTGTCTAGTTTTACAAAGTTTATATTTCATTCAGAAACAGTGCATTAGATAGTCCTTTTTTTATTTTTATATAGCAGATTTACTGAGATAACATACATATAATAAAATGTGCCCACCTAAAGTATAATATTCAGTGACTTTTAGTATATTTACAGAGCTGTGCAACCATCATCATAATCTAATTTTAGATCATTTTCATCAATTTAAAAAGAAACCTCATACCAATTAGCAGTTTTAGGCAACGTCTAAGCTACTTTCTGTCTATAGATTTTCTTATACTGGACATTTCATGTAAATGGAGTCATACAATATGTGCTCTTTTGCCACTTGCTTTTTTCACTTAATATTGTGACTTGTTTTTGTTTTTTTTGTCACAGCTTCTTTGACATTTAAGCTATATTGCATACAATTCATTCTTTTAAAATGTACCACTCAGTGATTTTTACTATATTCATAGAGTGTGCAACCATCACCACTAATTAATTTTAGAAAATTTTCAGCACCCTGAGAAGAAATTCCACACCCATTAACAGTCATTCTCCATTCAACCCTTCCTCAGGCCCTGACAACCACTAATCTACTTCTTTGTCTCTACAGATTTTTCTGTTCTGGATATTTCATATTAGTTGAAATGACACAAGGTCTTTTGTGATTAGTTTATTGAATATTTTCAAGATTCATCCACGTTGTAGCATGTATCAGCACTTCATTATTTTTATTTGCATAATACAGTTTAAGTGTGTGAATATATCATGATTTATTTATCAATTCATCAGTTAATGGACATTTGAGTTATTTGCAATTTTGGTCTGTTATGAATATTGCTGCTATGAACTT
Source organism: Globicephala melas (assembly GCF_963455315.2). NCBI lineage: Eukaryota > Metazoa > Chordata > Mammalia > Artiodactyla > Delphinidae > Globicephala > Globicephala melas. The sequence continues at coordinate 100,653,418 of NC_083317.1, forward strand.
TCATGTATAAGTTGTTGTGTGGACACATGTTTGCATGTCTCTTCTGTATATACCTAAAAGTGGAATTTCTGAGTCAGGTGTTTATTATTACTAAGAATTCGAGGAATAGGAATCTTCAATCACTATGGTCTATTAGCTGGTAAGTTCCCTCTCTGGTTAGTCTTGAAAGAGTGCATGTCTAGGGTATAGGCGTAGTTTTCCAGACCACTAGGGATGACTATGATTTTAACAGGGTCCTCTTTGATGGTCTGTTTCCCTGATTTCCTAGCTAAACTTCTTGCTGGTCTGCCTCTATTGGTATCATACCAAGCTGTTACCCCCCAACTGATTGCTAGCTGATTGCTCTACTGGTTTCATCAACACACCTTGGTGCATAATTTGCTCCAAATAGAGCTGCTTCCCTCAGGTAGAGCATGGTGTTATCAGTCTTTGAGCCTTGCTTCCCTAACCTGTGCCTCACCTCTTCCCTTACAGGACAGAACCGCTAGTCTATGAAGCAAGTTTTGAAGGTGGAATTTACCTTTCCCTGTGTGTTCCAACAAGATCCTATCTAGGGATTAGGATCTGTGTATGTGAGGAAAGACTGGTGCTACCACCCAGCTGTCCATCTCCCACCACGAAAGATTGTCCCCAACATAGAGCTGTAGGGAATTGGGGGACTACACTCTTTACTAGCTGCCTTGCCAGACTTTCCTTAGAGAATGGCAATTGGGGGTGGGAAATGAGAGCATTGCCTGCCTGCCATCATCCACCTAATATAGGTCTTTTGCAGGGTAGAGCTGTGGAAGATAGGATCTATCACTGGTTTCTATGCTGGGATAGCTTTTCCACACCACAAATTGGGTGCAGCACCCAACTTGAAAGCCAATGCCTTTCACTCTTATTACTAAATTTCCAGAGGCCTTGAATAAATCCTTTTCAGTCTGTTGCAAGTCAAATCTCCAGAGATGATGAATGATCATCTTTGCTAATTTTGACCAGTTTATAGATATCTCTCTGGGTGAGACCTTCTGCCAAACTGCTCATGCTGCCATTCCATTAAGCCACACCTGGGTATTTCTTTCTAGTTCCAAATGCCAAGTTAGATCAAATTATAATGTTTAAAATAACTATGATCTGTCATAAGTGAGAAGAAGAATCTCTAAATAACCTTTAAATAACTGGAAGAGGTGGGCAGGCAGGAGGTTGTAAATAAAGTATATATTTTTTATGATTACTAGTCTTCTTCCACAAAAAATCATAATTATTCATGAGCTCTTTTTTTATTTTGAAGGAGCAGGGTGTTAATTTCTCAAATTTCTTGCAGCAAAAATAAGATCTTCTATATTTCCAACCTACTTGATTTTAAATTACTCCCTTTTCTTGGTCCCTTAAATATAAAATGAATAAAGTAAAACTTTATTATATTATAATGTATATTTATAGCACTTGTCCATAAAATATGTCCTTACTAGGATGATCCAGGGTTTTCATTAGAAATTCAGTTGTTTTTTAACTTATGAATACTCTTTTTATTCAGTGAAACTTAGTAAAAAAAAGAATTAAACTAGACTATTTTATATCTGAATTCATGTTTGAACTTTAAAATAAGGAGGTCTTACTTTCATTGATCATATGGCATTATCTTCACGGTTGAGAGTTTAAGCTCTTTTCATTGTTTTTCATTGGTTCTAAATAATTCCACTTTTACTATTCCATCAGTACTCTAATTATAGCAATTTAATTTAAAAAATTCTCACTGAATGCCTACTATATGTGAGGTTCTAAGCTAATTAAAAAGGAACAAAGTATAGCTCCGACCCAGTAATTTGTACTACCTAAAAGGAAGTATGTAAATTAGTTTAAAATAAATTAATATGATAGTGCTAATGGAAACTGAACATAAAGCACTGTGACAGTTCACAATAGGGAAAGATCACATCAGACTGCGAAGCTCAAGAAAAAAAACTCAGTGTATTTGATATGTATTATTCATCCATCTTTCAGCTCCTGCTGAGCAAAGGGGTACAAAATAGAGAGAGATCACAGAGATAGAGACAGAGATGAGAAAGAGAGAGATAACAAACGAGATCATACTTGGTACTTCAGAGTAAGAACGTCTGGGCATATTTTTGTTAGGTTAAGTTGGAAAAGAAGAGCTCTGCAGGGAGGAAATTCTAACAGCATACATGTTAAGGCACAAGGATGGAGTCACAAACCATTGTGCCTTTGGAATCCAATGGGTTAATGTAATTAAATGGAGTGGGCCACTTATAACACAATAGGGAGAGGTGGGCATGTGCCTGAAAAGGATGTAGATTTTACTCTTAACCAGACAACTATTTTCATGCAGTAAATATATATGTTTCTAAGACACATCATATTCAGATCCTAGTCAGTGACCTCACATTGATCTTCAAGAGTCAAGAGAGCTTTCTATACAAAAATCTATGGTTTAACATTACAGTAAGTGTTTGGTAAATATTTGAGAAAAATCTGTATGCTCTTTATTGTGGTAAAGGAATTTCTTGACAAAAGTCAGTTCAAACATTTGGGAATTTAAGAAAGAAAATTTTGTTCTTACAGATCACTCACAATGTAAAAAGTAAATCTAGTAGTGAACAAAATGCTGATGTGAATGTGTCTGTGTTATAATAGTTTATAAAATAGTTTATAAAACACAGGTGTACCTTGAGTCATTACATCTCAATACTATAGATATCCTATCTTGATTCTCAGGTTTTTCAAGACAAATTTCTATCTACAGTTCTTATTCTTCTACTCCCAACAAAATAAAACAAAACAAAAACCCTCTGGGTCAAAAAAGATCCTCTGACCATATGTGAGATTAAATTCTAAAATAAATTCATATCTTTGATACTTTCCCATTACACAAAACATTTACTCAATAAAAAACTTATGCTTCGTAACTCTTTTTACATTAAAAATTTCAGTGATGAAAATTATCTGAATCTTTGTGGTATTAAATATATGAAGGCCTTCAATTTGTTGACAATTATCAAGATTTGTATAATTAAATAAAAATTAAATTTATACTGTATTTTTTATATTATATTCAGCATATTCATGATAAATGCTCAATTACTATTATATGTCAATTAATTAATAAGTAAAGAATATATTCGATATTTTATTATCTTAAGGGTATATATTTTTAAGTATCACACATAATTCATATTTGCATAAGGCAAAGATCCATACAGTATTTAAATCTGGAAAGACCAAATTTTAGAGAAACCCTAAACAACCCTTTTTTTTTTCAATATTTTTCCAATATCTAATTACAAGATATTGTTAGATATGGGATATCTCAGAAAATGCCTATTAATTACCAAAAAAGTAATTTATTAAAGCTTTATCAAGTACATAATGAAGAGAGTCAGTTTTGTAGTGGCATGTATACATAATCACAGATTTGTTACCATCAAAACTAAACTAAACAGGTTTTGAATATTTGACATTTCAATTGTAGAAATGGGATGCAAAGTTAAGTACTTCATTTTTAAAATCCCAGACTGAAGTGCTCAAAGAAATGGATGTATTTTAAAAATATATGTCATCATCTTGAACAAAACTGAAAAAACTCTAAGAATGGAACACTAACTAATACATTTATAGGAGGACTACTGATGAATGGTGACATTTCTGCTTCGTGTTTCTTCTGGTGGGAACAATGGATTCCTATGCTTCCTAATTAATGTCATGACCACAGAATTGTTTTGCCATGATGCTTGAAAAATCACTGACTCATAGTAAACCTTCACTAAACCTATAGTTGCAGTTGCATTCCCATATCACTATTCTGGAAAGTACCTTCAGTTGTTTGTTTTGGGTTTTTTTTTCTTTTCTTTTTTTCTAACTTACAAAGGTAGTTTCATAGTTGCTATTTTTGAAGAAATATAATTAAAAACAAAATCTCCTCCCAACCTAGAAAATCCTCACGGCAAACGTAGTAGAGAAAGAAAACAATTTTACTATTGAACAAGCTTTTAAACCAGAATGTGCTGTGCATCCCAGGCAATCTGCTAATAGATTGCAAGGATAAAAGAAATGCTACCCTTTATAGAGCCAAGCAGAAATTACCCATTACATGCATGTTCTCAAGATAAACAATTACTAACTCTCAAGTAAGAGAACCTGACAGCAGAATTGGTCATACATAGTTCATTCTAACTTTACCTGATAAGTGAATTGACCCCCTGTGTTACCTAATTGGCTTTATTCCTAGGGAAAACAAACCTCTCATATCTTTATGAAAGAGATAGTTTTGGAACTTGGAACAAGGTGCCCACTTCTAACCTTCCACAGAAACTGGGAGATAAGGGTAGTATTTCCCTTGATGTTTCCAGGTCTTTGAGAAAGGCATTCTTTGGTCATAAAGCTGACAAAAGGTCTCATTTTCAAAAGGGTGTATTTATATTTCTAAAGGGGAGGAAAAACTTACAATTTTAAGTTTTCTAAAGTAAATGCTCTGATAAAAAGGAGGGAAGTGTATCTCTTCCCTTACTTTCAAGAGAGAGAATTAAGCCTCTTATTTTTAATTTGTATTTGCCCTTACACTATATTACAAAATAAATTTATGAAAATTAAAATGTGCACTTAAGCAAAAATCATACATCCTATTTTTATTGCGCAATGAAATTGAAGTTATTTCTCTTAAAAACACAATAATAAATATTTTCAGTAAAATATTTTTCTTTTCTCCAAGGACTGATCAACATTCACCGATTACCAAAACTCTTTAAAGTCTTTATGCAATGTGTGTTAATTTTAAAACTCCATTTTTATGAAATCACTAACTATTCTGACAATCCTCAGAACAGGAAAGCCCTAGAAATCTAAAAAGTTGTTTAAAAATTTGGCATTTATAAAACAAATTATTTATCACTGATATTGAAATTGAAATAATGTAGTTTTTTTCTTTTTCTTTAATTCTGGCCAAATTAGCAGTCAAAATATAAGGATAGATGAGCTGTATTATGTGTTGAATAGGTTTCCCCTTGAGAGAAACATTGTAATATAGTTTCCAAGAAGAAATATGATTCTGGGTACATGGCAGGAATAGCACACAGATGGAAACAGACTGGCATCTCATTTTTTCATGTGCCAGCTCCTCTTTAGTAACAAAAAAAACTATATTATCTTAGGGGTCAATATTTTCAGATTGTCTAGCAGAGAGTCTGCATTGTGACAGATCTATTTGCTTGTTTGTTTTATGCTATTCGTATTCTACAGTGGTATCATGGTATAAAATATTAAATTTAATGTGTCATGTGAGCTTAACTAAATGTTCAGAGTAAGTCAAATATTTGGTTTAACTTAATGTCTTATTTAACAATTTTTATTATGTGAAAATGAAGTAATTGTCAATTTTAGAAAACATCTTTAACTGTTATAGTATTTAGTTTGGATTTGTTGAGGCAACTAAATTGGTCAAATAAAATGGAAGTTAACAAAGTCTTACTAATTCTTAGGCTTTATAGATTATTCAAGGAGAAATTAATTTTAATCAAGGAAAATGGCCAATTCACTGATATCTAGTCGTACCATTCCTAATGTAACAAATTAATTCATACATCCAAAGGCTTACTATGATTTTTTTGTTCCATCCTATTTATTGGTCCTATTATAAACTAGAGAATTTGTCAAAGTGGAAAGATTTAGAAGTATATTCCATGGAACTTATTATTTTCTTGACTGCATACTCTTAAATTTGCAAAGTGTATTTCAACAAATAGTCACAGTAGTTTCTAAACAAAAAAACCCCATAATACCATGTTTGTCAATGGTGGATTAGCCACCCCATTCACATTTACTGTACTAGGAATATTCCACTAGGGGAATAGGCTAAAAAGAACAGAAACATAAAACTCCATTAAAAAATAAATATGTGTTGAATAAATAGACAATAATTACAAAAGAAAATTTTGTAACCTATGTTTTCTTGGTTATGGACTTTTTATTATGATGTTTAACATCACATTCTATAACTTACACTTTAGATTCAATAACAATCCTAATTTCCATAAAATACCTTTATCCAAGATATACTACAAGTCATAATTGCCTATGTTCTCTGAAAGAATTCAAAATGTAGTGAAGTAAGGTTAATTTCTTATTGAGTAGGGTTTGAAGATTCTAATTAAAGTTCAGGGAGAGCAGCCAAAATTTCTGGCATGTGATCTACAGAAATACATGCACATTATAGTTAAGTCAAGTGGTATTAATTTTTTGTTTATAATGAAGATGAGATGGAATTGAAGATAAAGCCAGTCATGTAGAGGGGATAATCTTACCAAATATTTCTCAAAAATTTCTACTTCATTAATGCCAACATTTTCCTATTTCTCCTACTCCAAGAGAAAATTAAGTTCTTATTCATCTGCATTAATAATAGCAATAGCTAAATTTAAGACCTAATGGCTAAGATGCTTAACCTTGAGCTTTGTATGATAGATTTTTTGTTTCAGTCTATATGTGAAAACATTAATGTGCTATTAATATTAGGCTCATGAATTGACAGATTTCAAATATTATGCTAATTTGACATCAATATCTTATCTGAATTTATTTTATTTTGTTATAATAATAAAATTGAGTGTAAAAATCCATCATTTTAAGAAAAGCTAAAAATTTCAAACACAGGCAAACAATCAATTTTTACCTAAATTTTAAAATATGAAAAATATGTCAAAATAGGTTTGAAAACTTCTACTGTGGTTAATAGACAATTCATGATTTCAGAAGCTTGTGTGTCCATGCATTGTTAGTTTCGAATTTATGACTTAGCTGCACTTATTTTTATGTAAGGAAGACTGAATTAATTATAAAACACACAAGTTAGATATTTCAGATTTTAGAAATAATGGCAAATGGAAACTAATCATGTTATTTTAATAAAGAATGACAAGTAAAACTCCAAAGTAGTAATTCTGCACTTTTTCCCCCCAATATCTCTGTAGTGTATCCTTCTCTGGCTTCAATCGTTGCTCCTTTTCATTTGAATTCCTGAGGCCCTAGACTCCCATCTCTCTACACCCACTCTTTCTGAGATCACACATTCATAGCTTTAACTATTACATCCATTGTGAATGACCTCCAAGAAACCCAACTGCTCTAAGTTCCCACTTATCTTTTTCACAATGTCTAGAAGATTGTAAAAATCATCATGTATATGTCCTTCTACTTCAAAGACAACACAAGAAAAATTTAGGAATCGTTCTCAGCAAACTACCTTCCACACAACAATTCTATGATTCTGTAAATGGCATCACTTTATGTTTGTTCTTCCTTACTTTTAATATGTCACAAATATTGCTACTTCTTTCTAATGAATTCATCCTTTCATTTCTCTTTTTACTGTTGTCACCAATTGCCTAGGTCCACTGCATCCTATACTTTACAAATTGATTTTCACAATACTACCTCTTTCACTCTCTTAACTATTCTGAAGGCATCATTAAAAAAAAAAAGCACTTTATAAAAGACTATTTTACTGGCTTGTTCATTTATTCAAAAAATCTTAATCACATATAACAATAAAATATGCCATTTACTGAATCATTATATTCCATACACTGTGGTGGACATTTAGAGTACATTATCATATTTAATGGAATAATGGAAAGACAAAAGACCCTGAATAGGCAAAACAATCTTGAGAAAGAAGAACAGAGCTGGAGGAATCATGCTTCCTGATATCAGACTCTACTTCAAAGCTACAGTAATCAAAACAGTATGGTACTAAAACAACAACAAAACAGTACGGTACTGCCACAAAAACAGATACATATATCAGTGGAACAGAACAGAGAGCCCAGAAATAAACCCATGTGCTTATGGTCAGTTAATCTATGACAAACAAGGCAAGAATATATAATGGAGAAAAGATAATCTCTTCAATAAATGGTGCTGGGAAAACTGGACATCTACATGTTAAAGAATGAAATTAGAACATTTGCTAACAGCATATACACAAATAAAATCAAAATGGGTTAAAGACCTACATGTAAGCCTGGAAACCATAAAACTCCTAGGAGAAAACATAGGTGGGACACTTTTTGCCATAAATCATAGCAATATTCTTTTTGGATGTCTCCTAAAGCAAAGGAAATGAAAGGAAAAATAAATAAATGGGACCTAACTGAACTTAAAAGCTTTTGCACAACAAAGAAAACCATCAACAAAATGAAAAAATAACCTACCAAATGGGAGAAAAGATTTGCAAATAATATGATCGATATGGGGTTAATATCCAAATTGTATAAACAGCTCATATAACTCATCATCAAGAAAGCAAACAACCCAATTTAAAAATGGGCAGAAGTCCTGAGTTGACATTTTTTCCAAAGAAGACATACAGATGGCCAACAGGCACATGAAAATATGCACAACATCCCTAATCATCAGAGAAATGCAAATTAAAACCATAATGAGATATCACCTCACACCTGTCAGAATGGCTAATATCAAAAAGAACACAAGGGAATTACCTAGTAGTCCAATGGTTAGAACTCTGTGTTTTCACTGTCGAGGGCCTGGGTCAGGGAACTAAGATCCCATAAGCTGTATGATGTGGTCAAAAAAAAAAGAAGAAGAAAAAGAAAAAAAGTACCCAAATAACAAACATTGGCAAGGATGTGGAGAAAAGGGAACCCTCATACACTGTTGGTGGGAATATAAATTGGCAGTGCCACTGTGGAAAACAGCTTGGAGGTTTCTCAAAAAACTAAAAGTAGAACTACCATAAGACTCAGCAATTCCACTCCTAGGTATATAACCAAAAAAAAGGGGGGGGAAAAAACCCCCAAAAAACAAAGCAGTAATTTGAAAAGATACATGCACCTCAATGTTCATAGCAGCATTATTTACCATTGCCAAGATATGGAAGCAAACTATGTGTTTATCAACAGATGAGTGCATAAGGAAGATTTAGGGAATATAGCTAACATTTTATAATAGCTATAAATGGAGTGCAACTTTTAAAAATTGTGAATCACTATGTTGTACACCTGTAATTTACTTAATATTGTACATCAACCATAACTCAATATAAAAAATGTAAAAACAAAGCTAGTTTATCATATTTAAGTCCAACCTTTTGAACTAAGTATCATTATTGCAACTTACAGAGAAATTTTTAGCAGCTCAGTGAAGTTAAGCAACTTAAAAGGTTAAGTAGCATATACCAGGACCCAGTTAGTAATGCAGGTCTGTTAAATACTCTCCCATATTGTACAAAGGGCTTTTTATTCCCGACTTCAACAAATTTGGCTTTCTCTTTTTTGTAAAGTGTGGTTATCAAAGGTAATCTTACAACTTTTAAGCAAATGTAAAAATTTTGTTAAACTCATTAATTAATGAGGAAATTAGTAAGATGTCATGACTGGTTCAAAGAGCATCTGAGAAGCTAGGTTATACAGACAACAAAGAAATGTTGTTGTCTGTGTAATTTCTGAGTTATATATGAAATAATTTGATGTCTACAAGGCCATATCTTATCTCTTTAAGGTTATCTGTTCCACTGAACTGAAATTATTTACATCTCTGTTACAGAAATACGTACAAGTTAGCAAGTAACTTCAAAAAGCCTAGAATCTTTCATCAATAATAACTAATGGGGCTTCCCTGGTGGCGCAGTGGTTGAGAGTCCGCCTGCCGATGCAGGGGACACGGGTCCAGGAAGATCCCACATGCCGCGGAGCGGCTGGGCCAGTGAGCCATGGCCACTGAGCCTGCGCGTCCGGAGCCTGTGCTCCGCAACGCGAGAGGCCACAACAGTGAGAGGCCTGCGTACCCCAAAAAAATAAAAAACAAAAAACAAAAAACAACTAATGACATAAACAAAGTATATTCCCCTAGACTGGCACAGTGCAATAGAAATATTTCAGGCTACACATAATTTTTATTTTTAATAGACTTATTAAAAATAAATAGATAAAATTAATTTTAGTAGCACATTTTATTTAACCCAATATTGTCATTTCAAACATCTAATCACTGTAAAAAAATAAGAAGATATTTTGAATTTTTTTCATACTAAGTCTTGGGAACCAGGTTTGTTTTTTAACTAACAGCTCATCTTATCTCAGACAAGTCATAATTCAAGTGCACAATAGCCACATGGAGCTCCTCCTATCTTATTAGACAGCATGGCCCTAGATAATCTTCGTGCGACCTCTTGCCCTATGTGATATGTCACCCATATTTTATGGCCTTATTTACAAGTTTCAGACAGTTTTTTCAAACAGGATAAACTTTTAACACCCTCCATGAAGTAGAAAATCCTAACTCTCCAGGAATTACTTACCACCCTTAAAACTCAGGTCTACTCAACTCTGACTCATCATACAAGGCTGGCCTTTTCTCACTGAACCTTCATCACTTGTATGGTTATTCCATTACAAAAGGTGAATTTTTTTTGAGTGCTAATTGCTCTTTATGCATCATCTCACAAGCTAGGTACAATATTATTCTTATTTTATAAATGAGAAACCCAAGTCATGGAAAGTTAAAAAACCTGGCCAAGGTCACAAAGATAGCACATGGTAGAGCTGGGATGCCAACCCAGGCACTGTGTCTGCAAGGCTTTTCTCTGAATGTTTCTTCCCTGCTATAATACTTTAGTATACCAGTCCAGCCAATATTAAGAGATAGTTTCCTGGGCTTCCCTGGTGGCGCAGTGGTTGAGAGTCCACCTGCCGATGCAGGGGACGCGGGTTCGTGCCCCGGTCCAGGAAGATCCCACATGCCGCAGAGCGGCTGGGCCCGTGAGCCATGGCCGCTGAGCCTGCGCGTCCGGAGCCTGTGCTCCGCAACGGGAGAGGCCACAACAGTGAGAGGCCCACGTACCGCAAAAAAAAAAAAAAAAAAGAGATAGTTTCCTGGGCCTGCATGCATGTTTATAATGAGTGTCACATAATTTAGCACTTACTTTTAAATAATTGCTAAAGCCAAGCCTTTTGTTTTCCTATTTTATTATAAACCCTACAAGGACTAGGGCCATGATGTGTTTTCCCCAATAGCATGCATTGCACAGAAAATATGCTGGACGTGTAATTTGATGACTATTGTCATTACAGTTGCTTACTGTCTCCTTTAGAACTGATGCTTATGTTGCCTGCATTAAAATGCCAAATGGTATAACTTCATACCAGACTGAACTATGTATGATCAGGGAAAATATACCCTGCAAGCAAAATATGATGCAGTAAGTCAATCAATGGTCATGAAATTGCTTCAAAAGGTTTTCAGTAAAAAGGAATCAAGAATATTGAGAAAACCAGAACTTGGTGGGAGCATTTTTCTCCCTGCTCTTGGGTCTGTACTTGAATTCTGATTGGGTAATGATGGAAAATAGTTGTCAAGTGTGGCATACTAGGCAAGGGTGTTAAAGGAAATCAATGACTATGTAAGTAAAGTGATTAAACTTAAACACATTTTATCACTTAGCCATTAACTTTAAGAATCCACACTGCTTCCTTAAGGTTCCACAATTTACTTAGTATCTAGGGAACACTGATTACATTTTATGGTACCAAAGGATTACCAACAAAAGCAACTCTTTACTTGCCAAAATCTTCTATTGACTTCAAGTAAATTGGAAATAAAAGGAAAATTATAATATAAAAACTTTGGCAAATATATTTTAACCACTTGCTCTATGTAAACACAGAAGATATTTTTTAGTAATACATCTAGAAAAAATAGAGCAATATACAAATGATTTAAATTTTGTTATTGCTAATATATGGTGGTCCAATACCCAAGGTCAGTGTTTCTGAAAATCTTTATTCTTTTAGAACTCAGTAAGTATGTTCTCAGAAATTTTAAATTTAAATCATAGGCTTATATAGGTGTACTTGCCCAGATTAGTCAAAAATTCACTAGATCATAGATGTTTTAAAAATAAATGATTGAAATACACATATTTGTAAATGTTTTTACTGAAAAGTGAATTTGTTAGGGTTCAAGAGTAACATCTTGTGAAAATGAAACTATAAATTCTTTTTAAATAATCTTTCCAATGGCAATTAGACACATCAGTATGCCAGGATAAGAGCAGTTTGTTTTTCAGACTACTAATTTCCTTAGTTTATGACTCTTTAGCTGACTTCCAAGGCTATTATATTAATTTTATATTTCTAAATTTTTAATTTACTATACAGTGTGTGTCATATTAAATTAATGAACTAGTCACTAAAAAACTGAATATAATACATATTATTTAACAATGGCTTAAAAATGGTAGTTTTCATGCAGAAACATTCCCTTAGCCAAAAGTTTTCTTTCTTTTCTTCAGCTAACAACTTTTGTTCTAGATTCTGTAACTGAGATGATGATGCCACTATATTAATCGTTGATCTTCCTATTATCTTACAAATCTTGGATCACAAATATTCTTACTTTTACAGTTCTGAATACTCATTTTATCATGGCTTATACAGTATCATTTGAAGTGTTTAAGACCCAGATAAAGCAAAGGAATATAGGAAAACAAAAAATGAATTATACATAGAAACTTGCTTATTGACTTGAGATTTTCATGAAGGTTTCCAACGTGACCTTCTCTGTAAGTGTAAAATGTAATTCGTACAAGTTTGAAATAGTTTTTAACTCAAGGGAGATATGTGTCAAAGAATACCATGTGCAAAATTTAGCATAATTTTTGAAAATCTTAATAAGTTACAAATTTCAAGGAATAATCCATTTTTGGTCTGGTTTCTTCAGTTTGATGTATTCTGTTTTTCAAAACTGTACATATATGTCACATATCAGATTTTAACTTGTGATTAAGGGAAAATTCTTGATCATTTTGTTTTAACTGTGAAGAATATTTTATTGTGAAAATTTTATAAAAAATAGGTGATTCTTATAATATTTGCTTCTTTCTAGGAAGGAAAATAACTATTTATTATTTATGATTCTTGATACACACCTTTCCTACTCCCCTAATTTCCTTTTTCCAAAGACGTTGAGAATACAAGAAACTAAAGGCCCAGAGAAAATGTGTTAATCTATAATTCAACATTTTTTAAAAACTTAATAATTTAATTTGATTGAATTTTATCATGAAGTTTGACCTTCAAAAACAATGTTTTTAAAATTATAGAAATAATCATAATTCCATGTGTTTTTTAAAGTGGAATTCTTTTGTCTGGCAATGGCTTATGTTTTTATTTTTTATTTTATTTTATTTTTTTAGCAGAGGACCAGTGGGCACAGCACACCCTCTAGTTTTTTTGTTTTGTTTTTTTAAATTTATTTTATTTTTGGCTGCATTGGGTCTTCGTTGCTGCGAGCAGGCTTTCTCTAGTTGTGGCGAGCAGGGGCTACGACTCTTTTTGGTGAGGGGGCTTCTCACTGCAGTGGCTTCCCTTATTGTAGAGGACAGGCACTAGGCGCACGGGCTTCAGTAGTTGCAGCACGCAGGCTTCAGTAGTTGTGGCTCGTGGGCTCTAGAGCACAGGCTCAGTAGTTGTGGCGCACAGGCTTAGTTGCTCTGTGGCATGTGGGATCTTCCCGCACCAGGGCTCAAACCCGTGTCCCCTGCATTGGCAGGCAGATTCTTAACCACTGTGCCATCAGGGAAGCCCCTGGCGTATGTTTTTAAATTCTTTGACATTGCAAACACATTCATAGGAGTTATGAATATTAAAGTGAGGAATGTTTTAACAGATGGTTGGTACAACACCTAATCCTTATTTAGAGTAACCTCTTTCACTATAATTTCGCTCTGCATCTGTTGAGAATGTGATCATTCAAGTCCTTGTTTTGTTTATAAGACAAAGGGTTGGGCATTGAAGTGAGATGCATTGAGATTTCAAAATTTAAAACCCTTTTAAATTAAACAAATAAATATATTCAGGATGACTCATGCCTTTTCTGACCAAGTTTATGTGTTAGAGGAGAACAAGGGTAATATTCCTGTGAAAGACCAAAGACATTCTAAAATGAGTAAAAATGTGGGAAGAAGTTTATACTCACTTAAGTGTGATATAGATATGTATATGTGTGTGTGTACATATATATATATGTACACACACACATATATGTTATGCCTAGGGATGAATATATATATATATTCAACAGCTAGTTTCATTTACATCACTTAAAAACAAACAAACAAAAACAAAATAGCAGAAAATAATATTTTGCATTCATCTCATTGGTTAAAACCCAAGAGTGTAATTTAGTTCAAGATATAAGTTGTAACACTGAAATATTTAGAGAAACAACATAAAACAAATTCTGACTTGAGAAAACAATGCTAATACCATCACTCTTGATACAGTGGGCTAATTATTATCAATAAGTTATATTAGGCTATTGCAAAATTTGTAAAGATTGAATAAACATGCTGTTTTGGATTAAAAGATAAAAACAGAAAAGTCAATCTTGGCTCAAACATTTACAGTTACCCTTAAACATAGGTTTGAACTGTGCGGGTTCACTTACTTGCAGATTTTTTCAATACATACTACAGTAGTACTTATACAATCCATAGTTGGTTGAATCCACTTATACGGAGGGCTGACTATAAAGTTATAGAGGGATTTTCCACTATACAGGCAGTCAGCACCCCTAGCCCCAAAGTTGCCAAGGGTCCACTGTAATTGCTTTGTGATTTGGCTAAGTCACAGAACACTTCCAGTCTCACTTTTCTCATAAGAGAAATGACAGTAATATTTACACTTACTTGTGATGGGTATATATGTACCTATCAAGCCAGGGCTTTCTGGGGAGGCATAAAAGCCCTGTGGGTGTCCATTGTTTCCAATAATGATTATAAGCACCATTATGGAATGCCTTTCTGTACACTATGTATTGTATATAACTAAGTCTAATCTTATGATGTAGGTTTTATTAGTATCATTATAATATTACACTATGAGTAAACCAGGGTATCTCAATAGTGGCAAAATTGACATTTTAGACAGAATAAGTCTCTGTTGTGCAGGGCCATTCTCTGCACCATAGAATGTTTAGTAGGATCCTTGGCCTCTGCTCACTAGGGACCAGTAGCACACATCCCACTGCCCCCACTGCCCTAGTTATAACAAACAAAACTGTCTCTAGCACTAGTGCCTGCAGGCTGTCGGGTGGAGCCAGGTCTTGGCACAATGTTCATGCCTCTGAATGTTCCCAAGTATGTCTGCCACCAGTTTGTATGTCCCCAGGGTGAGCTGAAGCCCCCCACAACCCCCACTGGCCTCTCCAGGAGACTCTCCAAGACCAGCACGTAGATCTGGTCCAGGCTCCCATCAAATTACTACCTCTGCCCTTGGTCCCGGCATGCGTGGGATTTTGTGCCTTTTAAGAGTGAAGTCTCTATTTCCCGCAGTCCTGTGGGGCTCCTGCAGTTAAGCCCCACTGGCCTTCAAAACCAAATGCTCGGGGCCTCGTCTTCCTGGTGCCAGACCCTGGGCTGGGGAGCCTGATGTAGGGCTCAGAGCTCTCACTCCTGTGGGAGAATCTCTGCAATATAATTATTCTCCGGTTTGTGGGTGGCCCACCCGGGGTTATGGAATTTGATTATATCATGAGTCTGCTTCTCTTACCTGTCTCATTGTGGTTCCTTCTTTATGTCTTTAGTCATAGAAGATCTTTTCTGGTAGATTCCAGTCTTTTTCATCTATGGCTGTGTTACCAGAAGGGGGACACCTTCCAGGGCCCAAGAGTGGGCTCTTGTCTAACACTCGGAAATGAATTGCATCTGTTGACAAAGCAAAAGGTTTTATTGGGAAGGGGTGCCAGGGTGGAGAGCAGCAGGGTAAGGGAACCTAGGAGAACTGCTCTGCCACGGCTCCCAGTCTCAGGTTTTATGGTAGTGGGGTTAGCTTTCTGGGTTGTCCCTGGCCAATCGTCTTGCTTGTGCACACATCTGGTCTGACTCAGGGTGCTTCCTGGTGGTGCGTGCATCCTTTAGCCAAGATGGATTCTAGGGTGAGGGTTTCTGGGAGGTTGGCCCACTGGCACCTTCTCCCTCCTTTTGGCCCCTCCCGAATTCTCAGGGTTAGTTTTCAGCACCGAGCTCCTTATCGGGCGAGACCTCCTGTTGTGAGTCATCTCAGGCAAGCGGTTATTATCGAGCCTGGCAAAAAACTGCCTTGGTAAGCAGTTTCGGTCAACAGTTCCCTAACAGTTGTTCTGCAGATAGTTGTAATTTGGGTGTGCTTATGAGAGGCGGTGAGCTGAGGGTCTTTCTGCTCCACCATCTTGTCTGCTCTCTATATTGCAGTTTTAAAGTGTGCCGGAGATCTGTTGGATTTCAATGGTATAACGTATTCAGATTCAAATTTTTTTGTTTTAAATTTCAATAGGACACAAGAAGAACAAGTTCAACAATGTCTTTCTTTAAACAAGATCAAAATTAACTTGAATAATAACTGGTTATCAGGAAACAAAATTGAAACACATTTTAAAAGAGGGAAAAGAAAAACTGGATTTTTAAAAGTGAACCAGACTAAATTTACATTTGTTCAAATGATCAGGTAAGTTATCCCCATCAACATCTACCTCAAAAATACTAAACTGGCCCTACAAGGCAACATGTGATGAAATAGACCTGAAGCTCAGGGCAAAAATAAGTCACTTTAGAGGCTTGAGCAATTTTCTAAGACTGGGGCCCCAAAACTTTCTTGGGCCTAAGAATTGCCTACAAACCGTTTTATGTATGTAAATCCCCAGGTGCCAATGCCAGAGATTCAGATTCAATAGATCAGAGGTGGGACTCAGAAATTTGTGTTTTACTGGTACCTTAGAAAATTTTGATGCAACTGATTTACCAGACTTTGAGAAACTCTGGAATTTCATCTGAAAATAGTCCCAAGCCTAGAATTTCTTGGTAACATCACATTAATACCGCCTTAAAGCTAAAGCTTAACATCTATTCCCTGATATCAAAATGGAGCATGGTTAGGGTTTTGGTTACTAAAAACTCTTAGTGAAAAAGGACTTGTGAATCTATATATGTGCTTATATTTTTGTGAGTGTTATGAATCTATATATGTGCTTATATTTTGTAAGTGTTGTGATTTTTTGACCAAATTAATTTTGTTGAAAAAAATTGCTTTTCAATGGAAAATTATACATTTTCTATAGCATACAGTGTGGATTAATCAGATTATAGCTCTGTTCATTATCTTTGCAACTCTGTCCTGTGTGATACTAACTGAACTGTGTCTACCTCCCTCCCCCATCCAGCTCCCCGGTGGAAAATCAGTTTTGTCTCCATTTGCAATTCACGCAAAATTCCTTTGTTTTATTGGGTGGCCAAAAAGTTCGTTTGGTTTTAAGTAAAAATGAGACATTTTTCATTTTCACCAAGAATTTTATTGAGCAATGTATTCACTAACCGAACGAACTTTTTGGCCAACCCAATATATAAATATGTGCTGTTTTGGCTTTTCTTTTGAATTGGTTCAAACATCTGCCTGTGGACATATATACACTACCAAATATAAAATAGCTAGCTAGTGGGAAGCAGTCACATAGCACAGGGAGATCAGCTCCGTGCTTTGTGTCCACCTAGAGGGGTGGGATAGGGAGGGTGGGAGGGAGACGCAAGAGGGAGGAGATATGGGGATATATGTATACATATAGCTGATTCACTTTAGCAGAAACTAACACTCCACTGTAAAGCAATTATACTCCAATAAAGATGTTAAAAAAAAAATCTGCCTGGTCTCTTGGTATCATATGAGTAAAATAAATTCCTCATTTTTATATCTGTATTGTAATCATAGTTTTACTTTTTCTGAAAATTACCCTTTAACATTTTTGAAAATTTTGCTTCATCACTTTGTAGTACCATGAATTGAAGTTATTTTATTATTTGGAATTTCTTTAGCTGCAAAAGTTGGTTCACAAAGAAGCATAGATCTAGATGGAAGAATCATAGTGTTGTCTGTGGTTTTGTTTTGTTTTGTTTTGTGGTATGCGGGCCTCTCACTGTTGTGGCCTCTCCCGTTGAGGAGCACAGGCTCCGGACGCGCAGGCTCAGCGGCCATGGCTCACAGGCCTAGCCGCTCCGCGGCATGTGGGATCGTCCCGGACTGGGGCACGAACCCGTGTCCCCTGCATTGGCAGGCAGACTCTCAACCACTGCGCCACCAGGGAAGTCCTGTCTGTGGTTTTTTAAATCATAATACTTAATGTTCAATCTGATCCATAAATTATTTAACAGTTTTATTGAATTTAAGCAAATAAACATCCATGGCTTTAAATCAGTTGGTCTCACAAACAAAATAGATAATTAGCATTTCCATAATTTTGAGAAAATCAAAATCAACTGAAATTTTTCTTTTGAAAGAAGTTTATACAGATTAGAGACTTCCATTTAATTTTTTTTAACTTTAGGTTATTAGAGTTTTACGGGTGACTTTTTTTTTAGTTAGAAAGTCATACTTATGGAAACATTTCCAATTTTTTTTCATAAGGTTTCTCAATACAATGATCAAATGCAATTACTATTTCCATTTTAGGTAATGGCAGAAAACTAGTCCTTTCACTGAGGACAACCAGCAATGGTGGAATAAAGTTCTGCATGAAGATTTCAGAAAGTTAAAACAAAGATGCACTTTGTAGACTATAAGGAAACGTAAGCACTGACAGAATGTTTAACTATCAAGCTAATAGTGGGCAAAAAAAAAAAAAAAAAAAGGAAATACTAATACACTATGACGATCCAAAATCTAAAATAAGGAAAATGAAGTAAGGCTTCCAGTAGCAGTACCACAGGTACCAAGTCTTAGAAATGAGGGTACAATTGAAAAGGATAGAATTGATGGGATCAGATAGAGAACAGATTCATAATTACTTAAGAATTTGATTAGTGTAATAAATGTTTGTAAAGTTGAATGGGGAGCTCCAGGAATATGGCGCAAGAGTAAGACGCGGAGATCACCTTCCTCCCCACAGATACATCAAAAATACATCTACACGTGGAACTGCTCCTATAGAACACCTACTGAACGCTGGCAGAAGACCTCAGACCTCCCAAAAGGCAAGAAACCCCCCCCCCCCCACGTAACTGGGTAGGGCAAAAGAAAAAAGAAAAAACAGAGACAAAAGAATAGGGACGGGACCTGCACCAGTGGGAGGAAGCTGTGAAGGACGAAAGGTTTCCACACACTAGAAGCCCCTTCGCAGGCAGAGACTGCGGGTGGCGGAGAGGGGAAGCTTCGGGGCCGAGGAGGAGAGCACAGCAACAGGGGTGCGGCGGGCAAAGCGGAGAGATTCCTGCACAGAGGACCGGTGCCGACCAGCACTCACCGGCCCGAGGGGCTTGTCTACTCACCCACCGGGGCGGGCAGGGCCGGAAGCTGAGGCTCGGGCTTCGGCTGGAGCGCAGGGAGAGTTCGCGGCGTGAACACAGCCTGAAGGGGCTAGTGCGCCACGGCTAGCCGGGAGAGAGTCCAGGAAAAGTCTGGAACTGCTGAAGAGAAAAGAGACTTTTTCTTTCCTCTTTGTTTCCTGGTGCGCGAGGAGAGGGGATTAAGCGCTCTGTTTAAAGGAGCTCCAGAGACTGGCGCGCGAGCCGCGGCTATCAATGCGGACTCCAGAGACGGGCATGAGACGCTAAGGCTGCAGGTGCCGCCGCCAAGAAGCCTGTGTGCGAGCACAGGTCACTCTCCCCACCCGCCTTCCGGGAGCCTGTGCAGCCCGCCACTGCCAGGGTCCTGTGATCCAGGGACAACTTCCCAGGAGAACGCGCGGCGCGCCTCAGGCTATTGTAACGTCACGCCGGCCTCTGCCGCCGCAGGCCCGCCCCGCACTCCGTGCCCCTCCCCCCCCCACCCCCACCCCCGCCTGAGTGAGCCAGAGCCGCCAAATCAGCGGCTCCTTTAACCCTGTACTGTCTGAGCGAAGAACAGACGCCCTCAGGCGACCTACACGCAGAGGCGGGGCCAAATACAAAGCTGAACCCCGGGAGCTGTGCGAACAAAGAAGAGAAAGGGAAATTTCTCCCACCAGCCTCAGAAGCAGCGGATTAAATCTCCACAATCAACTTGATGTACCCTGCATCTGTGGAATACCTGAATAGACAACGAATCATCCTGAATTGAGGACATGGATTTGGGAACAACGATATATATATATTTTTCCCTTTTTCTCTTTCTGTGAGTGTGCATGTGTACGTTTCTGTGAGTGATTTTGGCTGTATAGCTTTGCTTTCACCATTTGTCCTAGGATTCTGTCTGTCCATTCCTTTTTTTTCTTTTTTAAAATTATTTTTCATAATAATTATTTTTTTATTTTAATAACTATTTTATTTTATTTTATTTTATCCCCTTTCTTTCTTTCTTTCTACTTTTTTCTCCCTTTTATTCTGAGCCGTGTGGATGAAAGGCTTTTGGTGCTCCAGCCAGGAGTCAGTGTTGTGCCTCTGAGGTGGGAGAGCCAACTTCAGGACACTGGTCCACAAGAGACCTTCCAGCTCCATGTAATATCAAACGGCGAAAATCTCCCAGAGATCTCCATCTCAACACCAAGACCCAGCTTCATTCAATGACCAGCAAGCTACAGTGCTGGACACCCTATGCCAAACAACTACCAAGACAGGAACACAGCCCCATCCATTAGCAGAGAGGGTGCCTAAAATCATAATAAGGCCACAGACCCCACAAAGCACAACACCAGACGTGGACCTGCCCACCAGAAAGACAAGATCCAGCCTCATCCACCAGAACACAGGCACTAGGCCCCTCCACCAGGAAGCCTACACAACCCACTGAACCAACCTTAGCCACTGGGGAAAGACACCAAAAACAACAGGAACTACGAACCTGCAGCCTGCAAAAAGGAGACCCCAAACACAGTAAGATAAGCAAAATGAGAAGACAGAAAAACACACAGCAGATGAAGGAGCAAGGTAAAAATTCACCAAAC
Organism: Globicephala melas; assembly: GCF_963455315.2. NCBI lineage: Eukaryota > Metazoa > Chordata > Mammalia > Artiodactyla > Delphinidae > Globicephala > Globicephala melas. The sequence continues at coordinate 100,674,310 of NC_083317.1, forward strand.
CTAACAAATGAGGACAAAATAGGCAGTCTACCTGAAAAAGAATTCAGAATAATGATAGTAAAGATGATCCAAAATCTTAGAAATAGAATAGAGAAAATGCAAGAAACAGTTAACAAGAACCTAGAAGAACTAAAGAGGAAACAAGCAATGATGAACAACACAATAAATGAAATTAAAAATACTCTAGAAGGGATCAATAGCAGAATAACTGAGGCAGAAGAACGGATAAGTGACCTGGAAGATAAAATAGTGGAAATGACTACTGCAGAGCAGAATAAAGAAAAAGGAATGAAAAGAACTGAGGACAGTCTCAGAGACTTCTGGGACAACATTAAATGCACCAACATTCGAATTTTAGGGGGGCCAGAAGAAGAAGAGAAAAAGAAAGGGACTGAGAAAATATTAGAAGAGATTATAGTTGAAAATTTCCCTAATATGGTAAAGGAAATAGTTAACCAAGCAGAGAGAAGCAGAGAGAGTCCTATACAGGATAAATCCAAGGAGAAACATGCCAAGACACATATTAATCAAACTATCAAAAATTAAATACAAAGAAAACATATTAAAAGCAGCAAGGGAAAAACAACAAATAACACACAAGGTAATCCCCATAAGGTTAACAGCTGATCTTTCAGCAGAAAGTCTGCAAGCCAGAAGGGAGTGACAGGACATTTTTAAAGTGATGAAGGAGATTGCAACCAAGATTACTCTACCCAGAAAGGATCTCATTCAGATTTGATGGAGAAATTAAAACCTTTAAAGACAAGCAAAAGCTGAGAGAGTTCAGCACCACCAAACCAGCTTTACAACAAATGCTAAAGGACCTTCTCTAGGCAAGAAGCACAAGAGAAGAAAAAGACATACAAAAACAACCGCAAAACAATTAAGAATATGGGAATAGGAACATACATATTGATAATTACCTTAAATGTAAATGGATTAAATGCTCCCACCAAAAGACACAAACTGGCTGAATGGATACAAAAACAAGACCCGTATATATGTTGTCTACAAGAGACCCACTTCACATCTAGGGACACATATAGACTGAAAGTGAGGGGATGGAAAAAGATATTCCATGCAAATGGAAATCAAAAGAAAACTGGAGTAACAATTCTCATATCAGACAAAATAGACTTTAAAATAAAGACTATTACAAAAGACAAAGAAGGACACTACATAATGATCAAGGGATCGATCCAAGAAGAGATATAACAATTGTAAATATTTATGCACCCAATATAGGAGCACCTCAATACATCAGGCAAATGCTACAGCCATAAAAGGGGAAATAGACAGTAACACAATCATAGTAGGGGACTTTAACCCTCCACTTTCATCAATGGACAGATCATCCAAAATGAGAATAAATAAGGAAACACAAGCTTTAAATGACACATTAAACAAGATGGACTTAATTGATATTTATAGGATATTCCATCCAAAAACAACAAAATACACATTTTTCCCAAGTGCTCATGGAACATTCTCCAGGATAGATCATATCTTGGGTCACAAATCAAGCCTTGGTAAATTTAAGAAAATTGAAATCATATCAAGTATCTTTTCCGACAACAACACTATGAGACTAGATATCAATTACAGGAAAAGATCTGTAAAACATACAAACACATGGAGACTAAGCAATACACTACTTAATAACCAAGAGATCACTGAAGAAATCAAAGCAGAAATCAAAAAATACCTAGAAACAAATGACAATGGAAACACGACGACCCAAAACCTATGGGATGCAGCAAAAGCAGTTCTAAGAAGGAAGTTTATAGCAATACAATCCTACCTTAAGAAACAGGAGACATCTCGAATAAACAACCTAACCTTCCACCTAAAGCAATTAGACAAGGAAGAACAAAAAAACACCAAAGTTAACAGAAGGAAGGAAATCATAAAGATCAGATCAGAAATAAATGAAAAAGAAATGAAGGAAACAATAAAAAGGATCAATGAAACTAAAAGCTGGTTCTTTGAGAAGATAAACAAAATTAATAAACCATTAGCCAGACTCATCAAGAAAAAAAGGGAGAAGACTCAAATCAATAGAATTAGAAATGAAAAAGGAGAAGTTACAACTGACACTGCAGAAATACAAAGGATCATGAGAGATTACTACAAGCAACTCTATGCCAATAAAATGGACAACCTGAAAGAAATGTACAAATTCTTAGAAAAGCACGACCTGCCGAGACTGAACCAGGAAGAAATAGAAAATATGAACAGACCAATCACAAGCACTGAAACTGAAACTGTGATTAAAAATCTTCCAACAAACAAAATCCCAGGACCAGATGGCTTCACAGGCAAATTCTATCAAACATTTAGAGAAGAGCTAACACCTATCCTTCTCAAACTCTTCCAAAATATAGCAGAGGGAGGAACACTCCCAAACTCATTCTACAAGGCCACCATCATCCTGATACCAAACGAGACCAGGATGTCATGAAGAAAGAAAACTACAGGCCAATATCACTGATGAACATAGATGCAAAAATCCTCAAGAAAATGCTAGCAAACAGTATCCAACAGCACATTAAAAGGATCGTACACCATGATCAAGTGAGGTTTATTCCAGGAATGCAAGGATTCTTCAATATACGCAAATCAATCAAAGTTATACATCATATTAACAAATTGAAGGAGAAAAACTATATGATCATCTCAATAGATGCAGAGAAAGCTTTCGACAAAATTCAACACCCATTTATGATAAAAATCCTTCAGAAAGTAGGCAGAGAGGGAGCTTTCCTCAACATAATAAAGGCCATATATGACAAACCCACAGCCAACATCATTCTCAATGGTGAAAAACTGAAACCATTTCCACTAAGATCAGGAACAAGACAAGGTTGCCCACTCTCACCACTGTTATTCAACAGAGTTTTGGAAGTTTTAGCCACAGCAATCAGAGAAGAAAAAGAAATAAAAGGAATCCAAATTGGAAAAGAAGAAGTCACTGTTTGCAGATGACATGATACTATACATAGAGAATCCTAAAGATGCTACCAGAAAACCGCTAGAGCTAATCAATGCATTTGGTAAAGTAGCAGGATACAAAATTAATGCACAGAAATCTCTGGCATTCCTATACACTAATGATGAAAAATCTGAAAATGAAATTAGGAAAACACTCCCATTTACCATTGCAACAAAAATAATAAAATATCTAGGAATAAACCCACCTAAGGAGACAAAAGACCTGTATGCAGAAAGTTATAAGACACTGATGAAAGAAATTAAAATATTTGCAAACCATCAGTTTAAATTGGCAAAAATTGTACCCCCATGCTCAGAGAAAACATGTTTCCTTTTGAACACAGCACTTAAAGCTTTGAAAGTATCTGATTCTGTACCCAATTACCTGCACAACTGAAAAAAGAAAAAGGACTTAGTCTTATCTAAAATTACTGCTCAGATTAGATAGAAATTTTCTGGCAAAAAAAACAGTTTATAAAACAGCAAAGCTAAAACTTCATTTCAGCATAGTTTTTGCAGTACTCTATTAATGTATTTAAACATAAATATTTAACAATTATGCATGCATAAAACTAATAATAAAAGATGAAATGTTTGTAATTTATAAGAAACCAAAGTTATAGAAGTCTTTTTATCATTATTACTGTTGTTGTTATTATTTTCCATTAATATTTATCAGTTCTAAATACTATGCTAAATACTATTATTAAAGGAACAACAGCATGAAGACATTGCCTATTTTTATATTCCCATAAAAAGACAATATCTGTGTGTCTAAACCAAGTAACCAATTAAATTATATGTTCACTAATTTTGACTTAAATATATTTAAATAATAAAATATTATTTGTCAGTGTAAAAATAGCAAAGGGATTGGGAGTCTGATAGCCTAGCTTTTGTGACGAGCTTAGATCACACACTTATGCCATCATAGGCAACATTTAATAGTCTTTCACAGATAATAATTGTAGATAATAATAAAGTTCTTGTCTACTTACAAGTTTGCATAAAGTCTTAGTCATTGAACTATACTTAAAAACAAAAGTATTTTACAAATAGAATAGGTAAAGAAATTACATTTTATTATTTTTTTACTTAATTCTAAATTTCTGCTAACTGAAAACAAAGAAATGTATCTTATTGCTAAAGATCTTTTTTTTTTTTTGCGGTACGCGGGCCTCTCACTGTTGTGGCCTCTCCTGTTGCGGAGCACAGGCTCCGGACGCGCAGGCTCAGCGGCTATGGCTCACGGGCCCAGCCGCTCCGTGGTATGTAGGATCTTCCTGGACCGGGGCACGAACCCGTGTCTCCTGCATCGGCAGGCGGACTCTCAACCACTGCGCCACCAGGGAAGCCCTAAAGGTCTTTTTGAAGTATCAGTTAGGCCCAAAGCTGGGAGGTTTTTTTTTTTTTTAACCTGAATGTTAGTAACCAGCATTAGGTCTCATTAGTGGTTTGACCATAAGGTCTTTCAGTTACCTACTTCATATTATTATCATTATCCCAATGAAACATAATATTAAAAATAATGTAATATTTTAATATAAAACTTTTAAATTAATACTTTTATTACATGATTGCATTTTTATATTGCAAAAAATAACGTGCTTTCCTTTGAAGATTGTTAAGAGAGGCACTAAAATATTTGGGGGGGGATTAATAATATGATTAGAATTAAAAAAAAAAAGACCAGGAGGCAGTGTTTTTGACAGTTTACAAGGGAACTATCCTGGATTGTAGGTCTACATAAGAAAGGTTGTAATAATCTCTTATCAAAGGTTGAACTAGATAAGCAGAGATTTTAGAGTGATAAGGATTGGAGTACTTAGAATATAAAGATATACCTAAAGAATAACCATTAGGACAAAACTTGGCAATATGAATACTAGACTCTGTATTTCATTCAAAGATTATTAATATTTGACCTATAAGTACATTCAAGGATTATAAGCATTCAAAAAAACCCAATAGGAATTATACATGTATATGTACTTATATATACATTTTAAGAAAAAAGAAAAATGAAATTTCACAAAAAGGAACTTTAAAAAACTCAGGAATTCCTCTATTTTGTAAGATCAGCATCTTATAATTCATTAAGGAAAACTCTCATAAGTAATCTTTAATATATTTTCTTCACTGAATTCTTATATCTTCTAAAAGCTTCCCTAGCCCCTTAGGTAAAGATTTCGTATCTGGAGCAAATGAAATCTGAAAATCAAATTATGGATTTGACTTCTGATTGAAAAAACTAAATATAAGTGATTCATAGAATTCTATGTTCCACGAAAAATTAAATAGTCTTAGGGTGCAGGCATAATTTGTCACGAGAAGTTGAAAAACTGCTCAATTTTTATATTCATGCATAAAAGTTAGTTATCATTCAATCTAAAGGATCACAGAGTGTAATATAATTATAGAAGAAATTATACATTATATGCTTATACCATGCTATCTGCATTCAAATGTATATCTCCATATCTATATCCATATCTATATTTCTGCATTAGACTGTTAATTTTCAATTAATCACTATGAGGCAAATGTTATAGATGAGGAAAGTGATGCTTAATAAGCTAAGAACTTTTTCCAAACTCACAAGGTATATTAAGAACAGAAACATAATTTGAATCCTAGATATGTTTGCTTTGGAAAGACTTCATTCATTCAACACATATCTATTACATGTCCTCAATGTCCCAAGTGCTTTTTATTCTAGAGGTAAACTGGTGAAGAAGAGAAATTTGTCCCACCCAGCCTTCATGCTCCTTCCCTACCTAGTATCCTGAAGGCTGGTTAAAATGTGCTATCCAATCTACTTCCTCATTTGTTCCAGTGAGGGCACACTCAGCTCTTGTGATAAGGACATTCAGCTACTGCAGCTTGTGGCTGAGGCCATTCCTCTGATTCCCAGTTTATAAGCCTCTTTTACCACACCACAAACTGACAATACAGGTCTTAGTGTGTTTTTAACATTCTGTTAATTCACTCAGTATATAATGTAGGCTTCCAAACAGGTATACTTACTTTTCCAAGACACCCCTGTGCTGCCTCTGTAATGTGGGGAAAAATAAAGTTTCTACCTCATCACAGCTGTCTTCACAAAGGACACAAATCACTGCTGTCAAATTGTCCTTGTGGCAGCACTCATCGATTTTTAAGACAGTCAAAATAAAGAGATCACCCATGCTGTGCTCAGTTAATTTTGCATGTATAGACAAGATGCCTTATAGAACCCAGTGATTAGTTTACAGCTGGTTTAATTAAAGGACAACATGTAGAAGCAGCATTCCTATTTTATTCACATTAAAAAAGAAGACATACAGCTAGTTAAAACATCACAGTATTGCCTAAAATCTCAGTATTATCTCTTGCAAAAGAGACAGAGCGAGGAAAAACACTAAGCAAAACATTGTGTATAAAGGATCTACTGGCATTGGAAAAGATAGAAACAAGAAACATTTCACAGTTATGCTTACTTGATTCTAACAACCAGCCTGAAATTCTTTGATAAAGAATATTAGTTATTAGAATATTTTAAGAAAAAAGGGAACGTTGAAAACACACAGCTGGAACGTGATTCCATTTGTTTCCATGTTGAATCCCCTCCCTCACCCTTAGATCTTTGCAATTGTAACATTCACAGGGAACAAAATTGGCCATGAAGTTAAAATGAGATAGTGCATATAAAAGGCACATGGCTCCTATGGAACAGATGCAAACTTTATGTTAGAACTTTTACATTTTCTGTTATCATTAAGAGTTAGTGATTTTTATAGCTAACAAGAACTAATTTGATTCATCATGCTATAAAATTTCAAAGTAAGTGGAGTAGAGCCACTTGAGTAAAGAGAAACCACTAATTTTCATGGTTTAGGTCAAATTCTAACCTAAAGCAAGATATTTGTGTCTGTTATACTCTGCAGAAAATATGACTACTTCTCACTAAGAAATAAGGGATGCATGCATAGCAATGTAAATGTTTTGCTAGCAATTAAAAAAAATGGAAAACAGAAAATGTGATAGTTTCTATTACAATAAATTGAAGTGCACATACAAAAATAAAGTTGAAATATGCATATATAATGTAACAAAAAGGTAATGACCTTCTCCACAAAGAGTATTTCAATTTTATAACACCCCAGTTTACTTCAATTAAACATAGGTAAAAGATAAAGGAACCCTTTAAAAATACACCAGTACTGGGACTGGGTAATATTGATTCTCATAGTGAATCCTGAGCTGCAAGTAGGTAGAAATATTATATTCATTTTAGCATATTTATATAATTATAATATTTGCACCTATTTTTCTGGCGTGAGTTACAGATTAATTGTATTTCCTAAAAAGGTGAGCAATATTTCATATTTATTCTTTTAGAGTTTTGTGGATTTTTGGTAGGTATATTAGATTATTAGGGTTGCCATAACAAAATACCACAGACATTTCTGTAAGTTTTAGGGGCTAGAAGTTCAAGGTCAAGGCACTAGCAGGGATAGTTTTTCCTTAGCTTGAAGATGACCAACCACCTTCTCATTGTATCCTCACATGGCCTTTTCTCAACTTTCTGTCATCTCTGGTGTCTCCTTCTCCTCTTATAAGGGCACCAGTCATATGGGATCAGGGTCGCACCTTTACAACTTCATTTAACCTTGATTATCTCTTTAAAAGCCCTGTCTCCAAATACAGTCACATTTTGGGTTAGGACTTCAACATACTAATTTCGAAGGGGGTACAATTCAGCTCCCTAGGACTCCCTTTCACTAGGAAAGGGAGAAGCAATTACATTTTAAAATGTTAGTGGGTGGATGTGCAGTAAAAGTTTATCCTTGCTCAAAGAAAGGTTTGACTCTTGACCAGGTCCTGGGAGGTAACTTCTAAGCCCTTTTAATGTCCTGCCTACTTAGACTGTCTTTGTTTACCAGAAGACCTTAGAGTGTGCTAGATAGTCCAAGCTGGCAATGGGATTTATGGTAGAGGCCTAGGGCCATGTGATATCAGCTTGACCTCTGGAGGGGCTGGAGAACTACAATACAAATGATTTTAGTCAAACTTGAAGTTAAAGGCACAGTTTTCCAGCCTGCCAAGCCTGCCCAAGCCTTCTGACCCAAATTGTAAGTTTGGGGCTTTTTCAAAACCATCTTCAGATTCAATAATTTGGAAGAGACCTAAATGGAAAAGTCCTGGAGAGTTACAAATGCAGAGTTTTTACCTTTCTCTGGGTAAGTGTGGCAATACACATGGATTATTGACAACTCAGAAAGCTTACCCAAGCTTCAGTATCAAGAATTTTTTCCTGAGACTTTACTGCCTAGACATAATTGTCTGATTTGCCTCAGTGACTGAACTTAATCTAAAGTCCACTCCAACACCTCCCCCAGGTCAGATAGACATCACATGGCCCAAAGCCCTAGCCCTTTAATCACATGATTGGTCTTTCTTGCCTGTCCAGATCCCACTCTGACACATCTTGTCCCCATAAACTGTCAGTTGTGATCCAAGTGGCCCACTATCAATAACAATGGCACTCTTGGCACTCAGGAAATTCCAAGAGTTTTAGAGGTTATCTCCCAGAAGCCCAAACAAAGGCAAAACCTCTCTTTAGAGGACGGATTCCTTGCTATCCATAGACTGGCCACATGTGCGGTCAGCCACATCTCAGTGCCCAACTCCTAATAAAAAGCCTGAATGTGCGTTTCCCTGGTGAGCAATGCCAAATGTCGGGGCCAAGGGGAGTAAGCACTCTGGGCGCACTCTACTGGGAAGGACAACAAATAACTCCACTACTGGTCTTCCTAGACACTGCCTTATGTATTGCTTCCCTTTGATGATTTTAATCTGTATTCTTTCTGTTTAATAAAATGTAACTTTGAATGTAATGGCTTTTCCGAGTTCCCTGAATTCCTTTAATGAGTCACTGAACCTGAGGGTGGTCTTGAGGACCTCCCCAAAAGAACAGTGAACATATGTGATCTGAAGTATGTCTTTCCCATGGCACTATTTTGAGGATGAGAAAGAAATTGAGAACTATCCCTGTACAATGATTCTTTTGGTTTACCCAGGAGTTACAGAAACTATAATTCCACTAATTATTTTATCACATCATGATAACACAGAAGATCCTGAATCACAATGCTAACTCTCATATTTCCCTTTTAGAAGCAATATATGAGAAGCAAATCAATCTGATAAACCTCCAAAGTTTCCGGCTTGGCAAATCACAGATAATACTTGATTTGCTCACTGTCCAGTTAAATTTAATGACAACACCCATTTTTTACCATTCCTTAGCAACAACAAGAACTTCCAAGTCAGAGATAGCAGGACTTTTCTTAATAGATATATCAAAGAATGTTTCCTAAACCATAAACACTGAAAGAGAGAGCAAATTTAAGCTTAACCTAAAATATATGGTAGATATGAAAATGCAGAAGATGCTAATTTAACTTCAACATGTTCTAAGTCCATATATTTGTTGTCTATAAATATACAAATAGATTCACATAAAATAGTGCTTGTGTATAAAAATATATATAAGTAAGCACTTATACCTATATACATGCCTTTTCAACACTTTACATATATTAACTCACTTAATCTCCACAATAATGCTGTGCCTTAAGCTCAGCATTATTGTACCTGTTTTATAGATAAGATAATTTAAGCATAGAGGTTAAGTAATTTAGCGCACTATTTCATGATAGATAGATTGCAGTTCTTTTCAAATCTTGCCAGCTTGGCCCCAGAGTATAAAATCACCATGCTGTGGTGAAATAAAAACCACATATATTTATATATACAGAAAATTTTGTCCAGAATCAGTATATATCAGTTCAGTGTTTAAAACCAGTAGCATGAGAATTAAAAAATGGGCTCCCACATTTTGTTCCTGTGTGTTTTGGTTCATGATAATAACCTCACTGTGTCTCAGTTTCCTCATTAATAAATCGGTGAAGTCATTGTAATCACTACAGGATATAACATAATGGTTAAATGAGCAAATGCATGTCAAGCACTTAGAAATTTTCCTGGATCATAGTAATCACTCAATAGATATTACACTTACAATCTTATAGCTCAAATTCACAAATAAATTGTAGATAATTCTTAGACAAGGATCTAGTATTGAAATAGCCTCATATAAATTTATTCACATCTTATACAATAGGAAGATTTAAAATCAGAGTATTTGTGAGGCCCCTGTCTTGTAACGTTTTATTTAACTTGAATTTTAAATATGAGTATGCAAACTAGGAAAGGGTCCCAACACATATTATTTCTATATCGTACAAATTCTAAGTATATTTCAGAATCACCTAGCTCCAACTACAAACAAGCATTTCTCTGAATTCAGATATAAGTAGCATGTGGTTCAGCTTTACATTAAATATTGCAAGCTCTTACAAAATTTGACATTCATACATTTGCAAAATTTGATCAAAAATATACAACAAAAAAATCTTATTTACACAAACAAAAGTGGCCTCTGAAAGTACATGACCTTAGCTTAAACATATGCTCATCTCTGCCGAGAGTTTACTTTTGTTGATGAGGTAACAGATTTGACTGAGCAGTTGGGAATCTCCATGGTGCTGATTTGTCCCTCGGGATGGAATCTTATCTAAAGATACAAAGAAGCCAGAATTAGACTTTTTCCATTGATAAAGCTTTAATTGTTGGATGAAAGAATTTCTAAATTCATTGCTTACATAATGCCCATTTCTTTAAAAAATCTAAAGAAGTGATTTGCACTTAGTAGAACTTGAGATATCTGTAGACCTTAAAAAAATGTGATTGGAATAGTAAAAGAGTAAACTAAGACAAGTTAGGACCTGTCAGATCAAGACTAATGGGTGAGGAGACATTGTCAGAGTAGATTCATTCTGGAATATGCTTTACTGCCCAAGAAAGTCAGCGATTTTACAAGCTATAAGAGCACACTTTCAAGGGACACAGCAGTTCAGAGAGAAAAACAGAAACACAATGCAGTGACAATAGATTAGGCATTAGCATCAACATTTTTCAAAGGATAATGGACCATAAAAATCATCATGGAGGACAACAAATAAAGCATCTGTTTGCAAAACATAAGCTATGAAGATCTAAGGCGTGAAAGTACATTCTTTCTATTTGAAATTAAAAATGCTAATTAATGGAGGACAGCATTCCAAGGGGAGCCAGTATATGACCCAAGAAATATAAGGGAAAAACGAATGGACAGGATAAAAATCTTTCCTGTGACCACTCATGATTGAGGATATGTCAAATTGTTTATAGGTGAAATCCTGAAGTTAGAATTAGCTCTATCTAAAACATTAACCTTAGTCAACTGTGTATAAATTTATTGTCACTCTGTAATCGGGTGTACACTGCTCTGTGTGTAATGATATGATTTTAATGTCCATGTTCATGTTGAGGCTGTGAGTCATGTTAAAGTGGCTGAAAACTTCAATATTGAACCATTCTACTTTTCAAAAAGGCTTGGTTTCCCCTTAATAAATAATAGAGTTATAATCAAGTATAGTCTTTTATACTTCACAGAGAAATTGAATGACACTTTTGCTCAAAATGATCCATTTTATATATTTCCAGACTTCAAGGATTCTATGGCTATTATTTCCTAATGTGAAGCAGCTTTGCTCCATTGCTCCTATTTTGTCCTTCACTGTGTCCTTATAGGGCTCTTGATTCTGTCTTCCCTGCCTTTGCACACCCAACGAGAGATTGTCTACGAATGCTGCTGTCACCTGTCATTGAGGTGAATTCAACCCCAAAGAGACAGTTACTAGAAGTGCAACTCCACTGCCAAGAACATGGCTATATTCTCAGAGGTGGAATAATGTAGTGGAAGTTGTACAGGACTTGAAGCACGATCTCTACCTCTGTTAAGGTTAAGACTCTTAACCGGGCATGTTAATTTCATCATTTCAACTTCTGTGAGCCTTCCTTCTTGCAATGTCAGGAGCACCAATTTAAAAACTGCTTTGATTGACTGAACATGGAATTTGCGGTAAAGACATGTTTTCTGGCTTTGTCCATAAAGAAGTCTCTGAAGAAAAGTACATATGATACTATTATATCTCTGTTTTACTTGAAGCAGCTTCATTTTTGATGTCAAAGTTTATCTATAAAGGGTGTGCATTACGCTAAAATTCATTGATTGATAGCCTTCTGTAAAGATATATACCAAGTAATTGCTATATATAAATAGCAGTAGCAATACTATAATAATCCTGTTAGGTAAGGGCATGAATGATGAACTACTATTGACTTTAATGATATGGCTGGCAGAAACTGTCAACATTTTATTCAGATCTATGAGTGAGTTGTGTGTGCATACCTAATTGTTAACCATTTATGAGGTGATAAGGCTTCTCTAGACTGCACTAAATCAAAGTTTATACCACAAGTAACTACAAAGTATTAAATAAATGAGCATGTCAAAGCTCCAAAGTGCTCTAATTTTCACTGGTAGATTTAAGCATGCTGCTGAGTTTTGCACCCATGCAAAAGAGAACTTAATAGTATTCACATGGGAGATTTTACTCTCTGTGTAGATAGTGCAAAAAGCTCTAGTGGGTATTTTATTGGTACTTTCACAGGCAGGTCAAAAGGGTGAAATGCAAAATTATTCCAAAGCAAATATACAAATGGAGGCAATACTTCATGCTGCAATCTCTAGCTCAGGATTGGGAAGGTCATTTTTTCCCCTGATTTAAGAATGTCATACTTAACTTACAGTCAATTGTTCTTTTGCATGGGATCCACTTAATATGCCAACCCTTCTATAATTTTGGATTTCTTTTCTTTGGTTACTTTTGAAATAATTGTGCATTAATATAATACTCTAAACTGCTATTTTCCATTGTTTATAATTCTATTCCTTTAGGGAAAAATGTATCCTTATATCAAGAAACATTTAATCTTCAATTACTGTCCCATGAATACCTCAACAGAGAGGATGAAACAGCATATAGATTGAGGCATATATTAATAGTTCATAGATATATTTAAGGCATATATTATTCCTAAAAATTTCAGTTTTTCAACTGATCTTTAATAAAAATATACAGAGTAGCTGAAGAACTCTGAGATTATGATTTTGGAGTCCATACACTAAAAAAATAAATATATGTCAAAACTAAAAGAGGAAAGGTCAATGAAATATTTCTATTCAGTTCAGTAAAAATAATGCTACAATGTCCTTTTAGAAAAATAAAGAGCAGTTTCTATATAATAACATTCCTTGGGAAACGCTCACAATTTGAAAAGGAATTTTATTTTTTGTAGCTTGGCATCTATTTTCAAGATATATAGAAAGGCAAACGTATATCTTATTGCTACTTTTGCATTGATTTCACTGTGTACATCTTATATAAAGCATTTTCCCATGCTCCTTTGTGATGTTCTTCTCAGACTGTCATCCATAAATAGAAGTGCCACTAAGAGTAATGTGTTAAGAATTTCTGAAGGAGAAGCAAATAGGATTTCCAATATATGGAAATTGGAAAGCACATATTGAAAAATGAGAAAACTTGTAATTTAAGTAACCTGAAGGTTCCGCATCTTTCTATCCAATATTTTCTTTTCTAGGAGAGGCATTTTTGCTAGGAGCAGCAGAGAAACTCATTTTTAAAAATAAGCTGTTAGTGAGGGCTAGCATATTACCATTTACTTAAATAGAAGAGTTTGACTTCTAGTGTGGTTGGATAATCCAGAAGATGGAATATATATATACGTGTGTGTGTGTGTGTGTGTGCGTGTGTGTGTGTGTGTATAAAATGAGATATATAGGATCTATCTATCTAAGTTAGATATATCCTAACTCAAAGATGTTTCATGGTTGCTATTGGAGATTTTATATGTGTGTGTGTGAGTGTGCATGTGTGCAATGAAGAAGAAAGGAAAAGAATAAGAAGTATTTCTTTTTTTCTTAAATGGGAGAATAGGAATTTAATAAGACTACTACCAATCATCTGTTATTAACAGCAGGGTTCACTGGCACTACATTATTTTCAGTAATTGATTAACTTTCTTTGTACACTTGGTATTTTACAGAATCAGTTAAATGGCTCTGCCTATCTGGGTGGAACGTAAAACCTCGAATATTTTGCCATAGCACCATTAAACTTCTCTCATTTCTAACTATCTTGGATGGAGTCCATCCTGCTTGATACAATTCATGTCTTAATCACCAAGAAACATGACTCAAGAGCTCATTTCTTCAGTGACAAATAAAAAATGCCTTATGAGTTTGCAAAGTATAAGTAAAATGGCTTACCAAAGCATGAATATCACATTAAAGCAATGCAATGCTATTAACATGCCACACCTTCACCTTTTTGAGATGAGATCAAGCACAGCTACAAGAAATAGAGCAGAAATCATTTGAATTGAACACATAAAATCTTTCTTCACAGAAATGAGTTAAATAATACAAATAGGGAGTTATCAAGTTTTTTTTTAATAATAAGTAAATGGCAATAGTCAATACAATGCAACTCATTGAAAAAATTTGCATATTAATCTTGGAAATGAATTTTTTATTTTTATAATTAGTTCTTCATTGCTGCTCTCTCTACGCTGAACAGCAAGTTTAAATTTATTGCAGATACAGGGATTACTATTAATATTAAAAACAATTGCTTCAATATACTAAATAATTTTAATCAGCAACAAATTATTTGTGAAAGAGGGGAGGGAAAGATGGTATTCTTGAAATAAAACAAAATAAAAGCCACTCAATAATGTTTTATTGGCAATATTCTACTCATATTGGGCAAATTTTTCCATATTTTACATAATAAATATGTAATGTTAGTTACCTCTCTGCTCATGCACTGATCAGGAGGCTTATTCCTTTTAATTGACAACTAAAGCAATGAATTCTTTGCAGACATACTAGTAAAGCAGGTCATTAGGTTACATATTTTTATCAATGGAAACACATAGCAATAAACCATAAAAGATTCCAGCTTCTTACTTAATATAGTGAAAAAGAATGACTTAAATTCTTACAGGCCGGAAGCCGAAAACACAATCCATATATTAGTATTTACCAATATAAATGTATTGCTAATAGTTGAAGTTACCACGAAAACAGACAGCAGCTGAATTTGTCCTCACATCTGTTCAATTCATTTTACATACTAATGTACACATTTACACACACACTATCTAAGCCTGTGCTAACTACTTGAGTATTACACAAAAATTATAAGACACTGGTACTACTCTTAAATTGGTTTATAATGTCAAGAGAAATCATCATA
Source organism: Globicephala melas (assembly GCF_963455315.2). Lineage (NCBI taxonomy): Eukaryota > Metazoa > Chordata > Mammalia > Artiodactyla > Delphinidae > Globicephala > Globicephala melas. Next base: position 100,689,573 of record NC_083317.1, read on the forward strand.
AAGGGAATATATAATAAAATTAAAAAGTGCATTTACTATGCACTATATTGTGTCTGTTTCAAAAAGGGATTGAAAAGGTGAACTAGATACTTGAATACTTTGAAGTATTCAAAGAAGTTAAAACTATTAGAAATTTGAAACCACCAAAGATTTCCCAGCAGAGAACCCCTTATATGTATGACCTTACTACATAGTATTTTAGTGACATATATGTTAAGTTCCTTAAAATCTGGAAGTGGAATTTAATCTATCATAATATCAATACTATCTAAGTCAAAAGACAGATAGTAGATATTGATCCAAACCAATACTGATAATTCCTCTTTAGGAAACTGTCCCCTGATCCACAGGGGTGGCTCCTCATTAGCCACATTGGTAATGTATAACCCACTCCTTACCCATAACAGTGAGCCTGACTATTGGATTTGGTATTACACTCCTTACTTATGCTAGGCCAGTCAGAATTATTCTCTCTGAATTATTTAATTAGAATTTTTACATTGAGTTTGTGGCAAATGGAGGTATTGGAATATAAAATTTTAAAAATGGAGGAGCTATGGGATAGTCACATTCCTCCATTAATTCAGGAGATAGAGATGCCAAAAAATCTGAGAAAGTTTCAGTTCCCAATTCCAGTGTCTTCTGGGAATCTGGCTGCACTGGAGAGTTTGAGGTCTGAGGAGAACTCATGCATTTTTATATTCAGTTCCCTCTTTGTCTCTACTACTTGACTGGTTTACATTATTTGAAAAAAAAAAAATAAAAAAATATAGGATTATTCAACTGAGTAATGAACATTATGACTTCGGTACAAAAATTTAGTGGCATTTAGAGGGAAGAAATTTAGACGGAAGAAAAACAGAGTAAGTGCAATTAAAATTAGGTAAGGAACTAATAAGTCTCTATTATGAAATTCCTAGTCATTCTCTTTTTGTAGGTTCCCACCCCAAGTAGGAGTCTATGACTGTATTCAATTTGAGTATGGCAGGTATTTATATTTCCTTAAACTATTTTTAATAGTAAATAATAATGAAGCATCTTTATGTCAAACAAAGCAAACAAGACCAGGTCTAATTTCTTTCTCTTTCTATTACATGAAAGCTGTACAAGCTTAGGAAGCTATTTAAATAGTCTAGATGTCCTATCCCGTAACTCTAAAATGAAATATTTGTTTATAATGATATGAGTGGTTTAGAAGAGGCAGTGTTAATATTTGCAAATTAGAATAAAGCCAAAGCTAATTAGTGTGATTATTTGGGAAAATCATTTCTCAATGCTTTTTAAATTAATTAAACTTTTAAGAGGAATTTTTGGTTTACAGAAAAATTGAGCAGAAATTACAGAGAGTTCCATACACCCAGTCTCCTTTCTGCACACAGTTTCCTATTATTTATATCCTGCATTATTGTATTACACGTTATAGTTAATGAGCAAATAATGATACATTATTGTTAACTAAAACTCAAAATTTATATTAGGACTCATCTTTTATGTTGTACACTTCTATGTTTTTTAAAACTTTCAAATGACAACTTTGGCTCAAGGTAAATTCTTAATACATCAGTCTTATTTTTAAAAATTAACATCCGTTGAGTATTTCAGTTCCCCTTGTCTTTTACTATAGGCTTTTACTACACTTAGCTTTGTCTCACATAATATCTGTAAATATGATTTCTTCTTCATGTTTATTCTTGAACCAACAGAGATATTTTTTAAAGTGATGTTTTTTAAATTCCAATGAGTAAGAAAATAATATATTGAGCTCTTGAAAATGAAAAACGACAATGGATAGCAAAATCTTGTTGGATTCTCCCAGTGTCCCATTTATTTTCAGCCCAGATAATGTAACTGTTCAGAACAAAAACAAAACATAGCAAGAAAATCTTTGGTATTTTTGAATTCAGTTGTTTTCTGTCACCCTGGGACTTTCTAATGACCCTTCACATTACAGCTTAAATTCTAAATATCATTATTATTGAATCTTTTGTGAACTACTTAATCTGTTTGAAAGCTGAGACAAATGAGGCCCTCAATACTTAAATGATTTCTATTCCACATGGTGATTTCAAAATGAATGCGAGCTTACATTTAAGAATATGAACCAAGAAACATTTACCATCACAGACTCAGCACATCAACAGGGGAGAATGTATTGTTGTATTTGAGATGTATTTGATATGAGGAACATATGATAGTGACTCTGGCAAAGAAAGGGGAAACAGATTTTAAAGAGTAATAATTGTTTTAGGTTATTTTTGTTAACACAGAAGCAGAAAATACCTTGGAGATTCAGTTTATGGCAATTAATGAACAATACTTTCAAGATGTGCTTTTATAGCGCTGAGCTGTATCTGAAGACTTTTTGCCCTGGAATAAAGGAATATATATCCTTCTCTATGTGCTTCTCAATATTTGACATTGAAAATAGTTTTTGTTCTTCAATTAGAAATTATTAACCATACACTTATATTTCATGGTCTTTCAAGAAACCCCTATGTTGAATGATGCTATTAGAATCCACATACTTCCAACTTTTTCTACTCCTACCTTTGCTTAATATATGTGGTCTACCTTCTGTAAGCTACATTATTGCTTTTATTATTACCAAGTTATTAATGCTATGCTCTCTCCTATGACCAAGTCTTCTGCATTTTTCCCCTGGGTTAATTCTAAATGTTGAAAGAGAAATAAATAGCATTTATCTTATGTGTTTATGTAATTATTTTTTTTATTATTGGATCAAATAGAGTTTTGGGGTTTAATATTTTCTCTATGGATAATATGTCTAGATTTCTGGGGCACTTGAAGGAGAATTTTTCTGGAATCAAGACCAAACTAATTCTTTTTCTCTCTCATTTTTTACATTTTTCATTAAAAAAAATTTACAGTCAGGCCACATTATAATTACCTTGATATTTGAATTATGAATTTCTTTTAAAATATTTGTTTCTCCTGAATTTTACATTTTTGTTAAATATTACTTTTGTATTATTTTTTTTTTAAATGTGTCCATCTTTTAAATCAGGACTCTCCTAGGAATTCCATCCTCACAGAAACTTTACATTCCAGAAACTTTATGTTCTCCTAGATAAGGATGCTGTTTTCTGGATCTCATACCTTCCAATTTTTTTGTTTACTCCTCATTTTGCTGGAGATAACCTTTAGTAACTGCCTCAGAAAGGATATAAAAGAGAAAAATATTTTGAGAATTTTATGTTTGATAATGTTTTTAATCTTTTATATAAAATATCTAATATTTTATATTTTCTCAAGGCTTTACCCTGGATATACACTTCTAAGTTGTAAATATTTTCCCAAAACTTTAAAGATGTTGCTTCCTTGCCTCATTTTTAATTTCCAAGAGCCCTATAGAGTTTTCTGCTCACTTTTCATAGTACAAAATTGTCATTTTAAGAATATCATAACTTCTCAATGTTTTGAGTATATTTATTAAAGTTTTTAAAGTTCTTTGCTAAATTTTATAACTTTTTCATATATTGTATTTTTTCTGATCATTTGCCTTTGCCTTTTTCTTACATATTGTTCTGTTCATATGTTTGTTTTTTTTTCTTTATCGGAATATAATTGCTTTACAATGGTGTGTTAGTTTCTGCTTTATAACAAAGTGAATCAGCCATACAAATACATATGTCCCCATATCTCCTCCCTCTTGCATCTCCCTCCCACCCTCCCTATCCCACCCCTCTAGGTGGTCACAAAGCACCGAGCTGATCTCCCTGTGCTATGCAGCTGCTTCCCACTAGCTATCTATTTTACATTTGGTAGTGTATATATGTCCATGCCACTCTCTCTCTTCATCCCAGCTTACCCTTCCCCCTCCCCATGTCCTCAAGTCCATTCTCTATGTCCCCTAGCTCTTCAGAACCTTTGTTGTTTTTTTTTTTAGATTCCATATATAAGTGTTAGCATACGGTATTTGTTTTTCTCTTTCTGACTTACTTCATTCTGCATGACAGACTCTATGTCCATCTACCTCACTACAAATAACTCAATTTCATTTGTTTTCATAGCTGAGTAATATTCCATTGTATATATGTGCCACATCTTCTTTATCCATTCATCTGTCACTGGACACTTAGGTTGCTTCCATGTCCTGGCTATTACAAATAGAGCTGCAATGAACATTGTGGTACATGATTCTTTTTGAATTATGTTCAGATGTTTTTGATCGTTGTTCTTTCATAGTTAAGAAATAAGAACAAAGGAGCTAGTATCTGTCCTGTGGCATATTGTATGTATGACTTTTACACTGAATTTTGTTGAGGTGGAAAAATCTTTCCTTCTTTCCTCCTAGGTTCTTTGGCTGGTCTAATAATTAAACTGACATTGACATTAACAGGAGTAAAACTAATTTAGCTTCATATGTACAGGAGCCTATAAAAATATGAGACTAAAGGGCAGTCAAGAAATCGAGACTTATCCTCTATCCTGAACAGAAGAAAAGAGATGGAGTCTGGGGCTTCAAAGGGGAGGATAGCAATTCACAGGAAGAGCAGATGTTTGGTAATCAGATATTTGCCCTGCCATGCAGATAAGTCATTCAGATAAAAAGTTCTCTCTAGTAATAATTTTTTTCTGATATAGGTACCCTATCCAAATTCTTTTAGGCAGTTAAGGGAGTGGAAAACAGCTTTTTCTGGGTTGCTGGGTCTTGATTGCCTTCAGTTCAAAATAATCCATTTGCCAATGTGGCATAATTTGCTGTGGCATATTCCACTCTCCTTCAATACCTTGTAGTGACAGTTGTTACTGTGAGAAGTATGTATTTTGTCAGGACCAATTTTACATTAAGAAGAGCTGGCAGGCTGTGGACTGCCAGAATAAGATTCCTTCAACACCTGAATAAGTGGTTTTTATTTGGTGGCGTTAACACTTACACTGAAAGATTTACCTTTACTCAGAATTTTTTTTTTTTTGGCATAAGGTGTGCCCTGTATTTTGCTTAGAGTTTATAAATAGGCTGTCTCTATTTTCAGTTGAATCCCTCTATGTTCAGTACATGTTCACTAAACCTATATAAAATTTTGTACTATGCAATCATCAGTAAATAATCCTCTTCCCCTTTGTTTTTGAAAAATTAGTTGCAATATCTTAACCACTAAAGATGCCTTCATTCCCTTAATTAACTTTGGATTTATGAGATTCACCTTTTTTTCCTTTATTTTAATATTTTAAACAGGGTTTCAGTGAGGCATGGAGTAGAACTGAGTGTGCACTTCTTTGGAATCACTTATTGATTAAAAAATACTACTACTTAATGGAAAACTTTATTCTGAGATTTGACATATTTTGGATCATTCAACACACCATGTAAAAGTTTATTTATAGAAAGTTCTGTTATTTGTTCTATATTCTTGTTTTCTGCTTTTATTATATTTAAGTATCCTTCCAGAAATTCTTATTTTAATGTGTGTATAACTAAAATTTTCCTACTGATTATGAGATTCTTAAGCATAGCAATCAGGTTTTACATTAGTTTTTATTTTTTCCTGAGTCATACACAATACCTCAGGTGCTACATTAAACACTGACTTAATGAATGAATTGAATTACAGTAGCAAGAGTTTACTGCTAGCTTTAAAGCTATTATTAGGTGGTTCGATAATGAACATTTCATATTTTGCCCTAAGTGTAGGGGAGGAAATATAATTTCTCTCTAGTCCTCTAGGTTCTTGGCTGAGAACTCCCTGTAATAAAAGATTAACAGGAGAAAAGAAACAATTTTAATTATGAACATACAGGAGCCCCACAAAGGTATGAGACTCAAAAGGCAGCCAGAGGATGGAGGCTTATATACATACCATTCTGAGGTAAGGAAAGGGATGGATAAGGGACTAGGGATTGAAAGGAGGGAAAGCAATTCACAGGATGGTGAGAAGAGGAAATGTTTGTAAATATGCAGATAATTCTCTCAGGTGAAAAAGTCATCTAAAACTAAAAACACAACTACCATATGACCCAGCAATTCCACTTCTGGGTGTATATCCAAAAATAAAAACCAAAAATGATAATTCGAAAATATACATACATCCCAATGTTTATAGCCACATTATTTCCAATTTCCAATTTATGGAAACAACCTAAGTGTCCATCAACAAATGAATGGATGAAGAAGATGTGGTATATATATACAATGGAATACTACTCAGCCATTAAAAAGAACCAAATTTTGCCATTTGCAGCAACATGGATGGATGTGGGAGGCATTATGCTAAATGAAATAAGTCAGAGAAAGACAAATCCTGTATGAGATGACTTATATGTGGAGTCTAAAAATATACATCAAACAGTGAATATAATAAAAAAAAAAAAAAAAGGAGATTCACAGATATAGAGAACAAGCTAGTGGTTACCAGTGGGGAGAGTGGGGAAATATAGGGGTTGGGAAGTGAGAGGTGCAAACTATTGGGTTTAAGATAGGCTCAAGTATGTATTGTATAACACTGGGAATATAACCAATATTTTGTAATAATTGTATAGGAAAGTAACCCTTCAAAATTGTATAAAAATGTTATTTAAAAAAAAAACTAAAAAAAGAGAGTTCTCTCTGGTAACAGCTCTTTTCTCGGTACCACAGCTTACCTTCTACTCTGTTTTTAAGCTTCCTCTGTGTCTGCAATTTCTCAAAATAATCATCTCAAAATAATGCTCATGGGCTTCCCTGGTGGCGCAGTGGTTGAGAGTCTGCCTGCCGATGCAGGGGACACGGGCTCGTGCCCCGGTCCGGGAAGATCCCACATGCCGTGGAGCGGCTGGGCCCGTGAGCCTGTGCGTCCGGAGCCTGTGCTCCGCAACGGCAGAGGCCACAACAGTGAGAGGCCTGCGTACCGCAAAAATAAAATAAAATAAAATAAAATAAAAATAACGCTCATGCCAGAGACATATTTTAGGGTGGAATTCTGCTAACTTATGTAAGAATGCAAATAAGTAATATATAATTAAATGTATGAATATATATATAATAGATTATAGCTAGAGATTATCTATCTAGAATTATACATAGCATGGGAGAGAAACAAAACTTTTCATGTACCCTTTCTAGATTCTTTTGGCAGTCTAAGAATTAAATTGACATTAGACTGGCTAACAAGAGACAAACCAAATTTTATTACGTACCTAACAGTTTCTCCATAAGAATATGAGGCCCAAGGACAGGTTAGGCAATTGAAGCTTGTATAGTAACAGAGACAAGGAGATTGGGTAGGGGTTTGGGACTTCAAAGGAGAGGAAGGCAATTCACATGGAGATGGAAAAGCAAACGTTTGGTAAAAATGTTTGCCATGCTATCCAGAGACAAAGGGACACAGAGTAGACATTGGTCAAGGTGGGCCTTACGAAATTTCCCCAGTCTGCTACAGCTAGTTCATAGTATACTTTAGTTATCTATGGTGATAGTTCTTCTTGGAACAGGCCCTTTGTGTAAATTATTTTAGGCAGTTAAGGGGAGGAGGTAAAAGCTCTTCCTGAGCTTTTTTTTTTTTTTTCCAGTACACGGGCCTCTCACTGTTGTGGCCTCTCCCGTTGCGGAGCACAGGCTCCGGACGTGCAGGCTCAGAGGCCATGGCTCACGGGCCCAGCCGCTCCGCGGCATGTGGGTTCTTCCCGGACTGGGGCACGAATCCGTGTCCCCTGCATTGGCAGGCAGACTCTCAACCACTGCGCCACCAGGGAAGCCCTTCCTGAGCTTTTTTTTCTTAAAAACAATTAGCCCCAAATAATCCTCAAGCCAAAGAGGCACATTTTGGTATGGCAAGTTTTGTTCCCCTAAAGCAGCTATATCTGTATCTACTCCTATTTGTAGCTGTTATTTCTATGTCTGATTCTGCTTGTTTTTTTGTTTGTTTGTTTTTTTGCGGTACGCGGGCCTCTCACTGTTGTGGCCTCTCCCGTTGTGAAGCACAGGCTCGGGATGCGCAGGCTCAGCGGCCATGATTCATGGGCCTAGCCGCTCCGCGGCATGTGGGATCTTCCCAGACCGGGGCATGAACCCGTGTTCCCTGCATCGGCAGGCGGATTCTCAACCACTGAGCCACCAGGGAAGCCCTCTGCTTGTTTCTTATATGCAAGGAAGGATGTGCAGTGTTTGTTATGTTATGTTGATTAAGAAGTCAGGACATCCATGACTATTTTTATTTCAACAGCAATCACATCTTACGGTTTATAAGTTCTAGTCCTTTTCTATCCACAACATATGGGTAAGAGACAAGATTTTATCTCTTGTAAGGTGTAAGGTGTAAGGTGTAAAGTAAAATCACTTTGGGCCTGATATAAATATAATTTAACTTTATGCTTGTTGAATTCTGGACATTCTGAAATATTGTAAATATTAACTTCCTCTTTCGGTTCGTTATTAAAACACATGCTATATATTTTTAAACTATGGTATCTTTTATAAATCTTAATAATTGTACACTTAATCATTATAACCATGGTATTTGAATATACATCTAGCCTGATATTAAAATGTTGTCTTCAAATCAATGATGTTTAGAGTAATTGGTGACACAGATATGCCTGAGACATTTTTTTCTTGTCACACAAATTTTTTTAAAAAATTGTTACAGCCAACACTTAAAGCAAATCCATAGATCTTTATATATTCTAGAAGAGATTTGTAAAAGGTTTGTAATTCAGATTGGATGGGAAATGATACTCTGGGAATGATCTTTGGGTTATATTTTAGGTTTTCTGCATAGCATCCCATCTACAACCTAAAATAATAAAAGTTTCAGAAAGCAAATTGAGAATTTACAAAAACTTTTCTCCATAAAGTAAAATGGTGACTGAAAATTTAAGAGAATGTAAAAGGACAGGTTATCATTTAAGCTTGAAAGTAATACATTGCTGCCTAATTAGTTTTGTTTCATTGTATCACTGGAATTAGGTATAACAGTAAATATAGTTATAAGGAATTATAAATTCTTTAAAAAGATTTTAATGAACATAATATTTATTTAAATAATAGCAAAAATACTCTGCAATACTTTAATGTTTTGATGTCTTTCTACAAGATCATGCAGATTTAGCGCCCATTATCTATTGTCAAGTCATCATTTAAACCTAAAATGACACATACAGATTAATTTATTTTTATCATTAAAGGTAAACATTTGTGGTGAGGTGCCGAGATTATATTTCTTAAGTTCTTAATTGTGATATCATGTGTTTATACACTTTGAAGAGCTAACATCTAAAGTAGTACAAAGGAAGACAAAACAACCAGTTTTGAGTCCGTTAAGAATGTGGATTCAAGGTCAAGCAAAGCTTTGGATACTTAAGAATAAACCAAAGTTGGAGACTCAAGCTTTTAAGAGTCATTAAGTATTTAACAGTTATTAGCCAAAAGGCTCTGGCAATTTTGTTTACTACAAAGAACTTTGCTTTAGTGACTCCATATAAAAACATTTTAAGAGTTTTGATTGATTTATTTAGGGTGACTTTGCTTTATTTAGGGAAAATGGTAACATAATATCTGTGTCTGGGTTATTGTTTGACTTTTTCTGATGATACAATGATTTTATGGCTTTAAGCAGTCCAAAATGTACAAATAAACACAGTCAAAGGACACAATCTAGGGTAGACATTATCCCTATTATACAAGCATCAGAGATATTGCTGGTTTGGTTGCAGACCACAGCAATAAAGCAAATATCACAATAAAGCAAGTTACGTGATTTTTTTGGTTTCTCAGTGCATACAAAAGTTATGTTTATACTATATTGTAATCTTTTAAGTGTGAAATAGCATTATTTCTAAAAAACAGTGTACATACCTTAATTTAAAAATATTTTCTTGCTAAAAAATGTGAATCATCATCTGACCTTTCAGTGATTTGAATCTTTTTGCTGGTGGAGGATCTTGCCCGGATGTTGATGGCTGCTGACTGATCACGGTGGTGGCTGCTGAAGGGTGGGGTGGCTGTGGCAGTTTCTTAAAATAAGACAACAATGAAGTTTGCCACCTGTGTTGATTCTTTCACAAACAAATTCTCTATAGCATGGCAATGCTATTTGATAACATTTTACCCACAGTAGAACTTCTTTCAAAATTGGAGTCAGTTCTCTCAAAACTTGCCACTGCTTTATCAACTAAGTTTATGTAATAGTCTACATTTTTTGTCATTTCAACAGGCTTCACAACATCTTCACTAGGAGGAGATTCCATCTCAAGAAACCACTTTCTTTACTCCTTCATAAGAAGCAGCTCCTCATTTGTTAAAAGTTTCATCATGGGATTGTAGTAATTCAGTCACATCTTCAGACTCCACTTGTAACTCTAGTTTTCTTGGTATTCTAATCTCGTTGTACATCTCCATCAGAGCTCTTGGATGACCAGGTGCATTGTCAATGAGCAGTCATATTTTTAAAAAAAATTTAATTAAAATATAGTTGATTTACAATGTTGTGTTAGTTTCTGCTGTACAGCAAAGTGATTCAGTTATACATATACATAAATTTTTTAACATTCTTTTCCATTATGGTTTACCACAGAATATTGAATATATTCAATATATTGAATATAGTCTGTGCTATACTGTAGGACCTTGTTGTTTATACATTCTATATATAGTAATTTGCATCTGCTAACCCCAAACTCCCATTCCATCCCTCTCCTGTCCCCCTTCCCCCTTGGCAACCACAAGTTTGTTCTCTATGTCTATGAGTCTGTTTCTGTTTCTGTTTCATAAAAGTTTGTTTGTGAATGAGTAGTCATATTTTGAAAGGAATCTTTTTTTCTAGCAGTGGGTCCTACCAGTAGGCTTAACAATATTCAGCAAACCATGTTATAAACAGATGTGCTGACATCCAGGCTTTGCTGTTCTGTTTACAGAGCATAGGCAGAGTAGATTGAGCATAATTCTTAAGCAGAATTTTCAGGATAGTGAATGAGCATTGGCTTCAACTTAAAATCACCAGCTGCATTAGCCCCTAACAAGAGAGTCAGCCTGTCCTTTGAAGCTTGGAAGCCAGGCACAGACTTTTCCTCTCTAGCTATGAAAGTCCTGGCTGGCATCTCCTCCCAATAAAAAGGGTATTTCATCTATGTTGAAAATCTGTTGTTTAGTGTAGAAACCTTCATTAATAATCTTAGCTAGATCTTCTGGATAATTTGCTGCAGCTTCTACATCAGCTCTTGATGCTTCACCTATCACTTTTACGTTATGGAGAACACCTCTTTCCTTCAACCTCATGAACCAACCTCTGCTAGCTTTGGACTTTTCTCATGCAGCTTCAAAGCTGAAAACCCTCTCCATTTTCAAAGAATTGGAGAGAGTTAAGGCCTTGCTCTGGATTAGGTTTTGGCTTAAGGGAATGTTGTGGCTGGTTTGATCTTCTAACCAGACCACTAAAACTTTCTATGTATTAGCAATAAGGCTGTTTTGCTTTCATACCATTCGTGTGTTGCCTTCAGTAGCACTTTTAATTTCATCCAAGAACTTTTCCTTTGCATTCACAGCTTGGCTAACTGTTCGGCACAAGATGCCTAGCTTTCAGCCTATCTCAGATTTTAACATGCCTTCCTCACTAAAGGCATAATTTCTAGCTTCTGATTTAAAGTGAGAGACGTGGGACTCTTCCTTTCACTTGAATAATTAGAGGACATTATAGGATTATTAATTAGCTTTATTTTAATATTATTATGTTTCAGGTAATAGGGAGGGCCTAGGAGAGAAAGAAAGACAGGGAAACAGCCTATAGTTGGAGCAATCAGAACATACACAATATTTATCAATTAAGTTTGCTGTCCTATATGGGCATGGTTCATGGTGTCCCAAACAATTATAATATTAACATCAATGAGCACAGATCACCATATCAAATATAATAATAATGAAAAAATTTGAAATAGTGAAATAATTACCAAAATGTGACAGAAACACAAACTTAGCAAATGCTTTTGGAAAAATGGTGTTGATAGACTTGCTCAATGCAGGGTTGCCACAAACCTTCAATTTGTAAAAAACACAGTAACTGCTAAGCGCAATAAAAGAAAGCACCATAAAAGAGGTATTTCTGTATTATTTTACCATATGTCTCACCACTATATTATGTCTTTGATATTAAAATGAATTAAAATTACATATTTTAAATTTATCTTTGAAGCAAAGTTAGCCTGTGAGGTATAGCATCAAATATGAACAAGGATCAGGATAATCATTTGTTTGGTAATCATACCTGTGGTATGATTATCCACCACCATGCTAAAGTGGTACCTGTGAAATGAATTCTGACCCAACCAAAGAGCCCCACCTACTTGGAAATCTCTTCCACACCAGAAGATGTCAACAGAAACAGAACAATTTACATTTTTTCAAAACTGGTTATGTTCTAGGGAAAGTTTGCTAACCATTATTTAGGAGAGCACTAGAGAATTTGTGAATTCTGCAGAATAACAATTGAATTATCCTCTGGGGATGATGACCTAAATATGGACATAAATAATATTCGCGTACAATAAAAATCCAGGTGTGTCTTAGATTATGCATATAAATCACTATATTTAAATAATATCTATCAATTGACTTCAGGTTAAGGTTTTATTCTTACAAAATCACCTACATAATTAATGTTCTTTGGCATTTTACATTTCCAGTGATTAAGCAGATGTACTCTAATTATATATTATATAGATATGTAATATAAGTATATAATAAGAATGTGATACAGTATATAATATATGGTAATATATGATATATAATATATATTATAAATTTACACAGCATTATATATTTAATTAAAATATATCTTAATTTTATTCTTGTTAAAATAAAAGAAAGCATTACTTCATAACCAGTTATAAAGACAATAAATATCTATCAATGATTGTTCTTTTTATCCCTTTCTTTTCATTGAACCCCACTATTTAAAAAAGATTATCTCCAAAATTTTTAATTTTGCTTTAAATTATAATATTTTAATAAAATATGCTATTCCTTCACTAAAAAGTATTAACACAAAATAGTATGAACTAAGTAAGTCATAACCATATATTTGCAAATAGATTGAGTTATAAGACTATTTCAGGTGAATCAAAATAAATATTGTTAAAAATTTTTTAAAATAAGTATTGTTAATGATTAGATTATTTCATTTCTTAGAGAAAATGACTATTGCCACAAACTTTCCTTTCTTTTATCTCTTTAATACTTAACATCACCTATGAGGATATGAGCCTATAACAATAAATCAGTTCTAAATTGTAGTTAAAATAGCACTTTATTAATGGAAATTTATTATGTATTGTACATCATATTCACATTAAAGGAAGACAGATAATGAGGCATTTTCCAAAATAGAAGCTTTTTCCTCATTACTGATATTTATTCTACTCAGAACTTAGTGTGAATGTGTCCTATGATCCTTGGTATCTCTCTTTTTTTTTTTTTAGATGTTGGGGGTAGGAGTTTATTAATTTATTTATTTTTGCTGTGTTGCGTCTTCATTTCTGTGCGAGGGCTTTCTCTAGTTGTGGCAAGTGGGGGCCACTCTTCATCGTGGTGTGTGGGCCTCTGACTATCACGTCCTCTCTTGTGGAGCACAGGCTCCAGACGTGCAGGCTCAGTAGTTGTGGCTCACGGGCCTAGTTGCTCCGTGGCATGTGGGATCCTCCTAGACCAGGGCTCAAACCCGTGTCCCCCGCATTAGCAGGCAGATTCTCAACCACTGCACCACCAGGGAAGCCCCTGTAGCTCTCTTTTTAACATTAAAAATAGTTGCATAAGAAATTACTCGACCCTTCTGGCTGGAGTGAGGTCCATTCTTTTTCCTTTAGGAGATGGCCACCTAAATGCTTGACATATGGCATGAATTTAACAAATAATTTAAGAAGCTTAGGATAAATGCATATATTTAGGTATCTGGTACACAATGCACCTCAAACTGAACTAATACATCCTCCAAATCCTACTGTGTCTTGAATCTTAGCTCAAATGCTCTGGAATCTCCAGTTAACAGGATTTTCTGATTTCTTCCAACAGATATAACTTCCCTGTGGACCTGTCAAAGAAATTCAGAGCTGGACAGTAGTTAAAGTGGTAAAAACAAATTTTACTCAGGAAGTATTGAAATAGGGGGGAAAAGACTTCAGTATAGAGCTAGACTCAATTCTGAATACAAGACAAAGTGGGGATTTATGGCCTAAGAGTAATTTGGGTGGTCAGTGGAGGGAAAATTTCTGCCTAAAATGATGTAACAGGATTCTTGCTGAAGGCAGGCCAGAGTGATTAGCTATCACCTGGGAGATGGTGGAAGATGAAAAATTTGATTAAATATTGATCAGATATCCAGGTAGGAGATTTTGGCTAAACAGACTAGCAGGACTTTGGCTAAAATCAGGCAATGTAAAGACAAACACAAAGGCTGAAGGTTGACACCTAGTTGGGAAGAGGATTCAGAGGAGCCTCACTAGGGTTTGGTCAAGGAGAGAATTTTTGTCAGAGCCATGGCACTTTATTAATTTGCTCTCAATGATTTTATTATACACCATATTCCCCATAATCATGAGAGGTTACTGTATGTCAGTGGTTCTCAATAGGGGACAATTTTGTGCCCAGTGGACATTTGGCAATATCTGGATTATTTTTTGTTATCACAACTGGGAGAGTGCTACTGGCACCTAGTGGGTAGAGGCCAAGGATGCCGTTAAACATCCTACAATACACAGGACAGCCCATCACAACAAAGAATTCTCTACTTCAAAATGTCAGTAGTGCTGAAGTTGAAAAATTTCACAGTAGATCGAGAATTGTGTCCCATTGTCATGTTCTTAAAACTTCTGTGTGTATGTTTTGTATGAATCCCTTGCAAATTTTAAATATCAGCGCTTGAGGAAACTATAAGCTCAACAGCCTTCTAGGGGTAGCTCATGGCTTCCACATACTATAATGCATTTTATACAATAAGATTAGTTATTTACCCTGTTGACTTACTTGGTTCTTTTATTATAAAATTTTCTTCATAAAAATGTACACATTTATTAATTATGTCACATGCTATATACTATAATGGAGAGGCTCAAAATATGGAGGCTTTAACGAGATAAACATTTATTTTTCTCTTTAACAGTCCAGAAGTAAGCAACCAGTAAGTAGGATGGTCCACATTGTTAGTACAACGTTTCCTAAATCTAAGGTAGCTGCTCTGGACCTTTTCACTCCCAGCCAGTTGAAAGGGAAAAAAGCTTGGTGAACACACATGCGTTTCCAATTAGAAACATGGGCTAACAATCTCTTAGATAAATTTAGGTCCAGTTGATCACATTAAAGCTTAGAAATGTTTGTCTCTTGCTGGAAGACAAGGTGCAGAGCTAAAATTCATACAGAAGTGATAAAGAAAGGTAGGATGGATACAGGTTATAACAGGCAATTGACAAGTGAATTAAGATAAAGTTTGAAAAATATGGAAAAAATATAAAATGACTACTGTTTATTTTCAGAGTATTGACTTCTAGTCTTTTTTCTCCTATTTTAACAAAATACATCAGTATTATACCTAGATATCGTTTACTATTTTATCACGAACAACCCTTTATGTAATGAATGCTCGTCAAAACAAAATTAAAGGCTCTAATGATTACAAAGTGTTTCATTATAAACTTATGGTATTATTGTCTTAACTATTAGTTCTTTATAGATATATCAGTAGTTTCTTATGATTCACTGCTACACAAATCACTAATGAACATCCTCTTACACAGATATGCGTCCACCTCTATGATTATTCCCTAAATTACGATTCTTAGAAGTGGAATTTGTGGATCAAATATTATGGGTGTTTTATAAAAATCTGAAGGCACATTGCCAAAGTGCCTTTCAGAATGACTATACAAATTTACACTCCACCAACAACATGGGCGTCTGTACACTTGACTAAATCTTTGCCAACAGTTGTATTACTGCTAAAATAAAACAGCTGTCAATTTGATAGGAGAAAATAATTGCCTTTTTTTAAATTACCCTTTTAAGTAGTATAGTTAATATTTTCAAGTATTTATTCATCTTAACTGCTGTGCTTTTAAATAATTATTCTTATGTTTCCAGATAATATTTTTCTCCCTGTATAAGTAAAAATATTACCTTTGCTTAAAAAAGATTACAGTTTTCTTTAACTTGTCAATCAGTAGACCTTAAGACCAAGAATATATCTCAACTAATTGCCACTTCTATACATTTCTTTAATCTTTTCCTTTTTTCCCCCTAATTCCCAAACATTTCCAGTAAATGAAGGAATATAAGTTGACAGTAGTTGGTCCAATTTTATTACTCTCTCAATAAGGTTTCTCACAGCAGTCTGCCTCCCCATTTCCCACAAAGGATTACCTAAACTGACCTAAAATAGGGAAAGTCTCTGGAGAAGCCAAGAGTTGAGACAGAGAAACTAAATTAATTCAATGCAAGAATGGATAATGATTGAATGATGCAACTAAAATTGTGGAACCAAATCAAAGTAATATCAAAGCAGCATGAATTTGGGAACAAATCACTAGAAACCCTCATGGATATGATCAGTTTGCATTCATGAGGTGTTAGGTGGATGGAGTTTGAATGCAACAAGCTGGCTTCAAAATTTTCAGAATAGAAAGAGAAACTGATCAGTCATAACTATCAGAAGATCAATGTTATATGTTAAATTAGAATTATTTATGCTTACTGTTTGTGCCGAATTGTTTCTCATTGCTGATATATAAGATGAACTGATTTAATGTTTGAGTTGGCGTATGCCTGCTACATGTGACAACTTAGTCACATGCTTATAATAAGAACAATTCCACAGCTGGCTATGAATGTTATATACCACTCCATAGTTATTTCATTTGTGCTTATTCATCATTTTTGGCTTTTTAAGAAGTAATGTTTGCTGGAACTCATGTCAATCTCCTGACGAAGTGACATTTATGGAAACTTTAATTCATACAAAGTCTAATTCAGTGCAAGCACATTCAGAATTTAAATAGTCACATTTAGGTACATTACTGACCAAAAGTTAGGAAAATAATATTTGAAAGGAAGTTAGTATCTCTTACAGTAAAAGAAATCATTTTTATTTAGCATATTATGAACATAATAGCACTCATTAAAATTTACACATACTTCAGGTTGCTTTCTCTCTTGAGAGAGAGAAACTGACTTTCCAGTGTCCTTTTATTTGCATTGGTACTTCTGTAGAAAATCAATATGTCTATGTTGCTTGTTGTCTAGATTCTCTGTTCTCTTCCTTTGATTTATTTGTCTATCCTTTGCCAGTGTCGCAACCAGTGTAGCATACTAGTAAGTTCTGAGGTCACATCATGTACTTATTTCAATTTTGTTATCCTTTTTCAAAGAAGTTTTGGAGACTATTCTAGGTCCTTTCCATTCCCATAAAAATATTAAATTAGCTTGTCAAATTCTACCAAAAAAAAAGCCTGACAATTTTGACTGGGGTTGAGTTACTTTTAGATTACTTTGAAGTGAACTTACATCTTAAGATACTGAGTCTTCCACATTTTATAAGAGACTTAGCAGAACTTTTATTAAATGTATTTCTAAGTGTTTTACAGTTCTTGGTATTTTTATACTTTTCAAATTTCATTTTTTTGCTTTTATTAAAAATATAGTTGATTTAAATTTACATTTTGTTATAATTTCAAATTTACAGAAAAGTTGCTAGGATCATACAAATAATTCTTTATCCAGATTCACCAATTCTTTACATTTCCTCATATATGTTTTATGATTATTTTTTCTAAATCATTTGAGAACAAATTGGAGATAACTTTGTCACTTTACCCTGAAATAATTCAGTGTGTACTTCCTTAGAACAAGGACATTCTTTTACATGACCACGGAGCAATTATCAAAATTAGAAAATATATCATAGATACAATGCTATTATCTGAATTCAGTCCATTCTCATATTTTGTCAGTTGTACCATTAATGTTCTTAAAGGCTATGTGTTTTCCTAGTCCAGGATCATGCATTACATTTAGTTGCCATTTATTTTTAGTCTCATTTAACCTGGAATATTATCTGTCTGTCTTGACCTTGACATTTTAACAATACAGACTACTTTTTTTTTTATTTTTAGAATGTCTTTCAGTTTGTTTTTTTCTGAAAATTCCTTATGATTGAATTCAGACTACGCATTTTTGGCAGAAATACTACGTAAATGATTTTATGTTCTTCTCTGAGTATCATATCAAGAAACACATGATGTTGGCTTGTCCCTATATTGGTACATGTAAAATTAGATCACTTGTTTAAGATGGTGTCTGTCAAGTCTCTTCACTGCTAATATTATTTTTCTTGGAAATTGATATATTTTCTTGAGAGATATTTCAAGACTACATAAATATGAGATATTTTGAGAGCATGTAAATACCCTGTTCTTCATCAAATGGTCACTAACTAGTTTTAGGATCCACTAATACTTCCTAATTCCATTATTTTTTCCACCTTTATCAGTTGACATTCTACTTTAAGAAATAGTTTTTTCTTTTTTCCCTATTTATGTATTTATTTATTTATATCCAAATGGACTTATGGAAATGATTTATCTAATGGATTATAATTCATTATGATCCCTCTTTATTTTGATATCCAAATGCCCCAGATATGACTAGCAGGAATCCTTTAAGCTGGTTCTCATATCATTTTGATATGACCCTTCATTCTTTGAGAACTCTTTTACTTTTTGCTATAGTGAGATTTGCCAAGCTCATATCATACGTTCCCTGACCCAGCTCTGGAATCAAACTTTTCTCCAAAGAGTCCTGGTTTCTCTTAGTAAAAATCAAAATCTGGGTTCTCTGTGTGCTCATTGCTAATGGTGTATTCTTGCTTCTAGTTCTGTGCTGCAACTATAATAGCCATTATCAACACATAGCTATTTTAACATAAATATTAATTATAATTACATACAACTAAAAGTAATTTTCTCAGTCATACTAGTCACATTTCAAGTATTTAATAACCAAATGTGGCTAGTGACATAATGGATAGCACAAACATAAAACATTTCCATCATCACAGGAAATTCTATTAGATAATGAATGCTGTTCTAAAACCACTCAGTGGAAAAAGCTTGAAGATAAGTACACTCACATATATACTACACATACTATTATATATGTATAAACATCATTTCAGAATTCCTACTAATATTCTAATTTGTCCCTTTCAAAAGTTTAAATTCCTATCTTTAATAGTGAAAATCACATCTCCTTATGATCCTTGATTCCTTACATTGATATCTGCACATTTGAGTAATGGGACTCCTTTTCCAGACATTGCAGGTTTGCTTTGGCAGAGACAGTTCTTCACAAGTCAGCTCAGTTTGGGTTTCTGGGTATGTCTGCTGGTAATGTGCTTGGGCAGGTTGGGCCTGTCATTATGGTCTGTTTGGGCACAAGGCAACTGTAGTAGCTCTGAGGATGGAGATTAGGGGGCGTGCTAGAGGCTGAAAAAAGTCGGACAGGAGTGCTGACTTGGTTCCCTACCCAAGTGGGGCTGTAGGATGAGCTTCATGATTGCTTGAATTCTCTGGGCAAGCTTAACTAGATGGTTGAGTCTAGGTTCTATATGCAGTTGAAAATGGGGCTATGGGGCTTCCCTGGTGGCACAGTGGTTAAGAATCCGCCTGCCAAGGCAGGGGACACGGTTCAAGCCCTGGTCCGGGAAGATCCCACATGCCGCGGAGCAGCTAAGCCCGTGCACCACAACTACTGAGCCTGCACTCTAGAGCCCGCGAGCCACAACTACTGAAGCCCACGCGCCTAGAGCCCCTGCTTCGTAACCAGAGAAACCACGGCAATGAGAAGCCCATGCACCACAACGAAGAGGAGCTCCCGCTCGCCGCAACTAGAGAAAGCCTGTGCCCAACAACGAAGACCCAACGCAGCCAAAAATAAAATAAATTAAAAACTAATTAATTAATTAAAAAACACACACACATACAAAAAAAAAGAAAATGGGGCTATGAATAAGGTTCCCTGCCCTGGCAGGGCAGCAGGTCAGTGCCCAGGTGCTGTACAGCTCATTATTTGGAGGCCCAAATCAGGCCTGAGTGTGTACTGAATTCCCTGGTCAGGTGAGGCCACCAGTTTTGCTCTGCTCCATGGGTTGTGCAATCTGTTCAAGTGTCACTTTACATAGCACCATTGAATGGGTTACCCAGCTTCCCACATGCTATAGTTAGGTTCCCTGGTTGGACAGGCTGAAGGCTGTATTCAGAGATGAGCAGAGATACACATTAAATGCCTTGCTTGGACATAGCTGAAGAAGCACCTCTGAAACTGGCAAAGCTCTCAGTTTGCTGTCTTAACTTGATCCACACTCCAAGTTCCCTGGTCAAACAGAGTCACTGGCTTTGCTATGCAAACTGTCAGTTCAGTCTGCCCTTCTCTCAGTTTGTACATTGCTGAGCCAGTGCAGCTTCCAGGAGTTGTCACCAGCCCTTCTGGTCAGATGAGGCCAGAAGTCACTTTCCACAGTGGGTGAAGCTATGACTCAACACCTTACCTGGGTGTGGGCAAACCAGGCTCTAGGGTCAGAAAAACTAGTTTGAGAATCCAAATCAGGCAGATCTGGACCCTCCAAGTTTCCTAATCAGAGTGCACCCTTGACTTGATTCTGCAGATAAGCAAAGCTGCTGGTTCTACTTGGGCAGTGCAGGTAGGAACTATATGCTGGTTGTTGCAAGCTCCTCCCACTTTCTTCATCATAGTAGGATTTCCAGTGACTGGGACCCACAGATTCTGTTGCAACCCCGGTGGTGTAAGAACAAAGTAGAGGCTCCCATAAAGCAACCCACAATGCTGGGAGAGGCTGGTTGTCCTCCCTGGGTATTCTTTTCCCATTGGAGGAACCAGCGGCTCAGGGAAGACCTCTCTGTGTGATGCTGCTGAGGAGGTGGGAGGGGCAATGTGGTCAAATGTAGTCACTTCTCTTACCCCTCTAATGCAGTCTGTATAGGTCTCTGTGATGCAGGGGAGTGCTTCAACTTTACCCCCATGTTCTGGGATTCCCTCATTGGTTGAATACATGTTAGCTGTTCTTGTGAAGGGGAGCAAGAACGACATATGTCACTGTTTGGTGATGACACTCTTTACTCATGATTTTTTTTCTTATATTCCAGATATAGTGTAGAAAAGAAAAGTAAAATTCTGTTTGTTTTTTCCACATAGTATAAATTCTTTCATTTTTGGGATAGTTGGCAGGAGCAAGAGCTCAGTTGAGTTGGAGGCTAGCCTGCATCTTTGATTATAGTGAATTCACCTTTGGTTAAACTAACTCTCTGATATTTCCTTTGATCTTGACAGTGTTTAGGTTGGAAGGTAGTTAAGTAGTAGTTCTCCATGCTTTTGCTTTACATTTAGCTTTGTTGGAAAAAAATGTTTCATCCTACCCTTCTAGTTTCTTTGGATGGTCTAATAAATAAATTGACATAAAACAGATTAATAGGAGAAAAATAAATTTAATTTTATATGTGTGAGATCCCTTTAAAATATGAAACCCAAAGGCAAGTCAGGCAGTTGAGGCTTAACGTCCCCCTGAGCTAAGGAAAGGGATAGGGGCCTGGGATTAGAAAGGGGAGGAGGGTAATTTACAGGACAATGAGAAGAGCAGATGTTTGGTAATTAGATGTTTGTCCTGCAAATTAGATAGGTCTTTCAGATGAAAGTTATCTTTGGTAATAGTTCTCTCTCTGAGCCAGGCCACCTATCTAAATTCTCAAGGGAGCGGTAAACATTTTTCTTTGAATCTGCTGGGTGTTGATTGCCTTCAGCTTAAAATAACCCAGAAGTTGAAGTGGCAGAGTTCAGAGTCATGTAGTCTGATCCCCTTTGGCTGCACCTCTGGAGGGGTCCAAGAAACCAAGAACCACAATCATGTGATAATGTGAAGATTGAATAAATTATTCTATTTTTATCTCTTCCTTGAATTCCAATTATTTTGTAAATTCCTGAGTTGAAAAGGACAAAAAAAAATTTGGAATTTTAATGACATTTTCTTATGTCCAAGGCACTATTAGATTTCAGTTTTCCCTAAATGTCCACAGTTATTATAGTCTCTTGATTTCTCTTTATGCAAGTCCCCTTTCCAATTGCAGACACACTTCTCAACCTATCTACATCCTAAGTATGTATTTCCTCAGCTTTTGCTACTATAACTCTCCACTTAATTAGGAAAATCTAGCATTAAGTTTCCCTTCTGTCCACCAATCTTCAGTAGTACTGTAGAGAGTATGGTTGGATGGTTGTTTGTTTGTTTATTCCAGAGAGGAAAAGGTCTATAACATCCTTCTGCATACTAAACATCATTTGAAGTTTAAAGTTACTTTTACAATTAAAACAGACACCTCATTATTAAACATTACACTAATACTTAACCACAAAAATCTTACTTTTCTATTTTCTAAATATCATCAAGTCATATGGCCTTTAAGTAAAAGGATTGTGATGTGCATATATTGAACAGTTTAAATATTAGAAACAAAGGTAACTCAGGTTTATATAAAACTTTTTGTTTATTTTCATAGCACAATTGAATCAAAGTTTTTTAAAAAGCTAGACATTTCATTAACATCTAAAAAGGTGTAAGTATTGTCCTTAATAACTATATTTTCCAAGACTATAACTCAACCTTATCAATATTGTTTGGTCTCAGTTCAAAAACACTCCAACAAAATAGCTTTAAAAGATTTGATTTTTAAAAAATGCTTGCTTTTGATGGACACAGATGAAAAATATGTAAGAAGTAAAATATCATGTTTTGAACATCTCATTCAGGAGCATTGCCATAAACTCAATGGAATTAAGAGATCAGTTTATGTAATGAGACTTACTGTCATATCTGAAGTCAGGAAGATTCAAATATTGAAATCAACTTCATTTACAAAACTTAGAGATGCTCTTTTGGTTAGTTTATTGCACCATATTATCCATTAATTCAATTTTAAACTGACGATTTCTACTCAAAGGATCATTTTAAACAGAGAACTGGAAACTTCATCTATGTCTTATTTTTTAGCTTTACAATTTAAAAATTCGTATTTGTCATTGTACTTTCAATAAACAACAAAATATAATTTACAGTAAAAGTTATAAAACATAATTAGCTGGTGATATATTGAATTGAGTGTCATTAAGACTCCAGGACATTTCCTAAACTCAATTAAATTGGATTTAGTGAATGAACACTTATCTCTCTCTCATATAGTTTTATTTGTAAGTTCTCAATATTTTTACTTAATATGATATTCAACATAATCCTTAAGAGCTGATGAGTTACTCATATAACAATAGTCCAAATATTCACATTTTAGCAAGTATAAACATATGAATATGTATAATAAGAAAGCTAGTAATTTCTGGGTTGCTCTTCTGTCTTTGCCTTCTCCTGCAGCCTTACATCAAATATAAAATTTTAACAATCTGGTATATATAATTCTGTGAATTCACACAGCCTTATCTATTTATCCTAGCTCAAATATAATATTTAAGATTTTTTGTGTGTAGCTGGTTACATGATTTATTATTGCTTAAATAAAATCTCACGAATCTGCAACTTTGTATACTTTTAGTTAAAAATATACATTGAACATTACTAAATAATGTATACATGGATCTACTCATTTCCTTTTTGTCTCTAATTGGTATGCAAATGTGTTACACATAAATGATACTTATTAACCTATTCACTTAATCATAACCACAAAATAATTGCATAGAAATTTGTGTGTATGCACAAAAATATACAAAATTTGGCTTGGTACACAAAAATTCTCTTGGTCTTTCCTTTATATTTTTTACATTATAGTTTTAAGATGGTAGCTGAAGCTCCAGGCATAATACTAAAATTCTAAAACAAAGAATGGGAAGGCAAGGTGCCAGCATATCTGTTCCTTTAATTAGGATGGCTAAAAAAGGATAAATGCTACATAATTCTAATTTCCTCCATTCTGAACTGTATGAACTGATGGTTTACACATGTAAAGGAGGCAGGGAAAGTGAATTTTCCATCCTCCAGTCTCTGTTGTAAAGATAGGAAGGGAGAAGGATGGTGAGCTTATGTTTGTTCAGCCAAAGAAAATCATACTCTTCATCATCTTCCTATGCGGAAAATTTGAATAACTCTTGCTTATTAGTATTTTCTAGCATCTATCTCAATTTTTGATGTTGACAATGGTGATGTTGACAGTGGTGATGATGATTATGCTGAGTGTTTCTTTTAAGGCACCATGTGCTAAGAACAATTTATATGTCATCTAAACTACACTTGTTCTTATTAATTAGATATTGGCATCCCAGTTTTGGAGATGAGCTATATAAGGCTCAGACACGTTAAATTCCTCACCTAATACCCAGAATTAATAAATGAAAATAACTGTGATTTAATTACCAGTCATGCTTAAGTTTTCAAAGACTGGAGTATAGAGTACTGCTTTTGTGGTTATAATTCAATAAAGTGTTTTTCAAAAAACATAGTATTTGAAGCCCAGACATGTTAAATACCTCACCCAATTCACAGATTCAGTAAGTGGGAATCAAATGTGATTCATTTACCAGTTGACCTGGTTCCAAAGACTAGCTATATGGAATCCATAGAATTGAACACTTTACAGTTCATCATTGACTTAGCACATAAAATTTGATCATTGATATGATCTTCATCAACAGAATTGTCAGATACTGATATGTATTGGTTGTAATAAATTTAACTGAATATGTGAATGGTGATGAAAAAAAGTTGTTGAGCCATTGTTCTTAAATTTTAAAGGAAAAATGAAGTCTAATGTTGGATTGATTTTGATTTCAAAATATACATTTATTTTAGTGATATCAGACACCCACCAATGACAACAACTTGCACCTCAGACGCGATATCAACATAGAATATCAATTAGAATTTGGTTAAACAAGATCTTCAAATGCTTCCACCACTTCCATTTGTGATATTAATAACAGTGATGACATTACTGCTAATAATATTGTTTCTTTGTTTGCTTTGATAATGACTCTAGTTTAAAATATATACAACACAGAGTTCCAACTTTCGCTTTCAGCACTTTCAAAAGTCATCATCTCTTCTCCATCATCGGAAGGATTCTGAATTTCAGACCCATTTTTATATGTATTTGCATTGATTATCCCCTCTGGAGGCTCTCTAATGCACAGCATAAGTGAATTTATTTTACTCACACTGTGGAATCAAAACCCTATGGTGAAGATGGCTTCAAAGGTGAATTTTATCAAACATTTAGAGAAGAGATAACATCTATCTTTCTCAAACTCTTCCAAAATAGCACAAAGGGAGGAACACTGCCAAACACATTCTACAGAGCCAACATCACCCTGACACCAAAACCAGACAAAGATGTCACAAGGAAAGAAAACTACAGGCCAATATCACTGAAGAACATAAATGCAAAAATACTCAACAAAATACTAGCAAACAGAATCCAACAGCACATTAAAAGGATCATAGACCATGATCAAGTGGGGTTTATCCCAGGAATGCAAGGATTATTCAATATACATAAATCAATCAATGTGATAAACCATATTAACAAATTGAAGGAGAAAAACCATATGATCATCTCAATAGATGCAGAGAAAGATTTTGACAAAATTCAACACCAAACCCTCCAGAAAGCAGGCATAGAGGGAACTTACCTCAACATAATAAAGGCCATATATGATAAACTCACAGCCAACATCATTCTCAATGGTGAAAAATTGAAACCATTTCCTCTAATATCAGGAACAAGACAAGGTTGTCCATTCTCACCACTATTATTCAACATAGTTTTAGAATTTTTAGCCACAGCAATCAGAGAATAAAAAGAAATAAAAGGAATCCAAATTGGAAAGGAAGAAGTAAAGTTGTCACTGTTTGCAGATGACATGATACTATATATAGAGAATGCGATACATGCTACCAGAAAACTACTAGAGCTAATCAATGAATTTGGTAAAGTAGCAGGATACAAAATTAATGCACAGAAATCTCTGGCATTCCTATACATTAATGATGAAAAATCTGAAAATGAAATTAGGAAAACACCGCCATTTACCATTGCAACAAAAATAATAAAATATCTAGGAATAAACCCACCTAAGGAGACAAAAGACCTGTATGCAGAAAACTATAAGACACTGATGAAAGAAATAAAAGTTGAAACAAACAGATGGAGAGATATACCATGTTCTTGGATTGGAAGAATCAACATTGTGAAAATGACTATACTACCCAAAGCAATCTACAGATTCAATGCAATCCCTATCAAACTTCCAATGGCATTTTTTACAGAACTAGAACAGAAAATTTCACAATTTATAAGGAAACACAAAAGACCCTGAGTAGCCAAATCAATCTTGAGAAAGAAAAATGGAGCTGGAGGAATCAGGCACCCAGACTTCGGACTATACTACAAAGTTACAGTAATCAAGACAGTATGGTACTGGCACAAAAACAGAAATATAGATCAATGGAACAGGATAGAAAGCCCAGAGATAAACCCACGCACATATGGTCACCTTATCTTTGATAAAGGAGGCAAGAATATACAGTGGAGAAAAGACAGCCTCTTCAAGAAGTAGTGTTGGGGAAACTGGACAGCTACATGTAAAAGAATGAAATTAGAACACTCCCTAACACCGTACAAAAAAAATAAACTCAAAATGGATTAAAGACTTAAATGTAAGTTCAGACACTGTAAAATTCTTAGAGGAAAACGTTGACAGAATACTCTATGACATAAATCACAGCAAGATCCTTTTTGACCCACCTCCTAGAGAAATGGAAATAAAAACAAAAATAAACAAATGGGACCTAATGAAACTTCAAAGCTTTTGCACAGCAAAGGAAACCATAAACAAAAGATGAAAAGACAACCCTCCGAATGGGAGAAAATATTTGCAAATGAAGCAACTGACAAAGGATTAATCTCCAAAATATACAAGCAGCCCATACAGCTCAATATCAAAAAAACAAAAAACCCAATCCAAAAATGGGCAGAAGACCTAAATAGACATTTCTCCAAAGAAGATATACAGATTGCCAACAAACACATGAAAGGATGCTCAACATCACTAATCATTAGAGAAATGCAAATCAAAACTACAATGATGTATCACATCACACCAGTAAGAATGGGCACCATCAAAAAGTCTAAAAACAATAAATGCTGGAGAGGGTGTGGAGAAAAGGGAACCCTCTTGCACTGTTGGTAGGAATGTAAATTGATACAGCTACTATGGAGAACAGTACGGAGGTCTTTAAAAAACTACAAATAGAGCTACCATATGACCCAGTAATCCCACTACTGGGTATATACCCTGAGAAAACCATAATTCAAAAAGAGTCATGTACCACAATGTTCATTGCAGCTCTATTTACAATAGCCAGGACATGAAGCAACCTAAGTGCCCATTGACAGATGACTGGATAAAGATGTAGCACATATATACAATGGAATATTACTCGGCCATAAAAAGTAATGAAATTGAGTTATTTGTAGTGAGGTGAATAGCCCTAGAATCTGTCATGCAGAGTAAAGTAAGTCAGAAAGAGAAAAACAAATACCATATGCTAACACTTATATATGGAATCTACAGAAACAACAACAACAAATGGTTCTGAAGAACCTAGGGGCAGGACAAGAATAAAGTTGCAGATGTAGAGAATGGACTTGAGTACACGGGGAGGGGGAAGGGTAAGCTGAGATGAAGTGAGAGAGTGGCATGGACTTATATATACTACCAAATGTAAAATAGATAGCTATTGGGAAGTAGCCGCATAGCACAGGGAAATCAGCTAGGTGCTTTGTGACCATGTAGAGGGGTGGGATAGGGAGGATGGGAGGGAGATGTAAGAGGGAGGAGATGTGGAGGTATATGTATATGTATAGCTGATTCACTTTGTTATAAAGCAGAAACTAACACAGCACTGTAAAGCAATTATACTCCAATAAAGATGTTAAAACACACACACACACACACACACACACACACACACAGGTGCACAATGTGGAAAAAACCCCACAACCCTATGGTGATATGGGCTTTTATTGGAAAAAGTATGGAAGTATACATGAAGTTATGGAAGTATACATGAACATTTCTCAAGGAAAATATTTATTCCTTCTCATGTTTTCCTTTGAGATGATTCTAAGATCAGTAAAATATTTTTGTTGGAGTTACTACATTCTCATAAAAGGTGTTTTGTTTGCTGCACTATAGGAACAATAAGTGGGAAAAAGGTGTTAAAATTAATTTTCTTAAAACAATTAACTTTCAAAGGTAATTCTCCAAGATTAAAATATTATTTTAAGAAAGTAATGATCATGTGCTTCCACACTGACATTGTTGTGAGCCTTAATGGGTAGATAAACAGAGAAAATGAACAACCTAGAGATCTACCCTTTTCAAGTAACTATGGCAGAATTGGCAAACTTTCTCTGTAACTGGCCAGATAGTACATATTTTCATCTATGTTGGCCCTGTGGTCTCTGCTGTAATTAGTCAACTCTGCTTTTGTGATGCAAAAGCAGCCATTGACAGTGGGTGTAATTGTGTTCTAATAAAACTTATTAAAAAAACAGATGGTGGACTGGCTTTGGCCCATTGTCCATAGTTTGCCAAGCCCTGATGTAGATGACCTTCTTCACTTTCCATCCATAGGAAGGTACTGGTGTTGGTTACACAGCAACTTGGACCAGAACACTGGGTCACTATGTACCCTGGAGTGAACCAATGTTTGTTAATTGATTTAAAGCATATGAGCTCTCTCTTAAACGTCTCAACTTATCTGTATGTCTGTTTTTCTTTACTATTGTTTTTCAAGTTGTCTTTTCACAGGGAAATTTTCATTGAAGGAGAAGAAGAAGGTACAATGGAAGTTGAAAAGAATTTCTTCCTCCAGGTTATTAAATATATCAGTCTGGGCCCAGAAGCAAGCATATCCCTTTCTTGTTCCACACTGTTCTGAACATATCTAAAAGGGCCTTTATATTGACAAATTCTCAGTTGTCCTTGAGTGAAATGGTGAGATTGATATGCACTTTGAGGTGTTTTTATGAAGATTCAATGAGATAACATGTAAAAGCTCCAAGCACAGTATTTAGCAGAGTCTACCCTTTTTTATACACAAATTTCCATTTTCTATCTCATTCCTGCTTTCTCCATCTTAAATACTTTTTTCTCCCCACAACTTAAAATCTCTTTTAAACTTGGTCTACCTAAATATGTTCACATTTCCTCTTTCTTTATTTTTTTCTTGATTATGCATTCATTTAACAAATATATTGTTTACTGTGCTCAAATATATAACAATATTTTACACTTATCTCCAATTATGTGTCAAATCTGATTTTCCACATTATTATGCTATTTAGGTATTTACTTAAAATTAATACCTTTTTTTTCCAACTCATCCCATCCTTTGACATGGATTTGGAAATATATTCTCCATTGGATTTTTAGTTATTAGTTGTATCAAAAGTAACATGTATGAATACCTATAATTTAAAATCAAGGGTTGCAAACTGTAAAGAATTTTTGAAATTCATCTTTTCCATATTCTTAATTTTTTTAAGAAAGAACAAAACTTGGGACTTCCCTGGCAGTCCAGTGGTTAAGACTTTGCCTTCCAATGCAGAGGGTGCAGGTTCGATCTCTGGTCAGGGAGCTAAGATCCCACATCTCTCGAGGCCAAAAATCCAAAACATAAAACAGAAGCAATATTGTAACAAATTCAATAAAGACTTTAAAAATGGTCCACATCAAAAAAATCTTTAAGAAGAAAAAAGGAAAGAATAAAACTCAATGGATTATTTCCATCAAGGCAGCAAATAGAGTTAAAAATTATAGCCCAACATTTTGTCTGTAAGGCAGTGATATTTCCAGATTGGCCAATTTAGTGATTATTTTTGCTGTTTTTAAAAATATGATTCCTCTCACATAAACATCTAAAACGACATGCATTAATGCAGAAAAGAAAATGTGTGTTAAAATGCAGTTCAGTTTCAATTTATATTAACAAAGGATATTATCTTTCTTATCCAATATTCATGTAATTTGCTAAATTTTATCTGATTGTTCTCAAGACTAATATGGTTTGTGAGTTGTTGGTGATAATAGAGGTTAACTATGCATGACCTTTTGTTTCTAAACCTTAATTTCTCATTTCAAAATCACTTCCTCTGAGGTTTCCCTTTTAAAAGAGTGAAGAAATTTATTATCACAGAACAGACATTTTCAATGTCCTTAATCCTCAGTATGACACATAACTTTGTTGACCCTGTAGGATTTTTTCTGAGAAATTACTTTTTTTTTTAATGAGGAGTCAGACACAGTTAAAATTTCAGTGTGTTGGAAGTCCTCCTCGAGGCTTGAAGGATACATGCAATTATGCTAATGGAACATCAAGTCCCTGTTCCTAAGAAAAAGCCGAGAAATATCTCAAGCCGGAATATGTTGACCTCTCCAGAATAAAAAATGAGGATCTTTTTTCTCATATTTTCCAAAGTAATTAGCAAGGTTGGCAAATCTCATGAATTTGATTTAAACCAAATGATGCAGTGAATTCTACTCCAATAAATCTTCATATATTCTTTAACAGAATGGATATATTGTTTGTATGCCCTAGCATGCAATATAAAGGAGAGCAGCATATGGTGCCTCGCTAGAAATATTCCCTAGTGAGCTCCAATAATATTCAACAGAGTGGGCAGAGGTTATTTATTGCAATAGCAAACATTTAGGGACTTTCCCTTCTAGCTGGAGTGTAGCATATAGAGGATTTGAAATCTGTCTACTGCCTCATTTTATTGTTTTCCTTATAAAACATAATCAGTTTAGTAGGCTGACAGTAGTCAGGGTTTTATGTTTGTTTTGTTTTCTTTCCAAATAAGAAGAGTTAAGAATAAAGTCATTCTGTAAATCACTGGTTAACAGTGGAAAATGTGCAAAATAAAAGCTTATTTTTTCATTCTCACTTCACCTCAGTGTCCTTACAAACATAAAAACATATAATCAGAGAAAGGAGCTGGGGTGGGTTGAGAAAGATTATCTATGATTCAATTTCAAGTCAATAATTCAATTCTATGATTATCTATGATTCAATTTCAAATCGATTCTATCAATAGGTATCCTATTAACAAATTATTTCTATCAATTATATTGTCCACATTCTATGTGTAAGAAAAACTGGAAGTTACCAGAGTAGGCAATGGATGTGGTGGGGACATACATATACATGTACATATATATATCTCCATGCAAATTCCCTTTCAGACACTCGCCTTGTAATCTTTCCCTTACCTTCTTCTATTGTCTTCCCTAATTAACCATTACAAATAAATTCAATATATCCAGTAATATCCAACTATATAAATATTCACTAAAGGGCTTTGGTAGTTTGATTTGTTAATGAATTACATTATTACAATCACTGTTGCACTTAACATTAACTTATTAAACATATTATCACCCACTGTCAACAACTGGTTGAAGGTGGAATGTAGAAGAAAGTGAAGGAGGAAAAGAGGAATAGGAGCAATGCAGATGTGAAAAGACAAGAGATAATTTCTTTATACCTAAAAATGTGAACTCACTTCGAATTGCTATTATTTTAGATATCATCTATAAGTAAAATAAAGGAAGCATGCGATAATGTATGCGAGAAACTGGGAAGTTGTGTTCTGCTTTTAAACAGGTAATATTACTGATTTATATAAAGTGGTTTTAACATGCTTAAATGAGGAAGTGTGTAATACATGCCTGACATGTGAACACCTTCTCTAATCAACTGATCTCTAGCATTCCAAAAAGAGTTGTGAGATGTTTAAAGAGACAACAGAACAAGAAGACACTAACAAAAGCAAGAATTCACATTTTAGGAGCTGAAAATATACCTGAGAGTTAATTGCCTTCAGAGATTTCTCAATAAGCTATTACTTTAACATTTTTATTGTAGAAATCATTATAGTAACAACTTTAACAATCTTAATTTTCTTGACTGTAAAATGAAAATAATAATATTGTGTCACAAAGTTTTTAAAATAGTACATTAGCACATATTAAGCACTCAACAAATATTGTTATTTTTTTTGAGTTACAGACATCAAAGTGCTGATAAGGTCCCAATTAGTTTACAAAACTTTAAGCATTATAAAAAAGGAGTAGGGAGGAATTTTCAGAAATAAATTATGCTAGGAAAAGTATAATAATATAGGTGACTATGGCTATTTTAATAGGTGGTTATGCTAGAATAGTATTTTTAAAACTCCTCACAATATGCAAATTAAATGGCATTTCAGAATCTCATTTTAAATGTGTCAGTCACCTGTACAATAAAAAATTGATAACTATGGAACTTAATACTCAAATATGATACCTATGCATAATTGAACACATACTTTAAACTCTCCATAGTATATGAGGAACAATAATTGTGTCAGCTACTGTTCTTCAGTCAGGGCACAGTTCTTCCCCACTCTTCAGGGATCTGTTTTGAGGGCAATCCATTTCCTCCATGGTATGACTGTTGAAATTCCCAGACAAGAGGAAGAAGCAGAGTAGGTAGTGGCAGGTTTAATACTATGCAGCCAAATGTTCTTTCTTGCTATTTCTTTTAACTAATTCTGAATCTTGGGAAGGGTGACTTGAGAAGAGGTGCCGTTTCTAACCCCAGAACTGTTTGGGGGCCACTGGTCACTTCTCTAATAGCAGTAATAATAATGATAATAATTTTAATAGAACAGCTATCATTTATTACTGTTTGCAGGGCTAATCTCTTCTACATACCATTTTTCCTTTAATCCTCACAGTATGTTGAGTTAGATATGACAATCACTATTTTATTAATGAGGACCCTCAGTTATAAAAATTAAGTATCTCACCCAACATCCCATAGCAAGTAATTTGTAGAGTTAGAATTAAAATTCAAGTTTGTCTGTCAATAAAGCCTGTGCTCTTTCCAATGTGTTATGCTACAGAGGCTGAAAAATGCATTGAGTCGTGGGGAATATGAGATGATGTCACTTATTTTCATCTCTAATAGTAAGAAGAAAACCAAAAACGTTTATTAAAACATGAACAAGCTAGTGTAGGAAGTTCCTTGTTATTCTCCTCTATTTCATTTCACTGGAAACTTTCAGATTTGTTTTAAGAAATAAAATGGTCAATATTTTTCATCCTCATGGCTTGTATTCATATGATTACAATATAAACAATTTATTAGATTGATTAAAATATAAATAATTTATTAGAGTATAAAAAATAAACATCAAACTTGTAACACATCATAAAAAGACAAAATTAATAGAAAGAGAGAACATATTCCAAATCTAACTAAGATTTAAAAGTATTTATTAAAACAAAGACACAAGCAAACAAAAAAATTAAACTATGGATACATATTATGCTTTGCTCATCCAAAAAATAATTGTGATTACTTGTAAAATCTCTCACAAACTAGTTATTCTTATACTATTGAAAATGAAACAGTAAGGACTGAAATTATAGAAATAAGTTATTAAGTTAACTTTTGTAATGTCATAAATTAATGATAATAAGTATTGTATAATCAATTTTTATCTGCTATAATTTTCTTATAAAATATTTTTACTATCTACCTAGCCAATGTATTTTATTTTAGTTATTTATTTTTTTAATAAATTTATTTATTTAATTTTTTTATTTTTGGCTGCACTGGGTCTTCGTTGCTGCACGCAGGCTTTCTCTAGTTGTGGTGAGCGGGGGCTACTCTTCTTTGCGGTGACTTCTCTTGTTGCAGAGCATGGGCTCTAGGCACACAGGCTTCAGTAGTTGTGGCACGTAGGCCCAGTAGTTGTGACTCACGGGCTCTAGAGCACAGGCTCGGTAGTTGTGGCACACAGGCTTCGTTGCTCCGCAGCATGTGGGATCGTCCCAGACCAGGGGTCACATCCATGTCCCCTGCATTGGCAGGCAGATTCTTAACCACTGTGCCACCAGGGAAGCCCTAGCCAATATATATTAAACCAAAAATAATCAACATATTTACAAACTTTTGGTGGTGGTGCTTATAATAATATATGACAAAATATTTTTTCTTTATTTCTAATCATATGTTCAAAATATTTTTATTTTTATATTTCAGATATTTTTAAAATCCTTTTTACTTGGACCTATCCAGAACAGAGAAATATAAGGGTTTAAATATCTTTTTTGTCCCCCCAGTGGAGAGGCAGTGGTGAGAAAGTAATCTTTATTTAGTCTTCTTAGTTAGTTTTAAATCCATTTACCCACTAAAAAACAATATATGGCTAAAAGATTACTCTCAGTAACTTCAGGATCAAGCACATGCCATCAACTTATTATATATAAATAAATAGTCAAGTTCTATAGTCACTTTTTCTTAGTCTCCTCTGTATTTTAAAGTTTTTATTGTAAAACAAAACAAAAATTGTTCTATTTATATATTTTAACTCAATTTACTTTCATTTTACTTATTTCTGAATTCCATTTTTGGTGTAATTAACCTCGACAGAAATGTAATATAATTTATTTGAACCAAAATGTCAGAGTTTGATTATACATATCACAATTGTGTATACGTTTGTGTGCATTAGGATTCTCATATAATTTTATGCAAAGAAGAAAAATTAGGGTAATATAACTTATGAAATATTTTATACTTGGGGTTGGACATTCCATGTTAGACATCATAGAGATAAATTATACTATGATCAGGGTCCTAATTTTAACCTAACTTGTGACTCCCCTTGGAATTCTTATATGCCTGGTGAGTCAGGTTGAAGGCAATTTTTATGAAGTATCAGTCACTCTTTTTAAAATGTATTATTTTAAAAAATAACTATTATTAATGGGGAGCAAAAAGGGTAATTATTTCATAATTTTCTCTGTAAACACTTCTGTATATGTTCATATGACTAAAAATGTAACATTAAATTTGTATATTAAATTTTTAATTCATCAACATTTAGGAAATAATTAGTAATTATATGCTATGAAAGATGACAGATTTACGGGACTTCCCTGCTGGTCCAGTGGTTAGGACTTGACGCTTTCACTGCCAGGGCAGTGTTCAATCCCTGGTTGGGAACTAAGATCCCGGATTTAGATTACGTATATATCTGGTCACTTCCAATGGTTTGGGGAAAATTCTGAGCACAGAATGATGTTTTACCATCTGGGTATGGGTTATAATTCCTCTGGAGAGGGAGTAGAAGTATTTAATAAGGAAAGTGTCTATAAAAATAGATGGAACCGAATGTCTGAAAGTGAATACCTGTGGAAAAAGGCATATGTGATATTGTGATTTATAATAAGAAATATGTATATTTGGCCTTCAGTCTCATTTCTGGTACAGATCTGAAACCCTTTGAATTTCCTAAGTGATTATGGCAATAAAAGTGTCTCTTATGTTAATGCAGAGACTTTTAGACCCCACCTAATGATAGAGGCTGGCCGCCAGGAGAATCAACCATGTGATTAGGAACTTATAGTCCCATTCCCCCTACCTCAGAGGACAGGAGAGGAGCTGGAGTGTGAATTAATGGTTAATAGCCAATGATTTAATCAATCATATCTATGTAATGAAGCTTCCATAAAATCCCAAAAGGACTGCAGTCAGAGGGAGAACTTCCAGGATGGTGAACACAGGGAGATTTGGGGAGATGGTCTGCTCTGAGAGAGTATGGAATTCCCATGCCCTTTCTCCATATCCTGCCCTACTCATCTCTTCCATCTGGATGTTCATCTGTAAACTTTATCATGTCCTTTTACAATAAACTGTTTATCTAATAAGTAAGATGTTCCCTGAGTTCTGTGAGCCACTCTACCAATTAATTGAACCAATGAGAGGATGTTGTGAACCTCTGATTTATAGGCAGTAGTTCAGAAGTACAGGTAGATAACAACCTAGGCTTGCAACTGGCATCTGAAGTGGTGGTGGAAGGGTAGTCTTATGGAACTGAACCATTAACTTGTGGAATCTGATGCTATCTCCAAGCAGATAGTGTCAGAATTGAGTTGAATTATAGGACACACAGATGATGTCTTAGAATTGCTTGTTGGTGGTGTGGGGGAACCACTCTTCCCCCACTCTCCCTGCCCTGCGCAGTGTCACTACATGACTCCAATTCTGCAAAGCAATTCATAGAGTTTTCGTATACTGAGATATTCACAGATCATTTCGCCTATGAAATAGAGTTTGTGCTATAGAACGTACAGTTGAGATTCTGGTATTGAATAACTTGATGAAACTTATTACAAATGATGATGATGCCAATCTGATGTTACTTGCCCAGTGGAATTGGAAGTTGTGCACAGTTTGCTTTTATTAGGGAATGAGAAAATCTTGTTGAAATAATGCCGTTACCTAACGGAATATGGCAGTAGATGATAGGAGTCTGTGGTGCCTGAAAGATGCAGTGCTACCTACTAGAAGAGGAAATATTTCCCAAGAGTGCAAAATGGGAGCAGAAACATCCAGTGGAAATAGCAACAGTGCTTGTGGGCATTAGTAATATTTACCTTTTACTGAGTTATGCTGTAGTATGTATCACTCCTAAAATCCCAGTGGGTTTACAACAGTAAACACTTATTTCTTGTTCACATATAGGCTATAGGTTGACTGTGGCTCTTCTCCAGACTGTATCTTCTCATTCTGAAGCCCAGATTGAAAAAAGACTGCCTTTGAGATATGTTATTCCAGTGACAGGTGGCAGAAGCATAAGAGATTGTGCTGACCCACACAATCATAAAGCTTCTTCTCAGATCTGGCAAAAATCACATCTAAGAAAAGTTAAGTGAAAGGTCAAGACTGCTAAGGGTGTGGGGAAGTATAGAAAGATATATGGCAAGAAAAGACGAGTATAACCCTCTTACAGAAGAGGAGACAATCATGAACAAGAATACAATTTACCATAAGAGTCTTCCTCTTTTTTCTCTTCTCTTACATTTCTCCTGAATTTTGTAAATATATATCCTAAAATTTATCTCCAAATTTGTAGTTTGACATTAAAAATTTTATTGTAAAAGCTTAAATAATTACTCAAATAAATTATAAAATTTATTTCAGAATGAGTCAGCATTTAAAGTAAGCTGACTCTATAATCTTCATACACAGGACTATAGATTTTTTTTTTTTTAGAAGATGTTGGGGGTAGGAGTTTATTAGTTTATTTATTTATTTTTGCTGTGTTGGGTCTTCGTTTCTGTGCGAGGGCTTTCTCTAGTTGTGGCAAGTGGGAACCACTCTTCATCGCAGAGCGTGGGCCTCTCACTATCGTGGCCTCTCTTGTTGTGGAGCACAGGCTCCAGACGCGCAGGCTCAGTAGTTGTGGCTTACGGGCCTAGTTGCTCCGCAGCATGTGGGATCCTCCCAGACCAGGGCCCGAACCCGTGTCCCCTGCATTAGCAGGCAGATTCTCAACCACTACGCCACCAGGGAAGCCCCCAGGACTATAGATCTTTAATTTAGAACAGACAGAGGTTAAAATCTAACTCTGGACTCTGGATTTCAGAAATAATAAAACCTTTCATAAGCAGTGAAATACAATTATATAGGTAACCAAAACATCAATGATGGTATGTCTCTGAAAAAAATACACAAAAGAGGAAAGCCCTCTAAAACAAAAGTTTGTGAATATTTTTCAATCATGTACTCAAGTATCATTGAATCACAAAGTACAATGCTGCTGAAAATACTAACAGAGCCTATGCTGGTATT
The DNA here is from genome assembly GCF_963455315.2 of Globicephala melas. Classification (NCBI taxonomy): domain Eukaryota; kingdom Metazoa; phylum Chordata; class Mammalia; order Artiodactyla; family Delphinidae; genus Globicephala; species Globicephala melas. Next base: position 100,727,315 of record NC_083317.1, read on the forward strand.
TCTAAGCTCCTTAATGAAAAAGAGAAGCAAATTTGAGTGAGTGCTTTTCCACTGTATAATGATAATTTGTGCAAGAAATAATATTCACACACCTGGAACAACATGAAATGACTATAACTTATACTTTATTATATTTGATATCAATATTGTAAAGATATTTTAATATATATCATTTTTACTTTATGAAAGAAAGTTTTTCCCTGAAAGAATATATCTATTTAAATGTTAAAATATAAAATATATAAAATATACTAGATATATTTTATATACTAAATATATTTTATGTATAAAAAGAAATGAAATCCTAAATTTCTCACTACATGGTATGAACACTTCATCCATAATCTGTAAAAATTTCCATTTGTTTATTTATTTATTTTGCTTAAGCATATATAGTAGTGTATTTATTTGCTAATGTTTTTCTATAGGTCAAAGTGACAAAGACATTTAATTATATCAGGGTTCACTGACTGATCTTTCTGGAGTTAAACCACCATATTTTTTTCCATAGCTACAATAATGAATTTCTTATAGTATTTTGGAAATTTATAAACTTGAAGAGTAATATGAGTGATGAAGCATTCTAGAGCTGAATGATTTTTTCCTAATCTATTTTCCAAATGTATTACACAAAATGTCAAAATTAGAAATTTTTAAAGAATAATGTGCACCCCTATACATTTACACATAACCTGTAGATTTAGAAATTGTTCATATTTTGCTACATTTGCTCTAGGTTATTCAATCTACTTCTAGTCATATCTTTAGCTATTACTAATAGTGTTCCAATGAATAAACTTGGGTAAGTTTTGGTTTCCCAAAGAAAAATGTGAGTATATATTTTAATGAAAACTTTCAAGTATCAGTTTTTCTAAATCTGTAAGAGATTACAGGGAAGTTTATTAAAGAAGTATTTGCCAAAAATACATCAATGGGAACATAATTCTAAGAATTGGCATGGTAGGCTTCTTCATTAGCATTCATTATAAAATAAAAGTAACTTATTTTATGGTGTGTAGAGACCTGCTGTGTTTATCAACAATTCAATTCAATATACTGCTAAATATTTTCTATATTTATAATAAGTTCATAGTACTATGAGTAAATATTACTTACTGCAGTCACTAAAAGTCAAAGAAAATAGCACAAAGTGAAACTCCTAGAGATTTATCTTTTATAGGAGTCAACATTTGTAACCAGTAACCTGTGATTTACAAATTAATGACAGATTGGTGCAGCCTGACAAATAACAGAGAAAGTAATAGCAAATAAAGTCCAAACACAATATTAAATCAAACCTTTACAATTCTACAACCAAATACCTTCCAGGCTTCACTTATTAATTTTTGGACATTTGTCAAACATTTATGTTTTACTTGTTCAGTAAGGAAAAACTGATAAAATACTGTGCTTTTACCTAAATATAATTTATGAATTTATTTTGTGCTATCTGTTTTCATCATTTTTGTATCTAGTATGTAATATTTTCCTTTTTCTTTTCATAGAATTTGTTGGCAATTATGTTGGCTATAAAAATTAATTCATACTGAAGTTCATAATCCAATTAATTCACAAATGTGTGAGGGCTTCACGTACTCAATGAGATAGCATTTTTATCTAAAATAAAGCAAAACATGTACTTTAAGCATGAGTCATATATATGCTTAGGGCATGGTTCAATGGTAAAACACCTATTTTTCCAGAATTACCTTATATATTAATCAAGTATGGCTACAATTTTGAAAAATATTCAACTTAATTTGTACATGCCTCACTTGTATTTACTTCTCAGATAGTGAGTTTATTTCAGTGTGATACTCTTTTTGAAGCTCAAAAGGTCGTTCAAGTAAATACTAAACTATCTTTAAGTGATAATACCTAGGAATAAACCACTGACAATATAATAAGATTTACATTTCATGCAGAAATTCTTTAACTTGAGAATCATCTCATTTTGCCCCATGAAAATTGCCAATTATTAGTGGGGACAGTTTTAGCACTTTAGCAACTAATCCATTTAATTGAATACAATGATTCCTGTAACTAAATAATATATATTTCATTCAATATTTGATAGCATTTCTATATATCCAAAAAGTAATATGACATGTAAATGTTTCTATGCTTTCGTAGACTTTAAATATATGAAACATTTTCTTGAAAGCAGTAGTGAAAACTGCTTTTGGGAACTGTTATCTACACTCTCATAATCAAGACGACCTTCAAGGGGATAACAGAACAGCATGAATTCAAAGCAAAAATTCAAGAATGGAAATGTCCTTACTGTGGGAGGAAAAAGTGAAGTCCTAGTCCCAGGAAGAACACAGTTACACATTGAAATTTCCTTTTTAAATTTTCCTCTCTGAAGAGGTAAGTGTCTCTTTGATAGTGTTCTCCCTGGGAATAAAGCTTAAAGTTTCTAAAAAAGCCAAATATGGCTAAGAAAAGATTATCTACTCTTATCATATCTGCAGTTTATATAAATAAACTCCCTGTGTGTGGTGGCTCTATTTCTCTTTGATTATTTTTTTATGCTGTTCTTGGCTTTCACATTATTTTGATGAAGTACCATACATATTTTAGAGCCATCACAAAATATTTTTCAATTATATGCTGAAGAAAATGATAGTTATTCAATGTTTTATAAATCTCAAGATACAGACAGTGTGTTAGATCAATAGAGTAGAAGCTTGTACATAATGATTATTTACTTATATTTGATCAATATTTTTGAAAAATAACATCAATAGAAAGGTTCTATTACACACATTTACATACTATAATTGCATTTATCATTCATTATCAGACTAAATTGTTTGATATATAAAGAAAATAGGTCGAATATATGATCTATAGAGAATAGTTTTCAGGAGATTCAATTGTCACTTAGTTCTTCAAAAATTCACAATACTCTTGAATGATATTTAACTGAAAACTGAGACACAAAATTTCTAAAAAACGGTTGGAAAAGAGATTGGGGGATAAAGATTCCAAAGACAATTTTTGTAGAAAGAAAGAGATTTAGAAGCCTAACAATAATAGCTATTGAACTCTTAATATATGCCGGACACTTTTCAGCGAGCTTTACATGTATTTCTCAGTTTTAAAATTTATAAAATGTTTCATCCAATCCCCTGGGGGGGGGAAATCTATGAGATAGTAATATTATCTCCATTTTTCAGATGAACAGAACTAAAAAGTTACTCATCTTGCCTAAGATTCCATAGTAGCAACTGTGAAAAGCAGAATTCATTCAAGTCTGTCTGACAGCAGAACCTATGCTTTTATTCAACATTTGTACATTACTGAATGTTTAACTACTTATTAATCATGGTTATCCAAAGAAACAGAACTAAAAGAAAATATATAAACAGAGGTAGAGATGAGATAGAGATAGAGAAAGGGATAGGTACAGAGATGGGAGAGAGAAAGATTTATTACAAGGAATTGACTCACTTTGGTTGTGGAGGCTGAGAATTCCTCCATCAGCCATCTGTAAGCTGGAGACACAAGAGAGCTGGTGGTTCAGTTCCAGTCCTAGTCCAAAGGCCTGAGAACCAGGAGAGCTGATAGCTTAGGTCTGTCTGAGGGCTGGAGAAGACTGATGTTCCAGTTCATCAGTCAGGGAAAGAGAGTAAATTCTCTCTTCTTCAGCCTTCTTGTTCTATTCAGGTCCTCAACAGATTGGATTATGGTCACTCATATGGAGGAGGGCAATCTGCTTTACTCAGCCTACTGATTCAGTCTACTAATCTCATCCAGGAACAAGCTCACATTACACCAGGAAATACTGTTTAACTGAGTATCTGGGTACCTTGTGGCCCAGTCACATTGACACACAAAATTAACCATCACAATGGCCAACTGTTAAACCATGAAGAAATAAAGTTATTTTTTTATTCCTTAAGGAGTATAAAAGTTGTGGGTGTCAGACAAAAATATAAAGAAAAACACCATTGACCAGAAAAATACTACATCAGTATGCTTTCAACTATAAGTTGTGATTTACTCCCTACAACTACAAACACTAGCCTAAGCATTAGTAACAGGGGAGTCTAGAAAACTAAGCTCTCCATGCATTTATAGTCTCATTGTAAAAGAAGGAGGCTAGAAAAACAACAATATACAACTTGTGAATTTTGCATATTATCTTCCTATGAACTTAAAAAATCTAACCTCTTAATTCATGTGATTAAACTTAATGACACAAGGGTATCCAATTAATTTTTTAAGCTGTGTAGAGTTTTCAGCTAAAAGAATTCCATTAAGACTTTCTGATTATATATAGAGATGAGATGTATAACTAAGGAAAAGCCATGATATTATAAATAGAAAATTCATAAATGAGAATTGACAGATTCCTATTTCTAAATTTCAGGGTTTTTTTTTTTTTTTTTTTTTGCAGTATGCGGGCCTCTCACTGTTGTGGCCTCTTCTGTTGAGGAGCACAGGCTCCAGACGCGCAGGCTCAGCGGCCATGGCTCACAGGCCTAGCTGCTCTGCGACATGTGGAATCTTCCCGGACCAGGGCACGAACCCGTGTCCCCTGCATCAGCAGGTGGACTCTCAACCACTGTGCCACCAGGGAAGCCCTGAATTTCAGTTTTTTAAAGGTACAAGTACTGGATCAATAGTGACAGCTTGTTATCTTCTGTCTTTCTTACAAAAGCCATTCTAAAAGGTGTAGGTGATATCACATTGTGCTTTTGATTTGCATTTTCCTGATGATTGGTGAAGTTGACCACTTTTTCATATGCCTGTTGGTCATTTATATGCCTCTTTTAGGAAACGCCTATTCAGGTACTTTGCTCATTTTAAAATCAAGTTATTTGGTACAGCCATATGGAAAAGAGTATGAAGGCTCTTCACAAAATTAAAAATAAAACTATTTTTATGATCCAGTAATCACTCCTCTGGGTGTATATACAAAGGAAATGAAATTAGGACCTTGAAGAGATATCTGCACTCCCATGTTTATTTCAGCATTATTCACAATAGTTAATATATGGAAACAAACTAAATGTCCATTGATGGACAAACGTATAAAGATAATGTGATATATATATGCAATGGAATATTATTCAGCCTTTAAAATGACAGAAATACTGCCAATTGCAAGCACATGGATAAACCTGGAGAACATTAGGCTAAGTAAATAAGCCAAAGGTAGAAAGACAAATAGTGCATGATCACTGGTATATGTGGAATCTGAAAGAGTCAAATCATAGAAGCAGAAAGTTGAATGGTGGTTATCAGGGACTTGGGAGAGGAGAAAATAGGGAGATGTTGATTAAGGGGGACAAAGTTTGTTATACAAGATACGTAAGTTCTGGAACTCTAACATCAAACAATATGAGTATAGTTAACGATTCTGTATTGTATACTTGAAATTTGCTAAGAGAGTAAATCTTGAGTGTCCTCACCACACACACAAACACACACACACACACAAAGAGAAAAGAAGAAGAGAAAAGAAAATGGTAACTATATGAGGTGATCGGTATGTTAAGTAGCTTGAGTATGTTGACTATTTTAGTGTATACATATATCAAATCATCAGACTGTACACCTTAAATATATATAATTAAGATTTTTATACACCTCAATAAAGCTAGAAAATGAAATAAACTATTAATAATGCAAACCCAGTTTCCAAAATCTAAATATCTCATTTAAAAATACGACATGGGTTACATCAATATAAACAGTTTTCAGATATTATGGTGGTTTGAAATAATTACCTGTGGTTTGTCAATTTTATAAATTTACTCAAAAAACATTTCTAATTAACTCAGACATTAACCAGACATATTGTTTTTATTTTATCTATCTCTTCAATTTTTAATTTTATCTTTATCATTTATTCCTTGTGATTTTCTTAGCTTACTCCTTGTCTTGCTGGGTATTAAATTTTTTTAATTGACACAAATTGAGCTGGTTAATTTTTTGTGTCAATTAGCCTATGCAATGGTTTCTAGATATTTGTTCAAATATTATTCTAGGTGTTTCTGTGGAGGAGTTTTTTTGGTTGAGATTAACATTTAACTCAGTAGATTTTGAGTAAAGCAGATAACCCTCTGTAATGTGATTAGCTCTCATCCTATCAACTGAAGCCTTGAATAGAACAAAATAAATAGAAAACAAGCAAACAAAAAAAACTGATCTCTCTGGAGGAAGAGGAAATTCTGCCAGCTGACTCCCTTGGGATTCAAGCTGCTTTATCACCTCTTCTCTGGATCTCCAGTCTGCTGGTCTACCTTGCAGATTTTAGATTTGCTAACCCCTACAATCTCATAAGCCCATTCTTTACAATAGATACCTCCCTCCGCCCATTCATCTCATATGGGTTCTGTTTCTTTGTACAGTTGTTCTCCTGCTCACTATTTAAATGCATGCCATAGAAGCAGGAATGTAGTATTTGCATTATATATTTTTTAAGAAATTCTGCAGTGTACATTTGTATTTCCCCATTTACTCAATACCTTTCTTTTAATTTTTAAATTTTATTTAATTTATTTTTTTTATACAGCAGGTTCTTATTAGTCATCAATTTTATACACATCAGTGTATACATGTCAATCCCAATCTCCCAGTTCATCCCACCACCACCCTTACTACCTTGCTGCTTTCCCCGCTTGGTGTCCATAAATTTGTTCTCTACATCTGTGTCTGACTTTCTGCCCTGCAAACCGGTTCATCTGTACCATTTTTCTAGGTTCCACATAAATGCATTAATATACGATATATGTTTCTCTCTTTCGAACTTACTTCACTCTGTACGACAGGTTCTACATCCATTCATGTCTCAACAAATGACCCAATTTCATTCCTTTTTATGGCTAATATTCCATTGTATATATGTACCACAGCTTCTTTATCCATTTGTCTGTCGATGGGCATTTAGGTTGCTTCCATGACCTGGCTATTGTAAATAGTGCTGCAATGCACATTGGGGTGCATGTGTCTTTTTGAATATGGTTTTCTCTGGGTATATGCCCAATAGTGGGATTGCTGGATCATATGGTAATTCTATTTTTAGTTTTTTAAGGAACCTCCATACTGTTCTCCATAGTGGCTGTATCAATTTACATTCTCACCAACAGTGCAAGAGGGTTCCCCTTTCTCCACACTCTGTCCAGCATTTGTTGTTTGTAGATTTTCTGATGATGCCCATTCTAACTGGTGTGAGGTGATACCTCATTGTAGTTTTCATTTGCATTTCTCTAATAATTAGTGATGTTAAGCAGCTTTTCATGTGCTTCTTGGCCATCTGTATGTCTTCTTTGGAGAAATGTCTATTTAGGTCTTCTGCCCATTTTACGACTGTGTTGTTTGTTTTTTTAATATTGAGCTGCATGAGCTGTTTATATATTTTGGAGATTAATCCTTTGCCCGTTGATTCATTTGCAAATTTTCTCCCATTCTGAAGGTGGTCTCTTCATCTTGTTTATGGTTTCCTTTGGTGTGCAAAAGCTTTGAAGTTTCATTAGGTCCCATTTGTTTATTTTTGTTTTTATTTCCATTACTCTAGGAGGTGGATCAAAAAAGATCTTGCTGTGATTTATGTCAAAGAGTGTTCTTCCTATGTTTTCCTCTAAGTGTTTTATAGTGTCCAGTCTTACATTTAGGTCTCTAATACATTTTGAGTTTATTTTTGTGTATGGTGTTAGGGAGTGTTCTAATTTCATTCTTTTACATGTAGCTGTCCAGTATTCCCAGGACCACTTATTGAAGAGGCTGTCTTTTCTCCATTGTATATCCTTGCCTCCTTTGTCATAGATTACTTGACCATATGTGCATGGGTTTATCTCTGGGCTTTCTATCTTGTTCCATTGATCTATGTTTCTGTTTTTGTGCCAGTACCATATTGTCTTGATTACTGTAGATTTATAGTATAGTCTGAAGTCAGGGAGTCTGATTCCTCCAGCTCCGTTTTTTTCCCTCAAGACTGCTATGGCTATTCAGGGTCTTTTGTGTCTCCATACAAAATTTTAAGATTTTTTGTTCTAGTTCCATAAAAAATTCCATTGGTAATTTGATAGGGATTGCATTGAATCTGTAGATTGCTTTGGGGAGTATATTCATTTTCATAATATTGATTCTTCCAACCCAAGAACATGGTTTATCTCTCCATCTGTTGGTATCATCTTTAATTTGTTTCACCAGTGTCTTATACTTTTCAGCATACATGTCTTTTGTCTCCCAAGTAGGTTTATTCCTAGGTATTTTATTCTTTTTGTTGCAGTGGTAAATGGGAGTGTTTCCTTAATTTGTCTTTCAGATTTTTCATCATTAGTGTATAGGAATGCAAGAGATTTCTGTGCATTAATTCTGTATCCTGCAACTTTACCAAATTCATTGATTAGCTCTAGTAGTTTTCTAGTGGCATCTTTAGGATTCTCTATGTATAGTATCATGCCATCTGCAAACAGTGACAGTTTTACTTCATTTTCAATTTGTATTCCTTTTATTTCTTTTTCTTCTCTGATTGCCATGGCTAGGACTTCCAAAACTATGTTAAATAATAGTGGAGAGAGTGGACATCCTTGTCTTGTTGCTGATCTCAGAGGAAATGCTTTCAGTTTTTCACCATTGAGAATGATGTTTGCTGTCAGTTTGTTGTATATGGCCTTCATTATGTTGAGGTAGGTTCCCTCTATGCCCACTTTCTGGAGAGTTTTTGTCATAAATGGGTGTTGAATTTTGTCAAAAAATTTTCTGCATCTATTGAGTTGATCATACGGTTTTTATTTTTCAGTTTGTTAATATGGTGCATCACATTGATTGATTTGCATATATTGAAGAATCCTTACATCTCTGGGATAAATCCCACTTGATCATGGTGTATGATTCTTTTAATGTGTTGCTGGATTCTGTTTGTGAGTATTTTGTTGAGGATTGTTGCATCTATATTCAGCAGTGATATTGGTGTAATATTCTTTTTTTGTAGTATCTTTGTCCGGTTTTGGTATCAGGGTGATGGTGCCCTCATAGAATGAGTTTGGGAGTGTTCCTTCCTCTGCAGTTTTTTGGAAGAGTTTGAGAAGGATGGTGTTAGCTCTTTTCTAAATGTTTGATGGAAATCACCTGTGAAGCCATCTGGTCCTGGACTTTTGTTTGTTGGAAGATTTTTAATCACAGTTTCAATTTCATTACTTGTGATTGGTCTGTTCATATTTTCTATTTCTTCCTGGTTCAGTTTTGGAAGGTTGTACCTTTCTAAGAATTGGTCCATTTCTTCCAGGTTGTCCATTTTATTGGCATAGAGTTTCTTGTAGTAGTCTCTTAGGATGTTTTGTATTTCTGCGGTGTGTGCTGTAACTTCTCCTTTTTCATTTCTAATTTTATTGATTTGAGTCCTCTCCATCTTTTTCTTGATGAGTCTGGCTAATGGTTTATCAATTCCTTCTAGCTTGTAGAGTTTCTGCTGAGAAATCTGCTGTTAACCTTATGAGAGTTCCCTTGTATGTTATTTGTCGTTTTTCCCTTGCTGCTTTCAATCATTTTTCTTTAAGTTTTGCCAGTTTGATTACTATGTGTCTCGGCATGTTTCTCCTTGGGTTTATCCAGTATGGGACTCTCTGCGCTTTCTGGACTTGGGTGGCTATTTCCTTTCCCATTTTAGGGAAGTTTTTGACTATAATCTCTTCAAATATTTTCTCAGGTCCTTTCTCTCTCTCTTCTCCTCCTGGGACCCCTATAATGCGTTTAATGTTGTCCCAGAGGTCTCTTAGGCTGTCTTCATTTCTTTTCATTCTTTTTCCTTTATTCTATTCCACAGCAGTGAATTCCACCATTCTGTCTTCCAGGTCACTTATCCATTCTTCTGCCTCACCTATTCTGCTATTGATTCCTTCTAATGTAGTTTTCATTTCAGTTATTGTATTGTTCATCTCTGTTTGTTTGTTCTTTAATTCTTCTAGGTCTTTGTTAAACATTTCTTGCATCTCCTCAATCTTTGCCTCCATTCTTTTTCTGACGTCCTAGAATATCTTCACTCCATTATTCTGAATTCTTTTTCTGGAAGGTCTCCACTTCATGTCGTTGTTTTTCTGGGGTTTTATCCTGTTCCTTCATCTGTTACATAGCCCTCTGCCTTTTCATCTTGTCTTTCTATGAAGGTGGTTTTCTTTCCACAGGCTGCAGGATTGTAGTTCTTCTTGCTTCTGCTGTCTGCCCTCTGGTGGATGAGGGCATCTAAGAGGCTTATGCAAGTATCTACTCAACACCTTTTTTAATTAGAAGTATTGTTTTTACATTTTCATGTGAAAGAAATCTCATCAAATATATTGAGCTACAAAAATACATGTAAATTATATGCACTGTGTAGTTAGTGCCTAACCAGAAGGTGGAAAACACTGTACTGCCACTGGGAACATCACTACTGCCTCAAGAAGCAATACACAAAGGCCACATACTGTTTATTGCAAAATTACAGTGACAGAAAGCAGATCAGTGGTTAGCAGGACCAGTGGCGAGGGAATGGAATTGATTGCAAAATAGCATGAGGGAACTCTTTGGAGTCATGAAAATATCATGATTATGACAGTGGTTATAATACATTTGTTTAAATTAATTTAATTATACACTTAAAATTTGTGAATTTTATTCAATTATTTTCTCCATCTTGATTTAAAATAAAAATAGAAGAATTGCTTGCAGGATATTTTAATACTATGGCAGTGCCCTCTTCTCATTTTCCTTCATTCAGGAAACCAACTGAATGCTAGGCCTATTCATGATTTTGATAGACCCCAGAGTATACATTTGAATAAAATAAAGTACATCCTAATAAGGACTTAAAAATCCTCTTCTTTACTGTCAAACTTCAATGGCTGTAGGAAATGAGGCTCTGGTTCCAGAAACCAATTTCTTTCATCAGCAAAGTATTTTCCTTTCACTTCTGTACACTACATGTTAATCAAAGAAGAATAAAGTTGTGGAGGAAAGGGATTTGTGAATAAAAAACAGAAAATAAAATACAGAAACAAAGAAAAAGGAGAAAAAAAGAAAGAGTATTTGTGTGTGTGACAGAGATTGAGAGAGAGATAGAGAAAGAGAGAGAGTCTGATGACGTAAGGGAGGAATTTGAGATGATTGAGCAAAAAGAAAAAAAACCTGATTGTTAAGAGAGTGCTAGCTTCATATTGAGATTAGAATGTAGGGTGATATATGCCTCTAGTGATTTAAAAAGCAAGTTAACTTATTAGTTAAATTTGTAATATAGAAGAATGGAACATAATAAATAAATGATACCTTCTATGGAAAAGAAAATATGGATGTCCTAAAATGTATATGAAGAGTATGATGCATAACTGAGTCTTGATTAGACTATTTTGAAAAGTACTAGAAATTTTGTTTGGTAAGGAAAGACAATCATCTTACCAGACTGAACAGGTATCTGTTTTTCTCTTGTTATTGCAATATCATCTACCTTTTGGCTTCTTTTCCTCTTTATTTTGACCTGCAGGTTTCCTTTCATCATGACCCACAGTGGCAACACTGCAGTATTTTCCTCACCAGGGTTCAGCAGTGTTAGTCATTAAATCCAAATCTGGTCACCTTACAGGAAATTCCTCCTGAGACTAATTGCTGGGAAGATACATCTCCTCACCTCCTTTTTTTTTTTTTTTCGGTACGCGGACCTCTCACTGTTGTGGCCTCTCCCATTGCGGAGCACAGGCTCCGGATGCGCAGGCTCAGCGGCCATGGCTCACCGGCACAGCCACTCCGAGGCATGTGGGATCTTCCCGGACCGGGGCATGAACCCATGTCCCCTGCATCGGCAGGCAGACTCTCAACCACTGCGCCACCAGGGAAGCCCTCCTCACCTTCCATATAGAGGTAATAAAATTCTCTTTTCACAGTACTGCATTACCTAACTAGATATGTATTGTTTAAAATCCAACTAAGCTCTGATAAGGCAGAAAGTCTGATGACTTACTTTCTATACAAACAATCTGGATGCCTTAATCTGGATTACTCTTTGAGAATGAAAATATTCCCTAGAATCCAACAGAGGAACTCAGAATTAACATGTGAAAGTCAACAGAGGTGCTGAGAGTGAACATGGGAAATACTTAACCCAGGACTCAGATGAACTTGAGATTGAGTTCAAATTTTCTATTTCCTTTCTCCCCTCTTTATTGCTTCAGTACCCTCGGGAGCCGCGGTGGGGGGGGGGGGTTGGGGGGTTGAGGGGGAGGCTTTCTTCAGTTCTCAAGGTCTTCCCTGAGGCACAGAACAACACTGAATAATTTCCCTCAGTAGCACTGGCTTCAATTCCAATGCACAATAAGATTATTTGGAGTTCACTGAAAATTTGCTGACTCTTAAAACCGTTTTCTGGTAAGACCGGGGTATCTGTGTTTATAAAAACTTAGGTCATTGGGAATTTATGCCCTTGGCGAGGAATTGTCAGTTTAGAACTTCTTCCTGCTTACTTCTAAATTAAAATGTACTCATTTACTGTCTTATAACAGCTGGATCCTGCTATTTGCGACAGCCCAGTTGCAATAAAGATAAATCTGTACCGATGTGCTTCCCCTCTAAGGTAATGAATTAAAAGTCCATTTTCTTGGCAACACCCTTACGGAGTGACATTAATTGACAAAAATTTAGGCACTGTGGAAATATAGTGAGGCAGATTATTTAGGCTGGGTGATTCTTTTAAGGTTCCTAAAAATATAGCACATGGACAGCTATTATCCTGATTTATACAGGCTCTAAATATCACCCTTGTGGAATGAATTAAATAGTTTCTCTCTGTCAGTGGCATTCAGAAGAAACTCTTGTGTTAAAAAAAAATTGTTACAACAATATATAAATAACTTCCACCATTGCCTTTCAATTTAAAATGCCAGTCAGAGTAAAGGTAGATGAGTGCGCATCTTTACAAGCAAAATCATGATTTTCCTACATGATATTCACTTACAAAAGTATTAATGAAATGAATATATGCATGATAGAAAGTTCCTGATAGAAAGATCATGGCTTGCACAGCTTAATAAATTTAAAAATATGTATTTATTAGACAAAATTAGATAATCTGAGAGAGTTTTAAAATGAGAAACTCTGAGTGAAATAAAAATCTAAAGTCATATTGAAATTTATAATACATTTACATCAAATATTTATAAAAATTATATTTGTAGCCAAAATTTATTGCTCCACAATCCCTCTCTAAATTATGAATAGAAAAATCTTCACACAATTTGTTTTCTTATGTTACACATTTATACCCTCATGTCCAGAGTAAACTAAAGAGTAAATAACTTTCTTCAAGTTTAAGAATTTGTTAATTCTGAAGAGAAACAAAATTTTAGAAATGCAGAAGACTCGTGTATATACATATTATTAATCATATTATAAACTTTCAACCATGAGTAAGAGTTGAGGTTTTATTTAGGGGAGACAAAGTATACACAAAATTATGATGAATATGATAAATATTGTCATAATTACCATAACAACAATACAAATAACATGTTTTGAAATTTCCAGGTGTGAATCTGCAAAGGAATCTTGGAGGAGGAGGAAATTTGCATCTGAGCATCAAATTAGGAATAGTGTATATATTGGTAAAAATTTGATGTTTGGAGATGGAGGGAAAATATGCAGAGATACGTAAGTGAAATATCGTGTTACTACTTCAGAGATGTATGAATTGGCTTTTGTATTGGTTAAATAAAAGTGAAAAGAGACGTATGGGTGACAAGAAGAAATGTTTAATTTGATTAGGACATTGGTTCGTGATGCCAAACCATTCATGGAGCATTTAAAATTCTACTCTGTCTGGATCATGCAGATTTACCACATAGTAGTTAAATCATACATTTGGAAAATTACCTGGGTTCCTTAGGGCTGACTCTTACTTCTGCTACTTGCTATATGTGTAAGATAATCATGTATCTTGGTTTACCTGGGACAATTCTGGTGTACATCTATAAAGCCACATAGATAATTATTAATAGCTTTTCTTTCCCTCTCAAATACGTACTGGTTTGTATCATATGCTCACCACAGGATTTGTCTAATTTCTTAAAGTTTCAGTTTCCTTAGCATAAATATAGATAATTCTCATAACTATAACATGACATCGTCATGAGCAGTAAATGATAAAGTGCCTTCAGGGCACTTAATTCATTATCTTGCACAGAGCAATCAATTGATAACTGCTAGTTATTATAATTGAATCATTACTAAAAAATTATCAAATATTCAGTTGATTCAAAAACCAGCTGGAGTGCCAATTATTTGGATGATTTGTAAACTTCTAATTGTTGAGAATATTGACTGTTATATATATAAACCAGTAGTTGTGAAATTTTCTTTTTCTCTCTTTTCTCTCTCATTCACATGCACACACACACACACACACAAACACACAATCTAAGAGAAATTATCTTCTAGTGACATTATGCATTGAATATTATTCTAATAAATAGAAACATTTATTCTTACCTCACAACTGATTACTTAAATATATGTAGCTCCATGAAAGAATATAATTCAAGAACTATAAACAGGTGATCAAAATGACAGTGATGCAGCATTTCTAATCTGTTTTCTCAGATACAAATTAAAATCTTTGATAAAAGCAATGTATAGCCTGGAGTGATTTTTAAATGAACCTTTTTTGTCCTTTCATAAATGATATCAGGCAAAGATTTCCTAAGCGCAAACTCATAAAAATGTTAGCTTTAACATGATATTTTATATGTTTCAGTACAAAGATAACTTGTAGATTTGTGAAGACACTAACATATATCCCACTCAGAAATATCAGCTGATAAAAACATTAATATAGAGTAATAAAAATTTTGAAATGTCTTTATAGAAAAATGTTTAAGCATTATATTAATGTTCTAATTCTATTTGTTTTGAGCTGCTGTTCTAATTAAATTTAACATTTTCTCATAAAGCATCAGAATATTCAAGAACATTCTGAACTCTGCAGGAACTAGAATCCATGCCAGTCACAATACTGCTTCTTCACAGGTTCAGTAAAATTGTAATGTTTCTGAAGAAGATTCAGATAATATTCTCAACAGATAGATGTTGGACAAAATTTTTTGTTATAAAATTCATTCCATTGACATATGTGATGCTGGGAAAATAGGACAGCTGCATGTAAAAGAATGAACTTAGAAAATAAACTCAAAATGGATTAAATACCTAAATGTAAGACCGGACATTATAGGACTCTTAGAGGAAAACATAGGAAAAGCACTCTTTGACATAAATCACAGCAAGATCTTTCATGACCCACCTTCTACAGTACTGTAAATAAAAACAAAAATAAACAAATGGGACCTAATGAAACTTAAAAGTTTTTGCACAGCAAAGGAAACCATAAACAAGACAAAAAGACAACCTTCAGAATGGGAGAAAATATTTGCAAACGAAGCAGTAGACAAGGGATTAATTTTAAAAATATACAAAAAGCTCATGCAGCTCAATGCTAAAAAAGGAAACAACCCAATCAAAAAAGGGCAGAAGACCTAAACAGACATTTCTCCAGAGAAGGCATAGAGATGGCCAAGAGACACATGAAAAGATCCTCAGCATCACTAATTACTAGAGAAATGCAAATCAAAACCACAATGAGGCATCACCACACACTGGTCAGAATGGCCATCAGCAAAAAATCTACAACAATAAATGCTGGAGAGGGTATGGAGAAAAGGGAACCCTCTTGTGCTATTGGTGGGAATGTATACCAGTACAGCCACTATGGAGAACAGTATGGAGGTTCCTTAAAAAACTAAAAACAGACTTACCATATGACCTGGCAATCCCATTACTGGGTGTATACCCAGAGAAAACCATATTCTAAAAGACACATGTACCCCAATGTTCATTGAAGTACTATTTACAATAGCCAGGTCATGGAAGCAACCTAAATGTCCATCAACAGATGAATGGATTAAGAATATGTGGTACATATATACAATGGAATATTACTCAGCCATAAAAAGGAATGAAATTGGGTCATCTGTAGAGATGTGGATGGACCTAGAGACTGTCATATGAAGTGAAATAAGTAAGAAAGAAAGAGAAAACCAAATATCGTATATTAACACATATTTGTGGAATCTAGAAATATGGTACAGATGAACTGCTTTGCAAGGCAGAAATAGAGACACAGATGTAGAAAACAAACATATGGACACCAAGGGGGGAAAGGCAGGAGGAGGGATGAATTGGGAGATTGGGATTGACAAATATACACTAATGTGTATAAAATAAACAACTAATGAGAACCTGCTGTATAGCACAGAGCACTCCACTCAAACAAAAAAAAAAAAAGAAAAAACACAACATATTTAAAGGAAAAGAGTGAGGTTTGACTAATAAAAAGCTTAAAGTACATTTTGCATATCAAAAAGCCTTGACAGTTTTAATCTATAATGATAGAAAAAGTAGATCAGTGGTTGCCTGGGGCCAGGATGGAAATGGAAATTGGCTGGAAAGGAGCATGAAAGAATATTTAGGGGTGATGAAAAAGTTCTAAATTTTGGTTGTGGTTGCAGTTACACAGGTGTATACATTTGTCAAAACTCATCAGGGCTTCCCTGGTGGCACAGTGGTTGAGAGTCTGCCTGCTGATGCAGGGGACATGGGTTCGTGCCCTGGTCCGGGAAGGTCCCACATGCTGCGGAGCGGCTGGGCCTGTGAGCCATGGCCTCTGAGCCTGTGCATCCGGAGCCTGTGCTCCGTAATGGGAGAGGCCACAGCAGTGGGAGGCCTGCGTACCGCAAAAAAAAAATCAGACTTTACACTTTAAATAACTTAATTTTATTAATGTAAATTGTATCTCAAACAAGTTGACTTTTTAAAAGCCTTGTAAAAATAATTAAAAGGCAAACTATAAACTAGGAAAATATTTGCAACCTCTGTGACAAAAGGTTTGAAGATTAATAAGAATAAGAGGAACATCCAGTGTAAAGTGAACCAAGGGCATGAACAGGGAAAAGAAAAATGGAGTAACTCTGTGAAAAGAAATTCAACTCTACCAGTAACCACAGGGTGCAAAATCAAAGCAAGCAGATATCAGTCTCACTTATCATACTGGCCAAGAAGAAAAAGAATAATACGTGTTGTTGGTGAGTATGTGGTGAAATATGCACTCTCTGGTAGATGACATTTTGGTGCAGCATAATACACCAGTAAATATTCAGATTTTGAAAATTACCAAGTAAATGCACACAGACATCCTCACTTATTCTTGAGCTTCCCATCTCCATCCTAAACTCTCATCCCATCTATGATTCTATCCCATTCCTGAGCCCCTTCTCCTTACTCCATCTCTAAACTCCATCCCATTACTAAGGATCCCATTACTAAACCTCACTCCATCTCTCACCCTATGTGGGAACTTCTACTCTTAAACTTGTATGTGCAAGATTATTCTTTGCAACATGTATTAGACAGACTTGCTGTGTAATAAACCACCCCAAATCTTACAGCAAAAAAAAAAAAAAAAAGGACCCTTGCAAATACATTATTCCAACCTGGATAATCCAGGATACTCTCCTTATTGTAAAGTTACCTGATTAGAAAATTTAATTCCATTGTCAACCTTAATTCTCCCTTGTCCTGTAACATAACATACACAAAGGGTTCTGGGATAAGGACATGGACACATTTAGGGATCCATTATTTTGCCTACCATAGTTGTAAATTAAACAATCTTTCAGGAAAAGTTTTGATTTGTCTTGTTTATTCTGCTTTCATTAATAATGTGATCAAGTTGATAACTAGTTGACTGCTTTAGCTGTCCCTGCTGAGCACTGTACATGTTTGGAAGAAACTAACCTGATTCTCTTCCTTGGCAGACCTTTGACCCAGGTATACTTCTTATGAAAAACACTTCCAGAGCCTGATGAGATTTGGGATATAATAACAATCATTCATTTTATAATATTGCTTTGATACATCTTAGCACACACAGATAGGCATTTCCAGGTTAGGAATAGGAATGTTTTGTAGAGAAGCAAGAGTCAAAAATAGAGTCACATACTAAGGGTAGGCATGAGCCAGTAAATTATAGGAAGGTCTGGTAGGAAAATATGATACTCACCATATAACAAGACATTGCTGGCATGTCTGTTTCAGAAGGCAATGTCAGGAGGTACTACTGAGAGAAACTGTGTGTCTTTACAAAAATCATAGTGTGGAATTCAGAAGTCAAGACCAAAAACATTAAGAGATTCAAACAGAACAGACAAGCAGTTGCATCAGAGATGTTTATGTGCTATTAGTAGGGTCTATGGATCACAGTGTGGTACATGATTAAGGAAATTGTTTAGAGGAAGTTGAAATTTCCAGAGGAAATGTGTTACTGTCAGCCAATCAAAATAACGACTGTAGTAGAGGAACTTCTATTTTCTAAAAGTAAGAGTAAAATTGGGAAAGTGGAAACCGAAATGTTAAAAGTGAGACCCTAAGTCAGAATAATTCTAGCTGCGTACACTGACCGCTGCATCCTGAGGGCTAGGTAAAAGTTAATTAACTTCCTCCTGCTTAAGTCAAATACATTTGAGAGACGGAAGTTAAAACTGCAGTTGACGCTAGGAGTCTGAGTGGTAGACTGAGAATATTTAAAAGAGGAGGGCTTCTGGGAATAAAAGACAGTAACTAGTATCTTAAACAATACTTTCACATTAGGCATAGTATATTATATTATTGTTACATTGTTTACTTATTTTGTTTACAAATTATAACTTTCAGAGCAGTAACTAAACCTTTTTCATCTTAATTTTCTCTTACAATGACCAGGACAATGTTTATTCATATGAAATAGATATTGTAATCTTTCAGGTTGTCCACTTTGGATATTTTACCTCTCCTAATCACTTTTTTGTTTGTTTTTTTCTGTATCAGGTGGTTTATAAATACATATTGGCCTCACCTTTAACCACTAGTGATCTCTAAATATAAGAATTCCAGGACAGAAAGGAGAGGCTATGGCAAACTTGTAAAGACATTACAGTATTTGAAGATAAAAAGAACCTTCAGCATTTGCTTATTCATGATTATTAGGTCACCTCTTATTTCAGCTTTTCCTGATGTTTATTCTCTGTTAACTAAATTTTTCAAATTTGAAAAATCATGTATTTACTATCAGCTATTTTCTAGTCCTCTGATAGTTGCTCTAACTTGGGAGCAGTTTATTCTTATGCAATTTTGTATATTTCCTTGTCAGTTCAACTTTTTTCTTTCTTAAACAAATAAAATTTTACTTGCTCTACAGGACTTTTTCTGTCATGGTACAGTTCGATACATATTAAATGTTTAATTTTTATTCAGATATAATTGACACATAACATTATATCAGTTTTTGGTGTACAAGATAAAGATTTGATGTATGTATTGATATACATATTGTGAAAATGATTACCACAATAAGTTTAGTTAACATCCATTACCACCCATAGTTACAGATTTTTTTCTTGTGATGAGAACTTTTAAGATCTACTCTCTTAGTATATTAAATATTTTAACCTGTATCAACGTAAGTTCAATTATTTAATTATTTCCTTTTGCACTGGTCTCTAAAATGTCTTGAGCCTTTTATCCATTCTGGTTCCAAGATAGTTGGTAGATAGGTAGGTAGATAGCTAACTAGATGCATATAGATTCATTTACTGTATAAATGTACCAAAAATCTCCAAAATGTAAAACATTTGTGCATATGCATGCCTCAATCCCTGCTCTCCAGGGATTTATAATCGAAACAATATTGGAAAGCACATAAAGAACAATTACATAAAAAAGGAAAGTGCATGATGAAACAAAAGTACATTTTAAAATATAAAAGCTTTTCTTTTTTGATTTACCACATACTTCCTTTTGCTTTAAGATATTTGATCCTCATCATCTCCTAATGTACATCAGCTAGTAAATGGCAGAGATAAAATTCAGACTGTCATCTAACTACAATGTGTGTGCTCTTTCCTAAATATCACTTAATTCATTGTGTAGAAATAAAAAAAATAGTGTAGGAGGCTCAGAAGAAAGTAAGGTTATTTACTTACTGATATGGCAGAAAAGACTTCAACAAATACATGCAACTTGACTTAAGCTTTAAAAAGTGGATATAATCTAGATACTGGGAATTAGAAAGATAGACATTCTAGGTACAGAACAGTATAAGCAAAGGCATGGAGGTAAAAGTTAGCTCAGTATGTTGCTGAAACAATAAAAAACAAGTGCAAAATTCTTATTGAATCATTCTACCCCATGTTTGCTCATCTCAAATTCAATGCTAAACCTTTATCCAAACGTCCTATCAGGTCTGGAATTACTTTCAGAGCAGACACATTACTTTTACCCATCATATAGTTTCAGAACCTAATGCCAGAGTGGTTTGTTTTCCTTCATTTGTAAACAATACTGTGTCCTGAGGAAGGAATATTGGGTCCACACTTATATGAGATTTTTAAATTACATGGTGTTGTGTATGTCGCAAACCAGCAGGCTCATTCCTGAAAGGATAAGGTTAGTCATGGAGAGAACACTTGCACTAGAAACACAAACACCTGACGAATATACAAGGGTAAATAAGTGAAATATGTCTTGCTGAAATAAAGACCGAATTCAAATTAGACAGCCTACCAAGGAAATAGAAAAGGCTTCTCAAAATGCATTATTTAATATGGAACTGTACAAATGGTCATCTTTTATTGTATAGTCTAGCTTTTCATTTCATTTGCCACAAGGGTGGCCATCAGGCAAAATGTCTGTTTTGACATACACCACGCAAGTGTGAAAGTAATCTTTTGCTTTAATCCTTTATTCAAGAACTAACCTGGTGTTTTTTGTTTTTTTTTGTTTTTTTTGTTTTGCGGTACGCGGGCCTCTCACTGTCGTGGCCTCTCCCGTTGCGGGGCACAGGCTCCGGACGCGCAGGCTCAGCGGCCAAGGCTCACGGGCCTAGCCGCTCCGCGGCATGTGGGATCTTCCTGGACCGGGGCACGAACCCGTGTCCCCTGCATCGGCAGGTGGACTCTCAACCACTGCAACACCAGGGAAGCCCAAACCTGGTGTTTTTAATTGGCTAATGCTGCCTTAAAATCTGCAGTCTCCGAAAGAATATACTTCTAAAAAATGGGTCTGTTTAAATTTCTTCCATTATAATGTAGCTTAATATGAAATCTGTTTTGCATCCCAGTTGTAATTAGTGAGTATAATCAGCGTAAAAATTTGAATGGTGGTTTCAGCTGCAGTATGCTAGCTCTGTGAACATATCCAATATTATAAAATTATTATTCCCAAATCAAAAAGGAAAGATGTGAGAGCCAAAATCAGTTGATATGGAGAAGCTGATTTTTGAAAATATTTCTGGTAACTGTAGTTGTTCTAAAGTTTATTTAGCTAAATTTTATTTTCCTCCATTTTGCAATTTCTTCATTCAATTTCTAACAATATAATCAGGTACAGGCAAGATTATTTTTTCTATTCAGCACTTTAAATAAAAACAATCATGATACTGATAAAAGGACAATAATTTAGACATGTGGGCAGTTGCCAGTCTAATCATCTGTGTTTAAAATTAGAAATATGGACTAAAAATTATTTTTAAATTGCAATTAAGTTTAAAGATGCATTTCAGTTGAACACTGAGAAAAATGAAGAGAATAGTAACAGATGTCCTCAGTAACTGATTCTGTGAGTTAAAATTCAGTTTCTGGTAAAATATATTTATCATACCAAGCTGTTGTAGATATCTGAGGAGACTATGTATTGTTTTTACTTATTTTGAAATATTAATAAGTTATATTTTAGAATCACTCTTTCTACATAAGAAAGAGTTTTCCATATTTTTAAATTAACTTAAAATGATTGGAGAAATAAATGTTTACTCTGTATGAAAGTATGAACATTGTATAGGTACCAAATGCACTTATTTATAAAATTTGGACATTGCACGTTGTAAAATATTGACAATCTTCAAGTTCCCCAGCCATTCAAAACTTTTAATTATCCTTGTGTTTTGTAAGAGTACACCAGCTTCCTCCAGTGACTACATGAATTACTTAAGATTACACTTATCATTTTTTCTAAGTTCAACTCTTGTATTTTGGAATAGGTTGACAACTGTGAAAATGCTTAAGCATAGGGCTATCACTTCCCACAGAACTGCACATCCGCATCTTTACCTTATGCTCCCACCAAAAGATTTCATTCCCAGTAAAAGGTCTTCTTAGACGTCTTAGATACTTAGACATTTCCTCTCTGAGATTATCCTTTGAACTCATGTACATGGCAAAAAGGACTAGATTCCAAACCAAGGCTACAATACACAACATGGTTCGAATCATCTGTAACAGATGTATTTGTCATTGTTAAATATATTGGGATTTTGGGTGAGATTGGGAAAAGTGTTAATTCTGTCACCTTTATTTTTAAGTTATTAGGAATCAAATAATGAATTCTCAAATGTCCATGTCTCTCTACATCAAGTATTAGTTTATGAGAGTTATTTAATTTGAATTTGTAGGAGCCTGATTGTTAAAACAACATGTTATTTATTACTAAGGCACCTCTTTCACATTTAAAAACATCATTATGTAATTATTGAATAAATCCATATTTATAAAAAGAATATCTTGAAAAATTTTAATCATGTGTAACATTAAAAGTTTTTTGGAATGTTTTTGTTGTTTTGATTGTTATTTTGCATATTATTATGGACTGAAAATTTGTGTCTCCCCCAAATTCATATGTTGAAATTCTAATTCCCAATGTGATGGTACTAGGAGGTAGGGCCATTGAGAGCTAATTAGGTCATGAGGGTGAAGTTCTCATGAATGGGATTAGTGCCCTTATAAAAAGTACCCCAGAAAGATCTGTTTCCACTCTGCCATGTGAAGATAAATTGAGAAGGCAGCCATATGCAAACCAGAAAGAGGGCCTTAACCAAACACCAAGTTTGCTGGCACCTTGCTCTTGGACTTCCTGGCCTTCAGATCTGGTGAGAAATAAATGTTTGTTGTTTAAACCACCCAGTCTATGGTAATTTGTTACAGCAGCCTGAACAACTAATTAGGACACATCTTCTTTGGAAATGTTTATGAAGTTTAATGTAAAGATACACTATCAACATTTTATTTAGGTTATAAATAAAACATTTGGAAAGTAGAACAATATATGAAAACCACATCAAATTAGCAAGGACATTGTGGCATTTGTTGAATATATTTAAAGAGTTTAAATTTTATTTTTAAAAGTTGCATTAGCATATTTGTAAAATTTTCTGCAGTTCTTTTTATCCTACTTATTAGACTCTGAGTATTTTTAAAGAGATAAATATTTTTTGAAAAGATAATTTTTGTGCGAACATTCTAGTAATGAAAACAAAAATACTATATAATCATTTAAAAACTTAGAGAAATATAAAGATGAAAACAAAATTACTAAAAATGTCTAAACTTAGGTAACTATTAAATTTGGTATATGAATGAAAACAATATAATTTAATAAACATCAAATAATATGATTTTGTAATCTGCCTTATTGTTGGTTCAATTCTATATCATAAGCTTATAATCATGATGTTTAATTATCTTTTAAAGCCATATTTTAATGATCAGATCATTTTTATTTATTAAGATGCAATATTTTAAATGTATACATTGTTGAAAATTTAATGTTTTTCTGATTATTTATCATGAACAATTCTGAGATTAACATTTGCACATATAAACTATTGCCTACCATTACAATTATTTCACTGCAATAAATTTAAGAAAGGGAAATAATGGGTCAAAATATATAAATTAAGGTTCTAGACATATGATATTAATTTGTCTTTCAGAAGAATTTGACCAAATTACATCTTTGCCAGTGTACTAGGACACTAAGCAAACATTGGAATGTTTCTAATTCATTTTTCCAATATTTTAGGGGATGAATGCCTTTTTGTTGTGTTAATTTGATTTTTTATTCTGAGATATGTTGAAAATTGTTTATCAGCTAGTTTACTTCTATATTCAGATATGTCTGGTCATAGGATCTGTAGTATTTTCATATCATCACTCATAAATTTTATATAAAATAAAAATATCAACTTATTTGTTGTCACATTCCTTGTTATTTCTCTCCAAAATTATTTGGCACTTTTATTTTATCATTTTTAATATACAGTAACTTTAAATTTTTATGTAGCAAAATTTTATATGTTTTTACTATATTTGAATTGCTTCAATATTTAAATTTCATCTTTGTCTCTTATTCTAAAGCATTTTATTTTTATTACATTGTAATATGGTGCATATGGCATGAAGTAAGGATATTTATTAATTAATGTTTTTAAAATTAATAATCAGTATTCCTAAAGTCTGTTTTTAAAAGTACTTCTTCATGAGTTCAAGAAAGAAATTACACATATAAATTCTTATATATATAATATATACATTATATATTATATATTATATAATAGTGACTATGTATGGTGATTTTTCCATTTCCCTTATCTATTTTTGTTAGTATTATGTCATTTTGTTTATTCTTTTTTATAATAACATGTTCTAATATCTGTAGGAATAATATCTATTTATTCTTTATTAATGTTTTTGGGATTACTCTCAATTTTTTTTCTATATAAAGTTTCTACTGTTTCTCAAGTTAAAAGAACATCCCAAAACTATTTTATTAAAATTGATTGGAACTGGAATTAATTTTGAAGATATTGATTTATGTATAATGTTTTTCATATGCATATATGTGCCCCATACATTTGTAATTTTTGTTCCTATTTTCTATGTTTTATACTTATATATGATATAGCTATAGAGTATCAGAAACTTCACCAGGTGTTAGATATATAGATATACAGATATAGATATATTCACAAATCACTTACAATCTATATTGTCAGGGAATATTCATTCCTGGATGAATAAGAGAGGAATGATACACATGTAAACAAATAAATACATTATGTGGTATATGTAATTATAAATGCACATGGAAATTGCACAAAAGGCATTGTAGATCAAGGCAGTATGACAGACTGTGAAATAAGAAAAAGAATGAATTTCATGCTGTTTTTACTACATCCTAACTTTGTAATATTAGGTAAGTTACTTAATCTTTTAACCCTCAGTTTTTTCAACTCAAATAACATTAGCATAGTAATATAATGCATATGGAGTGTTTAACATGCAGTTATGAATGCATGCTTTAATGGCAGCAATGATGATGATGATGATGGTGGTGGTGGTGGTGATGATGATGATTAAGATATTTAAAAAGTGAGTTAGAATTTCACATAGATTATAATAAAGACTAAGGATTGATTTTGAAAAGTAAGAATATTCCAGTAAGATGAAGAAAGGTGCACCTAGCAGACAGAATAAAGGCAAGTCAACGAATCTATGTTAATGTAGACTACATGAGGGGATTATGTGTGGATATGAGATGGCAATTTGTACAGTGATCGAGTGATGGGAGTACAAGCAAAGACCAAGTGGGAAAGCCTAATTTTAAGGGTAAGGTGTTTCAGTTCTGCAGACAGCTCTGCCTCTCACTGAGACCCCACTGTCCTTACTAGAAGGTCCTTGATGGTAAATTACATACTTTGGCTGAAAGGTAGTTCTTAGGCTTTACTTGGGGTGGTGGGGGTGAGGGAGCAAGAGAGTCATGGCCACAAGTCAATCATGTATCCAAGGGTGTCAATCTCAACGCTCTAGCTGACAAGGGTCTTATTTTTTAATTAATTAATTTTAATTTTTGTATCATATTTGCCACTACAATTTAAAGGATTTGGAGTCTCTTCCGCTTTCTCATGAAAGGAAATAAAATTTCCTATATTTTATCTACAGTTGACATTTTACCCTTCAATCACATCAACCTTCTATCCTCTACAAACACATTAAAATTATTATATCACTGATGGACGCTCCGACTTCCTTAAACATTTCATCTTTTAAAAAATATTTTGGTCACTTTTATGAGAACTTGGAATTGAGAACAAGTGTACATATAAATTTATTTATCCAGAAGGCAAATTTTGGAATTAGAGTTTCTAGGTTCAGATCCTAGTTAAGCTACTCACTGGCAGTGTGACACCAGGTAAATTCCTTAACCTCTCTGTGCCTCAGTTTCTTCATACATTGACTGTAGATATGACAATATCTATTGATAAAACACAGAGGAGAGAAAAACAGGTCTCGTCCTGAGACCACGTTTTCTGGACACACCCTCCCAGCTGCCCGCATTTGAAAGCTGCTGTGCGCCTGCGCAGTTCCATCTTTCGCGCCTCGGTTAATGCTTCCGCTTCGGCAGCAAGATTTCTCCCCCTGCCCGTCTCCGCTCGTAAGGCTCGGAGCCACTGTGTAGTCTTCCAGCTGACTTTGCATTTTCGAAGTTGAGAGAGAAGGCGTGTGAGTCTACAAAATGGCATTAGGTGGGTGCACTGTAACTTTCTATCTCCTGTACTCTTGGCGTCTCCAGAGGAAACGGCGCGGGGGTCGGGGGGAGCGGGACTGTGTGAGTTAGGCTGCCTTCCATAGGCGCCGGGCCCATGCTTCTCTCTCCTCAGGGTCGCCCAGCCCTTGGCGGACGGCGGCGCCCGCAGCCGCCGCGCCGGGACAGTGAAGTAGAAGGGGAGGTGGGGAAGGCGAGCCCAGTTTCGGGGGACGGCAGCTCACCCCATTCCCCCTGCGGGCCCAGCCCTGGCCACCTCTGTGAAACAAGGGGGCCCGTCTTGGACTACCAAGCGGGAGTGATGCTCTCTGCCACCAGCGCCGGAACACCACGTCTTGGCCATCTCGGTGGAGGTGGGCCTGGCCATCACGCTCTGGGGGCTGCGCGCCTGCTGGGAGTACCACGCCCTTTGCTGACTCCTGTGCCACAGTTGGCAAGGTTGTACGGGGTGTGTGCAAGGCCCCTTCAGAGGAGTGGGTCTCCAGGTCCTGGTGGCCTCTTTCTGTAGCCTTGCAGGGCTCCTACAGCTGGAATGGGCCCCCAGGGATTGTGTCATGGCTTACTGTAAAGGGGGAACTGGCACTCATTGGCCGTGCAGGCTGTGGCTGTCTGGGGGGTCCTTTCTGGGTCAACATAGGCCACCCTGGGGGTGCCAGCCACCACCACCATTAGGTACCCCGCCACCCGGGACATCAGGGTTGGCTGGGTGGGTGGCCCAGGCTGGAGGCATGTTGTTCCCAGGAGCGTAGGTATGGAGGTCAGAGTACCTACTGCTCCCATCGTTGATGAAAACCTTTTGCAGGTGAGACAGGAGCATCCCAGATGTAGTGAGGGTTTAATCCGGGCTGTTTGCTAGCCCTGGTCGCAGTGGGTAGGGCAGGGCATTCTTGTTGTTAAGAGCCACAGGTGTAGCCTTTGGAAGGGAAACGACACAGCTGTGACCTTCCCACCCACGCTCATTGCTGTTGTTGCCTGCTTCACCTGTAACTGTATATGAGGGTCGGGAGGAGGGCTGCCTGATGAGTGGTTCCACTGGATTGGAGGAGAGAGGGAACTGGAGCAGCCAGGGGCCCCAGGAGAAGAGGAGGAAGGGAGGCCAGGCGAGGCAGATTTGACACCACCTGTGCCAGGCTTTGCGAATGGACCCGTGAGGGCATTGGATCACACAGTGATATTTACATCCCCACTCAGCAGGTGTTTCTGGCTCCCTGAGACTCAACCATGGAAGGCACAGAAAGGCATGTAACAAGAAATGCCAGTTCCCAATAACAGAGATTCCGGTTTACAACTTCTGGATTGTACTTGAGGAATCTGCATTTTAACACTAAAATAGATAATTAGTTCTCAAAATTGAACATAATTGTAATATCCAAATCCATTTTTATTATTAATGGCAGTTACGAAGTTTTATCTCTCTGTGTTAACTTTCAAAAGTCATTACTACATCTTTCAGATATACTAAGAATCAGTATATATATATAAGAATATGTATCAGCCTATATAGCAAATATATATATCGACATATATGTGTATACATCAGAATATATAAATATATATACACCAGAATATTATGATATATATCCATATATATGTGTATATTATATGTATTCAGTGCGGGGTCGCCTCTTTGTGGAGAGAGATGGGGCAAATATGGAGGGGAACACAGAAAACACCTCATTCTCTGTTTTTGTTTTTCTTCATTTATAAGCTGGGTGATGGTACATGGGTTTGATTTGCTACCTTAAAAAAGTATACTCATATTTTATATGCTTTTGTATATAGTTGTAATAAATAGAAAGTTAAAGGGAAAATCAAATTGAATATATACAATGCTGTATGTCTTCTCAAGATGTAGGTAGTTACAAGATATACATATTAAAATACCCAGAGAGCAAGAGCAAAAAGTAGCTCTTTATCAGTGTTTTACTTGAAATCAACAGAATCCCATTCTGGCTGAATAAAATAGGACAAAAATTTATTAAAGGACCCTGGGCAATTCTCATAATTGCTGGATGGGCCACAGCATCAAGTTGTAGATCCAGGAACAACCTCCCAAATCACACTGTAGAGCAGATTTGGTGAAGGAAACCTTGCAGCTTCCAAGCACCAAGAGCAGCTTGAATTGCCAACATAACCAGCTCTTATCACTGCTGCTCCATCACTCCAGTAAGCTGGCTTTCCTGTAGCTGTTGTCAGAGGTAGATTTTGGCCATCCCCATTTGCTTGCATCACCAAGTCCTAATTCAAGATCTGGGTGGATTATTTTACTGTTGAGCCAATGCCACATGACTGTGTACTAGTTGCAAGGAAAATGTAATCGGTGACATTTTTAAGCTCCTATGATTGGAGGCTTTCTCAGCTTTTCACTGAGAATCATAATGTGGGATTCTTCCCAAACAGAAAAGGTTTTCAGATACTGGGTAACCAAAGTAAAAGAGAGGGAGAGGGAGAGAAAGAAAGAGATTTACTATAAGCTTTATTCATAGTGTGGGCAGTAGATTTTCAAGAAGAAAGAAATTAACTCCCATAGGATATATTGTTTTCTGTGTTCGTGTCTATAAAGCAAAGTTTCCCAATCTCAGCACTATTGACATTTTGGGTCAGCTGATTCTTTTTTTTTTTCATACATGTTTATTGCAGTATAATTGCTTTATAACATTGTGTTAGTTTCTGCTTTACAACAAAGTGAATCAGCTATATGTATACATATTCCCCATATCCCCACCTCTTGAGCCTCCATCCCACCCCCCCATCCCACCCCTCTAGGGCGACAAAAAGCACCGAGCTGATCTCCCTGTGCTATGTGGCAGCTTACCAGGTAGTGTCAGTGCTACTCTCTCACTACATCCGTCTCCCCTTCCCCTGCTGTGTTGTTAAGTCCGTTCTCTACATCTGTGTCTTTATTCCTGCCCTGTCAGTAGGTTCGTCAGTACCATTTTTCTAGATTCCGTATGTATGTGTTAGCAGATGGTATTTGTTTTTCTCTTTCTGACTTACTTCATTCTGTATGACAGACTCTGGGTCCATCCACCTCACTACAAATAACTCAGTTTTGTTTCTTTTTATGGCTGAGTAATATTCCATTGTATATATGTGCCACATCTTTTTCTTTTCTAAATTATACATATGTATTTTATTTACACTTTGTATTTGATATATTTCATGATAAACAAATTTTTTCCCATCTTAACCATTTTTTAAGTGTACAGTTCAGCACTATCAAATACGTTCAAAACGTTGTGCAAAAATCTCCTCTGTCCATCCCCATAACTGTTTTCATCTTGTGAAACTGAAGCTCTATACTCATTAAACAATAACTCCCCATTATTCCATGCCCCCAGCCCCTGGTAATCACCAGTCTACTTTCTGTCTTTATGATTTTGACTCTTCTAAGTACCTCATATAAGTGGGATCGTACAGTATGTATCTTTTTCTGACTGGCTAATTTCATTTAGCATAATGTCCCCAAGGTATCCATGTTGTAAACATACTGCATAATCTCCTTCCTTTTTAAGACTAAACAATATTCCATTGTATGTATATCCACATTTTACTTATCCGTTCATCCACTGATGGACACTTGAGTTGCTTCCATGGTTTAGTTATTACGAATAATGCTGCTCTGAACATAGGTGGACAAATATCTCTGAGATCCTACTTTCAGTTCTTTGGGGTATATGTGCAGAAGTGGAATTGCTGGATCATATAGTAATTCTATCTTTAATTACTTGAGGAAACACCATACTGTTTTCCATAGTGACTGTACCGATTTCCACCAGTAGTACACCAGGGTCCCAGTTTCTCCATTTCCTTGCAAACACTCATATTCTATTTTTTTGATAGTAGCCATCCTAATGGGTGTAAGGTGGTGTCTTGTTGCAGTTTGGATTTGCATTTCCCTAATGATTGGGGATGTTGAGCATCTTTTCATGTGCTTATTGGCCATTTGTATCTCTTCTTTGGAGAAATATCTACTCAAGTCTTTTGCTCATTTTGAATCAGGTTGTTGGTTTTTTGTTGTTAAGTGTTTTTCTTTTTTTTTTTGAATTTTATTTTATTTATATTTTTTTTACAGCAGGTTCTTATTAGTCATCCATTTTATACACATGAGTGTATACATGTCAATCCCAATCTCCCAGTTCATCACACCACTACCACCACCCCCCCCACCGCTTTCCCCCGTTGGTGTCCATACGTTTGTTCTCTACATCTGTGTCTCAATTTCTGCCCTGCAAGCCCGTTCACCTGTACCATTTTTCTAGGTTCCACATATATGCGTTAATATACGATATTTGTTTTTCTCTTTCTGACTTATTTCACTCTGTATGACAGGCTCTAGATCCATCCACGTCTCAACAAATGACCCAGTTTCGTTCCTTTTTTCGTTTTGTTCGTTTCGTTCCTTTTTTATGCTTCCAACCTGGCTATTGTAAATAGTGCTGCAGTGAATATTGGGGTGCATGTGTCTTTTGGAATTATGATTTTCTCTGGGTATATGCCCAGTAGTAGGATTGCTGGGTCATATGGTAATTCTATTTTTAGTTTTTTAAGGAACCTCCATACTGTTCTCCATAGTGGCTGTATCAATTTACGTTCCCACCAACAGTGCAGGAGGGATCCCTTTTCTCCACACCTTCTCCAGCATTTGTTGTTTGTAGATTTTCTGATGATGCCCATTCTAACTGGTGTGAGGTGATACCTCATTGTAGTTTTGATTTGCATTGCTCTAATAATTAGTGATGTTGAGCAGCTTTTCATGTGCTTCTTGGCCATCTGTATGTCTTCTTTGGAGAAATGTCTATTTAGGTCATCTGCCCATTTTTGGAATGGGTTTTTTTTTTTTTTTTTTTTATTGACCTGCATGAGCTGCTTATATATTTTGGAGATTAATCCTTTGTTCGTTGATTCGTTTACAAATATTTTCTCCCATTTTGAGGGTTGTCTTTTCGTCTTGTTTATGGTTTCCTTTGCTGTGCAAAAGCTTTTAAGTTTCATTAGGTCCCATTTGTTTATTTTTGTTTTTATTTCCATTACTCTAGGAGGTGGATCAAAAAGATCTTGCTGTGATTTATGTCAAAGAGTGTTCTTCCTATGTTTTCCTCTAAGAGTTTTATAGTGTTCAGTCTTAACATTTAGGTCTCTAATACATTTTGAGTTTATTTTTGTGTATGGTATTAGGGAGTGTTCTAATTTCATTCTTTTACATGTAGCTGTCCAGTTTTCCCAGGACCACTTATTGAAGAGGCTGTCTTTTCTCCATTTTATATCCTTGCCTCCTTTGTCATAGATTAGTTGACCATAGGTGAGTGGCTTTATCTCTGGACTTTCTATTTTTTCCATTGATCTATGTTTCTGTTTTTGTGCCAGTACCATATTGTCTTCATTACTGTAGCTTTGTAGTATAGTCTGAAGTCAGGGAGTGTGATTCCTCCAGTTCTGCTTTTTTTCCCTCAAGACTGCTTTGGCTATTCAGGGTCTTTTGTGTCTCCATACAAATTTTAAGATTTTTTGTTCTAGTTCCATAAAAAAATGCCATTGGTAATTTGATAGGGATTGCATTGAATCTGTAGATTGCTTTGGGGAGTATAATCATTTTCACAAAATTGATTCTTCTAATCCAGGAAATTGGTATATCTCTCCATCTGTTTGTATCATCTTTAATTTCTTTCAGCAGTGTCTTACAGTTTTTGGCATACAGATCTTTTGTCACCCTAGGTAGGTTTATTCCTAGGTATTATATTCTTTTTGTTGCAGTGGTAACTGGGAGTGTTTCTTTAATTTCGCTTTCAGATTTTTCATCATTAGTGTTTAGGAATGCAAGAGATTTCTGTGCATTAATTTTGTATCCTGCAATTTTACCCAATTCATTGATTAGCTCTCGTAGTTTTCTGGTGGCATCTTTAGGATTCTCTCTATATAGTATCATGTCATCTGCAAACAGTGACAGTTTTACTTCTTCTTTTCCAATTTGTATTCCTTTTATTTCTTTTTCTTCTCTGATTGCCGTGGCTAGGACTTCTGAAACTATGTTGAATAATAGTGGTGAGTGGACATCCTTGTCTTGTTCCTGATCTTAGAGGAAATGCTTTCAGTTTTTCACCATTGAGAATGATGTTTGCTGTCAGTTTGTCATATATGGCCTTTATTATGTTGAGGTAGGTTCCCTCTATGCCCGGTTTCCGGAGAGTTTTTATCATAAATGAGTGTTGAATTTTGTCGAAAGCTTTTTCTGCATCTGTTGAGATGATCATACGTTTTTTATCCTTCAGTTTGTTAATATGGTGTATCACATTGATTGATTTGCATATATTGAAGAATCCTGCATCCCTGGGATAAATCCCACTTGATCGTGGTGTATGAACCTTTTAATGTGTTGCTGGATTCTGTTTGCGAGTATTTTGTTGAGGATTTTTGCATTTATATTCATCAGTGATATTGGTCTGTAATTTTCTTTTTTTTGTAGTATCTTTGTCTGGTTTTGGTATCAGGGTGATGGTGCCCTCATAGAATGAGTTTGGGAGTGTTCCTTCTTCTGCAGTTTTTTGGAAGAGTTTGAGAAGGATGGGTGTTAGCTCTTCTCTAAATGTTTGATAGAATTCACCTGTGAAGCCATCTGGTCCTGGACTTTTGTTGGAAGATTTTTAATCACAGTTTCAATTTCATTACTTGTGATTGTTCTGTTCATATTTTCTATTTCTTCCTGGTACAGTCTTGGAAGGTTATACCTTTCTAAGAATTTGTCCATTTCTTCCAGGTTGTCCGTTTTATTGGCATAGAGTTGCTTGTGTAGTCTCTTAGGATGCTTTGTATTTCTGCAGTGTCTGTTGTGTCATTTCTAATTTTATTGATTTGAGTCTCTCCCTCTTTTTCTTAATGAGTCTGGCTAATGGTTTATCAATTTTGTTTATCTTCTCAAAGAACCAGCTTTTCGTTTTATTGATCTTTGCTATTGTTTTCTTTGTTTCTATTTCATTTATTTCTGCTCTGATCTTTATGATTTCTCTCCTTTTGCCAATTCTGGGTACTGTTTGTTCTTCTTTCTCTAGTTCCTTTAGGTGTAACGTTAGGTTGTTTATTTGAGATTTTTCTTGTTTCTTGAGGTAGGCTTGTATAGCTATAAACTTCGCTTTTTAAACTGCTTTTGCTGCATCCCATAGGTTTTGGATCATTGTGTTTTCATTGTCATTTGTCTCTAAGTATTTTTTGATTTCCTCTTTGATTTCTTCTGTGATCTCTTAGTTATTTAGTAACTTGTGGTTTAACCTCCATGTGCTTGTGTTTTTTATGTTTTTTTCCCCTGTAATTGATTTCTAATCTCATAACATTGTGGTCAGAACAATGCTTGTTATGATTTCAATTTTCTTAAATTTACTAAGGCTTGCTTTGTGACCCAAGGTGTGATTTATCCTGGAGAATGTTCCATGCACACTTGAGAAGAAAGTGTAATCTGCTGTTTTTGGATGAAATGCCATATAAATATCAATTAAATGTATCTGGTCTACTGTGTCATTTAACGCTTGTGTTTCCTTATTAATTTTCTGTCTGGATTATCTGTCCATTGGTGTATGTGAGGTATTAAAGTCCCCTTCATTATTGTGTTACTGTCGATTTCCCCTCTTACGGCTGTTAGCATTTGCATTCTGTATTGACGTGCTCCTATGTTGGGTGCATATATATTTATAATTGTTATATCTTTGTCTTGGATTGATCCCGTGATCATTGTGTAGTGTCCTTCCT
Organism: Globicephala melas; assembly: GCF_963455315.2. Lineage (NCBI taxonomy): Eukaryota > Metazoa > Chordata > Mammalia > Artiodactyla > Delphinidae > Globicephala > Globicephala melas. The sequence goes on from NC_083317.1 coordinate 100,761,488, forward strand.
TGTCTCTTGTAACATTCCTTATTTTAAAGTCTATTTTTTCTGATATGAGTATTGCTACTCCAGCTTTCTTTGATTTCCATTTGCATGGAATATCTTTTTCCATCCCCTCACTTTCAGTCTGAATGTGTCCCTTGGTCTGAAGTGGGTCTCTTGTAGACAGCATATATATGGGTCTTGTTTTTATATCCATTCAGCGAACCCGTGTCTTTTGGTTGGAGCACTTAATGCATTCACGTTTAAGGTAATTATTCATATGTATGTTCCTATTACAATTTTCTTAATTGTTTTGGGTTTGTTTTTGTAGGTCCTTTTCTTCTCTTGTGTTTCCCACTTAAAGAGGTTCCTTTAGCATTTGTTGTAGAGTTGGTTTGGTGGTGCTGAATTCTCTTAGCTTTTGCTTGTGTGTAAAGCTTTTGATTTCTCCATCGAATCTGAATGAGATTCTTGCTGGGTAGAGTAATCTTGGTTGTAGTTTCTTCCCTTTCATCACTTTAATTATATCACACCCCTCCCTTCTGGCTTGTAGAGATTCTGTTGAGAAATCATCTGTTAACATTATGGGAATTCCCTGGTATGTTATTTGTCATTTTTCCCTTGCTGCTTTCAGTAATTTTTCTTTGTCTTTAAGTTTTGCCAGTTTGATTACTATGTGTCTCGGCATGTTTCTCCTTGGGTTTATCCAGTATGGAACTCTCTGTGCTTTCTGGACTTGGGTGGCTATTTCCTTTCCCATTTTAGGGAAGTTTTTGACTATAATCTCTTCAAATATTTTCTCGGGTCCTTTCTCTCTTCTCCTTCTGGGACCCCTATAATGCGAATGTTGTTGCGTTTAATGTTGTCCCAGAGGTCTCTTAGGCTGTCTTCATTTTTTTTCATTCATTTTTTAAAATTATGTTCTGCAGCAGTGAATTCTACTGTTCTGTCTTCCAGGTCACTTATCTGTTCTTCTGCCTCAGTTCTTCTGCTATTGATTCCTTCTAGTGTATTTTTCATTTCAGCCATTGCATCATTCATCTCTGTTTGTTCTTTAATTCTTCTAGATCTTTGTTAAACATTTCTTGCATCTTTCGATCTTTGCCTGCATTCTTTTTCTGAGGTCCTGGATCATTTTCACTATCATTATTCTGAATTCTTTTTCTGGAAGGTTGTCTATCTCCACTTCATTTAGTTGTTTTTCTGGATTTTTGTCTTGTTCCTTCATCTGGTACATAGCCCTCTGTCTTTTCATCTTGTCTGTCTTTCTGTGAATGTGGTTTTTGTCAACAGGCTGCAGGATTGTAGTTCTTCTTGCTTCTGCTGTCTGCCTTCTGGTGGCTGAGGCTATCTAAGAGGCTTGTGCAAGTTTCCTAGTGGGAGGGACTGGTGGTGGGTAGAGCTGGCTGTTGCTCTGGTGGGCAGAGCTCAGTAAAACTTTAATCCACTTGTCTGCTGATGGGTGGGGCTGTGTCCTCTCCCTTTTGGTTGTTTGGCCTGAGGCGACCCAACACTGGAGCCTACCCCGGCTCTTTGGTGGGGCTAATGGAGGACTCTGGGAGGGCTCATGCCAAGGAGAACTTCCCAGAACTTCTGCTGCCAGTGTCCTTGTCCTCATGGTGAGACAGAGCCACCCCCCGCCTCTGCTGGAGACCCTCCAACACTAGCAGGTAGGTCTGGTTCAGTCTCTATGGGGTCACTGCTCCTTTGCCTGGGTCCTGATGTGCACACTACTTTGTGTGTGCCCTCCAAGAGTGGAGTCTCTGTTTCCCCCAGTCCTGTCGAAGTCCTATAGTCAAATCCCACTAGTCTTTAAAGCTTGATTCTCTAGGAATTCCTCCTCTTGTTGCTGGACCCCGAGGTTCGGAAGCCTGATGTGGGGCTCAGAACCTTCACTCCAGTGGGTGGACTTCTGTGGTATAAATGTTCTCCAGTTTTTGAGTCACCCACCCATCAGTTATGGGATTTGATTCTATTGTGATTGCACCCCTCCTACCATTTCATTGTGGCTTCTCCTTTGTCTTTGGATGTTGGATATCTTTTTTGGTGAGTTCCAGTGTCTTCCTGTCGATGATTGTTTTGGATTCTTTATTATGGGATCTATCCTGTGTATTGTAGAATGTTGAGCAGCATCTCTGGTGTCTACCCATTTGATGCCAGTAGCCACTCTGCACCCCTCCCAATTATGGCAAACAAAATATCCTCATTCATTGAAATTCTAGTCCAAAGCACTTACGTTGGTAAACATATTTTAATTCTCAAGTCAGTTATTTAGAATTTTTAACCAAATACATTATCTTCAAATAGAATTTAAATTTCATAAGGACATCTATCTTTTTATGGCATGGTCATGAAGTAACTGCAAGGAACGTATCAGTAAGTGTAACATCCTACTTAAGAGTTTAGAGTTAGATTGCATGCACTCAAATACTACTTCTGATTTATTATCTGTATGATGGAGCACAGATTACTTCAGTTTTGCCTTTATAAAATGGAGGTCTAAAAAGTAAACATTAAAGCCTTATAGGGAGAAATGAGAAATTGCACATATGAACTATATCGAACATCCAATAGATATGAGTTATTATTGAATGAAAGATTAAATTTGAGGAGACAATGTTTTGGAATTGATTTCATAATCCTCATTATCTCTCTGACCATAACCTACTCCTTTTCCTTAGTCTTGCCTAATATTTTTCAACATACCTGCCTTCTTTCTGTTTTGGAATTAGCTCTCCTGCACTGTGCAGCTCCAGGGGGCATCAGTCACTCTCCATAGAATATACCTTCAGGCCTTTTTTTCCAGCTGCTCTTCCATCTTCCTGAAAGAGGCTTTCCTTGACTGGCTTCTGTCAATCTGATCTTAGCTTAAATGCTACCTCTCAGAAAGACTTTCCATTATGATCTTCCAAATACAAATAACTACTCAGTGACTATCATATAGTTGTATTTTAATTTTACACATACTATATATTCTATGTTTTTATGTGAGCTATGCCTCTATAAATTAATCAATTTAATTGCTTATTGGTTTTGTCCCTGGAGTAGAATTTAAGCTCCGTTAGAGAAGGAAACTTGTCTGGCATTTTCACATATATCCTAGGTGATTAGTATACTGTCAGGCATATGGTAAGGTTTAGTAATGTTTTTTGAGGGAATGAATGAAAGAATGGAGATTAAAAAATCTCCTGAAGAATTGAGAAGGTTTTTCAGAGTTACAAAATTCTTTGATATCCACTTATCAAAAAGAATTTTATCTAGAGAGTAACTAAGTGACAGTAGATCCCTTTGATTTTTTTTTTTTTATAGACCCCGGTGGGGGGGGGAAATCAGTAACTAAAGTATAATTTATGATATTTAATTTACAGAATTAAGACCTGGAAACAAGCAAAACAAATAATTCAAATTATCATTTATTACCACCAAAAGTGTAGGAAGGACATAATCTCTAAACACAGCACAGTCTTAATTTTAATAAATGTTGCCGTATAAAGAACTAATTACATTAATGCTCATTTTTCACAGTTTTTTCTCTTGCAAATTAGTGAAAGCTTATTTACAGACCAGTAGAAGAAGTTTGTGAAGCCTTGGTTGAAAGCAGAGAATAGAATTCTTTAGTCCAAACTGAGAATTTGTCAATTTTGTGTACTTTTCACAGAGCTGGCCAGAGAAGTAAAGTTTCCCTTTGTCTGACTCAGGGGATCAGAGACTTTGTGTAGTCTTTATTATACTTTCTGCCTTTGAACTTTGCCTTTCTTATTTTGAATACCTTGGTTTTGGGAGTGTTCCATGTCTGGCCTGACTTGAATTATACCCTATGCAATTTGTCTTTCCCATTGTGTGTTTAGCATAACTTCAACAACTACTAATACTAGTTGCTAATATCAGTTTGACCCTCGTCTTGGTCTAGAACATGAACACAGAGATGCTTTTTGAAAAGGGTGACCATGAACCTACCTCTTGAAGGTAATTGGGAAATAATCAGATTTGGAGGAAAAGTAGATAGATATTCAGTAGGTAGAAAGAAAGTAAAGACATGTACAAGACAGAGGTGGAACTTAATAATGAGTGATATATAGAAAATGACATAGAGATTTACTTGCTAGGAGGAAACGAGACTTCAGATTACATTTCTATTTTTTTCTTTTCTGACTTATATTCTCTGTGTAGATGAATATGTGTGTGTGTGTGTGTGTGTGTGTGTGTGTGTGTGTATGGCCCCTTGGTTCTGATTTGTTTTGTGACACAGTATTCCAAAATTATTTTCTACACACAGATGTGTAGACCTTCCTTCATGACCTCACAAAAGAAACCACTTTACACAATCTACATTTTAAACATTACTTGAGTGAGAGATGGTCATTCTTTTTCTGAGCTAGTTACAGCAGGTTTCTCCATTCTTATTACAGTAAAGAGGATTTGAATGATTCACCTCTCATCATTTAGATTGCATACACGCACATGAGCTGTCACTTGGCTCCCACTCTCCAGACTGAATGTGAAATAGGTATATTTGGTTTGTGATGGATATCACTTACAAATGTTAACTATTGCTGCTGTAGGTGTCACTGTTTTCTTAGCTGCTTATAAACTCAGGGATATTTTTTCCTGAGTTGTATACCTGAATAAAATTTTCACGAGAGCAGGTAAGCAAAAAATAGCAAATCTTTACATCTTTTATTTTGGGGAATACTCTTTTAGGAAATTATTTTTACAAAAGTGCAAAGATTTTATTTGAACTTTGAACAGAGATAAGATCACTTTACAATAATTTATCTTCCCCTGATATGCATTATGGGTTAGGACTGATTTAAATATTGTCAGGATTGCCCTATATATCTTTCTTTGCTTTTCTGTGCCATTTTCAAAGCCCAAGTTTCTTGAATATAGCCGCATTTAACTAAAATGGACAACTCTTCTGACTTCTTTAGTAAAAATATAAGCACAGGAAGGAACATCCTTGTCAGTATCAGTATCCATTTACTTCCCCCAGGTAAAATGAAAGAGTCTTATTCTTTTCTTCATGGTTGTACTGAACTCTTTGTTTCAGAAAAGCAATTTGCTATATTTATATAAGTTAAAATATACTCTTTAGGTTAATATCATATTGCTATTACAGCTAACCCTATTTTCCAAATGAATTGCTACCCTGTGCTCTTGTGATTTACTTTCATGACTGGCACATTTTCTTACTTTATACTAATATCAAAACAAAAGTGTCAGAATATACATGATTTTATAAGTAAAACAAAACATAAATAAGGTTAAGTGGAATTAACATGGTAAAAGTGATGTCTGATGTCAACTTCTGACCTAGGATAATTCATGTATTTCTCCCATCTTCAACATTCTCATCTGTATTAAAAGTTTTACACCCTCTAAACCTTCTCAATGTCATTCTACCTAGAGACCTTTCCAGTTACTATCCACTTGATTGACTTCAATATCCACTTTGCTTAATTTTATATATCCTAGCCTCTTAGTTGTTTTACCTTTGTAAACACTAATGACCTTTATTTCAGCATAACTACAACCAAATGCCTACATAGACTATGTTTTAAATTTCAGCCTCATTAAAAATTTACTTCATCAATATCAAATTCCAATCTATCTCCCTCAGATGACAAGCTTGCTGCTCTCTTCCCTTACTCCCTATATTATCTTTCTTCTCTCTTAAACCCCCAGATCAAATCAAACGAAAAGCCCTGACTCATCAGTCTTCTAAAATTTCTCAAAATAGCCACTGTTCACAATGCTGTCTGGAATTTTGATTACTCATTTCCATCCTAGAATAGTCACCTCTTGATTATAGGCTTTTTCTCTCCAGATCTTTCAGCACATTGAATTCAGAGTAAAGTTTATAAAATGCTAAACAGGTCATGTCAGCTCCCTGATGAAAATCCTTGAATAGCTATTTATCTTTATCCTTTATGTTGTTTTCAGACATCTTAAAGGACTGTCATGTTTTTCTCTGTAATTCCCTTTGCCTAAAATATAAGATTTCCCTATATTTTCATGGCTGACATCAACTCACCTTTCCTGTGTGAGCTTAGATGGAAAATTCTATAGGCACATACTCTGGCCCACCAAAGCCAGATTAAATGACACTCAAGGGTTAACATAACATCATGTGTCCTATTTTATTATAGAATTATGGGTTTTTATTTTACTAAGGTACCCTCATTTTTGGCAAATATATTTCCATTTATCTGCATTTATTTAGTACTGCACTTATCTACATGTTAAATCCTACCTTTGTGTTACTTAGTATATTCTTCAGCTGTGAATTTAAAAGTCACTTCTTATAGAAGACTTATCTAAACTCCTCAGACTAGATCAGGTCCACTTTATAAATATTTTTATAGCTCAACAGAATTTTTCGTCTAAATACTTTTTTAGATTATGTATTTGTGTGAATTTGTGGGCAAAGATGCCTCCCTGATTAAAGATTTCAGCTCATCTAGGTAGGAACTGAGTCTGTTTTACCAGTTATTGCATGTTCAGCGTGTAACACTAAGTCTGAGAATAATAAAAGGCATGTATTAGCTCTTTGTTGTATAAATAAATTAATCATTTTATTGGATTTAAAACATAAAGATTGTTTTGCAGGCTGCAAATGCTCTCTATATTGTAAAAAGTCTTTTTATATAAAAATTCTGCTTATGAATAAAACATGATAGGTCAAGGCTGGCTAAGTCTCTTGGGGCAATTTGTTTCTGACCTAAAAAATATTGGAAATTTCATATGGCTCAAAAAAAAACTTGCCTAAATTACAAGATAATATTGTAATGGTATCAGAGATTTGGTGCCATGAGGATTAGACAAGCAAATATTCCACAAAGAAAAGAACTTTTCTAACAGAAGCTAATGCTCTCCTCTGGGAGTTCATTAATTCTTGGAATGGGCTAAATATTGGGATTTTTCTAGACCAAAAAACATCTGTTAGGAGAAAGAGAAATTAACCTAAAATGTAGTGGTCATGTGAGGCTGATGGGAACAATTGGAAACTAGAGAGAAAGAAACTCATAGTTTGTGTAATTGGACATTAGTTGAGTTCTGATGCTGTTTAGGAGACTGGGGAACTAGGTTGAAAGTTTATAAAAGGCAGACCAATCTCCCACATCTTATAGTGCTTAGGAAAAAAAAAAAAAAAGATCTATTGGAAGGATATTTACCTCAGGCACAACAATTTTATTCCCCTTAAGATACTGCTCAATTTTGAACTACTTGGAACTGAAAAAGAAAAAGCTTGATTTGGAATATCTGAAGGACAGAGTTTGATCTCCCACAGTACATCAAGGCAAAGGAGAGAGCCCCATTATACTGGAAGGGTCGTGCCTTAAAAACAAGTGAAATTAAGATGGACTGATTTTTACTAAAACTGCAATCTAGCCTGACCCAGCTCAACTCCTGATTATATTACTTAATAAGGTAAAGAGAGACCCATGACTGGTGAAAGATGAGATCATCTGGATTCTTTTTTTTTTTTTTTTGGTACACAATTTTCAGCATATAATAACAAAGATGATGAAGCATGTGAGAGACAAAAGCAATGGCTGATAATCAAGGGAAATATCAGACAATATATGTGGACTACACAGTTACTGGAATTAGCAGACACAGTTACTGGAATTACCAAACACAGTCTTTGAAATAACTATGATAAATTTATTAAACAAAATTTTTAAAATGAGAAAAAAGCAGAATAAGGATTTTGAAAAAATAATTTTAATCAAATTTTAAAAGGAATAAAATGAACATTCTAGAGTTGAAAGATAAAATTAAGAGCTCACTGGATGGCTTTAACAGAAAATACAGGATCAATGAACTCAAAGACAGGTCAATAAAAAATACTCTAATAAAATACAGAAAGTATTTTAATAAAAAGAAGACATGTGGGTTATATGCAAAAGGTCTAATTTGTGTGCTAGTGGAATCTCAAAAGGAAACAAAAGAGATAATATGGTAAAAATAATATTTGAAGTGATAATGGCTGAGAATTTTCTGAACTGTTGAGATATATCAACCCTCAGATTCAGGAATTTAGCAAACCTCTAAACCAAAGAAAACCACACCCATGCATGTAAGGTAAACCTGTTGGTAATCTTAGAAAAAAGGTTTAAAAAAAGTCAGATAAAAAGACACATTACTTTCAAAGGGCCAACAATATGATAGATAGGTGACTGACTACTCAACAGAAACATTGAAAGCCAGAAAGCAATGAAAGACATATATAAAGTGATAAAAGGAAGTAAACGCGTCTAGAAATATTTGCCCAGTGAAAACATCCTTCAAAAGAGAAAACGAAATAAAGACTTTTCTAAGCAAATAGTGACCAAGGAAGTTTGTCACCAGCAGGCCTGCACTTAAAAAATTAAACACAGTTCTTCTGGTAGAAAAGGAAAAATTTCCAGACAGAAACATGACTATTCAGGGCAAATGAAGACCATCACAGAAGGTAAATATGTAGGTCAATAAAATAAATACCAACTGAAGAACACAATAATTATGTCTTATACTGTTCAGATTATATTAGGAAAAGCAATGCATGCCAAAATGGAAAAATCTGATTGAGGGGAAAACAAATTTTAAAGAATCTGAAGTTCTACAACTCTCTCAGAATTGGTAAAACTAAGAATTTTTATTAGGTGGTAATGTTAAAGATGAATACAGGAAACACTAAAAGAATAGTAAAAAGTATGTAACTAACAAATTAATAGAAGGAAAACATAAAATATAAATTATAGATATAAAAGAGATGGGATAAATAACAACAAAAAAGCATCTTTTAGAAACATATAAAGAAAATATTTTGGATGAAATAATACAATTCCTGGGATTGCTTCAAAGTAATCCAAAGATGAGAACTGTAGACAAGACAGTATAAATAAAGCAAGATTGGTCATGGGTTGATAATAGTAGAAGATGGGTTATGGATTATACTATTCCCTTGACTTGAATTTTGTTACAATAGAATATATATATATATATACACATATATAATATATATAATGTGTATATACATATATATACACACACATGTATATATATATATATATATATATATATATATACATGCAGGATATTATGCCACTTCAAAAAATGTCATAGCTAAATTGCCTATAAATTTGCTTTCCAGTATTACTCCAAAGTTTTAAAACCAGATGTGTAGGATGATAGGAAATCTAGATTATGATGCCTAAGATGGGAATGGGAGGATACAAAAGTATGAGGTATTTTAAAGATATGATAATTTATGAACCTATCTAACATCTTAGTGTAACACATCTGTTTTGGGCACTTTTGATGAAATTAAGCTTTATGAAGCCTGTACTTTTATGATTGTGGAAACAGGTCATTTTAATTTCAAAAATGTCCATAAAAGTTGATCTGGATCTATGATTCACAACTTATTTTAGAATTGCTGATTACCTTGCAGATTTCATATGCCAGCAAAATACACAGAACATATCACAGCATGTTCTGAGTCCCTGCAGTTCATCTTAGATCAAAGATCCCTCTGAATTAAACCAGCTGTATTCCATTTAATAATCACTTGAATTTGGACTTAATGGTTTTCTTTCGTTTACTTAGACCTTCTTGAATTTAATGTCCCCTGCTATATTAAATTAGTATCTAACGCAGATCATTCTTTAACTCATCTTTTGCTGTTCTAACTACATTTTGGTGTTATCCATGCTTTCTGCTTCTCAATTATCACCTCCTTTTAAAAATTATAAATTCCCTTTTGGCCCCCAGATTTTATAAGGCTCTTATTCCACTATAATTGGAACATTGGCTGACTTAATGGTTCATAAAATGAACCTAATGGTTCATTGATGATAACAGCAATCTATATCAGAAAACATTGAGCATATTTAGATTTTATGAACAATGAAAATTTTTGCATTAAGAATAAATTTTGGAAGTTTTAACAATATTTTTTCTACTTGAAAACAAGATTTATATTACCTAGAGTACATCTTTATGTTGAATTATTTATCCTTCAATCTTTAGATGAAATGTATTTGACAAAGAGTTATGGACCAATGTATTATAGGCAAATCATGTGCTAAGTATGAAATACACAACTAACAGGCCAGATAAAGCTTCTCTATTCATAAACCTAATGTAGTTGAGTTTGAACGACTGCTTTTTTAACCTAGCTACTAAGATTCTTATTGACCGCTTCATGTATACTTAAGTATCTTTATTTCAGATAAACTGGTCTACCTTATTTCAGAATAAATTAGTCCCCTTTAAAGCCTTTAATTTTATGTCATAGTTTTATTTTTTCCCCTTTGTTAGGATTTTGTATGTTGATCTTTGCTGATACAGCTATTAATTTGATTTCCAGTTACAGTGACCTTTCAGTGTTTTAGGACTGGGGGTGAAATTTTGGAATGCAAAGGAATTGGGGTAGAGTCCAGATTGGACTATCTATATATGAGACAGTTGAGAAGTCATACAGGTAATGTATTAATTTCCTGATGTTGCTGTAACACATCACCACAAATTTAATGACTCAAAGCCAGAGTCACCTGAAAGCTTGACTGGGACCAGAGGATTTTTACCAAGGTGGCTCACTCACATGGTTGACAAGTTGGTGCTGGTTGTTGGTGGGAGGCTTCATTTCCTTGCAACATGGGTCTCTCCATAGACTGCTTGATTATCCTCATGGCATGGCAACCCTCCATCAGAGAACTAGAACCAAGTGAAAACTACACCTATTATAAACTAATCTTAAAAGTCACATAGTTTTACTTCTGCCATATTCTGTTCATTAGCTGCTAGTCACTAAACCTGACCCACCTTCAAAAGGAGAGGAATTAGGCTTCACCTTTTGAAGGGAGGAATGTCAAAGAATTTCTGAACATGCTGTAAAGCCATCACATTTTGTAAGGCAGTGTAGATGCCCTCATGTAATGCCACTGTCTGTATCTCAGATTTTAGTATTATAAAGTGTTATAATTTAAGGAAGTGATAACTTTTATCTTAGAATTTATTTTAAATATCCCAGTTAAGTAGTTTCCATGTTCTTTATGATTTGTATGGTCTTGGACCATATTGACTTTTTCTCTTTACATTCAAATCTTTGAACATATAAGTTAATGAAAATAAATTTGCCAGTATAAACTCATTTTATTTAAAACATTGCTAAAAACATTTCTGTATGTTATTAACTTTCTGACCATGATATGAAATGTAATTTAGTCTTTTTTTAAATAAAGTAATGAATTGCCTCAAGAAGACCACCTTGAATATTAATCATGATTATACACCTGTAGGTATAAAACATTGAAATGATTATAATTACCAACAGTATATTCTGAAAGTCACTTCCTTTCACTACATCATTTTAATATACTTTTTAATCCTTAAAGTATAGGAGAAAATTTAATAAATTGAGGCTTTCCTGTTAGTATTAATTATCGTTATTTTCCTACATCTTTTGTGGGTTCCTACCCCCAGTAATTTTCAAATTTTCCCATCTACAATGTAATGTGATTAAATATTGGAATAATTTCTTCTATATGTTGTTTCTTCTTTCATTCTAATAAATGATTCATGGGTATTTACAATACATTTTGTTCATATTAATATACCTCATTAAAAATACTTTTACCAATTGTTTAAATTCTTGTAAATTTTTTCCTTCTGGATGATTAATGATACATTTATAACAAAAAATATGAACATTTATAAATATAAGTCCACTTACACTCCCCTACAGGATTTTTGTGTCTTTGAAAAATAACTTTTAGTGCAATTAAGTTTTGATTAACTCTATAAGGGTTCCTTTTGCCTGCTTGGTTACATTGTGTGTATTTTGCAAACAATTTTATATTCTATTTTAATATACATGTAAAAATCACATTCTCTATGTATTTCTTTTGGTGTTGGGTTATTCACACTCCCTATACACAGAAATGATGGCCCTTATCATATATGGCTATGACTACATGCCAGTATTATTTTAAAGAACATGACGTTTTAGGACTACACTCTTAAAACTACTTTCATTTTTATTATTTTTATTCATATTTATAATGTGAATATATTATTGGCCTAGCATTGTGCTTAGTATAAAGGAATATCAGGTATGACCTGATCCTAAATAATTTAATTTAGATAGTATGCAACATAAGAAATATTTGACACTGTACACACAACTACTATTCCAAAAAAGGTCCCATAGTGATGATGAAGCCTGGAAAATTGCAAAGGGAAACAATGTGGGATCACATGTCAGAGGGGAAAGTAAAATCAAAATTTAGAAGAGCTGGTAACTCAGACTTCTCATTAAAATAAAACAGAAAAAAAAAACTAAAATAAAACACAACAGACTTTTTGCTTAATCCATCTATTATGCTCTCTTTGCAAATGAATGGCATTCTAGAATTAGAAATAAGTTACGTATTTAAAGCATTTATCATCTTTCCAAATGCAAGTATCCCTTAGGATAATTATGTTAGCCATAGGAAAGTACATAATATTATGAGTAACTGAGCTATTGCAATGGATTAGTTTGCTAAATCAGACTCACACATATTAGAAATTTCAAGGATCTAGGAGATTCAGACAGAGCAGAGAAAGGTCCACAACATAGGCACACACACACGCATTGCAGCCAGCCCTCCTTGTCCTCCTTTCTCCTGTCAGACAGACACTCTCTAGCCCAAAGTACACAAACCCATTTTATGCCCAGAGTTGTATAGCTTATGTGACATTCTTCAAAGAGCCATGCATCAAAAATCCATTGATTCTAGATTTCCTTATCATAAGTGATCCTTTACCAGGAGCAACTTTTGAGGACATTCCATAGCAATAGATTCTTCCTGTAAAGAATGTTAATGTTATTTGTTTACCCAGAAGACCATGTTGACAAAGACATTAGCTTGGGTCACCTACTTTCTTTTCTTCCCTTGGCAATGTTCCCTCAGTAATCAGGTGAGATAGAAATTACTGGAAAACTGCTTTTATTCTTCCCAATTATTAAGGTTGGAATTTAGGGGAGATAATACTGAAAAGGGCTTGTGCAGGAAGGAAAAGAAGATAAATGGAAAAGTTAAACCACCATGGGCAAATTTAGTGTACACAATTTTCCCCAAGGTCTACCTGCAAAAGATATTTTAAAATCATTTGGCCATATTCTTAGAAAACAAAGAGTATATTCTTCCAGTGCTCTGGAATTCTCCTTAGTTTTACATGTTTTCATTATTGTATCCTAAAATGCAATTGAAAAGAAAAGGTTTATTTCACACATGAAAGAAAATGAAATTTTCTATAAAAATGAGACAACTTATAGGTCTTAAAGATAAATTCAGTTTAGTTCATGTCAGTTCGGTTTTTCATTAAATTTCTATAAACAGCAACAATTTCAGTGTGCCATTATTCGAAGAATACATTTCTAAAGTTGATACAAAGACTTATTGGAAAAAAAAACACAGTCACTTAGGATTTTTTCTTACTATTCCAGTATGTAGGATAGAGGTATTTTGCAAGTGGAGGAAGACAACTCTATTCTTACCTCTGAGGGCTCCTGAAAATCTGTCTTTGACTCTTGGTCAAGATGAGGGAGGAAGACTTTCTAATTAGGTAAATAACAAAATCCCCCTCTGCAGCATTCAGGGTCACTTTGTCTGTTGATGGCGTTCACCTGGCATTTTTTCTTTTAAAATGTTATACAGTAATTGTTAAAAATTATGAAAAATTACCAAGAATTATTACTAAGAATTATTAAAAACCCAGAAACCATCTACATTTTTAACAGTGTTTTAAATGAAGGTAGATCCATATGATGAAATGTTATATCACTATTTTTAAAAATCATGTTTTTGAAAAACATATAATGACATGGGAAATTTCATGATGTGAAAAATTAGGCAGCTTGACTGCTTGGCTGCATGACTGGATGGGAATAGAAGACAACACTGGACACTTTTGCCTAAGCTTTCCAGAAACAGCCCAGAGACTAAGGGTGACCTTAGGTGAATTAAAAGGATGGTGCAGATCTTGGACTTGGTTGTCTTTCAGACACCACCCCTGCAACCTCAGCGCTTGCTTGCATTCTCTGTCTCCCACTGTGTTGTTTTATTTACGTTTTGTTAAAAGCCTCTTGTGAGTGTGGCTTGTAAACATTTTCAGTTATTCGAACCTGTGTAATCTTTGCATTCAGTTACTGGGTAAAATTTTTCTTGTTCCTTTAAAAACTTTCACACACCAAACTTCTTGCACAGTCCGACTAAAAATTAGGCATGGGATAATATAACGTTATTATATTATTATAAATATTATATTTAAGAAACTGGAAGGCTTTATTCCAACTGATCACCTTTTTCCGTTTTTCAGCTAATACAGTGGAATTTAAACAGAATCTAAGACTGTTTATCCATCATACCACGTACGTAAGTACTTCAGCTTTGTACATGTGTGATTTAGTATGTTGTTAAATATTTTTACTGTGTGTAAGTTTTTGTTATAAGTTTATTATGTGTAGTTTTTATTGTGTGTAGGTACTCAGGATATATTTCACACTTATATGGTAAATAGTTGATTATTATTTTCTTTTAGACCCTGGGAATTGAATTTCTGAAATTATTTTTTCAAATGATGGACATTAGTGAATTGTTTAACTGGAGACTAAGAATGCACATGAACTCTAGGAAAAATAAGTACTTTTGAATTTTTTAATATTGAATGCTTTCATTTTTCCCTGAATATTTTATTTTCTATTTTGTTTTATATTTTCTTATTTTAATTTACTTGTCTTAGGATAAGTACCCAAATTCATGCAAGATAAATCTAAAAATTGATTTCACTTTCTAAATCAGCTTGCCTTCTAAACTCTTCCATTTTCTTGTGGCAGTGCAATTTATCCTTCCAGTTTCCCAGCCAAGTTATTGTATTCATTTAGAAGTCTTAAAAGCTTCATAGACTCCTGGCATTTTGAAACTTTTTTCAGATTGCCTTTTTTCTTTCTATTACCATCACTACTACTATTGTCTATGTAGTTAAGGCAACTTTAGCTCTACCCATCTTAGCTTTTCAGCTGGCTCTTTAACAAAAAGAAGAGAGAGAAAAAAAAAAAACCTTTTTACTAACGTATATAATGTATATGACATAGGAGAAACCTAACAGAAAAGTAACTCAAAGTGGTGGTTTAGGATTGCAGCTTATGTAGCATCTTCAACACAGAACAATAAATGTATAGAGAAATGATAGGACAAAGGAAAGTAGTTTTAGGCTTCGAAGCAATACTATGGAAAGAAAAATACATGGAAAGAAACAAATGGAATGTTTTGTTTGCAGATCCCCCTGGTATGGTCTTTAGGCTAAGAATCTGTCCAGTATAAGGAGAATTTATATCCTGCCTCTAGGCATTTTTAAAAGAGGAAGCTTTTTCTGGGCTTGCTCCTTCTTAATTGCCTTCAGCTCAAGATAATTTTTAAGTCAAAGAGGTATATTTTGAGGTGATATCCTGGCTTCCTTCATCTGTAACATACGAATCACAAAACATATCCTAGCAGCACTCTCTAGTTCCAGCCTCTTCAGACTCAATGAAACTGTTCATCTTTGCGAAAGAAAGCTGTGCCTCAAATCCATATTCATTATGATCTTCTAATATTGAAATGAGTATTATATCAAATATACACAAACCATCTATCTGGTTTTCCAGATCCGTTATCATTTAGTGCCAGCCTACTTCCTCTGATAACTTTCCTCTAATGTTTCTAATTTTCAGTTTCTCTTCTAAATCTAGTCACTATTACATTTACCCACAGTTGCCATTCCTACCTTGCTGACTTGGCTCATACTGCTACTCTATTTGAGTTGTCTTTTCTTTTTAATATTTTTCTGGTATCTTTATGTTTCAAGGATCAGAACACATTCTACAAGAAATCAATAAGAAAATGTCAAAGGAAAATATTAAAATAACAATTCAAAATAATAGAAAATATATCAACAGAAGCACACAAGTAATTGCCAATTAAATACTTTATAAAAGATTCAGGAGGGAAAGAGATTGCTTTAAGAAAAGGTGGTATTTGTTATAATCACAAGTGTTACAGTTGTTGAATTTGGTAATCCTCTGCCCATTCGGCATTTCTTTTGCCAATTAATCATGAGAAGTAAGGAACATGTGTCACTGAGTGAAAACTTTAAGACTTTGCTCTGTTTATGTATTGCTGTATAATAAACCACTCCAAAATGTAGCACCTTCACACATTTTATTATAACTCCCAATTTCTAGGTTAGGAATTCAAACAGGGATGAGTTGGTAGATTCTTCTGCTCCATGTGGAGTTGACTGAGATCATTAATTTTCAGTTGGTGGTGCTAGGTTTGGTCTAGCAAAATGGCTTCATTTACATGTCTGGCTCCTTGGTAGGGATGGCTGAAAGGGTGATACCTCAGAGCTCCCTAAAACATAAAGCTTCAGGGCATCTTTTAACTTAGACTTGGAACTCACACATTGTCACTTTTACCATGTTCTATGTATCAGACAAGTCACTAAAGCAAGGCCAGATTTATAGGACAGGGATTAAACTCCATGACTTAATAAAAACGTAGGAATAAAAATTCAATTATTTTTAATCTACCACAGAGTTATTTCATGATTCATCACACTCTAATTATCCCACCCCTATGATAATGGAAATACATTATCACAGGTGTAGAGGAAGCTTCCATTTGACTGTATTTCTGAGTGTCTCCGATGAATGAGCAGATTGTCTAGAAACTGACATTGGAAATGAACCACAAGAGACCAACTTTTGTATTGTTATGTCATGGGTTTGGGGTGGGTAGTTGGTAACTGCAGCATGATTAGGTCTTCAGGACTTATAGAATTTTTGCTGGGTCTGGAAGTTCAGACAGACAGTGTTGAAGGGTCAGTCCTTGAAGTCAGGCAGAACTGGACTCAGTTGCTTCCTTGCTGATGAGTAAGCATGGGAAGAGAAAAATAAAGGATGCCTTTAGGAGGGCATTGCTAGAACAGGGGAGTGTCTAGGGGACATTAATTAAACCATTTGATAGGAATAGAAACTTCTGGAAGTAGGTAATAGTGATAAAGACCTGAAAAGTATGTTGAGGTGAAATTTTGTTCAACTTGAAAACAGATTGAACTTTAGCTCCAGCCAATAAAAAATCTTGAGTCTGTTTATTATGAGGATGTAACACAATGCTAGGCACATATAGGCAACCTAGAAAAAACAATTTTGATAGAATAAATTATAGAAAACTATATCTATTGTTATCAGATTCTTTTAGCCAGAATCACTTCTCTGGGAAACTGTAAATAACCTATTGTTCTGTTTTAAGAACAGAAAATTCGTGAGATATTAGAACATGAGATCTTAGGCTAAGGTAGATATAAAGAAATTTATACTTTTTAAGAAGAAAATAGAATATTTTGGTTTTATTCAAATGGAACGTACACAGAAAACTTAAGAATTGCGGCAGTTTTGTGGTTTGAGGCTTGAATTATCTGGATAATTGCTTTAATTTTGCACCTCACTACATATGGGAACACATATACATTCTTACATATTTGGAAAAGTCAGTTTTTCTCTTTTATTCATGGGGGAAATATAACCCAAGGGGTTAAATCTTAATATTATTAATATTATGAACAAACTTTGCCTGCCTGTTTCATTATTGGTTTTAGGTAGATGTTTTAAAACTTCTATTCAAACTCAGAATTATAAATTCAAGGCAATATTTGCCTTAAAAAAGCAAATGGGTTTAAACCATGCAATCTTCATTCCTGAATTGAAATGGAAATGGAGCACTGCAATCTGCAGGGAGCTGAAGGAATGCTCATAGTTCATTAAATAATGTGAGTAGTAATGAGGTTTACACAAATCAAACAGTATGTTAGGTAATTGTAATGTTGCTTTGTGGTGAACCACCTGTCAGAAAGCACTTCCAGCCGAAGGCTCAATCTGTTCTCATGCCTCCAGACGGTTTCTAATTAGTGTAAACTTCATTTGTGGCAGGCTACCAGAAAATAAAGAAAAAGTTATTTGTAGGCTTCTTTCTTTTCTCTATGATGAAGGAAAATAACTACTTTAGTTCGAGTACTTTAATTTTTCAAGAAGGCATTTGATATGCAGGCTCTCAAAAGAAAATATATGGATATACTCACACATCAGAGATACACAGACACACACTTAGAAAAGAATGCTTTATAATAAATCAGCACTACTGAATCCTTCCCTCACCTTGATCCAGAGGAAAAAGAAGATAGAGAGAAGGAAACAGGGCAAGGAGAAAGAGAGAGAGGGTGAGGAAAGGAGAAAGCAAGGAAAGGAAAAAAGTAAAGAGAGATCAGTAACAATAATAAGAATGGGCATGAGATCCCAATCTACATACTTGTATTATTTCTGATATTTTGAAAATCATTGATATCAAATGTATATGATTATATTTTGTACTTGTCAAATAGAAAAGAAAATGTTAAGCTTCTGTAAATGACATAGACATGTGTGCAGAAAGAAGTATAAGGGTAGGACTATATTCACAAAAAGAAAACAATAAGCAAAAACATACAGGAAGAATTTGCAAAGTTTACATTACCATAAATTGATCACCAAATTCTATATTGTATTTCTAAACTAGATATGCTTATCTATGTTCAACCAAAAACCTTTAGTGCAATAGCATCAGACACTTAGCCTGATCATTCTATGCTTACTACTACAACCACACAGATTTCATGACTTGAACCTTAAAGAAAATGCAACTTAGTGATTAAAAGCCTGTCCAATTCTAAAATTCATATGTAATTACAAAAGACCACAGGTAGCCAAAACAATCTTGAGAAGGAAGAACAAAGCTGAAGGCATCACACTTCGTGATTTCAAAATATATTATTACAAACCTGCAGTAATAAAAATGGAATAGTATTGACATAAAGACAGACATATAGACCAATGGAACAGACTAAAGAGCCCAGAAATAAATCTATACATATGCAATCAACTGATTTTCCATAAGGATACCAAGAATACACAATGAAGATAGTGTCTTCAACAAACGATGAAGATAAAATTGGGTATCTGTGTGCAAAAGGATGAAATTAGTCCCTTATCTTGCACCATATACAAAAGTCAACTCAAAAATGAATTAAAGACTTAAAAAAAAGATTCCAACCTGTAAAACTCCTGAAGGAAAACAGGGGAAAATCCTTCATGACATTGGTCTTGGCAATTATTTCATAGATGCAACACCAAAAGCACAAGCCACAAAATCAAAAATAAACAAGTGAGACTGTATCAAACTAATAAAAGCTGCATAACAAAGAAAAAGAATCAACAGAGTGAAAAGGCAACCTACAGAATGGGAGAAGATATTTGCAAACCTTGTATCAGATAAGGGGTTACTTTCCAAAATATTGGGTGGCCCAGAAGGTTCGTTCCGTTTTTTCCATAAGATGGTTCTAGTAGCACTTAATTGTCTTTAACTTCATTTGAAAGTTTTGTTAGATGGTATGTGACAGCTGTCATATCAGTGTGCATTTTAAAAGAGACATCAAAATTGGTGAATTTTTGTGTAGCCATTTTAATATTGAAGATGGAAGAAAACAACGTTTTCCGCATATTCTGCTTTATTATTTCAAGAAAGGTAAAAACTCAACTGAAATGCACAAAAAGATTTGTGCAGTTTATGGAGAAAGTGCTGTGACTGATCGAACATGTCAAAAGTGGTTTGCGAAGTTTTGTGCTGGAGATTTCTCACTGGATGATGCTCCATGGTCGGGTAGACCAGTTGAAGTTGATAGCGATCAAATCAAAATAATAATTGAGAACAATCAATGTTATACCAAGTGGGAGATAGCCGACATACTCAAAATATCCAAGTCAAGCATTGAAAATCATTTGCACCTGCTTGGTTATGTGAATTGCTTTGATGTTTGGGTTCCACATAAGTTAAGCAATAAAAGCCTTCTTGACCATATTTCCGCATGCAATTCTCTACTGAAACGTAATGAAAACATTGCGTTTTTAAAACAAATTGTGATGGGTGATGAAAAGTGGATATTGTATAACAATGTGGAATGGAAGAGATCATGGGGCAAGCGAAATAAACCACCACCAACCACACCAAAGGCCAGTCTTCATCCAAAGAAGGTGATGTTGTGTATATAGTGGGATTGGAAGGGAGTCCTCTATTATGAAGTTGTTGCAGAAAACCAAATGATTAATTCCAACAAGTACTGCTACCAGTTAGACTAGCTGAAAGCAGCACTCACTGAAAAGCATCCAGAATTAGTCAACAGAAAACACATAATCTTCCATCAGGATAACACAAGACTGCATGTTTCTTTGATGACCAGACAAAACTCTTAGAGCTTGTCTGGGAAGTTCTGATTCATTCACTATATTCACCAGACATTACACCTTTGGATTTCCAATTATTTCGGTCTTTACAAAATTCTCTTAATGAAAAAACTTTCAACTCCCTGGAAGACTGTAAAAGGCACCTAGAACAGTTCTTTGCTCAAAAAGATAAAAGTTTTGGGAAGATAGAATTATGAAGTTGCCTGAAAAATGGCAGAAGGGAGTGGAACAAAAGGGTGAATACATTGTTCAATAAAGTTCTTGGTGAAAATGAAAAATGTGTCTTTTATTTTTACTTAAAAAACTGAAGGCACTTTTTGGCCCACCCAGTATATAAGAAACTCCTACAATTAAATAGCAAAAAAAAAAAAAATTGTGTTCTTACTATATTAAAAAAATTATACATACATAAAAAGCTTGACCTTTGCTGTTAAAAAGTCTTGATTTAAAATCTGGGCTCTAATATTTATAAGCAATTCTTACGTGAGGTTATGGAACTTTCTAAAAGTCAGTTTTCTAATTTGAAGGATGATAATGATAATAATCACTAATGTATAGGCTGTTTGTATGGATAAATGAGATTGGATAAGAGGGAGTATCCTTTTTATCTGTTCCCCAAATGATTTTTCTAATTATTTTACTCAGGTTTTCTATCTCCTTATCTTCAGGATTATGTGTTTTATTTCACACCATAAATATTCAAATATTAGAATTTGCGGACTTGGTTTTTCCAACCAGCTCAACTTGTTTCCCTAACCCTGCAGATGTGAGACCTTGGTCCTTGGCTCTTTGAATGTGCTTTCTGGCCACTTTCTAAAACTGGAAGTAGCAGCCACACTACCCCTGGACACCCTCTTTTATATTTTCTTTCTCGTTTGTTAATATTAATGGCCCAACCTACAAGATTTGCCTTCTTAGTTCTCAGCACAAGAAGGATTGTCATTTGGACCTTAGTAAGACTGGAAAGGAAGACTTTAGGAAGTCTAGTCTAAGGATGAAGCATCCAAATAATAATCTGATGATTTTGCACTGATATTAACCTCCTAATAAAATTTCTTCTGTAACTTATGCTAATAGAGTGCTGCATCCATTGAGTTGTGTTGGAAAATATCACTTCTATTTTCTTGATATGGGTAGTTACCAGGATCCAGGAGAAGTGGGTATATATATAAATCAAAAACTAAGTGCATAGCTCATATATATTCAAAATAATAAAGAAGGAAGATGATGAAGACGAGCTGGAAGAGGAGAAGGAAGGTAACTTGGATTCTCTGCAAGACACTGAAAACCCTTCCTCTTCTCAGATATAGACAGGAAATTCAGTAATGAGGACATAGTTTTGAAGAACTTCATTTTTTCCTTACTGTTGAAGATAATGACCACACCACTTGCCTCCTAAAAGAGGAAGATGTGCAGAATATTAATATTTCTTGAACTTTCTCTCTGAGTCGTGTGGGTCTTGGTGCTCTGGCCGAGTGTCAGGCCTGAGCCTCTGAGGTAGGAGAGCCGAGTTCAGGACATTGGTCCACCAGAGACCTCCCAGCCCCACAAAATATCAAATGGGGAAAGCACCCCTAGAGATCTCCATTTCAACACTAAGACCCAGCTCAACTCAATGACCAGCAAGCTACAGTGCTGGACATCCTATGCCAAACAACTAGCAAGATAGGAACACAGACACACACATTGTAAGAGAGGCTGCTTAGAATTATAATACGTTCATAGAAACCCAAAAACACACCACCGGATGTGGTCCTGCCCACCAGAAAGACAATATCCAGCTTCATCCACCAGAACACAGACACTAGACCCCTCGCCCAGGAAGCATACACAACCCACTGAACCAGCCTTACCCACTGGAAGCAGACACCAAAAACCATGGGAACTATGAACCTGCAGCCTGTGAAAAGGAGACCCCAAATGCAGTAAGTTAAGCAAAATGAGAAGATGGAGAAACACACAGCAGATGAAGGAGCAAGGGAAAAACCCACCAGACCAACAAATGAAGAGGAAATAGGCAGTCTACCTGAAAAAGAATTCAGAGTAATGATAGCAAAGATGATCCAAAATCTTGGAAACAGAAGGGAGAAAATACAAGAAACATTTAACAAGGACCTAGAAGAACTAAAGAGAAAACAAACAGTGATGAACGACACAATAAATGAAATTAAAAATTCTCTAGAAGGAATCAATAGCAGAATAACTGACACAGAAGAACAGCTAAATGACCTGGAAGATAAAATAGTGGAAATAACTACCGCAGAGCAGAATAAAGAAAAAATAATGAAAAGAAGTGAGGACAATCTCAGAGACCTCTGGGACAACATTAAACACACCAACATTCAACTTATAGGGGTCCCGGAAGAAGAAGAGGAAAAAAAAAAAGGCACTGAGAAAATATTTGAAGAGATTACAGTTGAAAACCTCCCTAATATGGGTAAGGAGATAGTCAGTAAGGTCCAGGAATTGCAGAGAGTCCCATACAGGATAAATCCAAGGAGAAACACGCCAAGACACATACTTATCAAACTATCAAAAATTAAATACAAAGAAAAAATATTAAAAGAAGCAAGGGAAAACCAACAATTAACATACAAGGGAATACCCATAAGGTTAACAGCTACTCTTTCAGCAGAAACTCTTTAAGCCAGAAGGGAGTGGCAGGACATATTTAAAGTGATGAAAGGGGAAAACCTACAACCAAGATTACCCACGAGGATCTCATTCAGATTCAACGGAGAAATTAAAACCTTTACAAATAAGCAAAAGCTAAGAGAATTCAGCACCACCAAACTAGCTATACAACAAATGCTAAAGGAATTTCTCTAGGCAGGAAACACAAGAGAAGGAAAAGAGTTACAATAACAAACCCAAAACAGTTAAGAAAATGTTAATAGGAACATACATACCGATAACTACCTTAAATGTAAATGGATTAAATACTCCAACCAGAAGACATAGATTGGCTGAATGGATACAAACACAAGACCTGTACATATGCTGTCTACAAGGAGCCCACTTCAGATCTAGGGACACATACAGACTGAAAGTGAGGGGATGGAAAAAGATATTCCATGCAAATGGAAATCAAAAGAAAGCTGGAGTAGCAATTCTCATATCAGACAAAATAGACTTTGAAGACTATTACAAGAGACAACACTACATAATGATCAAGGGATCAATCCAAGAAGAAGATATAAAAATTGTAAATATTTATGCACCCAGTATAGGAGCACCACAATACATAAGGCAATTGCTAACAGCCATAAAAGGGAAATCAACAGTAACACAATCATAGTGGGGGACTTTATCACCCCACTTTCACCAGTGGACAGGTCATCCAAAATGAAAATAAATAAGGAAACCCCAGCTTTAAATGACACATTAAACAAGATGGACTTAATTGATATTTAGGACATTCCATCCAAAAACAACAGAATATGCTTTCTTCACAAGTCCTCATGGAACATTCTCCAGGATAGATCATGTCTTGGGTCACAAATCAAGCCTGGTAAATTTAAGAAAATTGAAATCGTACCAAGTATCCTTTCTGACCACAATGCTATGAGACTAGATATCAATTATAGGAATAAATCTGTAAAAAATACAAACACATGGAGGTGAAACAATACACTACTTAATAACCAAGATATCACTGAAGAAGGCAAAGAGGAAGCCAAATAATCCCTACAAACAAATGACAATGAAAACATGATGACCCAAAACCTATGGGATGCAGCAAAAACAGTTCTAAGAGGAAAGTTCATAGCAATACAACCTACCTTAAGATACAAGAAACATCTCAAATAAGCAACCTAACCTTACATCTAAAGCAGTCAGAGAAAGAAGAACAAAAAACCCCCAAAGTTAGCAGAAGGAAAGAAATCATGAAGATCACATCAGAAATAATTGAAAAAGAAATGAAGGAAACAGTAGCAAAGAACAATAAAACTAAAAGCTGGTTCTTTGAGAAGATAAGGAAAATTGCTAAACCATTAGCCACACTCATCAAAAAAAAAAAAAAAAAAAAAAAAACGGGAGAAGACTGAAATCAATAGAACTAGAAAAAGGAGAAGTTACAACTGACACTGCAGAAATACAAAGGATCATGAGAGATTACTACAAGCAACTCTGTGCCAATAAAATGGACAACCTGGAAGAAATGGATAGATTCTTAGTAAAGCACAACTTTCTGAGACTGAACCAAGAAAAAATAGAAAATATATACAGACTAATCACAAGCACTGAAATTAAGACTGTGATTAAAAATCTTCCAACAAACAAAAGCACAGGACCAGATGGCTTCACAGGTGACTTCTATCAAACATTTAGAGAAGAGGTAACACCTACCCTCAAACTCTTCCAAGATATAGCAGAGATGGGAACACTCCCAGACTCACTCTATGAGGCCATCATCACCCTGATACCAAAACTAGACAAAGATGTCACAAAAAAAGAAAACTACAGGCCAATATCACTGATGAACATAGATGCAACAATCCTCAACAAAATAATAGCAAACAGAATCCAACAGCACATTAAAAGGATCATACAGTATGATCAAGTGGGGTTTATCCCAGCAATGCAAGGATTCTACAATATATGCAAATCAGTTAATGTGATACCCCATATTAACAATCTGAAGGAGAAAAACCATATGATTCTCTCAATAGATGCAGAAATACCTTTCGACAAAAGTCAACACCCATTTATGATAAAAACCCTCCAAAAAGTAGTCATAGAGGGAACTTACCTCAACATAATAAAGGCCATATATGACAAACCCACAGCCAACAACATTCTCAATGGTTAAAAACTGAAACCATTTCCTGTAAGACCAGGAACAAGACAAGGTTGCCCACTCTCACCACTATTAGTCAACATAGTTTTGGAATTTTTTAGCCACAGCAATCAGAGAAGAAAAAAAAAATAAAAGGAATACATATCAGAAAAGAAGAAGTAAAACTGTCACTGTTTGCAGATGACATGTTACTATACGTAGAAGATCCTAAAGATGCTACCAGAAAACTGCTAGAGCTAATCAATGAATTTGGTAAAGTAGCAGGATAGAAAATTAATGCACAGAAATCTCTTGCATTCCTATACACTAATGATGAAAAATCTGAAAGAGAAATTAAGGAAACACTCCCATTTACCATTGTAACATAGAGAATAAAATACTAGGAATAAAACTACCTAAGGAGACAAAAGACCTGTGTGCAGAAAACTATAGGACACTGATGAAAGAAATTAAAGATGATCCAAACAGATGGAGAGATATACCACGTTCTTGGATTGGAAGAATCAACATTGTGAAAATGACTATACTACCCAAAGCGATCTACATATTCAATGC
Organism: Globicephala melas; assembly: GCF_963455315.2. Taxonomy (NCBI): domain Eukaryota; kingdom Metazoa; phylum Chordata; class Mammalia; order Artiodactyla; family Delphinidae; genus Globicephala; species Globicephala melas. Next base: position 100,787,161 of record NC_083317.1, read on the forward strand.
AAGTCCTATCAAACTACCAAGGGCATTTTTCACAGAACTAGAACAAAAAATTTCATAATTTGTATGGAAACTCAAAAGTCCCAAATTAGCCAAAGCAATCTTGAGAAAGAAAAACAGAGCTGGAGGAATCAGGCTCCCTGACTTCAGACTATACTACAAAGCTACAGTAATCAAGACAGTATGGTACTGGCACAAAAACAGAAATAGAGATCAATGGAACAGGGTAGAAAGCCCAGAGATAAACCCACGCACATACGTCACCTTATCTTTGATAAAGGAGCAAGACTATACAATGGAGAACAGACACCCTCTTCAGTAAGTGGTGCTGGGACAACTGGACAGCTACATGTAAAAGAATGAAATTAGGGCCTTTCCTAACATCATACACAAAAATAAACTCAAAATGGATTAAAGGCCTAAATGTAACGTGAGGCACTACAAAACTCTTAGAGGAAAACATAGACAGAACGCTCTATGACATAAATCACAGCAAGATCCTCTTTGACCCACCTCCTAGGGAAATGGAAATAAAAACAAAAAAAACCAAATGGGACCCAATGAAACTTAAAAGCTTTTGCACCACAAAGGAAACTATAAAGAAGATGAAAAGAGAACCCTTAGAATGGGAGAAGTTATTTGCAATTAATGCCACTGAGAAGGGATTAATCTATTTAATAAACAAGCAGCTTATGCAACTCAATATCAAAAAAACAAACAACCCAATCCAAAAATGCACAGAAGACCTAAATAGACATTTCTCCAAAGAAGATATACAGATTGCCAACAAACACATGCAAGGATGTCAACATCAATAATCATTAGAGAAATGCATATCAAAACTACAGTGAGGTGTCACCTCACACCAGTCAGAATGGCCATAATCAAAAACCTACAAACAATAAATGCTGTATATGGTATGGTGAAAAGGGACCCTCTTGCACTGTTGGTGAGAATGTAAATTGATACAGCCACTATGACAATCCATACAGAGGTCCTTCCAAAAACTAAAAATAGGACTACTGTACAACCCAGCAATCCCACTGCTGGGCATACACCCTGAGAAAACCATAATTCAAAAAGAGTCAGGTACCACAGTGTTCACTCTAGCTCTATTTACAATAGCCAGGACATTGAAGTAACCTAAGTGTCCATGGACAGATGAATCGATAAGGAAAATGTGATACATATATACAGTGGAATATTACTGAACCATAAAAAGAAACAAAATTGAGTTATTTGTAGCAATGTGGCTGGACCACCTAGGGACAGGACAGGAATAAAGACACAGACATAGAGAATGGACTTGAGGACACAGTTTGGGGATTGGTAAGCCTGGACAAAGTGAGAGAGTGGCATGGACATATATACACTACCAAATGTAAAATAGATAGGTAGTGGGAAACGGCTGCATAGCACAGAGAGATCAGCTCGGTGCTAAAGGGGTGGGATAGGGAGAGTGGGAGGGAGACACAAGAGGGAGGAGATATGGGGATTTATGTATATGTATAGCTGATTCACTTTGTTATACACCAGAAACTGACACAGCATTTTAAAGCAACTATATTCCAATAAAGTTGTTAAAAAATTAAATTATTTATTGAGTTAACTTTAGTTTATAGCATTATATGTTTAACGTGTACAATATTATATTTGAACTTCTGTATACACTACAGCTTGCTCACCACCAACAGTTTATTTTCCATCATCAACATACAATTGACCTCCTTTCCCCATTTCACCCTCTCCCAAATCCCCTTCCCCTCTGGTAACCATACTGTTTTCTCTATCTATGTGTTTGGTTTGGTTTGGTTTGGTTTCTTCATTTATTGAAATATTTAAAAAATTTTTCATATTCCATATGAGTGAAATCATACAGTATTTGTCTTTCTCCTTCTGACATATCAGTTAGCATAATACTCTCAAGGTCCATTCATGTTGTTGCAGATGGTGAGCTTTCATGTTTTGTTATTCTGAGTAGTGTTCTGTGAGTGTGTTTATGTGTGTGTGTGTGTGTGTGTGTGTGTCCCACCTCTTCTTTGTCCATTGTTAGGCACTTAGATTGTTTCCATATATAGGTGATTGTAAATAGTGTTTCAAGGAACATAGGGATATATATCTTTTAGTTTCCTATTCTTTGGTAAATACCCAGAAGTAGACTACTTGTATCATATGGTAGTTCTGTTTTTAATTTTTTGAGGAATCTCTATACTGTTTTCCAGAGTTGGCTACATCAATTTACATTTCTACCAACAGTGTATGAGGGTTCCTTTTTCTCCATATCCTCTCCAATACTTGTTACTTGTTGCCTTTTTGATAATGTCCATTCTAACAGGTGTGAGGTAAGAGCTCATTGTGGTTTTGATTTACATTTCCCTAATAATTAGTAATGTTGAACAACGTTTTATATGCCTGTTGTGCATCTGTCTTCTTTGGAAAAATGTCTATTCAGATCCTCTGCTCATTTTTCAGTTGGGTTTTTTGTTGCTTAGTTGTATGAGTTTTTATATATTTTGGATATTAACCTCTTACTGGATACATGGTTTGCAAATGTTTTCTCCCATTCTGTGTATTGTCTTTTTGTTTTGTTGGTGATTTCCTTTGTTGTGCGGAAGCTTTTTAGTTTGATGTAGTCCCATTTTGTTTGTTTTTGCTTTTGTTTTCCTTGCCTGAGGATACATATCCAGAAATATATTGCTAAGAACAATGTCAAAGGGCATAGTGCCTATGTTTTTTTCTATGGTTTTTATGGTTTCAGGTATTTCATTCAATTCCTTAATGTATTTTGCATTGATTTTTGTGTATGGTGTGAGATAGTGGTCTAATTTCACTCTTTTGCATGTGGTTGTGTGGTTTTCCTAACATCATTTGTTTAAGAGACTATTGTTTCTTCATTGTATGTTCTTTGTTCCTGAGCTGTAAATTAATTTTCCACATATGTCTCTTTATTTCTGGGCTCTCAATTCTGTTCCATTGATCTATGTGTCTTTTTTTTTTTCTGCCAGTATCATGCTATTTTTATTACTATAGCTTTGTAATATAATTTGAAATCTGATAGTGTGATACCTCCAGATTTGTTCTTTTTTCTCAGGATTGCTTTGGTTATTCAGGGTCTTTTGTGGTTTCCTATATATTTTAGCATTGTTTGTTCTATTTGTGTGAAAAATGTCATTGGAATTTTGATAGAGATTGCATTAAATCTGTAGATTGATTTAGGTAATATGGACATTTTAGCAATGTTAATTCTTTCAATCCATGAGCATGAAGGAGTATAAAATAATATGAATAGTTATACACCAACAAATTGGACCAGCTAGAAGAAAATGTATATATAGATTTAAAGTAAACAGTGTGATAATTTGATAGGTATACATTGTGAAATTATTTGTCACCAATTCAGTTTTATGTAGATCACATTTCAACTGGCAGAGAAATGCTGTGTGGAGAGGTTTATGGCAGAATGTTTGGGGAAGGGAGAGAGATTTTTACAAAGCAAAATTCATAAGACAGTGACTCCAATTTATTCTCCCTTGCCACTCTCAAACCTGTGAGAGCCACTGTTAAGAATTTACTCCTTAAACCCTCAGAAAGACCTGTCAGTTCCTTTCCGTTATACATTTGTATAAGGAAATAGTCTCTAACCCCTTGCCCCATACTGCTGGAAGCACATGGAAAATGATTTAATACTGCTTTTGATATACTACAATGAAATACAAAACACAGATTTTAACTATGTATTATATTTATAACATAATACTGGTCAGCTGTACAGGGTTATGTGAAGTATGCTACTTTACTAAAACACTTTTTTTGTTCATTTTTGAAAATACAAGTTTTGAATGTGAATTCATCTAACAAGTGAACTGGGAATATATTTGAAATGCACAGTAGAATAGTATTATGTCTTATTTTTTTAACCAGTGATGAATTTGAAGGATGGGACCCTTCTCTAGAAGCTATTGGAAAAATACAGATAACAGAATAATTGAATATGAATGAATAAGTTAAAAAATGTAGAGTGAGGTGGGATTGCATTTGTGATCCATTTCATAAATGTAAAGCTGACAAGTTGAATCAAAGGAATAGTTCTGCACGATATCTTCTGTTTAAGTTAAAACAGTAGTGGAAGAGAGACCAAAGTCAAATCTAAGTATATAATTTAATACAAGTTGATGAGCCCATTCAAAGATATGTTTAAATATAGTTAGTGATTTAGAAAGAGCCTTATTGTGTTGAGAACATTTTTTTATACAAAGTAATTGAATTGCTTTTGATTTAGAAGAGAAAACATAGAGGTAGCCATCAACTTCTACTGCTCTATCCCAAATAGGTTTTTCTGCATTACTCCTAAAGCTTCATATACTCAGATCATTTTACTGATATAAGTCATCAGTAGGATATTTTCTCATCATGGCACTCAGTGAATAACTATGAAGATCATAAAATATACAGTGAAAATATTTTTCATTGTAGAAATAAAAATAAATGTACTTTTTTTCAGAAACATTAAAATAACAACATAGTGTTTTAATTTAATTTATAATTAGTATAAAAGAGCACTTTTTCTTTCCCTATTAATAGTAACTACTTTTCTTACCAATTCCAGGTTGAACAAATTTTGTATTTCCCATGTTCTTTGAGTGTAGTGCATTCCCATAGACACAACTCTGTTTCAAATCCTTTTTAACTCTCACCTGCACCATTATAGTAACCCTGTACCACACCTTTCTACCTTTTGTATTTCTTTCTTCCCATCAACCTTCAACAATGTTAGCAGATTAATTTTTTGGGAACAGCTCTGATTATGTTGATCAGTTAAGAATAAATTCCTCATTCTGTTAAAACTTTTCTTCAGCGTAGCCCCAATTTTTGAACTTCATCTGTATAGACACTATGTTCCACTTAATATAGACTACACACTATTTTCTAAATATTCTAAACATTTATTGTTCATTTTGTACAGTAAAAATAAACTTCATTTCCCTATCTCCAACTTTAAACTTCTTTGATTATTCTAGATCTTTTTCAATAAAATATTTTCTACTTTCTCCTTTCTTTAAACCCACATAACACAAAACCCTATAGTGTTACATATTTATTGATTATTCCACTAGTTTCTAATATTTCCTTATATATTAGTATATCTACTATCATATAAAAATGCTTCAAGGATATATATTCCTCCACAGAATCCCATCTTTTTCATGTCTGATAAACATAAACTAAATAAATAAATATATATATATGTATGTATATAGATACATAGATAGATAGTATGAGACAAGCTGGTAATACAAACTTTTAATATTTTTTACTTTTTGTAAAATACTTTTCCAAAAGTGAATTCTTTAAACTGATATTATTCTCATAAGATTCTTGATTTTAAAATAAATAAATTCAAACACCTCCTGAAAATGAATTATTTTATGTAGGGTTTTGCACAAATGAATACTTTTTTTTGGTTTGTTTTTAATTGATTCTTTTATGGTTATTTTAAATACACAGTGTCAGTATAAGTACAATTTAAAATTGTTAGTAATATAAATAATGAATGTTTCTTTTTTCAATTTTTTATTGAAGTATAGTTGATTTAAAATGTGTTTCAGATGTACAGCAAAGTGATTCAGTTTATATATATATATTCTTTTTCAGATCCTTTTCCATTGTAGGTTATAACAAGATACTGAATATAGTTCCCTGTGCTATACAGTAGGTCCTTGTTGTTTATTGGTTTTATATATACTAGTGTGTATCTGTTAATCCCAAACTCCTAATTTATTCCTCACTGCCCCCCTTTCCGCTTTAGTAACCACAAGATTGTTTTCTATGTCTGTGAAATGAATGTTTCTTTGATTTATTTTTTATTCTTTGCAAAACTGCTTTGAGGTTTTAAAATATGTATGCTTGAGTAGTCAAAGCCAGTCTCAAGGCCAGGCCAGATTCACAAGTATGGACAAATAAACACCATGTCTAAATGGGGTAAGTGACAAAGAAAATGTGGCCATTTTTCATTCATACACAATCTAACCACTGATCACAAATTATTTACATTCTTTTCATATGCAAAATATACTCAACCTCCCCAAGATTCCCAAAGCACTCAGGACATTATGACATCAAGCTCAGGCTTAAATTACTGGGTCTTATCATCTAAATTATGACCATGTACAGATGAGGTTCCTTAGTTACAGCTTCTCTTGATTTGAAGATATGTTAATTAAGAGACAGATTTTCTGGTCCATATTCTTCCATATCCAGCATACAGTTTTTAGGCAAGGACTTAAAATGATGTCCATTCAAAAATGGTAAAAATTGACATATATTGGTCACTGGTCCATTGAAGTTCTTGACTACAGCCTGGCACACTTCTCCATTTTCTGGATTAAGGCTTTACCGACTCCCTGAGAGTGAGTCTATGTGGCTTTTGTATTCATTCTTCTGGCATTGTGGCTTCAGACTGTGAGTTATCATTTCTTTTTCATTAGAAATGGTCTATGTTTATATCTGAGAATCTTGTACACTTAAACTAGTCTCTGACTTCATTTCCCATTTTGCAATATGATTATTTCTTAGTTATAACTTTTTATTTTAGTGATTGCATGATTTGAATAACTTAATGAGTTTTGTTTTTATTTACCAACTTTAAAAATGTTATTCTTTATCATCTACCATGAAATATTAAAAAAATTAGGGCAGATGGCATTCACACTACAAAGTTGTAATGAAAAGTATATTTTATAAGTCCTCTAAGTTTTGTCTGTATGAATATTTTTAAAGAACTGGGTTTTAACATTTGTGCTTATGTAAATATTAAATTCTCTGGTACATAATGTTACTAGAATCATATTTTAAAAATCAACCTTTAGACAATTCAGGTTTACCATTAAATTGTGAATCTCCAGATATTTAGTCTACAAACCCTCTTTTCATTTCTTTCTGGCTTCATTTTCCTTATGTGAATTGTACTCCATGCCTTCAAATTTATTTAACTCAATCTTCATACTCTTATCTTGGATTAATTCTTCCCATCTTAAGAACCATACCTATGTGAGTAAACCTCATTCATCCTTGAAATTTTGTTGGAATAGAATTCTAAGGTGAATGTGACTTATTTTTCCTATAGAACTTGCAATATATTGCTTCTAGCATTTAAGGATAATTAAATGACTGAAGTCTCATTTTGTTCTTTTTTATGTACCATTTTTCCCTGTAAAATCTTTTATTTTCTCTGTGGTTTATGAATATTATAAGTGTGTGACAAGAATTTTCAAACCTAATGTTTTTTTAATTCTTGAAATCTTTAAAACCACTACAAGAAATGAAAACTCTGACTCGCTCCCCTTAAAGCCATCTGTTCCTGTCATGACTAAGTCCTATATACAGGAGAATAAGTGGTGTCTCATCGGCCTAGAAACATATTATGGTTTACATAAGACTGCATCTGGAAAGACTTCTTGAATGCAAACATATTCCAAGGATCCTGTGAAAAGTGTTAGTGTGTTTTGATGGCTAGCATTTCCTACATAGTTAGTAGCTTAATGAGGATGAGATTAGATCAGTATAGAAATGAATACATTTACTAAATCAGTGATCACATGCCATATACATGAGTCCTTATTGAACCTTCTAGTAACATTATAATCAAAACATCACAGTTTTGATCAGGGCTACTGCTTTGATGAACTAGCAATTTCTAGTCATTCTCTAGGACCCATCCAGGTTTTGCATGTGTCAGACCATTGAAGCAGAAATATGATAGGCAATACCACCTTTAGATCCTTGAGAGTGGTACTAATTGTTATATTTCCCCTGAGATAAAATATTGTTTTTGATTTACATTCTTGGTCAGGGAGGGAAAACTTTCAAGGATTTCACTTGGCCTTCCCCCTTATGCCACTCCTTACTCAGAGGCCAAGGGCCTGATGTGCACGTTATTCCAACTTCCAGTTATGTCAGTCCCAACTACACACTTGGTAACAAGAAAAAAGACAGATACATGAGTCCGCAGATTCAGTGGACTTACTATAAGCTGAAATTTAACCAGCATTCCATTTATCACCAAGCCATGTATATACTCACACAAACAGAGGGGTTGTAGTCCTATTTTATGCCTATATTTACCAGTGTCAACTCAGACACTGTGTCCCAATAGTCCTCAAAATATTCATATATTCTTTTTCTTCTAGTTTATAGCAAGATGGTCCTTTGGGAGGGAGCTGTAGAATTATAGTACATACTTAATGTGGTGTCACAGAGTCTTTTATCCTGGGAACCCAGCCACTTCTTGAATCAGTGGCATCTGGAACTGAGTATTGGCTCATATTTGGAAATGGAGGAAGGAATAATGTCTTTTCATTGAACCCATCCCCTCATTCTCTTGCTTCTCCATTAATGCCTTCTTTTATTGTAGGTATTATGTTGTACCCTCATTGAGTGTATCTCTTTTGGTCCTCAGGGTCACTATGTTCTATTAGGCATCTTCATAAATCTCTGAAAGCCAATATTTTTTGGACTATCCCTCTAGCATTGTCAGCCATTATGGTCATTATGGCCCATGGCTTCTGGCGGCTGTGACTCTTCACCTGACCTGGATTCTTTTGAGGTTCCATCATCCCTACCATTATTAATAATTTAAGCTTTGTGATTGTCTCTTCTACTTTGAGATCTGATCTTCAGTGAAGATCCAAGACTGAACTTTTTATAGAAATGTGGAAAATCTATTGCATAAGAAGAAAATGTGACTTTATATAGCTATTTTTCTTCATTAGGTAAAAATGTGCTGTGAAGAAACATCTGAGGATGTTTATCTATGATCATTGATTTTGGTGTCCTATCATATTATCAACACATATTTGTTAAATTATTTAATGTTTAATATGTAGTAAATAACTACACATTTTAATATCTGTAGTACATGAAATAAATTTAGTTAAAAGACAAAGATCAATGCTAGTTTGACACATACTAAATGAGAACATAATTAGGGAGCTTGTCAAATTTTGCTGATCTGCATTCATATAATACCTTTGATTCTAATGAAAAGAATTACTTAGAAATTATATAAAAGTTGCACTTAATGATTTTTAGGTTAAAAACAGTTTCTTAAATTAAAAAAATATTAACTGATTTGAAGTTTATACATTTTAATGAATTAACTACATGTATATTCTGTTAGCCTTTCCCATTTCTACACGTTGTATATACGTTTCATCTCTTAGTCTGTCTTGATATTTCAATTTCTTTTCTTCCCCACACCTTTAAAAAACTATCAGTTACTTTGGGACAATTGAACTTCAGAACCACATCTTCTCAAATGAATCACTGTATAGAATTTTAGATTTCCCTTTTTGCGAAAGAATAACATTGTTACAATAAGCTTACCTTTTTCTTATGAAACCTGAGCATCTTATAAAACACTTACTATAAAATGAATTGAGTTCATTAACATTATATTTTAAATGTTTCCTTTGGAAAGCTCCTTAAAAACAAATGCTTTTGTTGTGGTTCAAAAGGAAAACTGAGCAGCAAAGTTTGAAAAAACTTCTGGTTGAGATTCTTAGTATTGTTTAAATTACTGAAGCATGGAAACTATATTTTATAATAAAATATTATCTTTATGTATCATGCCTAAATCTAGGTGGAAGTCTTAGTGAAGTAATCATATCTCTCATTTATTTGCATGTAAATAATATTTTAGAATCTTTAAAATTGTATTTCCCTAGTGGGCATTTAATACATCTTTATATCCTTTGTTGACGTATTTGGCAAACTGTTCCTAGAAAGTGAAGACTCAAATGTGACCAACTAAGGTTATATTATGAAATATACCAAGACAATCTTCTGCCAGAAATAACTCAATTTCTTTTTAAATTTTCATTAATGAATACAGGAAGATTTTGTCACAAAAACATACCAGAACGATACTGCAATCCTTGTGATTTTTTTTTTTCCAATACGTATAACAGAGTCCCTAATATCTGGAAGTCTTAACTGGTTAGTTACCTATTTGTAATCCCTCAACTGAGAGCTATGAGCACAAATGTAAAAAGTTGGTTTTAAAAGTGGTAATTTTCATGAACCTCTTTCCAAAGTTCTTAAATATAGTCCTTGCATATAAGAAAACTGTTATACCAGTAATCTCCACAGGTAAAGCTTAGACTATTCCAACCACATAAAATAAAGTGCATCAAACAAATACCTGTTGCTTTCTAACCATAGCCTTAGAACTAGATAAAGCTGACATTGAAATCCAGAATAACTCATTCCATTTCTGGGACCTCGGGTATAATTAGCATTTCTCATATCACTGGTCATCTACAGAGTTAGAATAATTGCACCACTTTTCATGGCTCTTGTGTGATTGAGATAATAAATGCAAAGGCTCTTCACTGTAGGCCCTCAAATGGTTTGCTTTTGATTCAAGTACTTTTGTCTATATTATTAAAATAAAATACTTACATCATATAAGTAATTACCTGGATGCATGGCCCAAGAAATGATGAATTTGTGTTTCAAAATGTTAAAGGATATCAATGTTTGAAATATAAACATTCAAAAATTATATTAGTGTAAACTTGTTAGAAAAGATGTTATTTTCTGATTCTGTGTTATACCTAAGAAAGCCCAAAATGAGGAGCTTAAAAGACTGAGGGCAGTCAAGTTATATTTAGCTCTTATAGCTGATTTCAAATGCACACTGATTGCAGGAACAACAAAAATAATTCCTGCAGTTAAATGGTTATCCTAACTTGATAAGTACCTGTATACATTTAGCTGGATTCAAGGTTCTAGAATAGATTATAGAAACTTAACTGTAAATGAGCAGCTAAAAATTGTGTATTTACAATCAACATCTCTTCTAAATGATGGAGAGGAAAGAAAATATATTATTTACCTTTTTCTAAATTTCTTTTTTTCCAATGTGCTTTGCATACTGTTTATATGAGTCCACAGCACTGTGCAACTGAAATTATATTTTCTATCATTGTTTTGAAAAAATAAAGAACTCTCTAAATAAATTTTGTGATTAATATTTCCATCAGCAAGAGTCTGAGTGAATCAAACATCTTTATTTTGTAGTCATCAAAGATATACATACATATAATAAACGTATATACATATATATGAAAGAGAAAGGGGGGAGATTAAAGCTAACAGGCTAATTGGGCATTTCTTTGTAGTATGTAGCTTCCTGAAAAAAAAATGCATGCAAATCATCATACACATTTTTTAGTTGTATTCTTTCATGAAGAAAATAAATTTGGGAGCTGAATGGTTGAATGGTGCTTTTAAAGTGCACCAAGGAAAAGACATGGCACAGAAGTGCCTCTCTCAAAGTAACTTTAAATGAAAAAATATTCAGTGAATTTAGGCTTATTACTATGTTTCTGAATCTATATTATTATTTGATAGCGATCTTTGGTTTCTGGTTTCTCCCTGGATTTTGACTTTTATTACCTCCTTGCTAGCTTCTTTGTCTACCTCTATCCCTCGCTCCAGGAACTATAGTCTATTTATGGGTGCTTAGTATTGAATTTATTTATCTTTCTCTTGTATATTTGTTCCATTTTTTCTACAAGGAATAAATCCATATTTTCAGGGATAATATAACAGAAAACATCAAGTGTTTTTGTCTCTCTTTTGGCACAGCATCTTTCCTACTTCACCAAGAATCATACTGTTCAAATTAGGATTCAGAATATGAAAGAAAATATGTCGCTGAGGTATAAAGCCACAACATTCCTAAATGTTAGGAAATTTTTACACATTTCTTTAATAGTATAGTTCAATGGGAAGTCTAAGATAGATCCAAGGTACCATTTTCAGTTAGTGGCCTAAGTGGTACATAATGCAACCTCAGTAACTCATAGATGAGGATTGGTCAAATTCATATTTTGACCGTTCACCCAGAAAGATGTGTGGCCATGTGTATGTATGACCATGAGGAAATATAATACTTTTAATAGAGATGCCTTGGAAGTAGCTGTATGACCCAGAGAAGTGATGCAAAATTGATGGACAGATAAATTGATGAAAACTAGAAGATTGATAGATGGACATAGATAAAGGAGAAAGAAAGAAGGCAAAAAAGGGCGTGGTGGGGAGGAACAAAGGAGAAGGTTGTGGAGGTGGGTTTCAAAGAACTTCCATCAAACTACATTCTTTCCTTTTGCCCCTTGTTGGAATCACTTATTTGTAATGATCTTTCTCCTATTGTGGTTAACTGGCTTTGGCTTTCATTTCCTAGGCCAAGAATTGAATATATCACAATTTCCTTAAAGTCCCAAGATCCCAATTTCATCTTTACTCACTTGCAAATATGATGATTCAAGCCAGTAACACCCTCTACAATTTTTCTAGAATTTTAAAATAGTGACTTTGTTTAAAGAGGATATAGTAAAAATAGTGATACCTAGTACATTTTTGTTAACATACATAGAATGTGAGGAGGTAATTAAGATGCTGATTTAGTCTACTCTGATATCTTTAGCTCATTTTGCCTTTAGTTTCAATTTGACTGTTATGTTCTCAGAATTAGATTCATGGAGCAATGGAACAAAATAGATAAAATAAATAATAAAATCATGTGTGTCTCAGGATTTATATTATGATAAATGATATACTTCAGTTTAGTGATAAACTTCAGTTTAGTGGAAAAAAGCTATTTCATAAATTGCCTTTTTTCAGTTGGCTTTAAGTGAAGCAGAATTTATTAGCAGAGGAGTTGTTATTGGAACTCAGGCAAGTCTGATTCTAAACTTTTTCCACTTTAAAATCCTGCCTCTTTCCAAAATAAATTCAATGAATGTTTTTGCTCTTTATTTTTAAGACAATTTTGGAGAAAATTTATTAGATTTCAAAAATTAAAATAACCCACATATAGTTGATGTGAACATGTATTTTCTTTCCAGTTCCTTGTCTTTACATATCCAGATATTTTTATTTTATGAAATTGAGCCCATAGATACATAATTGTTTTTATATTTTAACTCAGCATCCTACTTTGAATGCTTTTTCCTTAAAGTGACAATTTTTTTGAGTTCTTATTTAATTTATATCATTTCTCTTCAAAATTTGATACAATTTATCGCTCTCAGTATGAGCTATATTATAAAACAATTCTGTCTTGGTTTTCCATCTACCATTTTGAATGTTTATTTTCATTCACTTTTGCATTCTCCTCCATCCATTTAAGTATTGTAGTTCTTCAGGGGTTCATGTTTATTTCTCTGTTCGTTTTACTCTAGAATCTCACCTCGAGGACTTCATCAAGCATTATGTCTTTAATTACCTCTTACATGTTAAATAAATGCTCAAACTGCCTACTGAGTAGCTCCATATAGATCTTCTGTATACTTGTCCAAAACTTCTCAGGTTTCCAAAAACAATTATCATTCTCCTTACATTTTCTCATTGCCTTCTGGATTTCCTGCCTTCCCAAATTTCCATTCTTGCCATCTCTATTCTTCTTTGTTCCAGTCTTATTACTATTTCTATTCAAGTTCCCTGTATTTTTATACCTCTATGTATTTGAAACCGAAATGTTCCACTCCCACCAACTTTTTACCTAATTAGCTTATTATTACTCTTACAACAAGTGCTTAAGGCAAATTTCTCTAATCAGTAGACCCTGAACTGAATATGATCATACTCCAAGATTTGAGTTAAAAGTTGATCTTTTCTGCTCAGATAACAGGCTGCCCTTACATTTATCTTAGGGATTACACTACTTAGCAAATATCATGGATTTATAATATATTATCTAAGGTGGTACCTTCATCATCTAAAACTGTACTTGGCAGAGAGTATAAATACATAATCTTTTTATCTTTAAGGAGATCAATGAATACTGTCTTATTTTCACTAATCAGAAATGTCTTATTCAGAAATTAGTATAATTTTTAAACTACTGGTAGAAATGTTGAACAATGATCGTTTTGATTTTAAACTTACCTTGTCAATTGCTCTTCAAAATTCTGTTGGGTTGTAGCTATTAACCCATTAGAGCAGACTCCTTGTAAATAAATTCATGTGTGTATTATTTGCACCAAAATATTTGGAGAAGGTCATTGGGAAGTTTCTGCAGTCAAAATCAGACATTTCATGAGTTCATTATTCAGATATTTTAGTTGTCATGGTGCTAACTATCACTCTTTGCTTGACCATGTTTCAGCAATAGAAGACGAGTAACTTAATCACACGTCTTTGTATGCCAAGGCATGCTCAGAAATGCTTCCTAAGAAAAATCTCGACTTTGTTTGCAATAATATTTATGTTTTATTTACTATTAGTTCCAACAGTTTGGTGGAAACATTGAGAGGTTTTAGAGCAGGTAGCCTAGTGTGGATATTAGAAATTAGCGCTTAGCCAAAGAGGTACTCTTCTACTTCCAGTCTGTGGTGGAGAAACATTCTTGGGGCAGGCTCTAACAAAAGAAATTAATCAAAGTCGTCACTTAAACAAATCAATATCAGGAAGAAGATGGTAAGCAACTGTGTTCCATTTTCCACTGAGTGCTAGAAAATATTAATTTATAGCACAAAGCATTTGAGGTCATCATAAGGAAGCAGTTGTTTATCAATCTGTATAATAATTATAACAAGAAAGATTATGGTACAGATAGAAGTATTGGTGTTTTTAAAAATGGAGCTATCTTAACAGTAGGCTTTCAGTTTAGTTTCAAAGGAAATGAATAGATAAAATAATCACTTTAATTTTTTAAATGAATGATTCAACATTCATAGACTTCTACATTTAGGCTTGCAATTAAATATTGCATGTGGAGTGGCATAAAACTTTTAAGTCATTAAAAGTTATTTATTTCTATTAAATTAATAATTCAATTATATTCACATCCATTCAGCATAAACCTTTTGTTGTATTTGCTTAGAACAGCATTGTATTGGGCAGTATCTACTCATCTTTAATATACAACACCTAAATTTTAGTAACATTTTTGTCACAGCACCTTTACGTTTTTCTGACTCTTTGTCGGCATCTATAATAACATAAAAGTGGACTATATAATTATTAAATTCTTTTTTTAGCACTAGGATTCTAATTTATGTAAATAAATTTTCCCACATGCCAGTACAATTTTTAAGAAACCTCTCATTAACTTACATTTCAAAGTGTTTAAGAGTAAGAAATGTATATCTCATTTATTCCTGATGACAAATCAGTAAGGCACAGGCATTATTATCTCACTTGGCAGGTGAATAAAAAATGCTCAGTAGGGTTAAAAAAAACTTGCTCTAAGTCAAGCAAGTAGTAAGAAAAAGAATCAGAATCTGGAGTCAAGAAATTTGAAACACATTCATTTTTCAGTTTATAAAACAAAACTCAATGCTTTTTAAAAATTCTGTGATTTTATTTTACTCTAACATTTTTCATTTTAATTCTATTTTATTTATTTCTTATATGAGCATCTCCTAAACAATTTGTTATTATTATTAATTTTCTAAATTAGTAATTTCATGTGGTAGAACTTTCTGTAGTTTATAAGTATTGTAAAGTGTCTGGAAGCTGCAAGATTTCTAATTATCTTATAAATTGCTCATCATGCTCATTAATAATCCCTCATATATTATTCATAAGGGTATATCTTAAGAAGTCCAAGGAAACCTTGGTATAGCCCCCGGCTTTTCACTTTTTAACTCCCAACACTGGGTTTCTTGTATATAGAAAGTTTTTCTTGCATGTGCAGAACAAACCAGCATTTTCAGTACACACAATTCCCCCAGTCTCTGCATAAATGCTTATAGAAAAATAGTTGCTAAATTCAATGTCCTTTGCAGTTAAAAAGTGTTACTTTTTATTGTTGTTCATCCAGAGTACTTGAATTAAAAAAATGAATTTCAGTGTTTTCCTGAAGGGATGAGAAATTTTCATCCATGTCAGTGTATAAACTTGTACAAGTCGTCAAAGCAAGTGAGAAATTTCTTAACGTAATTATGGAAAATAGCCTGTTGCCTAAGAATCAATACAAATTACTGTTTGAAACATTCTCTCAATCACAGATATCCTTGATTGCTACAAATGAGAAAAGTTCATTGTTAAATGTCAGAGAATCAATGTTAAAGGTTTGTTTTTTTAAAATGGAAATTCTAAATACTTATGAAAATTCAAGAAAAGAAAAAATATATCAACTTTGAGACTAAACTGAGTTAATTTATGAATATATGTATTTTAACGATATTATGTAAAAATGTCAGTTAAAAATTGATTCATAAGAAAAATATACTATTATATTAAATGTATTTTATTTTTAAATATAATACTATTATATTAAATGTATAATACTATTATATTAAATGTATTTTCAAACTCTGTACATTTAAATTAGACTAATATGTGTATCTAAATACCATTTTGCCTTGGTTAGGTAAAACTTTGACCCTGCGAATCAGCATGAGTTTTTTAACTAAAAGGTAAAAATGATATGGGCTCTTTTTTTTTTAATATTCTATCTGTCCCCAAAATTAGTCTTTAAGGTGTTTTTTGGGGAAGAGAGCACAAATAATATTTGTAAAATCAAACAACTTGTAAAAAATAATGTATTAGTAGTACATAAATTAGTACAGTAAAACATACAATTATGATTGATTTACATAATTAGCCAGATGGGAATTAATATGTTGATATTCATGTTGCATGGTGTATTTAATAGCAATACGTATATTATAGAAAGATAAAAAAATAAATTTTAAAAGGAATGTATTGAGATATTTTGAATTATGCTATATTTTCACAAAGACATTTATCTTAATTGCTAGATCCCATATTTTAAGTTATGAGTCTACAGTAAATAAATCCATAAAACAGCAATGTGATTTCTTGAACTATTTTTTAGTTTTATTAGCCACAGTTGACCATGATAATGAATGTTTTAATAATCTAATATGTATCTTGTATATGTAAAATCATATTAATGCCTGAGAAGGCATTTCAAATTAAACCACAAATTATTGTACTTACAAGAAAGCATGCCTAGATTATCACTTATAATTAAACCAAGTGAATATGTATCATGTATGCATTTTGTGCAGTTGTTTGCAGATCTTTAAAATCAATATTTTTAATCTAGCTTAATAGTATTTCAAGCAGTCTACCTCAAATCTTGAATAATAAATAATTTGTGGTTTTCCCATATACCACATTTTTATTTTAGAACACAAGCAATCTTGCTGAGGTGCTTAAAGTCATATGGAATGTAAAGCCACAAAATATGTCAATTTTTAATTAAATATACAAAATGACCACTGATATTTCAGAAAAAGTGAGGGTATGAATTTCAAACTAGGTCAAATTTCAGAATGTTGTCTCACTGTGTACTGAAAACAACACATATATATCATTCTATTATAAGATACATTTTTGAACACTTCAGTGACCATCAATTCTTTAGAAATTATACAAGATATGTATAATTAAAATTATGAAAAATGCCCTTTAAAATTGAGAATTTTCTTTGGGTTGCAAATTACTTTGTAAGGATGTATTTTCCTGACAACTCTTAGTAAAGTTAGTTTTTTCTTTTGTTTTTGTTTTTCCTAATCTGAGATTTGCTAGAATAATTTAAGGGATCTTACAGTTTAAAAACACTAAAATTCTCTTTTGGAAGGAGCATACTAACATTAATTAAATTCTAGAGCTCAACTTGGGAAATAAAGTATGCTCTTTAATAAACAAAAATAATGCTACCTATAAATGCATGTATTTGGTGGTTGTTTCAGTTCATTACACAGCAAATTGGGCTCCTTATTTTCAGCAGTATTTCCATCAGACAGCACTAGCTCCAGGTTGTACTGATATGTGAGCTTTTGTATTGTGAGTCTTAATAAGCATTATTCACTTTGCCAACAGAATATCTTACAAGCTCATAAAATATGCATTTTTCAAAAGTGAATAGATTGCATTATCTCTGTGGTTTCTTTTTCAAATTGTGGATAGCCGGAGGCTCAGGAAATACAGGGATGACATTGGTCTGCTATACTTTAGACAGCGTGAGATATTTTCAAAAATGAGCAAATGTCAATGGATCGAATTAAGGTGAAAAGAAAAAGGAAAACAATATTACCAAATACAGTATAATTCATTTTTGTAATATATGTTTGCATCAAAGATGTTTGTTGCATGAAATACTATAGAAGAATAAAAATTCTTCTGCCTACAAAATTTTTACAATATGCCTCCCAAGAGATCCCCACATCTAGTTCTTTTGCATGATGAAAGGGAAACAACTCTTTGTGCCTATACTAAAAAAACATGATGAAGATAGTTAGCTACTCATATATCCTGAAAAGTGAATGAACAGTGGAGCTCTAAGCCTGATATTATAGGAGCAAAGTGGCATCGCGTTGGGGGGCTTCCAATCTGTGGCTATACATTAGCACACATTAGCATTTATGAGCCACTGTGGTAACATTTCCTGTGTCAGAAGAGTTCATTTACTAAATAGACTGAACTGAAAGAGCAAATGCATATCCCGAATGTAAGCTGGTATTCCCTTCTCACAATTAGGACCAAGCTCAGTTTAAACACATTTCAACTACTTGTAATCTACTTTTAATGTTGCGTGGTTTTCTTCTTTTAAGAACATTCATCTTCATCACCTCAATGTAACATTTTTATTTCAGCAAAATAGTTTTTAAAAATCACATTTTGAGCATAATCAAGAATGTTCAGGTGTTTTCAAATAGTACAGATTTCTGAAAGTAATATTCCAGTAGCAATTAATAGAGCATGAAATGTTACAAATTGGAAAAGTTTTGTAGAAGCTTACAAATTTCAGGATAAATTCTCTTTGAATCATGACAAAATGTGTTTAATGATACTTTCAGTTTTTCATCTCCACTATATAAAAGAGAAAATTGAATCTCAACACTCTCCAGTAATCTTGAGACATAATATTTTATCATCATTTACTAAACAGGAACATAGCTCCTGGTTTTGCCCTAATTTTTAATAGACTAAATCCAAACAAGGTACACTTTTAGCCCAAGTATATAAATCTGTTTCTTGTTAAATGCTTACCTCTATAATAACAAGAGAAGGTAGAAACTATCTTAAGTGCATTCCTTGGCAACCAATTATCTAAAAATATAGAAAAACATTTTTTTCAATAGTTTCATCTATTACTTTGAATTGCTGTCTGCCTTAATATTTTATTTCAATGTGAACAAATTTTGAGCACATCAAAATGCTAATCAATTGTCAGAATAATACAGTATTCCATGAAGAATTTTCCTCTTCGGGGACAAACAGTAGGATCACCTTACATAACCTAGAATAATATTCCTCTTAATTGGCAGAGTGTGTCAGTCATTTCCTGGTGTTTTCTTACTGATAATAACTACCTTTCGTGGATATTTCATTTGATCACTGAGCTTTTCATGTGTATGTTTTTTATATTTAAATGATATAGCTATAATTGTTTTTCAAAATGGATGTGGCTCTATTAACCCATTTGGAAAGAATTGTAAGGTTGATTGATGATTTGAGTGGTCTTATAATTCCTCCCTCCTAAACATGTATAATCAACTAGATGCTAAAAACATGAACACTAGTGGCTCTGAGTGGTTTGATTTTATATTTGGAATATTTCTCTGAGTGGCAAGCATAGAACTTGTTCGATGAATTAGTATTTAAAATGTGAAGATGTTTCATAATTTATGCCGTTTAACTTTTGCTGCTATTAATAATTATATTCTCCTTATATTAATTAGGTGATGTGCTTATTGTTTTTCTGAACATTAAACATGCTTAATGAAGAAAAACATGAAAAAATAAAATCAAAAATTAAGATTCATAATCCTCTTACCACTTCAGTATTCTTTTTTTGCATATGTATTTTTAATTTCCATGTATTTCATATGTGCAATTTTTACATAACAAGAGAATTTGTGAAGACATTAAATATTTTCATATACATATATTATTATATTGATAATATTAATATAATAGTAATTATAGTATTATAGTACTTTATCACATACATATAATTTGTTAGCAATTCTGCTATTATTGAATATATAAGTGGTTTGTAATTATTTTATTATAAATAAGCCTGTGATGATCATATTTGTCCCTGTATCTTGGTATGCATGCTTGCCTTTAAAAATAAATTCATTATCATATGGCTTTTATTCCTTGATTGTTAATATGGTGTATCACATTGATTGATTTGCATATATTGAAGAATGCTTGCATTCCTGGCATAAATCTCACTTGATCATGGTATGATCCTTTTAATATGTTGTTGGATTCTGTTTGCTAGTATTCAGGATTTTTGCACCTATGTTCATCAGTGATATTGGTCTGTAATTTTCTTTTTTTGTAATCTTTTTCTGGTTTTGGTATCAGGTTGATGGTGGCTTCGTAGAATGAATTTGGGAGTGTTCCTCCCTCTGCAATTTTTTGGAAGAGTTCGAGAAGGATCAGTGTTAGCTGTTCTCTAAATGTTTGCTAGAATTCACCTGTGAAGCCATCTGGTCATGGACTTTTGTTTGTTGGAAGATTTTTATTTACAGTTTCAATTTCATTACTTGTGATAGGTCTGTTTATATTTTCTAATTCTTTCTGGTTCAGTCTTAGAAAATTGTACCTTTCCAAGAATTTGTCCATTTCTTTATGGTTGTTCATTTTACTGGCATATACTTGTTTGTAGTAGTCTCTTATAATTCTTTGTATTTCTGCAGTGTCAGTTATCATCTCAATAGATGCAGAAAAAGCTTTTGACAAAATTCAACACTCATTTATGATAAAAACTCTCTGGAAAATGGACATAGAGGGAACCTACCTCAACATAATAAAGGCCATATATGACAAACCCATAGCAAGCATCATACTCAATGGTGAAAAACTGAAAGCATTTCCACTAAGATCAGGAACAAGACAAGGATGTCCACTCTCACCACTCTTATTCAACATAGTTTTGGAAGTCCTAGCCATGGCAATCAGAGAAGAAAAAGAAATAAAAGGAATACAAATGGGAAAAGAATGATGTCACTGTTTGCAGATGACATGACAGTATACATAGAAAATCCTAACAATGCCATCAGAAAACTACTAGAACTAATCAATGAATTTGGTAAGACTGCAGGTTACAAAATCAGTGCACAGAAATCTCTGGCATTCCTATACACTAACAACAAAAAATCAGAAATAGACATTAAGGAAACAATCCCATTTACCATCACAACAAAAAGAATAAGATACCTAGGAATAAATCTACCTAAGGAGGTGAGAAAGACCAGAAAACTATAAAACACTGATAAAGGAAGTCAAAGATGACATAAATAGATGGAGAAATATACCATGTTCTTGGATTGGAAGAATCAATATTGTAAAAATGACTGTACTACCCAAAGCAATCTAGAGATTCAGTGCAATCCCTGTCAAACTACCAATGGCATTCTTCACAGAATTAGAACAAAAAATTTTACAATTTGCATGGAAACACAAAATACCCCAAATAGCCAAAGCAATCTTGAGAAAGAAAAACAGAGCTGGAGGAATCAGGCTCCCGACTTCAAACTATACTACAAAGTGACAGTAATCAAGACAGTATGGTACTTGCACAAAACAGAAATATAGATCAATGGAACAGGATAGAAAGCCCAGAGATAAACCCACACACATATAGTCACCTTGTCTTTGATAAAGGAGGCAAGAATATACAATGGAGAAAAGACAGCCTCTTCAATAAGTGGTGCTGGGAAAACTGGACAGCTACATGTAAAAGAATGAAATTAGATCACTACATAACACCATGCACAAAAATAAACTCCAAATGGATTAAAGACCAATGTAAGGCCAGAAACTGTCAAACTCTTAGAGGAAAACATAGGAAAAACACTCTGATATAAACCACAACAAAATCTTTTTAGACCCACCTCCTAGAGAAATGGAAATAAAAACAAAATTAAACAAATGGGACCTAATGAAACTTAAAAGTTTTGCACACCAAAGGAAACCATAAAAAAGACAAAAAGACAACCCTCAGAATGGGAGAAAATATTTGCAAATGAAACAATGGACAAATGATTAATCTCCAAAATACACAGCTCATGGAGCTCAATATCGAAAAAACAAACTACCCAATTAAAAAATGGGTGGAAGGCTTAAACAGACATTTCACCAAAGTAGACCTACAGATGACCAAGAGGCACATGAAAAGATGCTCATCACTAATTATTAAAGAAATGCAAATCAAAACTGCAATGAGGTATCACCTCATACCAGTCAGAATGGCCATTATCAAAAAATCTAGAAGTAATAAATGCTGGAGAGGGTATGGAGAAAAGGGAACCCTCCTACACTGTTGGTGGGAATGTAAATTGATACAGCCATTATGGAGAACAGTATGGGGTTTCCTTAAAAAACTAAAAATAGAACTAATATATGACCCAGTAATCCCACTACTGGGCATATACTCTAAGAAAACTGTAATTCCAAAAGTGACATGTACCACAATGTTCATTGCAGCACTTTTTACAACAGCCAGGTCATGAAAGCAACCTAAATTTCCATCAATGGATGAAGGGATAAAGAAGATGTAGCACATATATACAATGGAATATTACTCAGCCATAAAAAGAAACAAAATTGAGTTATTTGTAGTGAAGTAGATGGACTTAGAGTCTGTCATACAGAGTGAAGTAAGTCAGAAAGAGAAATATACCATATCCTAACACATATATATGAAATCTAAAAAAAATGGTACTG
Organism: Globicephala melas; assembly: GCF_963455315.2. Lineage (NCBI taxonomy): Eukaryota > Metazoa > Chordata > Mammalia > Artiodactyla > Delphinidae > Globicephala > Globicephala melas. The sequence goes on from NC_083317.1 coordinate 100,809,886, forward strand.
ATGAACATAGTGGCAGGGCAGGACTGAAGAGGCAGACATAGAGAATGGACTTGAGGACACAGGAGCAGGGGCTGGAAGGGAAGCTGGAGCAAAGTGAGAGTAGCATTGACATATAGACACTACCAAATGTAAAATAGATAGCTAGTGGGAAGCAGCAGCATAGCACAGGGAGATCAGCTTGGTGCTTTGTGTTGACCTAGAGGGGTGGGATAGGGAGGGTGGGAGGGAGTCTCAAGAGGGAGGGGATATGGGGATATATATATGCATATGGCTGATTCACTTTGTACAACAGAAACTAACACAGCATTGTGAAGCAATTATACTCCAATAAAGATGTATAAAAATAATAAATAAAAACTAAATACCATCCTTTAAAAAATTTATTAAAGAGGCATTGAAAACAAAAAGAACTATTCATTACGAAGTTAAAACTGCTGGCTCAAAATTTTTGGAGTTTTATGCTCTGCATGCATGATCGTACTATTTTTACCAAGCCCATTCCTATTTACAGCCCCTCTGTAAGTTCATGGAAAGAACTGCTTGCTATTGTGCAACATTATAACAAATAAAATTTGTTTTAATACTTGCTATGTTGATAAAAATTATGTCTTTTGATTTTTAATGAAACTGAATATTATACATACTGTTTACTAACCATTTTACTTTCCTAACTGTGATTGTCTTCATATAATTTGCTATTCTTTTTATGTTAGACTTTCAATTTGTATATCTTTCTAATAACAACATTTTTAATTTGTCCATTTGTGAAAATACTTCTGTATTTTCTCTTTAATTTTTAATATTTTCATAGATGTTTCCAATGTGCATTTGCTTAGTGATGCATTAGTTTAATTGTGGATTTTCCAATTTCTTTTATAATTTTCTTCCTAGCATTATCAACTTATTTAAATTTTCTCCTTATGCTTTTATTTGTTTATTCAGCTAATATTGAGTGTCTATTATGTTAGGCAATGTGCTAGACACTGGAGACAGAACATAGCCTTAAGGATCTTATGATTTATTAATGGAAAAAAGGAAAACAGAGAAAATAGAGAATAGTAGTAAAACGTAAAGTAGTAGTAGAAATAGTAATGTGAAAATTATGATGACATATATGAACAGAGTGGAAATGGGAACACACAGGACATTTACTTGAAATTGGAGAGAGTAAGAACACTTCTTAGAGGAAATGATCCTTGCAAATGCTGAATTCTGAGTAGAAATTAGCCTGGAGATAAGAGAAAAGACAGGCTTTCAAGGCAGATAGAACTATGTGTAAGTGTATCCAAAGCTGCACAGTCTGTCGAAATATGATGTTGGGATTCCTGTGGGAGAGAGAGGTATAGAAGACAGTGAGAATGAGGAAGGCCAGGTTCTAAAGGGCATAGCATGCCAACAGTGGAGCTTGCACTTTATCTTGAAGACAATGAGACCATCACTCAGGCTTCAGTGTGGAAACAACATCAGGGAGCAATGACTAGTAGCAGGATGACCAGTTAGAAGTGTGTCAGAGCTCAGACTTTAGCATTATAAATGTCTTTTTACACAGATTAACCCATCAGAGTCTCAGTTTCCTTATCTAAAATGGGGATAATAATACCTACTCTGAAATTTTATTATTAAATATTTTAAAAGAATTCAAATTAGTCAGGTGTAAAATAGGCACCAAATAAATGGAATAAATTAATATGGATTAAGGGATTAAATATACATTAAAATTTCAATGTTTGAGGAAAATATTAAAATTTCTACTTTATATACATTGTTTGATAATTTTATGGTATCCTAAGTACTATTTATAATCTGACATCTGGAAATACCAGCCTAGAAGCCTCACAAAGTCAACATGGGCCACCTTACAGCATTTTATGTAATCTTATACAGAGATTTCCCCCCCACCCCTGCCCCCATTATACTTCCATCTCATCACAGAAGAACCAGAGAGCCATCCTGGAAAATGAATTCACTCATTTTCACATTCTCATAAGCAAATAAGCATTGTCTTGTCTATTGTAATTCTAACCTATTTTTTTTTTAATGTATTTGTTTTCTGTTCATTGGAAACTGTTTTTTTCTCCATCTGGATGCTTGTAGTTTATCTAAGTTTTGGAAAGTGAAAACTTTAACAAAATCATGTTTCTGATTTTAATTAATATCAGTGGTACTGCTGCATCCCTTCATTGTAAAGTCTCATGCTTATTCTGCATAGGAATCTCCTGTTTCTATTGCTTTGATTTTTGCTTCTCTGGCTGTTCTCTTCTCACTCAGAATTGCTGTTTTGTGAATTTTGGATTGTATAATTCCATATCTGCTTTATCTTTGTTAAGTATATTAATATTTTTCTGGTTTTCCATTCTCAGGATTCTAAAATAATTTTTTAACACTGACTTGTCTGTCAAATATTAGCCAGTGTGTCACTTAACTGTCTATTGCATTGTACACTATGTCTTTCACCAGAAACTGCACATTTCTGATTCAAGATCACTTGGGAAAATATATCACAAAACTTGTAATTAATATTATCTTTTTCTTTACATTTTCCTTCTGTTTCAAGAAGGAATTTGTTGCTTTGCTTTCTTAGCATAGTAAACTTCCTTTGAACTTTTATTTTTTTCACATGTCTACTGATGTTTAGAGAAAGTGGTCTATGTTTGTACATTATTAAGATTGTAATTAATTCTATGTGAATTTATTCAAAATACTTATTCTCCAAAAGTGGCAACCACAGTTTATCTAATTTTACTTTGTTCCATCAAGATTTTCTTGCCCATGGGACATAAAGCATGAAAAACTAGGAAGCCTGTTCTGCAAACGCCATTTATTTCGCTGGCTTCTTGGGTGTTTTCTTTTAGATATTTTACGTAAAGTAACTTAAGAGCCATTCCCAAATAATTCTTGGGAGTGATTTGTTCCTCCAGATTTTCCCATGTGCTACCTTTACCAACAGTTTTAGGTCCCTCAGGCCAAAATAACAATTTGTGGCAGAAGGTAGAGAAGTAGATACAGAGAAAATAATTTCATGGTTGGTGAAACCTCTTTTATGCTAAGACATTTGGTGGCTTGCTTGTTTGGAGCAGCATAAAAGTAGCTGTGGAATGTTCTTCTTTTCTTCATTATTATTGTTGTTGTTGTTACATTTTTCAGTGTCTTGTTTCATTTAAATTGTGTTCACAAAACTAATGAGCATGGTGGCTTTTTGTTTAACAGCTTTATTGGATTATAATATTTAACACAATATTCTCTGCACATACTTTAGTTGTAAAATTTGATGTTTTGAAATATGTATACACCGTGAAATCATCAATACAAATCAAGATAGTAAACACATCCATTACTCCCAAAAGTTTCCTCATATCCCTTTGTTTTCCCTCTCACTCTTCCTGCTATCCTCCCTCCTTTTCAGCCCTAGGTGACCACCCATCTGCTTTCTGTCACTGTACATTAGTGTGCATTTTCTAGAGTTTAATATACTTGGAATCACATAGTATGTCCCTTCTTTTTTCTTTTTTGGCCTGGCTTCTTTGATTCAGCATAATTATTTTGAGATTTATCCATGTTTCATATATCAATAGTTCATTCATATTTTTTGCTATATTTTGTTGCGATATCTATATATAGAGATAGATAAATAGATATATCACAATTAGATTATCCAATCACACATAGATTGACATTTTGGTTGTTTCCAGTTAGGGGCTATTGCAAATAACATTGCAGTGAACAATCATGTACAAGTCTTTGTATAGACATATGCTTTAATTTGTCTTGGAGAACTACCTATATATGGTATCACATGGATTACATGATAGACATATGTTTAAAATTTAAGAAACTGCCAGATTTTTCCACTGTGGTAATATCATTTTTATATTTCCACTCCAATGTATGAGAATTGCTGTTGCTCCTCAGCCTTGTCAACACTTGCAATAGTCAGTCTTTTAAAAGATGATCTAGTAGATATTTACTATTAACCATTGTGATTTTAATTTATATTTTCCTAATGACTAACAATATTGAGTATATTTTGAGCTTTATTTGCCATCTGTAAATGCTCTTTCATAAATTGTTCAAATATTTTGACCACTTTTACTTGAGTTTTCTTCTTATTGAGTTTTGGGAGTACCCTGTATATTTTTGATACAAGTTCTGCTAAGATAAATAATCTATCTGTTAAGATAATTAATTATAAATGATAATTTCCCAATCTTTATTTTGAAGAGCAGTATTTTTAATTTTCATGAAGTCAAATTATCAAATTTTCTCATACGGATCACGTTTTTGATTACATAGCTAAGAATTCTTTGGCCAAGACAAGGCCAAAAGGTTCTCTTCTAGAAGTTTTATACCATTAGATTTTACATTTGGATCTATGATCCCTTTAAAATTAGTATTTGTATCTAGTGCAAGGTATGTATCAAATTTTATTTATGCATGGATGTCCAATTATTCCAGCACTAATTGTGGGAAAGACTATCCTTTCTCCACTGAATTGCCTTCACACTTTTTTCAAAATCATTTGTTCTTATATGTATATGTCTATTTCTGGACTCTAATTGTTCTATTGATATATTCATCTCTATAGATTAGTCCTGTCTATGTTATCTCTAAAATTAAATTATTTTTTTTAAATATGTAATTAAAGTCATTGTACAGTTTCTACCAATTCATCAATAAGTGCAACCATTACGATTATTATAACATAAAATTGAAATTTTAATATTAGAAATAATAGTGTTTGTGGCAATGCTCAGTAGCAACAACTTTGAAGCATTGAAACAACTATGTTTGTTATAAGTCTGGATACTCAAGTTGTTTTCCTCCCTATGATTTTCCACGTAATTTCTAGTTCATACAAAATTCAGAAGCTCTCATTCTTCCGAGCAGTTTTATTTGTGTTTTACTGAACATGGACTCTAAAAGATTTTCCATTGATTTCTAAATGATTTTACTCTCATAGAAGATACTTAATGGCTATGGCCTTGTGCTTTCTTGGGAGACCTTTCCTCACCTTATGTACCTTGTTGTTCACTTAGATCTGAATCTGCTGGTTTTTAAATGTGTTCTAATCATAGCCTTCAGACAATGTGAGCAAAAATGTCTGGTAATTAAGCTCCTCAATGGGAAGTAAGTTCCATGCTGAACTTCCAAATGACTACCCTGTTATAGTTTTGTAAAGCTTGCTTGAAATAATACCTCAGTAAGCACTTCTTTGAACTATTTTTATTTACAAAGATTTAAATTTACTTTAAAAATACTAAGTATATTTTGAATCTCACCATGTTAAAACATTCAGTTTGGATAGTTGGGGGCTAAAGTTAATACTTTTTATTGTGATATTTTACACATATGGTAAATGGCTGCATGACAGTGTAAAAACAGTAATATATTTCCCATAAGAAAAGACAAGAAATAATCATTACCTTTGATTTCTTCCATATGCTGGTTAACACATATTACTCATAGTCTAAACAAGCTATAAGAATATAGACATATTGATGCCATCACTAATTTTGTAAGCTTCTTATGAAATACTCCTTTATTTTTTAAATAACAGAATGAACAGCTAGATAGAAACAAGATTTCATAGGATTTGCTTTCGTTATAGTTTAAGAATCTGTTGATTCATTTTAATAACAATGTATATGAATTTGATGACAATGTACATGTATACTTTAAGAGGATCTTTATCTTCCTGCAGTTATATTTTTATTTAAATATGCATAAATATATATGTATCCTTTTGATATATGTAACTAAAGGCTTCTCATCTTTTCTAAAAGCTTTTATTTGATAGTTGGAAATATTCCTAATTATCATTCAGAAAATAATTTGCAAGTTAAATATCTACACTTAGAAAGTGTGTAGTTTAACATTTTGTACATTTGTCAAATACTATATAATATCACTACAACCCAAAACATCCATTGTTAATTGTTAAATTAAAAATTATGATTTTGAAAAAGCAGTAGAAAACTGAATTCAGCAGTTTAAGTTTGATTCAACCATCTACAAGCTTTCTGAGCTAAGGCAGATCACTTTACCTCTCCATGTTTTTGTTTCAGTAAAGCTGCTGATATGTAAGGCAGGCTCAAATATGAATTCCTCAGGATTTGTAAGTCATTAACTGAAATTTTATTTATTGCTGTTTCTTCCATTGCTGTTAATAATATATTGAGGACATAAAGTATTATCCATGTGGAAGTTTCTAAAATTAAAAGTAGAAACAAAGCCTCTAAAAATCTTGAAGTTATGGATGTAAATGAAACTGAGCCAAAAGTTTTATAATGGTAAGACATTTTTGACTGATCTTTATTTCCAATTTGTTAAGATTTCTCCTTCAAAAGATATGTAAAAGTGCTTCTTAAAACTTATTGATGTAAAATATCTGAAACCTGAAGATATATCATCCGATATATCTAAATATCTAAATAAAGATTAATAATCGGTTGATTTTAATGCATTTGGATTATTCTAAGTTTCCTTACAATTTTGGCTCTAGAAGTCTCAGGCTACACCAGTCTATCAAAAAAAAAGTAGGCAAAAGCAAGCAAGCCAGATCACTCAGATCATATTTCACCCATGGGAAAAAATCTAATGGATTAGCAGACAAAATTTGAATGGTACTAGTTTTCAGGCCTATAATGAAAAAGATCATTTTTCTTAATACTTCTTCTTACATTATTTTGGGTGCACACTATACTACAGTAAGAAGTTAATAAATAGGTTGGAAGCAGGTAGAAAAGGTCTATAGATATAAGTATACTTTGTCTTTTACAGTAATTTAAGAATGATTCCAACTTATAGCATGCAATTTTATAGAAGATGTTTGTCTATTCATTTTGTTTTGTTTTGCTTTGTTTTCATAGAACAGATTCAAAACAAATTGATTTTGATTAAAATAACTTGAAACCCTTCATGGAAGAATTAAAACAATGATTGAAGTATATTGTTATACAATGGCATATTAACTGTTTAGCTGAGAAAAAATAAAAATGAGGCTCTTGACTTTATGCAGTTTAGCAGTGAGTAAAATATCTCTTGATATCACTTCAAATAAGAAAGTAGTAAGATATGAATTATTGTTATCATAATTCAAATTCAAATTTATTTCTAACATGTTTCAGTACTTTTCTTTTTACCTTTGCAAGTTATTCCAAAAGAATAAAAAAAGACATACAAGATAAAAAATATAGCTCTTCATCAAAGTTCTCTTTTATTACAAGTTTGCAACATAAACTTACTCCTAATGCTGCATTTTATGTTTATTAATAGATATGCTTATTTCAAACCATGGCAAAAATGCTAGCTTTAAAAAATTTTTATTTTAGTGTGTTTCACCAAAATAATTTTTATTCTAGTATAGTAAGAATTATCTGGAGAAGACTTAGCTTCAAATTGTATGAATTATATAACATTTATTTTTGCCACATTGAATTGAATGCTTGTTTAATTTTAGAAATTAAGAAATACTCACTTGGCCCAGAATTCAGTCACTTTCTTACTCTGTGTATGAATCTGCTGACTACATAAATGGGTCATCTGTGCTTTCCTTTGGGCTTGTTAGCCTTGCTTGTCTACTTAATTCCAAGGCAATAACCTAGGGCTTTGTGTGTTACTTTAAAAAGTACAATACCATTCCTTGTCTATTTCCATAAAATTATGCTTAAATACTCTCCAGTTCTGTTCATTTTGAAATTTTTTATTGAAATCTCAGCCAAGATAATTTTTTTTTTTTAGGGAGAAGTAGGAATTGGTCAGATACACAGAGGCAAAGGGAGAAGACAGTCCAGGGAGAGGCATGAACAGGCAACAGCATGGGCAAGCACAGGTAAGTTTATTTATTTATTTATTTTTATTTACTTATTTATATTGGCTGTGCCGGGTCTCAGTTGCGGCGTGTGGACTCTTAGTTGTGGCATGCATGTGGGATCTAGCTCCCCGACCAGGGATCGAACCTGGGCCCCCTGCATTGGGAGCGTGGAGTCCCACCCACTGGACCACCAGGGAAGTCCCAAGATAATTTTTAAATTTGATTCCAAACCTTAAAAATAACAGTGACAATACAATATATTGGGGGAAAAAGTTAATTTGTCTAGAAATGCATCTTTTGCCACTTATACAGAAATTATTTGTTGTTGAGTTTATACCCAGTAGCATATTTTTATGGTGTTTACTTTATGTAAAAAATGACATTCACCATAAAAGATTTCTGTAGCAAACCATATAATAAAAGGTACGACATAAAAGGTACAATGTAAATATTGTAGGAGAATTCTAAGTGTGTACTAAAAAAAATTACATATGCTGTGCCTTAAAGGCATGATAACTTTGTAAACTGATAAACAATGGTACCATGCTCATAGCTAGGTGTAGCTAATTATATGTCACTGTCAGGTATATATGGAAAAATGTTAACGAAAATAAACACAACTCACATAACCTCCTGAATTATTCAGAATTAACTGAGAAGATGCAAACTGCCAAGTGCTTTCCAGGGTGTGGATAATGCCTCATGATCAATAAGCAAATGCTGTCCTTAACTTAAGACCAAGTTTAATAATGCATTATTAAAGAGATATAAAATTGGTTGGCTCCATTATATATACAAATCTGCATGTTTGATAAGATTTGCATTGCGATAGAAAATGCAGCTTCTTAATTCCACAATTTTAAGCAATACAGTGCTTGAAACATTGCATGTGGAGGACGTGTGCCATAAGAAAGAAAGGTAAATAACTCCTTAACTGTGTGGAGGGCCTGTGCCATAAGAAAGAAAGGTAAATAACTCCTTAGCTATTTGACAGAAGGATCACAGATCTGGCAGTTCATTATTTGATCTGGCTTCTTATCTTTAAGACCATTCAGAAAAGAAGTAAACAAACAAAGAATGAGCATTTCTTTCTATACCAAATATCCATAATGGAAAATCTACCACCTACCTGACAATTTATGCAGATTTCTGGAATTAAATTCAATCTAATTAATCTTGCTCCTTAAACTTTCTTGTTCAGTCTCCATATTTCTTGGTTTAGAACTTTTAAGAGGAACTTGTATTTGGTATCCCATTTTTTAAAAGTCTGGAAAATGCTGAACTAATAAATTAGGTAATTAATAATTTCTATCACCTTATTATAAAAATTGGATTAGAATGTATTTATAAAAATAGGTTTAATTTTTAAATTCTTTAAATTTTTTTGATTTATGAATGTTAGTAGTTTCAAATATCTTGTCATAGTTTAGTAACATTAATGAAATAATTTACCAAGAAAATGAATTTATTTTCAATAAAATTAAAATTAATAATATGCCAATGAAAAACATAGAAATATATAAGCTTTCCAAAATAGAAATATAAGAAAGGCAAAAAAAAAAGTATTTGATTTGATTTGATTTAAATGTGGACAATAGAAAGTTACATTTGTGTGCAGACGGTCATTTCCCTCATTCCCTATTTTGGCTCCTGGCTTACTGTTCCTCTCTCTAGCCCTACTTCTGTTATAATTATTGCAATTTAAATTTCCATGCAAGTTCTTTCTGATAACCTTAAGCTTCTCTCCTCCAATGAACTTGTCCTCCATTTTGACTGGGTCACAAAATCCCATGGACATTCTACTGATCCTGTCATTACAACCCACAACTCCTTCACAATCTTAACTCTGAACCCAGTTCTATATGCCGTCTCTTACTTTTGCATCTCACTGCCTATACTAACCCTAGTATAGGGTTATTTGACGTCTATTAAATGAGCAAATCCTGTGAGTGATCTACCTAAATCTAAATATCTAAAACCTAAACTACGTATCTAGTGTATAGAAGTAAAATCAATGAATCTAAATTTCTGAAATCTAAAATCCAACCACTTTTACTACCTCTGTTTAGTTATCATCCTATACCAAGTTATCATCATCTCTGATATGGATTATTATTTCCACTATTGCCTTTCTACAGTCTATTCACAACACGTATCAATCCTTTGCTTTAAACTACATAAAATCTCCCCATTCCCCTCAGAGTAAAAAAATAATCCTTACAAAGACCTACAAGGTCTTATAATATTTTGCACTCTACTAACATTCTGAAATTATTGTTGACTATACTCCTTCCACATTGACCTTCTTCCTGACCTTTTAGCACATCAGGCTTTTCATTTCATACCACCTATTTCAAGTGGTTTTTCCTCAGATCTAGAATACCCTTCTGGGTTAATGCTTGACTCATTCCTTAATCTTCAGGAGAGCTTTATACAAATGGCTTATATTAGGAAAGACTTTCCAGAATGTGCCATACAAAATTAAGTATGTTTCAACTTGTGTGTCAATTTTGGTGAGTAATATGGCTTCAATGACTCATTATTCATTCTCTCTCTCTCTCTCTCTCTCTCTGTTCATATGTATATGACAAAGTGTGTGTTTCTCTTTAAAGTAGTTAAATGGAAACCAACTAACTAAAATTCAATATTTTTATAGTGGTTTTAGTTTAAATATACATGCAAGTGCAGTGTAAAAATCTTATGTGCAGTTTGAGTTTTGTAAAATGAGGATGCTTGTGTAACCAGACCTTAGCAAGACATAGAACATAACCATAGTCTCAGAAAGTTCCCTGTTCTCTTTCCAGTCAACACTCCTCTGCCCAAAGCAACCACTTTGCTTTTTTTTTTTAAAAACTATATATTAGTTTTACCTATCTATATCTGTTCTAAAACTTCATGCAAATGGCATTGTGTAGTAGTAATTTTCTGTGCCTGGATTCTTTCTTTCAGCAGAGTGTCTGCTAGATTCATGCATGTTGTTGCATGCTTCAGTAGTTTGTTCCTTTTTATGAGTAAGTATAAATATACTGATCTGTTTATCAGTTCTGTTATTGATATGTATTTGGGTTATTTCTACTGTTTAGCTATTGCGAATAGAGTGACTGTAAACATCCTTACAGACATTTTTTTGTAAGCATATATTTTCATTTCTCTTGGATAAATACCTAGAAGTGGAATCTCTGTGTCCTAGGACAGCTGTATGTTTACCTTTATAATACATTGCCAAAGCATTTTCCATTGTGCAGTTCTACACACCCACCACAAATGTGTAAGTGTTCCAGTTACTCTCTCTAGTTAACAACATTCAGTGCTCTCAAACTTAAATTTCAGCCAAACTTACAGTTTTGTAGTGTTATTTCATTGTGATTTTAACTTGAATTTCCTTGATGACAAATAATGTTCACTTTCTTAGCATTTTTGTACCCATTTTTATATCTCCCTTTGTGACATGTCTGTTCAAGTCTTTTGTCCATTTTTATTTATTGGCTTGTCACTTTATTGTCACATGGAGATTTTTATATATTTGATTTTGTTTTTTGTAAGATAAATGTTTTACAAACAATTTCTTCCAGGTTGTGATTTGTTTATTGATTTTTTAACAGTGTTCTTTGACAAGCAGCATTTTAAAATTTAACAATGTTTAGTTTTTAATTTACTCCTTTCAATTTTTAAGGCATTTTTTTTGTATCTTGTGTAAGAAATATTTGCCTTTTCTCAAGTCATGAAGATATTCTCCCATGTTTTATAAGATTTATAGTTTTGCTTTTTATATTTAGATATGCATCTATCCCAAATAAAATTTTGTACATGGTGTAAGGTAGAGGTAGATATTCTTTTTTTCACATATGGATATATATTTGAAATATATATGGATATATTTTAAATATAATTAGATAAAAAGCCTTACTTGTTTGAACTGCCTTGGCAACTTTGTCAAAAATAATTGACAAAATATGTGTGGGTCTATTTCTGGACTGTCTATTCTTTGCCTTTGATATTTTTTTCTATCATCATGCCAGTATGACTATATATCATTATTATTATTATTTTATAATAGTTTTCTTTTTTAGGTTTTCATATTTCCATATAAATTGTATATTCAACATGTCAACTTTTATAAGAAATTCTGCTGTGGTTTTGATTGTGATTACTTTGAATCTAATTTTGGAGAATTAACATTTTCACAATATTGATTCTTCAAATCAATAGTCATGGTATATCACTCCAATTATTTAGATCTTTATTTTTTTTCTCAGAAATATTTTAGAGTTTTGCATGTACAGGTCTTTCACTTATTTTGTTCAATATGTTCTTAAGTATTTTAGTACTTAATTTTATTAAAATTAATTTTTTAATCTTTTTATTTTGAACTAATTATAGACGCAGGTAATTTTGGAAATAGTGTCAAGTGTCAAGCTTCCTCTAATGGTGACATATTATAGCTTCAGTACAATATCAAAACCAAGAAAATGATGTACATCATTTTCATCACTGCTAACTAGACTATAGACCTTATTCAATTTTCATTGTTTTCATTGTTTTTAACCTGCATTTGTGTGTGTGTATGTATATAATTCTAAGCAGTTTTATTCCATGTAATAAGTTGTGCAACCCCTCAAAAATCAACTGTTCTAAACTGTTCTATGACCACAAAAGCACTCCTTCATGCCAACCCTTTCCCATAGAAACCACTAATCCTTTTTCCATCTCTATAGGTTTGTCCTTTAGAGAATGTTATATAAATGGAATCATACTTAATACCATGTTTTTAAATTACGTCACAGAAATTTGGGAGTTGGTGGAAGTGAGTGGTGATATAGATGAAAATTTTAATCATGACTTGGTAATCATCAAAACTGGGTGAAGGACCCATAAGAACTCATTGTACTATATTCTCTACTTTGAATTACTTTTGATATTTTTCTTAATAATAATACAAAATTAAAAGTTATCAAAGAGTAGTTTAAAGTGTCTAAAGTAGAGGATATTCAGAACAGAAGAATATGAAAAGAATGCTGTTCAAATCCAGGAAAAACATTAGAGAGAAAAATAATTTAGAGTGTCAAAGTCAGATAGGAAATAATCAGATAAATTAAATAAGTATGAGTGTAGTAACAGTAAAGGACATTATGATTAACTTTAGTTATTTTTAAAATGAGATCAAAATCAATGATCGAGGACAATTAAAACAAATAATATTAGATGATGATGTAGGAAATATATAAGGAAAGATTAGCCAGTATTGAGGAGTCTTGAAAATGAAGCAAGGTGATTTTAATATAAGCACTTTCTTTAAGGATAGCTTCAGGGCAACTGGGCAGGAGTTTTCAGCTTAAGGATGGCAGCTACTATTTGGATTTGTGACCCACTGAGACCAAACAGTATGGAAAATTTTCCTTTAGTGTCTTTACTCCAGAGCAGTTCATTCCAATAGAACTTTCTGCAATGTTAGAAATTTTGTACATGTGGGCTGCCCAATATGTTAGCCACTAGTCACATGTGGTTATTGCGTGCTTGAAATGTTGGCTATGTGACTGAGGAGCTGAAATTTTAATTTAGTGTAACTTTAACCAATTTCAATTTAAATAGCCACGTGTAGCTAGCAACTAGAGCATTGGACAACATGGATCTAGAGGTATCAGTAAGTTCCCTCTTCTCAGTCAACGCATTTTAACCACCCATATTTTTAAATTAGTCAATGGATCTAACTTGATTTTCTGCTCCAAACTTCCTTAGGAAGCTATATGTTAACTCAAAGGGATTATTATACAAGTTTCTTTCTTATTCCCTCCCACCCCACCCCACCCCACCTAGGCCCAAATACAATTCTCTAATATTTTTCATATTTATATTACCCAGTCATTGCCTTTAGACATTGCCTTTAGATGGGCCCTTTAAGGCCTATCTTTGGCAAAATCCATGTAGCAGTGCCCCTATGTCACGTACAATCATAAGAAGAAAAAAATTAACAAACAAAACTGTACTTGAGTCTTTTCTTAAAGAAGAATGTCCATTTCACTCTGAACCGGAACAATTAAGTAAAAAAAGAAAAGAAAAACATGTATATATGTTTGGCTTTGAACAATGACTCTGTTCGACTCAAGTATAGCTCCTGACGTCTAAGCAGATAAATTGGCTTATATCCTTTAGTGATATATTAGGGCATTTTAAACCAACCTGATCCAGTTTGGCTGAAGGAAGACACTCAACCCGTGGGGATTATGAAATAGCTTAAACAAGCAAAACTTACATTCTGCTGTTATCTGCATTTTAAAATGTGCTCATTAGCTTCTGAGCAGATATAAGAGGCTAATCACAATACTTAAAGGAGTGTATAGTTAAGTTTCAACTTTTCAGTCTACCTGCATTATCAGGCAGAAATCTCATTAAACAGATGGGCCTCACCCCATGACCCTAAAATCAGTACAGAGATTTTGGAGAAACTAGAAGAGAAAGTGCCAAAAGGTATTCTTTCTTCATGGAAAATACCCTAAGGCACCTAAATATGCTAATGCTGAATCAGCATTACACTTTTAACTCGGCAAAGTCGAAGGAACAACACTGCAAAGAAGCTTTTTTATGGTTCTTCAAATCATGAGATATAAGCATTATCAAGATTTATTTTAATACACTAATTAATTACATGGATTTAGGAATAAACAGACCTATATGTCCCTAAAAGGATATTTCATTATTGAGTTGTATTACAAACTAAGATGAGACATAGATGTGAGCCACACTGAAAGTAACAATTTTAAAACTTGCAGACACCCTATCACTGAAAGCAAATAGCAAAAATACCACATGAGAGCCTGGGTTTCAGTTTATACATGGCTTAAAGTTAACATTAATAGTAGCTTAATTTCATATGGATAAACATTTCACAAGCTAGGAGTAGACTTGATTATCATCAGTTCTCAGAACCAAACTTGAAATTATACCTTCTCAGAGAGTTTAAAGGACTCAAAAAAATTATCTTAAGCCTAGTTAAGTAAGCCATTCAGAATTAATGTTTAGCAAATTCTTAATTTTTGTTTAAGAAATCCCAGATTAGAGCCACAATAACCTTGTAACATTCTTATGTAGATATCAATCTCCAAATTTGTATATCTACATATATGCATAAATAAATAAATGTGTGTGTATATGTATGTGTATACTTAGGTTGTTTTGAGTGATGAGATTAGATGGGGTAATATCAACCATAACTCTGAAGGCTGTTACATATTTTTCTCTCATTTAGTTATTCATTCATCCTTACTTTCATTTATCCATTCATTCATTCATTTACTTAATATTATACATAATCATTAAATGTTTTCTCTGTCAGATATAGGGTAGGCCCTAGGAATAGAAAAAAATAAATGTTACACTCTGTACTAAAGAGGCAGTCAGCGTACTATAAACAGAATGTTTTAGGTACCCTGGAGGGTAATAAGAGAAATATAGTATGCATTTTCTTCTTAAAAGAAAATTATATGCTAATTAAATTACTTATATTAACTTTGCATTGCTCTTTTTTTTTTTTTTTTTTTTTTTTTGTGGTACGTGGGCCTCTCACTGTTGTGGCCTCTCCGGTTGCAGAGCACAGGCTCCGGACACGCAGGCTCAGCGGCCATGGCTCACAGGCCTAGCCGCTCCGCGGCATGTGGGATCTTCCCGGACCAGGGCACGAACCCGTGTCCCCTGCATCTGCAGGCGGACTCTCAACCAGTGCGCCACCAGGGAAGCCCTGCATTGCTCTTTTTTAATAGGACTTCGATGAGTTTTCAACTTACATTTGAGTCTCGTTAGATGTCATTGCAATACAAAATGTGATATCTTAAAACAAAAATACTATACAGAGAGTATAAGGAACATAATGAAGATATAAAAATCACTTAATTTAATAATCCTACTTTGTTTCTTTGAGAAAAATTCCACACTCTGAATAGCCCCTCATTACAATATCTATTTGTTAAACTTATGTTCACAAGCACAAGCTACTACAGTTCTTTGAGTGTTTTAGTTGTTTATCTTAAGTAGAATATAATTCCTTAAACTTTTGTCCCCTCTTTCTATTTTTTTTTTCAGTAAATATAGAAAAGTGCTTGATATGCAACAGATACTAAAAGAACTATTTGATGCAGAAATTGGTCAGTTAATCATTCTTCATCTTCTATCCTGTACTGGCCAGTTGATGGAGTTGTCAGATGTCGAATATTCAATATTACTATCAAGTCCTATATCTGATGGAGGGAGACAGAAAGATATGACTAACCCAGCACCCTTGAATTGTTACAGACTGCTTACTATCACTTAGTGCTTCATCTGTGATAGAAGCCCAGTGGACTGGAGAGAACCATCCATACATTGTTAGTCACAGCTTTTGGCCTTAACCCTAGTGTATTCTCTTAGTTATCTGAGCTGGAGAATACTTGAAATATAAGGTATAGGGGAGGTAAAAATTTATCTCTACCCTCTTAGGTTTTTGGCTGAGTTTCAGAATTAAGCTGACGTGAAACATATTAACAGGAGAAAAGCATAGAAATTTATATATGCTTTACATGACATGGGAGCTCTCATAAGGAAATGAAGACCCAAACAAATGGAAAAACCTACTTGTTCTTATATTAGGTTGACTAAAGAGAGGCAGTTGTAACTATGAGTAAACTATGTGAGGTGGCTAAAGGAAGATAAGAATTATTTGAGCAAGATCTGTTTGTACAGAATTCTCTTGGTTTTGACACCATCGATTATTTTTTTCTCCTGGTACAGGAAGGGCATCTTTCACATGGGAGTTTTTAATCTCCTGTTTTCAGAGAAAAAAAAGGAGATTAGAATGTCCCTCTTATATCTGCCAACTCCCAGCACTTTGAACCCATGAAACATACCATTTCTCATCCAGAAATGAAATAGAGGAAGGGAGACACAAGGATGAGAATCTGCAGTTCTTTCTAGAGGCCAAAATTCAGTAAATGCAAATTGTGTTTTTCTAGCAATTGTAAACATTAAAAAAATAGTATTAAATATATAAATTACTTCAAACAAAGTAATTCAAAAGATATACTGGTGATTGTTGGTACTCTAAATTCAACCTAGCAGATAGATAACAATCTGTCAATACTTTGCCAAGAAAAGAGACAAAAATTAAAAGAAAATTAATTTAGTCCTTATTAGTCCTTGTTTCTCTCCCTTGCACTGAGCACTTGGGATGACTTATTTGCAGGTAATAATCTATAATATCACATATTAATATAAAATATTTTTCTATCATAAATTCTGAAAAATATATCTAAATCTATTTTTCTTCCTATTAGTAATGCAAAATCACTCCTTTTTAAAGCATCGCTATATGGTAAATTCAACAAAGAATGTTAAATATTGGTATATTTTAATTGTTATGTGTTTCAGCAAAACCATTTTTTCTTAACTGCCTTTGTTGGCTAGGTCATCTTTCTCTAGACCCAGATGTTTGTAATGTAACTCTTTTTATTCTAAACGTATCAAGAATGTTCTCTTATTCTTGTTTGTTTTATCTCCTTATCAATTATCAGAAATTTCCATGCTTTAAACAGGAGCAATACAGTTTGCAGAAATAGGACCAGCATTTTCAGCAGAATAGTATTGAATCTCAGATTTTCACCATCGTCCTGCTGCTATTCCTGCTTATAGTACTAAATGCCCTATTGGCATACTACTGGAATTCATTCTTTTTTTCTTAATGTTCTGTTTGAATTTACTAAGTTACCTGCTGCCAGACTGTGTTTGGTAATATCTCCTACCCACTTCCTTATCTTGTCTTTGGGCCAACTTCTGTAACCTCCTTATGTAACTTCTTTTTACCCAGGTAATCACATTCCTATATTCTATTTCTTTATGAACTATGATATTAGTTGACTAGAATTTGGACTCCCTAAGAGTAGAGACTGCGTTTTGTACTTCTCCTCCTTGTTAGGACTTCCCATTGCCTTAAAACTCTCCTGAAATTTTGACTAAACAATAGTTAATTAATCAAAGAAAGGTTAATAAAGTACATTTTTATACTGATAGATTTAAGACAGCTCATGTTCACTTTAAGAGTGCTTTTTACATGCTAATATTCACCACATTTTTAATTACTTTTCTCAAATAATTTTACTAAGTGAAAAAGGAATAGTAACAACAATACAGTAGTCTCTAATACAGTACAAAGAAGTTCAATAGTATGAACATTTTATGAAAGAACTATCAAATTATTAAAAACACAAGTATGTTACATATTAAAATTTATAATATAGTTTAGTTCTACAAATAAAAATGTCTTTCCTGATGTTAACCACTCCATCAGGGATGGAAGTGGCAGGTGTTATTGATGTCATTAAGAAACACAATACTTCAGTGAATTTCTTAGAAAGGAAAAAGATAAACCAGAAGCCAAAAGATTTCCCTTGAATTCTAAACTAGTTTCCAATTCAGTGTATCCTCCTTATTCAAAGTTCTGACCCTTAGATATTAGTCTTTTGAATGGCATAAGAACTGAATATCTGAAGGACTGATTTAAATCTCCTTTCTCATATAATCTCCACTGGATTGACACAAAACATCAACTGTTCCTGGGCTTGGTGAGCAAGAGTTCAAGAAAGAACTGTTTTTTTGAAGAGTAAAATTCCCATTTGCACTCTCCTCCAGCATACATACATTAAGAGGAAAGTATCGGGCACATGACTTGATGAGATCGGTCAACGTAGTCTTTGCTGAACTTCTCAGGATTCTCAAGGGAAATAAATGCAACATATCGTTAATTCCACTTCCTGCCAAAATGTAAAAGATAGTAGATAAATATATATAGAAATATATAAAAAGCTATAATTCCTACTAATTAAGAAAGCCATTGATTGGTTATTTGTTAATTAATGCAACTAAGCCCCTATAGCCTTTTCATGTTCTCTTAGCACTGAAAACCTCACAGTTTGGGCACTTTTTTTTTTTCTCATTAAAAATAGTTCTGTGTTGATTTCTAAGTCTCAGTTCTGTTTAGTACATTCTCTTTTCTGGATTCAATTTTCAGTTCCTTAAGGGCAGGACAATACCTTTTCATATTTGCCAATGTACATTTTAAGCGAATCCAAGCCTTTTCCTCCTACTGTCAGAGGTGACTCATCCCCATTACCTATGTGCTTGACCCTCACATGCTCCCCCAAGGACAGGCACGTTCTACCCCACAACTCAGTTCTGTTCCTTTACAGCCTTTATTTTTATTTCAGTGTTCCTTAATAAATGCTTCAAATTTCAGTCAAGGTGGGAAATATATTAAAAATGTATTTCTATATCTATTAGTTCTTATAGAGTTTGTGTAGAGGGAAAAAGTTAATAACTAAAATTTTAGAGATTATTGGAAGACTTGTTTACTTCATTCTCTATGTTCACATAAACAGATCATTCAAACAGGAAACTAGACAGAAAACTCTCAGTCTTCCCACATCATATGCAAGGCCCATGATGTCCATCAGAGATCTATTAAGGCATTTTACAACTGTGTGCTGATTTCTGCCAAACCACCTAGAGTAAGGTAGTATGGAGAGCAATATGACCTTGGTGTTATTAATAATATCTTCTCAGGTACATACATGCTGTTTGGGAAAAATCTGTTTTGGTTTGTGTTCAGAAAGTGTCAGATAAGAAGCTCCAGAGTTCCCGAGGTATGAGAGATCTGGCAATATTTGAATGAGAGGAAGAAAAGCACCAGAATAAGATAACAAGACAAAGAAAAGAAGATTGACATGGGCTACAAAAATTTTTAGACTTTGAAAACTATCAAGAAAGAGAACTGGAGAGAAAAGGGGAGAGGGGCTGAAATTGGGACAGCAGGGACTAAAGGACCAGGGAAACAGTCTTATATTATTGGTACATAGCCACACACTTTAACACTTATTAGAGAAACTCACTTATTTTAAAACCCAATATGTGTGGAGAACCAACTCTGCCAGGCACTAAGCTACTGTTTCTCATCCCCAAAGCATTCACAGCCTGCCTTGTAGTATTGAGGCCAGAACTCTACAAACAATATTTCTCCCTTTGCCAATAGGGAGTAATCGAAAAGGAGTCAACACACTTTTACTTGAAATGGCTGGATAGTAAATAGTTTAGGGTTTGAGGGCCATTTGCCTTCTGTTGCATCTATTTAACTCCATTTCTGTAGCAAGAATGTAACTATAGAAAATAAGTAAACAAATGAGCATGGATTGTTACAGTGAAACTATGGACACTGAAATGTGAATTATATATAATTTTTACCTGTCATGAAATTTTTTTTAATTAAAAAAAAATCTTAACTCACAGACTACAAAAACATGAGGCAGGTGGGATTTGACTCATGGGCTGTAGTTTGCCACTCCCTGCACTGGGGGATAATGGAGGGCAGGGAAAAGCAACTTACTGCTGCTTCTGTTTGCTTGCCATCCAGTCTAGGTGACTCCAACAATCGTGCTTCATCCTTGCAGTGGCAGTTGGTTCCAGTCTCCAGTTGGGTGCTTGCTCTTGCTCTCTGAGCAGCAGCTTCATTATGCATCCTTGGATGTACCTGAACCAGTCCAGCAGTGTTCAGGCCTTAACTCCATGATGTCCCTTTGAGTTCTGGAGCACCAGCTGAGTGCTGCATCCTTCTCAGAGTTCTGGAACACAGCTCTGTGGGTCCCTTCTCCAGGCTCCTAGGGAACCAGCACTTCCTTGTCAGCAAACCATCCTCTGAGGTCTAAGTTCCAATTCTTCAGAGTCTCTTCTCAAAGAGTCTAGATTCTAATACCCTTAACTACTCCCCTTTTTTCCCTAAGCCCTTGGGGTTGTAGCTACCTCCTGCAGTCACTATCTCTGTGTTACCTCCTTGTTCCCTTTCTGCTGTTTTAGTTCTTTACCACCTGTTTAACCAATGCTTTTATTAAATTCTCTCTGTTGAAGTACCAAATATAGTTTCTATTTTCCTGACTGAATGCTGACTGATTTACTGATATATTTCTTCGTATATACCCTGTATTGCTCAGATTACCTGATCAATCACAATGGCATTCATAATCCAAGGCCCCAGCAATTATTGATTACTAGTTTGGGGTCGGACATTAGCTTCCGGCTCTGATTATTTGCATTTCTTTCAGAAGTTTCCATCCCAGAAAATCAAAACAGGCTTAAATATGACCTTTGAGGTCTTTTATCAGTTCCTAAGAGATGCTGTAAATTCAGTATGTCTGCTACACTGAGGCAAGTTAACTATAATTTTTTCCAGTTACACAATTTTCAATGATTTCTTTTAAAATCCCCAGGCATAATTATCTAATTATACAAAGCAGAAAATGTTAAGCTTAACTGACATCATATAATATTATATACATTATATATATATATAATATATATATATTATATATATAATAACAACTGATACCACTGACATTATTTGATAAGCATGTTGCTAAGTGGAGAACATTTTTAAAAATTTAATTCTTATAGTAACCAGTGAGATAGATAATATTAATTTCCTTTATATAGATTCTTCAGCATATAGTTAACAATTTGTTCAAGATCACATACATAATAAATATCAGAATAATCACTTAAACCCAAATTTTTTTTTTTTTTTTTCGGTACGCGGGCCTCTCACTGTTGTGGCCTCTTCTGTTGCGGAGCACAGGCTCCAGACACGCAGGCTCAGCGGCCATGGCTCACGGACCCAGCCACTCCGCGGCATGTGGGATCTTCCCGGACCGGGGCACGAACCCGTGTCCCCTGCATCGGCAGGCAGACTCTCAACCACTGCGCCACCAGGGAAGCCCAAACCCAAATATTTTGACTTCAGATCTTTGCTTTTTAATTACTATGATGTATTATCTCCCAATGAACTGATGTTATACACCAGCCACGTTTCCCTTTTGGAATATAGGATTTATTCCCCTAGTTATGGGAAGTTTTACCAGCCTATCGCCCTTTCTGAAAGGGCCATAAGCAGTTCTTTTAAGCTTTGGGCTTGAAAGAACTGCTTCACTCAAGGTCACACTACCTTCCCAGATGCAACTGGTATCCAGTGTTGTGCTCAGCCTGTCACTATAATGGGGGACAACTATGAAGGACTATATCAGTTTTGAGCTCCGCATGAGATCAACTGAGGCACTGAAGCCAAATTTATGCCTCTATCCAATCCCGTTTCCTTCCCTTTCCATACCTGTTGATCTGAAGAAATTCCTAATAAATTTACAGCATATTCTTCTCTGTCTCAAAGTTGGCTTCCTGGGGAACAGAACTTGCAAAACCCAGGTAATTTAAATAAAAGTAAATTTATTTAACATAATTTCATACAGAGAGATGGTTCAAGGCCTGTGGAATGAAAATTTTACTATTAACACAAATTAATACTATTTTAAGTGCTAACTCTAAGTCAGTTATTAAGTTTGGCACTACCCATATATTCTCTAATATGGCCACAGACTAGAGCATCTTCAAGTTTCTGAATAGGGTAATTAACTTGCATAAGATTACAGACAGTTGTTGTGCTGGATTTGAACCAAAGTCTCTTAAATCCAAAGTGTAATATTATATTGCCAGTTGCATCCTGTGACTGCTAACTAGCTTGGTAAAGAAAAATGACTATCTGTTTATGAAAGTTAAGTTAAACATACTCAAAATTTAAACTGAAATAGTTACTTGAATACAGGTGTGTTTCATTGGGCAGCAATGTAAACAATTATATAACCACTAGTAAAAAAAGAAAATGGGAATATAGGACTTATTTTGTTAATTTGTTTTTCAGAAAGGGGGCAAATGAGTTAAAAAATCCAATCGTTAACTTCTAATTTGGCAATAGATTCTGTGATGGGTATATTGCTGTATAAATGAGCTGCAGGTGTGAGGGATTTCAGTAACAAATATAACAATGTAATTCCACATTTTTTTCTAAATTAAGTTCATAGTTTTTTTCCTTCTTCTGGATTTCAGTCACCACTCCTGAATTTAATCTGTATTAGCCTTGCCTTCATTAGTAAATAGTGTTTTAGATTGGAATTCTGAATGCAAGAACCCCAAATGATAGATGTCCTGCTAAATGAAACTCAAGTCATTGGCTGCTACCAAGCCCTATAGCCCAAACATTTGACAGGACTTCCAATGGGAACGTTAATGGTAGTTGGCATAAGAGTTCCCTGCCATGCTCTGCTGTGCAAAATCTCCACCATCCTCACATCCTATTGTGCTTGATTGTGCTTAATTGTCTAAGGATCTCTGGAATATTTAATGTTTAATGTTAGCTAGTATTATCATTGTCTCCTTCTTTGTTTGCATCATGTATTGAATTAACATGTAATTAGGGATATCCTCAACCTTACTCCATAAAAGTCAGGTTAACTGCAAAAACATTCATTTCTCTAGACTAGGAATAATCAAGTCTCTATTGGGTCAATGGCTAGATAGAAAAGGACTTTTTAAAAGGGTGTTTAATTTTGTATTAAAGCTGACTTCTTGAATATTTTACTTGTTCTGTGTAAAAATGCAAATAAAATTTGTATTCAGTTACCTTATGTCAAAGGAATTGTCCTCTTGAAAAGTAGATACTAAAAAGATGTAAGCAGGAAAGTCCATCTGAAAGAGCCCCATGCAAGTATTTATATAAGTCTAGCTGAATTGCCTTGACCTATCCTAGACAGATAATATGTTTCTCAAAGGCAACTCATCACTACCATTATTTGTTATAAAATTAAGGTAGTTGTTAGATCCATGCTGATTTATTTACATTTCTATTCAGAATTCTAGCAAAGAATTTGACAGCAGAGAAAGCCACTTATTCATTCCACAAGTACTCACTGAGCAATTGCAGAAGGTACAGAATGGAGTCTGGGGCAAATATAAAGATGAAACAGATATAGGCACTTTGCTTATTGAATTTAGGAGCAATAATAAACCTACACACAAATGTATATAATAAGAGATGCAGCATATTGAGTGTCATGGGAAATGTTGATGTCATTTGCCAGTGGAATGACTAGGAACTTGATCATTAATCCAACCTTGTTTTACAGATTAGGAAAAAGAGGATTGGAGAAGATATGTGGAGTTCCCTAAAGCACCTGGTTAGTTGAAGAAGTTTCCAAATTATTTAAATAAGACTAAAATTTAGGAGTTAATTTTTCATTCTATCTAGTAATATGTGTATATTATGAATAACTAAAATTCTTTGCACAGCATGTGATTATGGAGAAGCTTCTGTCTTCATATGAATGGAGACTGGGCTTAAGCTTCACCAACATGGTCCTTCAACCATCTGATCTTACCTGAAGGTAACAGCTTTTTATTGTTTTCCAAAGCCTCAGAGTTTAATAGAAAGCAGTTATGTCTTTGTCTTCTTTTGGGTCAAAAAAAGCAAGAAATATACGCCCATCTACATGCTGCGATAAACACCATCATGGAGAAAAGCACAAGTCAATAATAACGTTTGTGTTGGAATTGTTACTTTTTAAAAGTTATGATAAATAGAACGCTGCGTAGTGGGAAAATATATATTATTTTCTGAGATTCTGAGTTCAACCATGTACTATTGTATTATTTTATATATTATTACACTTAGGCTCTATCATTATATATGAGCTAAACAGCTTTTACAGCCACCAAAATATTACAGCTCTACACAATAGTTGCATATTTTCTGCTAATAGCAATCTAAGTAGATTCCAAATCTAGGAGGATGAGGACTACTTAGGATGTGTGTGCTCTGTTCCATGAAGGTGTTGAAGGACTCAGTCTATTCTGCAGTCTTAAATGTGCGGGCTTCCAAGATAACCCTAAGCATGGTCATTCCAGTCACACTCAGCATTGTCATTCCAGTCACAGCCTAAAAGTTGCACAGTCACTTTGTTCATATTCCATTGGCTAAACCTCAGACACATGGCAACACCTAAATGCAAGAGAATGCAGAAAAGGTAGTAAACTATTTGTCAAGGTGATAAGGCAGAATGAATTTAAAGGGCAGCTAGCACTCTATCACAATCTGAATTTTTTCCACCAGATATCCATGTCACCCTTTTCCTCACATTGAGACCCCACTCAGTCCCTCCCAAGGTATGATAAACCAAACCCTCATCCAGTTACTGCATCAAAATCAAAGTTCATGATCTGTGGTCTAGATGCATCTTCCTAAAATCCAGCAATTTATACATTAATAAATGAATAAATAAATATCTCTTGTTCCTCCAAGCACAAACACACACACTATAATTGTGTAGGAGAGAACAGATACCCGCATTATGAACCTCCCATTCCAAAGAAGAGAAAAGCAGTCTGGTTACTGTTTGACGGGGTCCTCTTGAGTTAGCACAATGAAGACTTCTCTATCGGCAATAGTCTACTCTCAGGGGTGAACTTTCCATTCATTTTGGCTCCTGGCTCCAACCTGTGGAAAGTCCTTTCTTACCTATTATCCCCCATGGCCACAAGGTTATGGCAAATATGTCCTCCATCTGTGTTGTACAGTTTTAATAGCCCTATTTTCTGCTGCTATAAGTTTGTGGCCCAAGGGTTATTGCTTGGCTCATGGAATCAAATGCTTTCTGAGGCCAAGCTCATGATTTCTTCGGTAATACACTTCTCAGTAAATTTTTTACACTTCTGCACTACCACATTTCCTCAAATATATCTTTGATTACATCATTATGTACTATAGTTTACTTATTGCTCTAAATGCTTACTTGACATGCATTGACATGCTTTGAAATAGACCTTTTGGTCTTAGACATAGATTTTTTTAAATTGAAGTATAGTTCATTTACAGTGTTGTGTTAATTTCTGCTGTACAGCAAAGTGATTTAGTTATACATATATATACATTCTTTTTTATATTCTTTTCTGTTATGATTTATCATAGGATACTGACTGTACTTCTCTGTACTATACAGTAGGACCTTGTGGTTTATCCATTCCGTATATAATAGCTTACATCTGCTAAACTCAACCTCCCACTCCATCCTCCCACCCACCCCCTCCCCCTTGGCAACCACAAGTCTGTTCTCTATGTCTGTGAGTCTGTTTCTCTTTCATAGATAGGTTCATTTATGTCATATTTTAGATTCCACATATAATGATATCATACATACAATATTTGTCCTTCTCTTTCTGACTTATTTCACTTATTATGATAATCTCTAGTGGCATCCATGTTGTTGCAAATGGCATTATTTAGTTCTTTTTTATGACTGAATAGTATTCCATTGTATATATGTACCACATCTTCTTTATCCATTCCTGTCCAACCTAGATGGACATTTAGGTTGTTTCCATGTCTTGGCTATTGTGAATAGTGCTGTTATGAACATAGGGGTGCATGTATCTTTTTGGATTAGAGTTTTGCCCAGGAGTGGGATTGCTGGCTCCTATGGTAATTCTATTTTTAGTTTTCTGAGGAACCTCCATACTGTTTTCCATAGTGGCTGTACCAACTTACATTCCCACCAACAGTATAGTAGGATTCCCTTTCTCCATATCCTCTTCAGCATTTGTTACTTGTAGATTTTTTTAGTAATGGCCATTCTGCCCAGTGTGAGGTGGTACCTCATTGTAGTTTTGATTTGCATTTCTCTAATAATTAGCAATGTTGAGCATCTTTTCATGTGCCTATTGGCCTTTTGTATTTCTTCTTTGGAGAAATGTCTATTTAGGTCTTCTGCCCATTTTTCAGTTGGGTTGTTTGGGTTTTTTTGCTTTTGAGTTGTATGAACTGTTTGTATATTTTGGAAATTAAGCCCTTGTCAGTTGCATGGTTTGTAAATATTTTCTCCCATTCTGTAGATTCTCTTTTCATTTTGTTTATGTTTTCCTTTGCTGTGCAAAAGCTTGTTAAGTTTGATTAGGTCCCATCTGTTTATTTTTGTTTTTATTTCTATTGCCTTGGGAGACTGACTAAAAACATTGGTACGATTTATGTCAGAGAATGTTTTGCCTATGATCTCTTCTAGGAGTTTTATGGTGTCATGTCTTATGTTTAAGTCTTTAAGCCATTTTGAGTTTATTTTTGTGTATAGTGAGAGTGTGTGTTCTAAATTCATTGACTTACATGTGGCTGTCCAACTTTCCCAACACCACTTGCTGAAATATTTAATCCTAAAATTTCTATGAAACCATGAAAGACCCAGAATTGCCAAATAAATCTTGAAGAAAAAGAACAAAGCAGGAGGCATAACCCTCCCAGACTTATACAATACTAAAAAGCTACAGTAATCAAAACAGTGCGGTATTGGAACAAAAATAGACATATGAATCAAGAACAGAATAGAGAGCCCAGAAATAAACCCACACACCTATGGTCAATTTTCAACAAAGGAGAAAAGAATATACAATGGGAAAAAGTCACAGATATTTAATCCTAGGTCACAGCTTCTCAAACTTTATCCTATATCAGAAATCAGAATCACCTGGATGCCTTGTTAGACCATAAACTGCTGGTTTCCACCCACAGTTTCTGATTCAGTAGGTCTAGGTGGGACCTGAATTTCTAATAAGCCTCAGATGATACTGATATATATATATATACAGCTATATATATATATATACAGCTGTGTATATATATATATATATATATATACAGCTATGTATATATATATATATATACTGCTAATGCAGGAATGCAGCTAATATATATATATATATATATATATATATATATACACACACACACACACACACACAGCTAATGCAGGAATCACACTTGGAGAACCATTGTCATTGTCATTTCTGTACATATATAGAAAAAGATATATATATATATATATATAAGCAAACAAATAGATGGGAGTATTCCTTTATTTGGTTCACATGCAGAGCTCAAATTTTGTAACTACTTCTCAATTCAGAGTCATTGATAGTAAAGTTTTTCAACACAACACTTATATATAAGTACATATCGTCTGCTCCTCCCACTTCAGGAGTGTTTATTTACAGCCTCTCCCTCCTGCTACAAAAAAAAATTTTAAACCTCAGACTGTTCCTAGAATTTAAAAAAGCATTGCACTGTTTACTTTCATGTTATGTTAGTAATTGTAAAACTCCATCAATTTTATGATAACTCCCTATTTCAGGTATGTAAAAATATGAAGAAAGGACATCTTAGAATCATGAAATATGATATTTGGTTTCAGGACATTTCCTATGTCAATAACTACAACCCAAATATTTTACTACATAATTCTTAAATCTGCTTTATTTCCCACCCACCCAATTTAATGTTGGCTATGCTCAAGCCATCTGAAACAATAGATATGTTAGGTGGCAACACCCTTAATCTGGTTTTTTTCAAAAAAGGCTGAGTCTTTGTTAACTGAGAGCTCTTGATCCTTTGTCTTTCTAAGCACATTTTAATCATACTCCCTACTATTTATGGTCGAGGAGCAATTGGCTTCTCTAATACTGTTGTGTTCCTTATTCTCTGCTTAGAAATAAGCCATTTTTTCTGAGCTCATTTATTTTTCTGTAATAATTTGCTAACAGCAACAAGGAACTAGATACAAATGGAGATTCTAGTATTTACCAACTACTTAGCCTAGAGATACAAGAATGGCTTATGATCTGTTTTCCAAGTTATAACAGGTGACAATTTTACCAAATGCTTTGCCACAGTATAATGTAGCTCTCAATTTTTCAAATTGGCAATATCCTTCCTTGATTCCAACTGCCAAATTGCTAATTCAATGCCATATATTTTAGTTTTTGGTTAGAGATTTACTCCACTATAGGGTACTGATAGGTGTATTAGAGCATGCTGAATTGTTCTTAATAATCAGCTCAAATGATGGCTTGATATAATAAATGTTTATCTTTTGCTCACAAAAGAGTCCAAGGTAGTTTCAGATTGGCTGGGCTGGGTTCAAGGTGGAGGCTAGAATGGTAAGCTCTGCTCCACAGTGATTCAGTGACCCAGGTTGATGGAGACTATTATTATTTCCAATATGTAGGTAGAGAGACACCCTGGGCATTGCCATTCAAGCCTGCTGGTTAAGGATAAGAATATGGAGAATCAGGCATGAGAAGTTTTATGGAATTTGCACACATCATTTCCACTCATATTCCATTGCTTAGAATTCAGTCAAATTAGATTATAAGGAAGCCTGTGATATGAGGTTTAACTGTGTTCCCAAGAAGAAGGGAGAATAAAATTCAATGGACACCCATCAGCCTTTGCAAAGCAATATGATTTTGATATCTGTTACTTGAGTCTCAAATTTTAAGACAATGGGGTTAATTATTCCAGGGTAACTTTTACAGTTGTGAGGATTAAAAATGATAATAATATGTTTTAGAGTACTTTGTAAACTGTGAAGCACCAAGAACTGTTAAGTATTATTATATAATGACTATCAGGTATGGTATAATTTTTATGATGCTATAATGTAATCTCTACCATATTATATTCTGTTGTACACATTGCATCACTTCTCATAATATTTTGATTGTATGATTTCTAAAGAAGAATTACTTCTGAAGTTTTCTATAAGTTACCCAGACTTCTCATGCTAAATAATTAAAATTATTTTATAAGACATACAGTGATTTTGTCAAAGATGCTTTCATAAACAGTTGAAACTTATGATCTTCATTTCCAGAGAAAATGTGTCTAATTGAATACACATCAATATTTGCAAGATTTCTATATTATTACATTTGAAATTGATTTTCTTCACAAAGACCAAAAAATTTTAACCAAGTTCATGTTCATTCACTTACTTTTTTCTTGTAAAAATTAATAGATTATTTTTAAATAATTAAAAAGAAATAAAAATCAAACCATATTTCTCTATAAAATTATTAAAATGTAAGATACACAAATTGCCAACAAACACATGAAAGAATGCTCAACATCATTAGTCATTAGAGAAATGCAAGTCAAAACTACAATGAGATATCATCTCACACCAGTCAGAATGGCCATCATCAAAAAATCTAGAAACAATAAATGCTGGAGAGGGTGTGGGGAAAAGGGAACACTCTTGCACTGTTGGTGGGAATGTAAATTGATACAGCCACTATGGAGAACAGTATGGAGGTTCCTTAAAAAACTACAAAAAAACAAAAAAAAAGTGCCACAGCTGTTTAAATATAGTCTTTAACATGGAAAGCATGTTATCTTTGATGTATGATTAATTTTAAATTCTTAAATGTTTTTCGAGTGGTTGTAGAAATGGAGACTCACACAGTTACACAATTGCAAAGAAGTTATAACTCCATTAGTTTGCTTTAGTAGATTAGTGTGGTCTCTTGTCAGGAAACACCAAAATTCTCTGAGAATCTTAAATAGAGCCCTCAATTTTATTATTTATTTACCTTTTCAAATCAACTACTTATTCTGCTTTTATTGCTTAACAAAACCTCTTAAAACAGCATGGTTCAAAAGTCTTAGCTAAGATGAAACTGATAATAATCTTTTCAGTATTTTTGAAAGAGTCTTTGACAACCAGTGAATTCCCATATAGAAAACAATGAGCCACAGGCATGTACAAAGATTCTTTCTGATCCAAACAGCAAAATTCAGGTATTCTAAGCAATAGAGATGCTCAGCCTTTGCAGAGAATATCAAGATTTACTTTCCTATTGAAATTTTTCCAGACAAAGACATATTTCACTATTTTGAAGACTCAGATGTCTTTTGATATTTGTATGAATAGCTGTTAACAGTAGGATTTCCTACCTCAAGTGATTCAGTGGACCAAGAACTCGCCAAAAACCAAGTCTTATCTGCAGTGTCAGACATCAGCGGCTTCATCTAGTGGTACATTAAAGATAAATCTAGTAGCTGCCAATAACTACTTCAAAATGTTAAAAGGAATGTTATCTGCTTTGAAGTGAAAAATGTCATTGGTAGAATCACTGAAGCCAATGCCTCTCACTTTTCTAAGATACAAAACAAATCCATGGTATTCAAAATTTCTTTTCTCCAAGTTAGGTCAATTAATGTTTTCTTCTACTTTGAAATATAAAAAGCAATTTTACACTTCTGTTCAAGGCTTTTATGTTGGTGACAAAATCAGGATTATTTTTTAAGTTCTAACATTTGAAAAGCAAGTCATGTACTTATGATGCACTTTTACCATTGATGCAGTTTTGATGTAGACATTGGGTGATTTTTTTTTCTGTTTATATTAGTA
Organism: Globicephala melas; assembly: GCF_963455315.2. Classification (NCBI taxonomy): domain Eukaryota; kingdom Metazoa; phylum Chordata; class Mammalia; order Artiodactyla; family Delphinidae; genus Globicephala; species Globicephala melas. Next base: position 100,840,813 of record NC_083317.1, read on the forward strand.
AGAATTTTTCCACATTAGAATGATTGACCCTTATGTGTCTCATTAATGTCTGTGCTGAAAATAAAATGAAAGTGTAAGGAACTTTATCATGTTTTCCATTTTTGACATTTTCCTTCTTATATCAGGAAATGATATAGAAACAGCAGATGCACATAATGGCAATGAAGCACCACATTTTCTTTAATTTCTATCAATAAGAAACTCTTTGAGCATAATGTATATTATATGCCACCTTAAAATAGCTTAACATAAAATGACTTTATAATCTGACATAATATTTATATTAATGTAGAAAATTATCAAAGAAAGAGAAAAGTTTTTTGTGACTGTTTCAAGGAGAAACCAAACTGATAGAAATTTCATAGTTTGTAATCCAGATAAATATCAAAATAATAAACTTTGAGGACTTGTACTTTCTTAGAGAAATTAAGATTTTTATTTAAAATAGCTAAAATATAGCAGTAGAAATCTTACACATTATAAAAATTCTTTCTTTTATCTTGATGAATAAGTAATCTTCCTATATTTATAATTATTAAAAGTTCAGACATTAAAAAAACATTTGAGAACTTTATTAGGCCATTTGAGATTTCTCAGAATGACAATGATTATACAGCTTTTAAAAAGTGCTTGCATCAAATAGTTTGTTTTTGCTTTATCAGGTTTTACTTTTACACATGGCACTTCTTCAATTGCTAATGTGCTTTTGGCAAATATTTACAAATGATTTTCTGTAATGGTATGAGTATTGGGATTTTAATATTCCAAAATTAACTTAAGCAGACAATTATTGCACTTTTATTTAGAGGAAATTTTTTCTCTAGGATTTATAAATGTAGCTTATCTTGATGAATCCTTTACATATTATAGAAAAAAAATGGACATAGGCATGCTAGTAATTAAATCCATATCCTTTAGTTTTAGTTTATTTGATGAATTACTTCTTTCATAAACTCATGGGTTTTTTTTCTTCCATCTCTAGTAGTACAGTGTTGGGACCAACATTTTCACAGAAGATGTATTAAGTGAGTATATTTATTTGATACTTATTTTAATTACATTGTTGTCATTTGTCATACTTGGGTCCTGAATCCTTTAGGACTATTACATCTTCTAAAATGGTAATAATTTTTCAACTATCTAATTTTCAAATTAATATACAAGGTAAATATGTAGTATTTTTATATATGAGTCATTACTGTTACTTATTTAAATTACAGGCATACCCTCATTTTATTGTGCTTCACTTTGTTGTGATTCGCAGATACTGCATTTTTTTTTTACAAATTAAAGGCTTGTGAAAATTCTATGTTAAGCAAGTCTAAGGCATCATTGTTCCAATAGTATTTGTTCACTTCATGTCTCTCTGTCACATTTTGGTAATTTTCGCAGTATCACAAACTCTCCATCAGCAAAAAGATTAGAACTTGCTGAAGGCTCAGGTGATGGTTAGCCTTTTTTAACAATGAAGTATTTTTTAATTAAAGTATATACATTTTTAGAAGCATTATGAACTCATAATGGACACATTATAGTGTAAATATAACTCTTATGTGCACTTAGAAACCCAAAAAATTTGTGACTCACTTTATTGTGATACTCGCTTTATTAAGGTGGTCTGGAACTGAACCCACAATATCTCGGAGGTGAGCCCGTATAGACTTGGTGTAAAAGGCAGCTGCATTATAATGGAATGACTACATGGTTTGGAGTTTCAGAACTTGGGCCTCAATCCTATCCATTCTCTTACTAATTCTTGTGACTCTGAGAAATTTATATATACATCAGAAAATATATATGAGGAAAATTAATGAACTATGATGTCAAGTAGACATGTCCAAATTCCATTTTTTCCAACTTATAAGTAATAATGATTTGGGGAATTTTTATAGGCTACTCAGAGGTTCACTTTTTCTGTCTCCAAATGGGGAATAATATCCATATTATAGTGAAAATGAATTTAGACAGATATCAGTGAAAGCAGAAACACAGTGAACTCACAACAGGTGCTTCTTCCATCAGTCAACTTTGTGCCTTGAACCTCTGTAAAGTATAGATTATGAAACCTTTTAATTTAGAGGATTAAGTTAATTTCTGCAAAATTTCTAGAATGGTAATATATTTTTTATATTTTTATAGGAGCTGAATATTTTCTATTTTGTTTTAAAGGATATTTTCACAGCAAAAATTAGACGGATGCCTAATCTGATTGAAAAATAATTCTTGCATAGATTTAATAGGTATTTATTTGGAACCTATCATATGCCAGGCACCATATTAAGTACAGAGAAAATAGTGATAAACAAGTGAGATGCCTCCCTCTGTGCTTTGTGAATCTTTAAATGGGACAGACATATTAAAGGCAAGAAAAAATGAAAATGAATAAATTCAGGTTGTGATGGGCTATAAAATGAAACAGAGAGAGAGAGAGAGAGAGAAAACTGTGGGAATAAAAGAATGTGCCATATTATGGTTAGATAGGCTTCATAGATATCATGCTTGAAATGGAGGGAAGCTAATGATGCAAAGAATGGCAGAAAGAGCATTCCGGGCAAAAGGAACATCACATGAAGAAGCCGTGAAGCGAGAGAGAGAGTTTAGAATTTGACATGTTTAAGGAACTGAAAGAGGATCAGTGTGCCTGTGGTTTAATATGCCAAAAAAGATAGAAGACATAAAACTGAAGGACTAGGAAGAACATATTATTCTGGGACTTGTATGCTATAGAAAGATTTCTGGGTTTTACTTTAAATGCAGTGGGATGCTAATGAAGGATTTCAAGTGAGCAAATGACAATCTTATTTATATTTGAAGATTTCGTTGTCAGTAAATACAGAATGGACTGAAGGAAGGCAAAAGAGAGAAGAAAGAAGAAAATTAGAATTCTTGTTTCACTAGTCCAACAGAAGATGATAGTGACCTAGACCAATATGGCAGCAGTGAAGATACAATAAACAGGATTTGTTTATGCATTAGCAAAGAAGAATAGGGGAAAGGGAGAAAGAAGATGATTCCTAGATTTGCACCATGGACCATCTGGACGGATGGTAATATCATTCAGTTCATTCACTGAGGTGGGAAAAACCTGAGGATAGAGTGAAGGGTATATTTGGATCAGAAAACCTAGACATATTAAATCTAATACAGAGATTTCAAATAGGTAGTTAAATACTTTCTCTTGAACATAAAGTTTATAGTGACTTCCATATCTATGGATTATTCCTAATTTACTAACTAGTGAACCCCTCACATTTCTTATTAAATCTCAAAAAAAATGTGTGAAAAGGGTGGGATCTCTTAAGAAAATATCTATAATATTCTGTGATATAAATATTACTTATTTTAAATTTTTATATTAAGGAGTTCTATACAGTATAATGGGATTCATGAAACTTCTGTTTTATACCCATATCTGCCTGTAAATTTGTGACTTTAACCTTATTTTATCTATATCATCTTTTAAATCCCTGAATCAAGACTTAATTGAATTCAGTTCCCTTCCCTTCCTGCTCTTACATCTTAAGAGTATATGATTTTGTCTTCCCTCCTTCTTTCCTTCCTTCCTCTCTCTCCTTTTCTCTTTCTTTCTTTCTTCTTTCTTTTTCTTTCTTTTTCTTTCTTTCTTTCTTCCTTTCTCTATCTCTTTCTCTCTTTCTATCTCTTTCTTTCTCTCTTTCTTCTTTTTCTCTTTCTTTCTTTCTTTCTTTCTTTCTTTCTTTCTCTTCCTTCCTTCCTTCCTTTCTTTCTTTCTTTCTTTTCTTTCTTTCTTCACACACACACTCTTACAATGTACTACATGATTATAGTATATATAATCACATGAACTTTGTGATTAGTACTTTGGTAGTGAAGTAAGTATTCATAGTATGAAATTTGGTATAAAGTAAATATATCTGAGAACTTAATAAAGAGGTATAAGAACAACAAATACAAAGTTTCTCAATATCAGTTAATTCCAATTGGGAAGATCAGAGAAGTTGTTCAACATTATGCAAATTGTGGAGTCAGGATTGTCTCTCTGATCAATTTAATTCTAAAATCTGTGCCATTAACTATTATATACTACAGATACTAAATTTACAGTAGTCAGATACAGCTAGATCTGCAGTGAGTTCTAATTTTCTACTATTCTTGTATGTGTTTGTGTGTCTATCATATGGACTAAAAAGTTTTATTTGGCAAATATTGAATCCACTGTATACTCTTACCGTAGAACATAATCACTGAAAAATCAAAATTCTGTTAAAAGTCAACACAGCTTTAAGTTTTGATTTCTGTATCTACAAAAGTTATGTTTACTTTATTCCATATTTATAAGAAAAATATATACATAAATGTACATAATGTGAGTAGAATCTAAGGCATCTTGTAAATACATAGACATACACATATATGTGTATACACATATACATTTTTTCCAAACATATTCAGATGTGATAGACTATATAGAATGCACCCACATGGGTGTGACACTTGAATTACTGGTTATTGCAAACTGACTGTTTAATTTATACCTCCTGGATTAAAATAGTTTCTTCAAGGGAGAGCGAAGTATTTGAACTCTCCATAGGACCCAGTACATAAGCTTTCTTCATCATGAATTATCAAACAGGTCATTAATTAACTTCTTTTCAGGTTATCTTTTTCAGCATTATAAGAAAAACAATTAGCTAAGTATAAACTGTGTATGCCAGTAGAGAAGGTTTAACTTGTGATAGCAAGAAAACCAGTAGAATAAGGAGAAGCACATTTTAAATAGATGGTACTGTGTGATCCAGAAAGTCATATTAATGTGCTGACAAAATCTATTTACACTAAAGTTTTATAAATGCAGAAATTGGAATGAATATATTTTGTACATTTAAAAATGTTACTTTGCATGAAATAAAATTTATCCTGGAAAGTGTAGACCATATCTTCACCATGTCTATGGCCTATCACTGATATTTTGTCTACCAAAAGCCTTTTGCTTCCTCTTTTCCCTCCCTCAGAAATATTATAGTTATGTTTACTTTATTCATGATTATGTTTATTTAACATTCTTTAGACTTCTTTCAAATCTATTTATTAAACATAATGCTTTTTCAGTGTCATTAGTCTATAGTCCATTTTTAAATATATGACACAAAGTTTCTAATCTTGAAATCTTAGACCACAATTAATGTGGAAGTCATTTATATTAAACTGGTTAAGTAATGAGAATGACAGAGAATAGTCTCTAAAGTGCCTAAGAAAAAAGTCCCTACAATTTATTGACATAGATAAGGTTTAAGGGCTTACCTTTACCTTTTTTTTAAAGGTACATATTAAAGAATGACCATCTTCTTAAGAGATAAAACTAAGGCTGATTATCATCCCTTGTTAATTGAAACCATCGCTCTTTTCTATAGAGTTTCATTTATAGCTAACTCCATGCATTTGTCTCCTAATTTAGAGTTGTCAAAACACAGGAAAGATTTATTATTTTCTGTTTGGCCAGAAAACAAAAAGTAACTTTTATATATTTTCTTAAGTTTTAAATGGTATTAATACAAAGAGGAAGGGAAGAATTACCAATATTAATTGAGAGCCTAATTTGTGTGAGACGTTGTGCTAGGAACTTTCACAATCCTTTTAGTTGCCTAGTGAATTGGGCTTTTAAATTCAAATTTTACAGTAAGAAAATCTAGAATGAGAACGGGAAAATTTCCTAAGGTCATACAGGTAACGTCAAAACATGGTTTCCTGATATCAAAGCCATTTTTCCCCATAGTATCTCACTACTTCTTCATATTTTTATGGGAATTTGTTCAAATAATTATTTCAAACAATTAAATTAATAATAAATTATTCATGTTAAAATGTAGCTTGTATTAATTTACTCCATTATAGCCCTGTAACTCTCTTCTGTATCCCATGGTCTACCAGTCTTTCAGTACAAAACTTTTGGCTTCCTGAATTTAGAGCGTAGAATCCTGAGTACTCAAGAGGGGGCTCACCCCATAGTGATGCTCATCTTTTTCAGTGAAGTATTATCATTTTTTGAAAGTGGGTAATGGTGAGAACTAGATATTATCTTTGATTAAGATTAATTAATTTAAAAAACTGCATCCTCAAGATTTATAACTAGCATCTGCTTTCATTCTCAGAAGTGTCATAGTTTAGAAAATAACTTGTATGTTTACCTTAGTCATAATAGAAGTATGCTCTGGGTGCTAGAGTACAGTACAGAAAAACAGCAAAAACAGACTGTGAGTCAAGAAAAGCTTTCTGAAAGGCACTGCCATCTTTAACTAACAGATAAAGGAATCAAGCTCAATAAAAGTTATGTGATTTGCCCAATATGACAAAGCTATTGCCAAGTGGAATCTTCATTTGTGCTTAAGCCTTTAAATTTTATAAACATTGTTCTATAGCAGTATGTAAAAATGAAGATTTTTAGTATAGGACATAGTTTAAGGCCTAAGTGTATAGCTATTTCCTATATCAAAAGAGTGTTAGTTCAAAGAGAATATGCTAGAATGAACTAAAGTATTAAAACCTTATAATTAGCCCCACTGATGCGATTTCTATCAGAGTTCATGTTTACATCTGCAATTTTGTCTTTACATAGTTTATAAAACCATTTTATCTATATACTGCTTTGCATGATGTCTTGAATAATGTTTTGTAGGAATCAGTTGGGTCCTGTGTTCCCAAATCATATGAAGTTTCCCTGGACACTGTCACCTCTGTCAGTAGTGGTCAATGTAGAGTCTTGAGCAACTCTCAAGTAATTTTGCCAATTCTCCAACAAGGGTCAAAATCAAATCCCCTGTCCTGGATCAAACACTATAGTTACCTAGTACTTCTACTCAATATTGATGACACATTAGGCAAAAGGGACTCATGTACCCAGAGCAACACTCACCTTCCCCAAAGTCAGTGTCTTAGCTTCAATTGCCAGGGATCATGAGAAACTCCAGATACCCATTTCTCTTATTTCCTAATACTTGAAATATCATTAGCACTGTCTTCCTTGAGTTGTCTAATACGAATCACATTATGTTCTTTATACAGATAAAATCTGTTTACAACATGAAGTCTCCAAGACTCCAAAGTCATGTCTTCATGTCTTGAAGTCTAATTTCAAAAGTTTCTCTATGTACCTTATTTTGTTCCTATCTCTCATGTCGCTTTACTTTTAAAAAGTATTCTCACTGTCATTTTTGCAATTGACAAACCATCAAATGCTTTACATATATAGTACTTTATCTGAATGCTTCCTTCCTGAATGTTCCTGCTTTAATGAAAATCTGTCTCCTGACAACACCAGTTCCTTGTACCTCTTTCAAGTACTGGTTGATTTTATCCCAGAGAAGCAGCACCATTCATTTCTTTGTTCATAACCCTAAATTTAGCATTACTAATAAGTGCAGTCTGTGACACACATCTCACTGTCTTCAACACCTTCTATTTTCTTTGTTCATTTATTACTTTGTTGACTCCTAAACTCCTTTTCCCAATGGTGATGCCAGTCTTTTAGTTCTGCCACCTTTTCATTTACATCAGCTATTTCAATTATGTCACCATTAATGTAATTTCTTCCCACTGTACTTAAACTCCATAGTCAATCATTATAATCATCCCACTGCATATACCCTAAACTCTCAAAACTCTTTCATTGTATTTTGTTACCTCAGGGAAAGCACAACACTGGCTAAATCTAGTTTTTCAGTTATAATGCCCTTGCACTATGCACGAAATCACACTGTCTGTTAACAAAGCAGCATGTAAAACAACATAGTAAGCTGAATTGGGCACTCATTTGCTTAAAACCGTCAAATAGTTTTCACTTAAATGCAAATGGGGCAGGAGTAACATAAGCAAGAAGGAAGATGGTAGAAGATGAGGTCAGAGATACAGTAGGATGGTCATTTGTCAGAGCAATGTAGAGTACAAGAAGAACATCACTCAACCACAATGGCCTCATTGCTGATTTTAAAATACAGAACCTGTTGTTCCATCTCAGAGCCTTTGAACAGATTGTTTTACTTCTTACACTGCTCTTTCCATTACCTCCTCAATTCTTTCAAAGGACACCTCCTCAATGAGGGCTAACCTAATTTAAATTTGCAAGTGAACTTCCTAAGGAATTACAAAATAAGGAATGTGCTTTAAGAGCCCACAGGGTTATGTTTCATTCACATCTCTGCCACTTCAAAGCCATGTGACAATTAACAGGATAAATTTTTTAACTGCACTGGGTGGTATTTTCTTCTTTTTTTTTTTGAAAACATTTTTTTTTTTATACAGCAGGTTCTTATTAGTCATCAATTTTATACACATCAGTGTATACATGTCAATCCCGATCACCCAATTCAGCATACCACCACCACCACCACCCCCGTGGCTTTCCCTCTTTGGTGTCCATACGTTTGTTCTCTACATCTGTATCTCAATTTATGCCCTGCAAACCGGTTCATCTGTACCATTTTTCTAGGTTCCACATATATGTTTTAATATATGATGCTTGTTTTTCTCTTTCTGACTTTACTCTGTATGACAGTCTCTATATCCATCCACGTCTCAACAAATGACCCAGTTTCGTTCCTTTTTATGGCTGAGTAGTATTCCATTGTATATATGTACCACAGCTTCTTTATCCATTCCTCTGTTGATAGGCATTTAGGTTGCCTCCATGACCTGCCTATTGTAAATAGTGCTGCAGTGAATATTGTGGTGCATGTGTCTTTTGGAATTATGGTTTTCTCTGGGTATATGCCCAGTAGTAGGATTGCTAGGTCATATGGTAATTCTATTTATAGTTGTGTAAGGAATCTCCATACTGTTCTCTATAGTGGCTGTATCAATTTACATTCCCACCAACAGTGCAAGAGGGTTCCCCTTTCTCCACACCCTCTCCAGCATTTGTTGTTTGTAGATTTTCTGGTGATGCCCATTCTAACTGGTGTGAGGTGATACCTCATTGTAGTTTTGATGTGCATTTCTCTAATAATTAGTGATGGTGAGCAGCTTTTCATGTGCTTCTTGGCCATCTGTATGTCTTCTTTGGAGAAATGTCTATTTAGGTCTTCTGCCCATTTTACGACTGTGTTGTTTGTTTTTTTAATATTGAGCTGCATGAGCTGTTTATATATTTTGGAGATTAATCCTTTGTCCATTGATTCGTTTACAAATATTTTCTCCCATTCTGAAGGTTGTCTTTTCATCTTCTTTAGGGTTTCCTTTGTTGTGCAAAAGCTTTTAAGTTTCATTAGGTCCCATTTGTTTATTATTGTTTTTATTTCCATTACTCTAGGAGGTGGATCAAAAAAGATCTTGCTGTGATTTATGTCAAAGAGTGTTCTTCCTATGTTTTCCTCTAAGAGTTTTATAGTGTGCGGTCTTACATTTAAGTCTCTAATCCATTTTGAGTTTATTTTTGTGTATGGTGTTAGGGAATGTTCTAATTTAATTCTTTTACATGTAGCTATCCAGTTTTCCCAGCACCACTTATTGAAGAGGCTGTCTTTTCTCCGTTGTATATCCTTGCCTACTTTGTCATAGATTAGTTGACCATAGGTGCGTGGGTTTATCTCTGGGCTTTCTATCTTTTTCCATTGATCTATGTTTCTCTTTTTGTGCTGGTACCATACTGTCTTGATTACTGTAGCTTTGTAGTATAGTCTGAAGTCAGAGAGCCTGCTTCCTCCAGCTCCGTTGTTTTCCCTCCAGACTACTTTGGCCATTCACAGTCTTTTGTGTCTCCATACAAATTTTAAAGTTTTTTGTTCTAGTTCCGTAAAATTGCCATTGGTAATTTGATAGGGATTGCATTGAATCTGTATATTGCCTTGGGTAGTATAGTCATTTTCACAATATTGATTCTTCCAATCCAAGAACATGATATATCTCTCCATCTATTGGTATCATCTTTAATTACTTTTATTAGTGTCTTATAATTTTTGGCATACAGGTCTTTTGTCTCCCTAGGTAGGTTTATTCCTAGGTATTTTATTCTTTTTGTTGCAGTGGTAAATGGGAGTGTTTCCTTAATTTCTCTTTCAGATTTTTCATCATGAGTGTATAGGAATGCAAGAGATTTCTGTGCATTAATTCCGTATCCTGCAACTTTACTGAATTCATTGATTAGCTCTAGTAGTTTTCTGGTGGCATCTTTAGGATTCTCTATGTATAGTATCATGTCATCTGCAAACAGTGACAGTTTTACTTCTTCCTTTCCAATTTGTATTCCTTTTATTTCTTTTTCATCTCTGATTGCCATGGCTAGGACTTCCAAAACGATGTTGAATAACAGTGGTGAGAGTGGACATCCTTGTCTTGTTCCTGATCTTAGAGGAAATGCTTTCAGTTTTTCACCATTGAGAATGATGTCTGCTGTGGGTTTGTCATATATGGCCTTTAATATGTTGAGGTAGGTTCCCTCTATGCCCACTTTCTGGAGGGTTTTTATCATAAATCGGTGTTGAATTTTGTCAAAAGCTTTTTCTGCATCTATTGAGATGATCACATGGTTTTTATTCTTCAGTTTGTTAATATGGTGTATCACATTGATTTGTGTATATTGAAGAATCCTTGCATCCTTGGGATAAATCCCACTTGATCATGGTGTATGATCCTTTTAATGTGTTGTTGGATTCTGTTTGCTAGTATTTTGTTGAGGATTTTTGCATCTATATTCATCAGTGATATTAGACTGTATTTTTTTTTTTTTTGGTAGTATCTTAGTCTGGTTTTGATATCAGGGTGATGGTGGCCTCATCGAATGAATTGGGGAGTGTTCATTCCTCTGAAATTTTTTGGAAGAGTTTGAGAAGGATGGGTGTTAGCTCTTCTCTAAATGTTTGATAGAATTCACCTGTGAAGCCATCTGGTCCTGGACTTTTATTTATTGGAAGATATTTAATCACAGTTTCAATTTCATTACTTGTGATTGTTCTGTTCATATTTTCTATTTCTTCCTGGTTCAGTCTTGGAAGGTTATACCTTTCTAAGAATTTATCCATTCCTTCCAGATTGTCCATTTTATTGGCATAGAGTTGCTTGTAATAGTCTCTTAGGATGATTTGTATTTCTGTGGTGTGTGTTGTAACTCCTCCTTTTTTATTTCTAATTTTATTGATTTGAGTCCTCTCCCTCTTTTTCTTAATGAGTCTGGCTAATGGTTTATCAATTTTGTTTATCTTCTCAAAGAACCAGCTTTTAGTTTTATTGATCTTTGCTATTGTTTTCTTTGTTTCTATTTCATGTATTTCTGCTCTGATCTTTATGATTTCTTTCCTTCTGCTAACTTTGGGTTTTGTTTGTTCTTCTTTCTCTAGTTCCTTTAGGTGTAAGGTTAGATTGTTTACTTGAGATTTTTCTTGTTTTTTGAGGTAGGCTTGTATAGCTATAAACTTCCCTCTTAGAACTGCTTTTGCTGCATCCCATAGGTTTTGGATCGTCATGTTTTCATTGTCATTTGTCTCTAGGTATTTTTTGATTTCCTCTTTGATTTCTTCAGTGATCTCTTGGTTATTTAGTAATGTATTGTTTAACCTCCATGTGTTTGTGTTTTTTACGTTGTTTTCCCCCTGTAATTCATTTCTAATCTCATAGCGTTTTGTGTGGTCAGAAAAAATGCTTGATATGATCTCAGTTTTCTTAAATTTACTGAGGCTTGATTTGTGACCCAAGATGTGATCTATCCTGCAGAATGTTCCATGTGCACTTGAGAAGAAAGTGTAATCTGCTGGTTTTGGATGGAATGTCCTATAAATATCAATTAAATCTATCTGGTCTATTGTGTCATTTAAAGCTTCTGTTTCCTTATCTATTTTCATCTTGGATGATCTGTCCATTGGTGTAAATGAGGTGTTACAGTCCCCCACTAGTATTGTGTTACTGTTGATTTCCTGTTTTTTTTTTTTTTTTTTTTTTTTTTTGCGGTCCACGGGCCTCTCACTGTTGTGGCCTCTCCTGTTGCAGAACAAGGCTCCGGACGCACAGGCTCAGCGGCCATGGCTCACGGGCCCAGCTGCTCTGCGGTATGTGGGATCTTCCCAGACCAGGGCACGAACCCATGTCCCCTGCATTGGCAGGCGGGCTCTCAACCACTGCGCCAGGAGGGGAGCCCTCGATTTCCTCTTTTATAGCTGTTAGCAGTTGCCTTATGTATTGAGGTGCTCCTATGTTGGGTGCATATATATTTATAATTGTTATATCTTCTTCTTGGATTGATCCCTTGATCATTATGTAGTGTCCTTCCTTGTCTCTTATAACATTATTTTAAAGTCTATTTTTTCTGATATGAGTATTGCTAATCCAGCTTTCTTTTGATTTCCATTTGCATGGAATATCTTTTTCCATCCCCTCACTTTCAATCTGAACGTGTCCCTAGGTTTGAAGTGGATCTCTTGTAGACAGCATATAATATGGGTCTTGTTTTTGTATCCATTCAGCAAGCCTGTGTCTTTTGGTTGGAGCATTTAATCCATTCACATTTAAGGTAATTATCGATAAGCATGTTTTTATGACCATTTTCTTAATTGTTTTGGGTTTGTTTTTGTACATCCTTTTGTAAGTCCTTCTCTCATGTTTCCCACTTAGAGAAGTTCCTTTAGCATTTGTTGCACAGCTGGTTTGGTGGTGCTGAATTCTCTCAGCTTTTGCTTCTCTGTAAAGCTTTTGATTTCTCCATCAAATCTGAATGAGATCCTTGGTGGGTAGAGTAATCTTGGTTGTAGTTTTTTCCCCTTTCATCACTTTAAGTATATCATGCCACTCTCTTCTTGCTTGTAGTGTTTCTGCTGAGAAATCAGCTGCTAACCTTATGGGAGTTCCCTTGTATGATATTTGTCATTTTTACCTTGCTGCTTTCAGTAATTTTTCTTTGTTTTTAACTTTTGCCAATTTGATTACTATGTGTCTCGGCGTGTTTCTCCTTGGGTTTATCCTGTATGGGACTCGCTGCACTTCCTGGACTTGGGTGGCTATTTCCTTTCCCATGCTAGGTAAGTTTTCAACTATAATCTCTTCAAATATTTTCTCTGGTCCTTTCTCTCTCTCTTTTCCTTCTGAGACCCCTATAATGCGAATGTTATTGCATTTATTGTTGTCCCAGAGGTCTCTTAGGCTGTCTTCATTTCTTTTCATTCTTTTTTCTTTATTCTGTTGTGCAGCACCAGAATTCCACCATTCTGTCTTCCAGGTAACTTATCCGTTCTTCTGCCTCAGTTATTCTGCTATTGATTTCTTCTAGTGTATTTTTCATTTCAGTTATTGTGTTGTTCATCTCTGTTTGTTTGTTCTTTAATTCTTCTGGGTCTTTGTTAAACATTTATTGCATCTTCTCAGTCTTTGCCTCCATTCTTTTTCTGAGGTCCTGGATCATCTTCACTATCATTATTCTGAATTCTTTTTCTGGAAGGTTGCCTATCTCCACTTCATTTAGTTGTTTTTCTGGGGTTTTATCTTGTTCCTTCATCTGGTACTTAGCCCTCTGCCTTTTCATCTTGTCTGTCTTTCTGTGAATGTGGTTTTTGTCAACAGGCTGCACGATCGTAGTTCTTCTTGCTTCTGGGTGGTATTTTCTTGATGTGTATTTGATTGTAATTCATTTATGCTTCCAGTTTTGATAGTTCATATTTGTGCAAGGGAATACAGTAGTCATCTATAAAAATGGTAGCAAAATGTCAAGGCACAAACAATTGTTAACTTTAGATGGAAAGAATACAGATTATTATTTTATTTTAAATTTTTCAATGTTATTTAAATTTCAAAATCTTATATAACTGTAAAATGCTCAAATATATTTTGTAAATTCCAAGTCCCAGGATCTTGTCCTAATTCTATGACATTATATATGACTAATTTTAAGCAGTCATTTCAACTTTCCTGAGAAACCTGTCCTCACCCATAAAATGAAGTGGTTTTATTGGTGCACTCTTGGGTTTCCTCGAGCTCTAAGCTCTGAGCTTAGGATCTCACTAAAAATACTGCACATAAGTGAAAATTTAAATAAAGAATAATTTTAAAGTATCGAACATACTCGTTAGTAATTGAGATTGACCTCTTCAGATAATTGGTCTAACTTACTGGGGATTTACTCAATAAGCATTTTTGACCACTTGTAAGGAATTATTGGAAAGTAACATAGTTACAACTTCAAGTGTTATGACTCTAATGGGATGGATGGCTAAGGAAAGAAAGTAATTCATTTTTATCATTAATTTTACAAAACCAACCCAAAAGTGGAAGACAATTCTATACCAAGATTATGCTTATAACACTAAAAACTTTACCAAATACCTGCTAGGAGAGGTATAACGTTTCCCCATCCCTTCTTATCACTTGCTCCTCTAGTGAACTATTGGGCAAAAAATGAGAGAAGATGCAAAAAACCCACTTTGAAATAAACCAAAAAATATGACTCCCTCACACTCAGGTGAATTTTTTGCTTGCTTGTTTCTTCTGTTTTGTTGTTGTTGTTTATTATTTTTTCCAATAAGCAATTTTCCAAAGAGACAAGAGCTCTGAGACTACATTCCTGTATACATTTTCTATTGCTAGATAACAAATTGTCCCAAATTCAGTGGCTTAAAACAACACATGTAATCTCACTGTTTTGTGTGTCAGGATTCTGGGCATGATTTAGTAGGGTTTTCTACTCAGGGTCTCATAAGACTGTAATTAAGATGTCAACAGGGCTACATTCTCATCTGGAAGCTTGGTTAGTGAAGAATACCCTTCTAAGCTCATTGAGATTGTTGACAGAATGCATTTTCTTGTGACTGAGGGCCCAGCTTCTCACTAGCTTTTGATATGAAGACTGTCCTCAAGTCCTAGAGACTGTCTTCCATTTCCTGGCATGTGGCCCTATCCATAGAAAGTTCACATGACTGTTTGCTTCTTCAAGGCCAACAAGAGTATCTCATACTCCCGTCTCCTAAGATGGAGTCTTATACAATGTGATATAATCATAGAAGTAATATCTTATCACCTTTGCCATTTTCTATTGGTTAAAAACTGGTCATAGATTCCACATGCACTCAGAGGGAGAAATTACATAAGAATCTGACTCATCGGAGGGTCACCATAGCATGTGTTCACTACAGTCCTCCAAGATGCCACAGATCATAGTTTTGGTTTGGAGAATATTAGAGCATTACAGAGGAAAGGAACTTAATGTGACATTGGGTCTAAATGCTAATATTTCAAAAATTGGAAAACGAGCAAAAGGAAATATGCTATAGCATGAAATCTCATGTTTTAGGTGGCAGAGCTGATTTTAAATCACAGTTGTCCTGAGACCCCCCCACCCCCATCTACCCCTTAGATGAAGAGTCATTAAATTATGTCATTGAATTAATGTATTTTCTATGGTAATGTATCACTAGTTTTTCAATATACAGTCATCCCTCAGTATCCAAGGGGGATTGGTTTCAGGACCCCCGCAGATGCTTGAGTCCCTTATATAAAATGGTGTAGTATTTGTGTATAACAAAGCACATTGTCTTATATACTTTAAATTATCTCTAGATTACTTATAATACTTAATACAATGTAAATGCTATGTAATAGTTGTAAATACAGTGTAAATTCTATGTAAACATTGCCAGTGTGCAGCAAATTCAAGTTTTTCTTTTTGAAACCTGAAATTTTTTCTCTAAAGGTTTTCAATTCACATTTGATTGAATCCAAAGATGAGGTACCTGTGCCTGTGGAGGGCCAATTTTATATTAATGGAAAATCGAGTTTCTAAATATAGCATTTTACTTCTAAACAAATTTCGGAGTACAGAAAATCAGTTAGTCAGCACCCATTTGTATAGCTGAAGGATTTTATTCTTGCCTGAACCTGAGCAATGAACATTTTAGCTATGTATTTATCCTACTATTATTGAAGACAAAGCTTAAGCACTAAAGTAACCATAGTTTAATTCTCCTTCATTTGACCTGTAGATAAACAGATGTTCATTATTTAAATATAATGCTGTAATAAGAAAATAAATTTATTCCATAGTAAGTATATTGTTAAAGGAATTGGTGTTTTGATTTATATATTTAAAATTTGATTTTTATGCCTTTTGAAACAGAAGTCATTTATAATTTTTAGTAAGCAGTGAGGATGGCGACTTTAACATTATTACCAGCTAAGCTAAAAATGTTATAGTTTAATTTTTCCAGTGTTCTTATTTTCCCTCAAAAGCTTTTGTTTTTGAGTAGTTATCAACTATTGTGCAACAGGATAAGACCAGCCCACACTGGTTATTTGTCTGTAAGAAACAGCTTTATTCTGTAGTATGTGGAAGGACCATCTTTCATAACAGAAAAGTAGCACATGGAAATGAACAAGCAATACACAGTCTTAAACACAGTCAAATTTAGGTTTCCCTGTATCAGTAAGTCATATGACTTGCTTAAATTTAGGATAGCTCTAACCTATACTGTTGTCTCTGACTGAAAAAAACAGGGTCTTGTCTAGCTTACTGATCTAGAGAAGTTCTGTCTTCACCCAAGGTTCTGGTAACAATTTTGTCAAATAGTGAAAATGCACATTTTAGCTTTTTTTCTGTATGCTGAAACTCTCCATTCAAGGAATAAAGAAATAATACCTTGTATTTTTGTTTTATCTTCTAATCACAGGCGTTCTTTTAAGTACCAGTAGTGGTCCCACAATTCTTTCTTTCAGAGTTAAGCAAATTCTTTCCCTTTTTCATAGTTTCTACTATAGTATGATGGGGAAAAAAGAAAAACATGGATAAACATTTCTCAATATGGTCAGTTTTCAACATGTCTACACATTTTGATGCCTTTATTTTAAAAAAATGTGTCTGTGAAAATCAATAGTGAGTTGTGTTTAATATACTCAGGTTACTCTCTTTACTAGATGCTATTCACAGTGATTTAACTGTCATGTTCCTGGCTTTCAGTCATATTTTGGAAGAACTATCAAAATCCATGCAGCAGATTCAAACAATTCTTACAATAAAATAAAGGAAATTAGCTTGAAAAATGTTAGAGAGATGTCACAAATAACAGCCATACACTCTGATTTAGGATTTAATGGTAAATTTAGCATGACTAGAGAGTTTTTATGATTCATTTCACTGGGATTGATTTGAATATTTGAGCACCTTTTTCTCCTTCAATGGAAATTATTTGTTCCTGAGAACCTTCACAAAAACAATTAGCTAGTGTGATTGGGAAGCATATGTTTACTGGCAGATGTTGAGACTTTAATCCATTGGTTGATGTAAATAAATAAGGAAAATTATAATTTTATTATAATTCTAAATATGAAAACATTAAATTCTGTGGCTCATTAATTGTGTAATTTAAATTTTCATATCAAGAACTATAAGTAAAAGCAGGCTATTAGTGGGCTAAAATTAAGATTTTATATAACATTTCATATCATTAGAATAAAAATCATTATTTTACTAAAATACCCAAAATTGTCAAATATTTATTTATGAATTTTTAACAGTACATGTGCATCATAAAAAGTTGGTTTTCAACATAATACTGTAAAATATACAGGTTCTAGGAAGTGAACTAAAGCATAACAAAGATATATAAAAAAAAGTTATTCATTGCCTTCCTACACCTCACCATCTTCATCTCCAGCCCCTGATTAAACCAGCTTTACACTATCTAGTACATTTTCTAAGTTTGTTTTTAGATGTGTGTGTGTACACATACACAAACACACACAACCTAGAATTTATCTAATAATTAGTGGATAATTGCCATGGACTATTATTATATTCCCATTCATGAATAGACTTCTATCTCTATAATAAGTGTTAAGTTTTTAAGGTAATAAAAATATACACAATAAAAATATGAATAAAAGATTAAATTTTATGAAAATAATGCTAATGTAACACTAGATTTTTTTCATAGTTAACAATGCCTCAGTGTTTAATCTGTTCAAGACATAGATTGCCATATCAAATTTCATTAGTGAGGAAATTTTTGTGTCATCTTTCCTCTGACTGATCTGTTATTAAGATCCTGTAAAAAAAAAAAGTGACGAGTGAACATACACAGAGGTCATAGATATAATTATATTTTAGAGATAGATATGGATTTAAATATTTCTAAGAAATTAAACTGAAAAGAACTGGTACTTCAAATTAAGTCATAATTTTACAATACTTTTCACTAAAAATACATTGCTTGCATTTTATAAAAATATAACTTGTTAAATGGGTACTAATTTCAAAGTTCAACTGACTTCGATCAGAATGATTTCAGTCAACAATCATGATATAAAACTACAAGAAAAACATACAAACAAAATAATTTCTGAAGCCTATTTTAGACGTAAAGACTGCTATAAATAAATGGGATTAGTTCTATAAGTAATGAAAACAGCTCGAACTCTAGTTTCTTCTTCAAAAGGCAAACTTTAGGAAAAGCAATAGCCAATATTTCTAAATTTCATTTACAAGTGAACTTAAACAATGGGAAACCATAAACAAAGAATGAATGTTTTGCTGCCTCAAAAGAGCAAGATGTGGGTAGGGTTGTTGAGGTTTGTTCCCCAAAATGTTAGGATTTACTTCTAAGTGGCAGGACCAGACAGCACAATCATAGTGAATATAGAAAAAGACCTTAAAAAGAGGGGAAACAGCTGGCAGCAATAAAGAAAATGACAGGATTAAAAGAACCTGTGTCATATTCAAAGCAAGAAAGAGATCCTAGTTTACTGACCAAGTCATAAAAAAGACCACATCACAAATATTTTATAAACAGTGTTTTACAGATAGAACGAAGGAGTTGAGTAAATCCTGAGGAGGTGAGATAGATGACTGTCACCCAGACAGCTTTATTTTGAATGGCTATTATCTAGCAGTATTGTAATATGGAAGAACCTTTGTATTCTATTACAAGTTAGTTGATAAGGAGATGTTGCCTATAAGCTTAAATTATACATAATGACCCATCTCTGGGAACCTTGCCTCCCAGGTAATGAGCATTAAGCTAAAATACCTTTGTTTAGCTCACAGGTGACCCTGACCAGGCCTACCTGTGAATGGCTGCTGGAAGGAAGAAATTAACACATCCCCTCTGGGAGTCTGGCCAGAACCAGGACTTTACCCTCTCCCCTTTTAGTATAAAAGAAGCCTGAATTCTGACTCTGGGAAGATAGTTCTTTAGGGCATTATCCTGCAATCTTCTCAGTCTGCTGGCTTTCAGAAAGAAGTCGCTATTCCTTGCACCAGCACCTCATCTATAGATTGATTGGCTTGGGCAGCAAGCAGTAGGAGCTTGGACTTGGTAACAGTATTGCTGGCAGTTTCATTCCCTGAGACAGTGCAGCAAAGAGATTTCTAATTTTCAGAACAGCCTGAAGATTGTGAGCTACTGATTCCAAACAAATTGGCTCATACTGGAATTGGGATAAAACCTTGTACAGGAGGCAAGAGGAAGGAAGTTGAAGAAATGAAGACAATGCCTTGATATATGTAAGTTGAATGATTTTATCAGAATGAATTCTTTCATGTTATATATTGCATCTCCTCCTCCAGTTCTTGATGAAGTGGCCGTACATTCACTTGGGCATTATTATGCTGAAGTACCTGGTGGAATTTATAATGACCAGTCCAGAATACTGTTAGTTTATTTTTCTAGTAAATCCCCAGCATAATTTCAAGTAAATAATATTTTTAAATACTGTTCAAGGATGAGGTCAGTTAAAACTTTGGGATCTGGGGCTTCCCTGGTGGTGCAGTGGTTGGGGGTCCGCCTGCCGATGCGGGGGACACGGATTCGTGCCCCGGTCTGGGAGGATACGGCGTGCCGCGGAGCGGCTGGGCCCGTGAGCCATGGCCGCTGAGCCTGCGCGTCCGGAGCCTGTGCTCCACAACGGGAGAGGCCACAACAGTGAGAGGCCCCCATACCACAAAGGAAAAACAAAAATAAACTTTGGGATCAGTTAAAAAACAATTTATGTTAAAATACATTGATAAGTGTCATTAATACAAAAAAGTTAACAAAGTCCTACTTAATATATTATCATATTTTAAGGAAATTATTTGTTAAAGTATGCAATCATCAATTGGAAACCTATGATATTGACAATTGACTTTTAAACCAAACAGGACATAGATAATAATATTAGTGTTATTATCCAAAAAAACACCATTATTGAGCTAGTCTAGACCATAAAATGTCAGAGAGAGACTGATGATTCATACTCATTTAAATTGTGAAAAGGATGCACAAATAGTCTTCACTTCTGTTTGTTCTTAAACCAACAAACGACTTGTGCAAAAGCTATTCAAGCATAACCAGGAACACGGAAGCAGAACTGAAGATTAAAAATGAGAAACGACTCTATTTTTCCTTTCACAGCCCCTTCACAATTTACCCAGTGAATGATATATTTCTTGACTCCAAATAAACACTTCGGGTGGGGGGGGGGGCTTCGTCATTACTGCAGGTTATTTTAATAATCAAAAGTCCTATCATCATGTTAAGTGATAGACTCAAATTCAGCTACTCCTCATTACAGCAGCAGCAACTTTCCTTCACTATTCTTCTTAGGAAGAAGTTTAGCCCCTTTCCACTAATTTCAGGGGATACAGACCAAAGTTTCTGAATGGTCACGCTGAAGCTCATTTCTCTTGATTTAATTGAAGGAACCCCAGTGCTCCTTTTTGAGCGCGGTGGTGTTGACTATGCATCTTTCTCCAAATACGTTCGCTCAAAAAAATCCTTCCTAAAATCCCTAATAACCTATCTTCTTATAGTCAGTAAAGAGAGGAGTTGAAGACATATTTTTAGAATCTCCTTTTCTGAAAGGTCTGCAGATTAGATTGTCAGACACCTCACTTTGCACCTTGGTACTTCTACAAACCTTCCTAAGTATTGCATATCAGTGAGTTGATGCAGCTGCCTTATTTCCCCCTTATCTCTTTGGGTCTTCACAGGCTTCCACCTGCTGCATGCTCAACAAGCCAGAAGCCATGATGAGTAAGCTGAAAATGAAAGGCAAAGAGAAAGAAGCTGATCACATCACTTCCCCACCTACAAGCAACTCCCCCTGTATCAGACCTGAGGAACATAGGAGGTAATGAGAATTTAAAGTTGGAAGCTGTGCCTAATATTATTTTTTTTTGAATTTTATTTTATTATATATCAGGTTCTTATGAGTTATCTATTTTATACATGTTAGTGTATACCTGTCAATCCCAATCTCCCAATTCATCCCACCACCACCCCACCCCGCTTTCCCCCCTTGGTGTCCATATGTTTGTTCTCTACATCTGTGTCTCTATTTCTGCCTTGCAAACTGGTTCATCTATACCACTTTTCTAGATTCCACATACATGAGTTAATATACAATATTTGTTTTTCTCTTTCTGACTTCACCCTGTATGACAGTCTCTAGGTCCATCCACATCTCTACAAATGACCCAATTTCTAGACCTGACAAACTAATTTTAAGGTGGAGAGTATATTTTTTGGCTGAAATAACCACACAGTTTTTATAAATGTCACAAACAAGATTTTCCACTGTCATTGTCTTTGAAAAAGTCATATTATAAGCAAATAAATATACATAGTAGCCTTATAATAATTCTACTTTTTTTCTTAGTATATATTCTGTCTTTTAATTGTGTATGTAATATATCTTCATTTTAGGAGAAAATAACAAGAAATACAAGCAAGGTAAAATGATGAATAACATGAAATAATAAAATTCCATGTAATCCCAGCATCCATTTACCACTTAATATTTGATCATATACCTCTTACTGAGTCATGTGCAGGGAAATTAATGCATCTAGAAAGGTGATATATTGCCTCTCTGCCTTATTACCCTCCTCCTAATTTGCATAAGGATTTTACTTTTATGTAGGATATCAAATTCTCTGTTATTTTCATGTGACCTATTTAATATATAGTTATCTATTAGTTATATTTAATTTAATCTTTTGAATCAGTTCTTATTTTTTAGTGTCTTAGTGGCATGTATCTTGATTTAGTTCATTACTTATATAATTAAAAGCATGTTTTCTACCTTTCAACTCTGGATTAGAACAAACATGTAGTTACTCAAATACATCATTTATTTGTGTGAATACATTTATGAACATAAGAATGAAGGTGTTCTTTTTTTATTTTTTTGGCTGCGCTGCACGGCTTGCGGGATCTCAGTTCCCAGATTAGGGATTGAACCCAAGCCACAGCGATGAAAGCCCAGAATCCTAACCATTAGGCCACCAGGGAACTCCCTGAAGGTGTTCTTAATTTAGATAATTTATGAATGAAATGTATGTTCTGTTCATCCTTGTCTTTTCTGAAGCTTTTTTTTTTTTTCCTGTTAGTTTCCCTCTGAATGGGTTTCAAGAGGTATATACCTCTTTGATGGAGTGGTTATTATATTATATTGAATGTGTTTATGGATAAAATGAACTTTTTTTCCTCAATAGATTGTAGTACCGTTTTTGAAGACTTATCACCTATCAGTCTATTAAATTTATAATAGTTTTTAAGAGAGTATTTGTTAACTGAATTAATCTGGGTTTAACCATAAAAATATTTTTTCAAAACCTTAAGGTTTTAAAAAGTTTATAATATAGATTTTTGTTACCTTTATTTGGAATTTTTAATTAAAATTATTTTCTCTCCATGAATGGATTACATATGAAAGGTATTATGAGCTATGTTTTTAATTAAGCTTTCTTGGAAGTAAATTTGAAAAGTTAGTGATTTCTTCATTATTCACTTGGAAAAATATATCTTTACTAAAGGAAAGAGGTTATTTATTTAACTGGCAGCTCTCAGGGTATATGTGTAGTGATATATGGTAAGTGTATCCATCTCAACTTCAAAGGAAAAAAATTAATGTCAGGTCTGAAATAAAGACTTAAGTTGTAGAAAGAGAAATTGTAACCAAATGCAGGTTTGACTGCTCACTGCTCAACAGCCAATAAATTGAGGGGCAAGCTTCAGTAGAGAAGAAAGATACTTTATTTAGACAAGCCAGCAATATGGGGAGATTGTAGACTTATGTCCAGAGACCAACTCTGAAGATTCTGCTCAGCCATGACAATTTTTAAAGGGAAAAAGGGGAAACAATCTCAGTTAATCATTAAGGCAGGAGGTCAGATTCTTCATCATTTTTCCATTGCGTGCAGGCCTGCTGACTTTTCCCGATCTTTCCTGGGATGTTTGTCTTGCCACGTGGTCTGCCTGCAAATTTACTAAGGGGAAGCTAGGAGTAGAGAGTCAGTCATTGCTTAACTACTTAATTCTTCATCTTTATCCCTTCTAATCCAGGAAAGGAATCAACATGTTAGGTAAGGTGTTGTGTGTATTTAGAAAAGCAAAAATCAGGAGCTAAGTTAAATGTTGCCTAATGATCTCATATGATTAAGGTCTAAGGAAAACAGGGATGAGCAAACAAAAAGGGGCAAAGGACCTGCTTACAGAATGTTCAGCCTCCTGGTGGTGATATTGTTAAGACAGAAAACAGGGCAAATGGACAACAGGTTTTCTGCCTAAAGAAGAATATGTAAATTTAACTTATGTAGAATTTGTGCCAAAATCACAGTGAATGAACAAAAGAGATAAAAATAACATTCGTAACCCAGAAGGTTGAAATTTTGTCTCCAAATCCATTTGATTATGTGTACTTAGCATAATAAATAAAATACATTCATTAAAGATTGACAGTGGTAAGCTTTTAATATATCACTATCAAGCTGTAACCACTAATTTCAAAGCAATTCTAATTCTAGTTTGAATTAATTTTAATCATATTTTAATTCAACTTACTAAAAGAGTCATTGCTTTTGGTAGGTTGAATTACTACTTTAAGCTAAATTCTGGACTATGGAGACTATCTAGAAATGTTAAAAGAGTAGATGTTTCTCTGTCATGACTGGGATGCTC
Source organism: Globicephala melas (assembly GCF_963455315.2). Taxonomy (NCBI): domain Eukaryota; kingdom Metazoa; phylum Chordata; class Mammalia; order Artiodactyla; family Delphinidae; genus Globicephala; species Globicephala melas. The sequence goes on from NC_083317.1 coordinate 100,864,689, forward strand.
ACTCAATATTTTGAATATAGCATATGTAGGTTTCTCAAAATGAACTATGTTTCTGGAGTTAACTGAATTATTTTTGATCTTATAAAAATTATATTGATTAGGTAATAATTACATAGGACATACATTAAATGTAAGACCAGAAATAGATTTGACAAGAAATAATAACCCCTTGATACTTAGTATTAATTAAAAATTTGTTAATATTAATCATATTTCAAAGAGCATACATATATTTGCAGATTTTATCCAAATTACTCTGAATTGTCATTGTACTATATCATAAATTACACAAAACACAGAATTTAAAGGTGGTAAAAAGGTCCTAAATATAATACTAATTAGCAAATTATGGTTTTATTTTCCTTTTGCCTGATAATAATCCTCAGTTTAGAAGTTCACCAGAAAACTATACCCTCACACTTTTTTGTTTATCCCTACAGCATACTTTTAGTGACCCTATTATCTGCATATTAGCTTGTTTAATAAATTATTTTATATGCTGTTGATGGTCAATCCATTTCATTCTAATGGCTTCCCATTGCTGCCTCATTAAAATATAGCATACAGATCCATTATATTCCAATCGCCAGTCATTGATTTCCTTCTTTTATTAAAACCACTCAGCCTCAACAAGAAACCTAATCAGGATGAATCATCTTATCCTCTACAAAATGGGATGGAATATTCCTAAATTTATTTTTGTACTTTGAGAACACACTGTACCTTTTAATGGACGTAAAATGAAAAATGTTTTCTTTTTAAAAATATATACCTCTTAGTATGAACACAGTTTTCCATAATGATGGTTCCCATTTGTCCCTTGTGAAATTGATATGCCTATGCCAGTGAAAAGAGAGAATGCAGCTTTTACTACTGTGTGTAGAATCTGATTCCTATTTCTGCAGAATTTATTTCATGGTTTATATAATAAAAACTAATACTTTTTTCTTAATTCAGAATCTACTCTTCTACTAAACATTATATATGTATGTGTGTATATTTATACATGCACACACAGAACTGCATTACTCTAAAAAATAACTTCTTAATTATCATACAGAGTTCATTCATTCATGAGTACTAACAGGAATTTAAAACTCTAGTTTATAAAAGATCAGCTGTGAGTTTTTCAGTCTAATTTTGGAAACTTTTGATAGTGGTACTTCATGTAATCTTTACTATTCCTTCATAAATTTTGATCTATAGCATAAGAAGGTAAAATATATATGTATTTTTGCTTTAAGAGAAATAGATGACCAGATTATATACTCTTAAATGCACCAGTGAGTTTTACCTGATTTATTACTATAAATGCAAGTTATGAATAATCAAGTATATATTGAAATGTGTGTAGCTATCATAAAATAACAATAATAAAATTCTTAGTAGTAATAGGAAGGTTTTCTCCTCATTTTTTTCCTTTAGCTATTATAAACTAATCCTAATTGTATCTTCAGATTACAATTTAAATTCTTTTCCAAATAGCCCTGAATCTTATCATGGCTGGGCTGGTACAAGTCTATGCATCTCAGGCCATCTTGGGACCACATGTCTTTACAGGGCTTTTTAATATCTGCTCAGTTTTTCTGTTCAATACCTTAATTTTAGTCATTTCCAGGAGTGAATTCTTATAAATCAGTGATCATAAAATTCTGTGAAAAATAAGTAAAGCCTGGCCCAATTCTGACGCCGACTCTGACACCAATACCAATGTTTGTGTTTTTCCACATCATCAAGAGATGAACTCAATTCTAACACTGTCTACCTGGAGATAGCATCAGATCCCAGAGGCTAGGAGTTCAGTCCCACAAGGCTGAGTCTACAAGAGATATGTTTCTTAAAGAGCAGAGTTGGTAAATTGTGAAACTAAAGACTGTGGACATAACCATATAATTTGACAATGTACAGTTAGTTTATACATGTACCACAACAGAAATACATTTCAGAATAGAGCCTGGAAGTGAGTAGCCCCTGGGTTTCTTTGTCAATGCTCTGAAGTCATCTTCAATCTGTTTGAGAGAGACTCAAAATTGTTCCTGTGCCTCCAGTGTTTTAAAGGCTGTTCTCGAGTCCATGTCCCATATGGTAGTCGTAAATTTAGTCATGTTACTCTCCTGCTTAAAATGTTTGCTTGTTTTTTCAGCTGTTTATGAACAAAGCGAGATTCTTTTCTAATTCCCCCAACTCCCGTATGTTTATCTTTTACTCTTGCTTTGCCAGACTAATTTTGAATTCCATAGTAGTAGCTAGCTCACAAACACATCTTGGCTGCTCTTCCTTTCCTGCCCGCCTTCCTCACTTCCCTGCCAGTGTCTCCTGCACTTGCCACATAAGCTACCTGCACTGGGATACTTGACTCAGAGCTTGCTTCTGGTTGCACTTTCCCCTTCAGACCAATGTCTGCCTCAAGACTGACCTTGCCAGGCTGAGTTAAGATTTCTTTCCCCTCTGCCCTTCAGCCTTGTACCAACCCTAGTTATTTGTTTATGTGTGTGTTTGTTTAGCTTCTTTTCCACATTTTGTGGTTTGAATTTAAAAGGGTTTTAAATAGCTTAGATCTGATCTTTTCTCTCCCAATTTAAATAATATTATAGCATTGAGAGCTCAGTAGTCACATGTATATATGTAAAATTAATATATGATAAATGTAACAAAAAGAAAGAGATTATACATTATTGAGAAAAGTAGTTCACTATATATAAAATAAAATAAAACTAGATGATTAAACAAATCCAAAAACAAAACCAAGAGCAAAAGTTCCTGACATCCAAGAACTAGGCTTTGGTGTTGCTATGAGCTGGCCAGAGCTTGGTGTTGATGTTCTGTTGAAAATAAACAATTTAAGAAAACACCAATATCAGAAAAAGCCATTCTGTGACCCTGATGGCTTAAGACAAAAGGAAGATCATGCCGTAACCATGTCTGTACAAGACAACTCGATGGACATGGTTGAAACCATAAAAATGATCAACCTTCTTCCTTTCTTAGTTAAAATGAGTGACCACTATGTTTTATTTTGTTTTCCAATTACAGTTTTAGCCTCACTTCATTCTTCATAACTTATAGATAAGATTTGGTATAATACCCAATCATAATATTACCCCAGCTTCCTAAAAGTACATAATCAAGAGCAAAGACCCAATCCATTTGCACTTTCTCCAAAATCATCTAACATATGCTCAAATCTTGTAAGTCCTAATTCCCTTTTACTGAAATGCCCCACATTTTTCATAGTGAGCTATCACTCATTTCAGCAACCTAATACCTTATAAAAAAGAAGAAATCATTTCTCTTTCACTGTTTTTTATTTCTATATTTTCTTCTGTTTCTTTCTTAGAATGTCCGTTGTTCCATATACATTACTCATCTGTCTTTTTATGTTGCCTACTTTCTTCCACTAGTCTTTAACATATTTACCATAGTTATTTTAAATTCCCTTTTTGATAATATCAACATTTCATGTCTGATTCTGATTCTTGCTTTGCATCTTCAGGATGTGTCTTTAACTGCTTTGTCATGCCTTGCAAATTTTTGTTGAAAGCTCCACGTGATGTATTGGGTAACAGGAATTGAGGTAGATAAGTCTTTTGTGTTATTGATTTGAAATAAATAGGTAGTCAGATATTTCTCCAGCAAAGATGAGTTTATTTGGGGTTAACTGAAAGTTACAGCTTGGGATTTGGAACCATAATGAGCTACATGCAGGTCCCCACACTGCAAAGGAAGGAGAACTCTTTCAAAGAGAGGAAAGGAAATTGGGAGGGCTATAGTAAACAGAGTCCATGGTTTTTCCTTGCCAGGAAAGAAGAGAAATCTCTCTTCTTTCTGTTGGGCTCTGCTATCATAATAGGGCATGAGAACTCCCCCTTCTGATCTCCCAACTCTATTTAAATGAGGTTTCTGTTTATATATATATATATATTTTTTTTTAACATTTCCCCCCTTTGATCTAGATCTTTCTCTGAAAGGCTCACTGATCAAGGGTCAGGTTTTTATACTTTCAGTATCTTTTTGTCCGTCAATCCCAGGAAGGACCTTTCCTGGGTATAGTGTCACACTGGAGGGATAATACGCAGGTTGGAAATTTATTGAGGTCACATTCAAGTAACAAGGAGGGGTAGGAGGGAGGATTCTTAGGCACCTTTTGTCTAAAGTCAATATGTTATCAAGATCAAAGACATTAGAGATCATCATTATGTCATCATCAAAGGTTTGGTGCCAAACTTCCAACAGGCCTGCTCTAGATATCTTGGGAAATCTGTCTCATCAGATGTTGACTGCTTCAATTCTGGGAAATCCTTAATTTTATGTCACATGTCCAGTCAGAATTTGCTGCTTTGTTTAGGTGCATCATGTGAATCCAAGAGTCTGTTCCTTGGAATTTGGCAATATGAGGGTTGGTTAGCAGTACCTGATAGGGTCTCTCTAGGTAGGTTGAAGAAAGTTCTTCTGTAGGCATCTTTTCTAATAGACAAAATCTTCAGGTTGCAAGTTGTGTTGCTTTAGATAGTTGTCTCCTGAGAATGTAGCAAGAAAAGATTACTCTACCGAAGCATGGTTATTTTTAAAAGAAGTAATTAGGCCTTTGCACATTGGAGTATCTCTCCTTTTATCAGTTGTAGGTCAAAAGAAGGAGAAGCCAAGTGCATTGGGAGTCCTGTGACTATTTCAAAGGGTGAGAATTTATGAGTTCCAAAAGGAATGGATCTGAGATTTAAAAGGATCAATGGAAATGCGTGTGGGCAAGATATTTGCAGAGACTCTAAATTTTTCAAATTGAGTCTTAATAATGCCATCAATGCATTTGACTAAACCAGAAATTGACAGTGGTAAGCACAGTGAAAGTGTTGTAAGACTGATCAAACAGTGCAGACTTGTCAAACTACCTCACCAGTAAAATGGATTCCTTGATTACTATGACGTTTGAAAGGAGTTTCCCAGATAGGGATGATCTTTCCCAAAAGGAATTTAGCCACAGAAGAGATTGTAGCTTGTCTTCAAGGGAAGGCTTCAAGTCTAATGTGAAAACATATAGACCATGATTAAAATATATGTACATCCATGAGACAGAGGAGGTTGTTGAAACCCATTTGCCAGGCCTCTAATGGTCCATTGGGCAGTTTAAATGTTTATGAGCAGCACAAACAGGCTTCCCTGGGTTGTACTTCAGACAAGTGGGAAAAGTGAAGTAGTCACTTTTTAAGGCTTTGTTAATGTTTCCCCACCAACACTGAATCATGAATGCAATGATTTTGGCATTAGACCAATGGTTTAATGTATGTACATAGGGAGGAGAGGGAATTTTAGAGTCTCTGATAGGACTGGGTTGTTACTTGGTCCAAAGCAGAGCTTTCTCTTTTTAACAAACCAACAATTGTTGAATTTCTAATCTTGTTTTTCTTTATCTGAGGCCAATTGTTGGACTTTTCTAGCCATTTTTTCTAAGTTATCATTTGGGAAAATATCCCTTTGGAATATGATAGCGGTTTGGCTGCTGTTGGTCCCTTTAAGGGCAGAATTCCTTGCAGAAATATCATCAAGGTGATTGCCCTTTGTTTCCAGAGAGTCAAGTTTAGAATTCCTGGAAATTTAATAGTAGCTAGAGCAACAGGTAAATTTATTGCATTCAATAGTTCCTGAACAGAAGAGCCATTTAAAATTTTATTTCCACTGGAAATAAGGAAGCCATGTTGCTTCTACAACATTCCAAAATCATGAGCTATTCCAAAAACATATCTACTATCAACATAAATATTGAGTTTTGTCCTTGTCTAAAGTACAAGCCCATATAAGAGCATATAATTCAGCCTGTTGGGGCAAAGTAGCCATAGATTAGAGATACTGCCTCAACAACATCAAAAGAAATAGGAAAAGAAAACCCAGCACAGTATTTGCCATTGTCACATTTTAAATAAAAACCATCAGTGAACCATGAGAAATCAACATTACCCAAAGGAATTTCCAGTAGATGATTAAGAGGAGTCCAGAGGTAGTTCGTCAGCATTAAGCAGTCATGAGGGACTTTGTCAGTGACCCAGGGGAGAAGATAGCTGGGTTAAGGTTACTGCAACATAAAAGAGTTCTGTGAGGTCCAGTTAACAAAAGGACTTCACAGGAGGTGAGGCAGCTGACTGAGAAATGTTGCATGTCATGAGAATTCAGAAGAGCATCTACTGCATGAGGTACAAAAATTATTAATGATTTTTCCAGTGGCCTCAACCAAAATGACAGTGTCTGTAATGGCTTTTAGCCAGCAGGGCCCAGTTCCTGACTATAAATATTCTATAGATTAATGGTGGTCTTCATGTTTTTATGTAAGTACTCCAAGGGCATACCCTTCTCATAAACAAAAAGAAAAGAGGGGTGCCCAAGAGCAGGTGGGTTCATCAAACCCTCCCTTAAGACCTTGAAAGCTGTGTTTCCAGTTCTTCCCATAAAATTGGATAGGGGTTGTTATTGTCTAGTATAACATACAGAGGTTTGGCCATAAGAGAAATATGGAATCCGATTTTGGCGATAACCAACTAACCCAAGAAAACCACACAGTTGACACTTTGTTTGGGGTACTGGGAAACTTAGGATACCAGGAACTTTATCTGGATCTAGGTTTAGCCCTTGTTATACTATTACATGCCCTAAATATAGAACCTGGGTTTGGACAAACTGCAATTTTTCTTTGGCAAATTTGTGTCCCTTTAAAGCTAAAAGCTTAAGCAAGTATATGCTGACTTTCTGTGAGGAGGATTGAGAAGGAGAGCAAAGTAAACCATCCACATCATTGCAGCAAGTTAAAACCTCTAGGGAACATAGATCAGACTCCAGGATTTGTTAGAAATAAGGACTCTCAGAAAAACACTGAGACATTACCGTCCAAGTGAACTGTTTTTCTCTCCAAGTGAAGGCAAAAAGGTACTGGCTAGCTTCATCAACTGTAACACCGAAAAATGCACCACATATCAACTACAGTAAAGAATTTGCTTCCAGTGGAAATGGATGTTAATAACCTTTGAAGTTTAGGAACAACAGGGTGTTGAAAGGTAACAATGTTGTTTATTTAATATTATTTTTAAAATCTTTCTCTTTTTTTTAAATGAAGTATAGTTGATTTAAGATATTATTTTAGTTTCAGATATACAACATAGTGATTCAATATATTTATAGATTATATTCTATTTAAAGTTATTAAAAATAATGGCTATATTTCCCTAGCTATACAATATATCCTTGTTGCTTATTTATTTTATACATAGTAGTTGGTATCTCTTAATCCCCTACCCCTATTTTGACCTTCCTTCCTTCGCTCTCCCCACTGGTAACCATTAATTTGTTCTCTATACCCGTGAGTCTGTTTGTTTTGTTACAGGCAGCTTTATTTTTTAGATTACATGTATAAGGTATAACACATAGTATTTGTCTTTCTCTGACTTAAGTCAATAAGCATACTACACTGTAGGTCCTTCTACATTGTTGCACATGACAGAATTGCATTCTCCTCTGCGGCTAAGTAATATTCCATTGTGTATATATACCATGTCTTTATTATTTCATCTGTTAATGGACACTTAGTTTGCTTCCATATCTTGCCTATTGTAAATAATACTGCTATGAACATTGTGATGCATGCACCTTTTTAAATTATTTTTTTTCCCATTCTTCAGATATACAACCAGGAGTTGGAATGCTGGATCTTATGCTAGTTCTATTTTTAGTTTTTTGAGGAAGCTCCACACTGTTTCCATAGTGGCTGCACAAATTTACATTCCCACCAATAGTGCACTAGGTTTCCCTTTTCTCCACATCCTTGCCAACATTTGTTATTTGTAGACTTTTTGATGATAGGCATTTTGACAGGTTTGAGGTGATAATCTCTCACTGTAGTTTTGACCTGCATTTCTCTGATGATTAACATTTTTGAGCATCTTTTCATGTGCCTGTTGGATATCTGTGTGTCTTCTTTGCAAAAAAAAAAAATGTCTATTAAGATCTTCTGCCCATTTTTTAATTGGTTATTTTTGGGGTTTTTTTTTTTATCTAGAGTTGTATGAGCTGTTTATGTATTTTTGATATTAACCCCTTATTGGTCATATAATTTACAAATATTTAATCCCATTCAGTAGGTTGTCTTTTCATTTTGTGGCTGTTTCCTTTGCTGTGCAAAAGCTTTTAAGTTCAATTAGGACTCATTTGTTTGTTTTTGTTTCTTTTCCCTTAGGAGACAGATAAAAAATATATACATATAGCTACGATTTATGTCAAAGAGTGTTCTGCATATGTTCTGTTCTCAGGGTTTTATGGTTTCAGGTCTTACGTTTAGGTCTCTAATCCATTTTGAGTTTCTTTTTGTGTGTAGTGTGAGAAAATATTCTAATTTTATTCCTTTAAATGTAGTTGTCCAGTTTTCCCAGCACCAGTTATTGAAGTGACTGTCTTTTCTCCATCATATATTCCTGGCTCCTTTATGGTCAATTAATTGCCTATAAGTGCATGGGTTTATTTCTAGGTTGTCTATTCTGTACCACTGAGCTATGTGTCTGTTTTTGTGCCGGTGCCATGCTGTTTTGATCACTACAGCTTTGAAGTATAGTCTGAAGTTAGGTAGCATGATACCTCCAGCTTTGCTCTTTTTTCTTAAGATTGCTTTGGCACTTTGGGGTCCTTTGTGTTTCCATATAAATTTTAGGACTATTTGGTATAAGTCTGTAAAATATGTTGTGGGTATTTTGACAGGGATTCTATTAAATCTGTAGATTGCTTGGGGTAGTATGAACATTTTGACAATATTAATTCTTCCAAACCATGAATATGAGATATCTTGGCATTATTCTGTATCATGTTCAATTTCCAGTTTTTAGAGTATAGGTTTTTCTCCTCCTTGGTTAAGTTTATTCCTAGGTATTTTATTCATGTTAGTGTGATTTTAAACAAGATTGTTTTCTGACTTACTCTCTCTGATAGTTCATTATGAGTCTATCGAAAAGCAACATATTTCTGTATATTAATATTGTATCCTACAATTTTACTGAATTTATTATTTATAATAGTGTTTTGGTAGAGGCTTTAGGGTTTTCTATATATAGTATCATGACATCTGAAAAGAGTGACACTTTTATTTCCTCCTTTGAAATTTGGATGTCTTTTCTTTCTTTTTCCTCTGAATACCATGGCTAAAAGTTTCAATATTATATGAAAAAGAAGCGGTGAGAGTGGGCATCCTTGTTCTGTTCCTGATTTTAGGTGAAAGGCTTTCAGCTTTTCACCACTAAGTATGATTTTAACTGTGGGTTTGTCATAAATGACCTTTATTATGTTGAGATAGGCTTTATACCAACTTTGATGAGAGGTTTTTTTTTTCTCATAAATAGTTGTTATCCTTTTGTTAATGTGGTGTATCACATTGATTAATTAGTGGATATTGAAACATCCTTGCATTCTGGAAAAATCGCACTTGATCACAGTGTATGATTCTTTTTATATATTGTTGAATTTGGTTTGGTAATATTTTGTTGAGGATTTCTGCATCCATATTCGTCAGAGATTCCTGCCTGTAATTTAATTTTTTTGTAGTGACTTTGGTTTTGGTATCAGGGTAATGGTGGCCTTGTAGAATGAATTTGAGATTGTACCCTCCTCTTCAATTTTTCAGAGTGGTTTTAGAAGGATAGTTATTAGCTCTTCTTTAAATGTTTGGTAGAATTCCCCTGTGAAGCTCTCTGGTCCTGGAGTTTTGTTTGCTGGGAGATTTTTTTTTATTATTATTATTACAAACTTAATTTCACTACTAGTGTTTGGTCTGTTCACATTGCCTATTTCTACATGATTCAGGCTTTGAAGGTTGTATGTTTCTAGAAATATGCCAATTTCTTCTAGGTTTTCCAATTCGTTGGCATAGGAATGTAGTATTTTCCTAAAATGTTTTTGTGTTTCTGTGATATCAGTTATTTCTCCTCTTTCATTTCATGTTTTGTTTATTGTCCTCTCTCATTTCTCTTGATATGCCTACTGAAGATTTATCAATATAGTTAAGCTTTTCAAAAACACAGCTCTTGGGTTCATTGGTTTTTAAAATTTTTTATCTCTATTTTATTTATTTCCTCTCTGATCTGTATTAATTTCTTCCTTCTGATGACTTTGGGCTTTGTTTTTTTTCTGATTCCTTTAGATAGTAATTAAATTGTTTATTTGAGATTTTTCTTGTTTCTTGAGGTAAATCTGCATTGCTATAAACTTCCCTTTTGCAACACAGATTTTGGAAAGTTGTGCTTTTATTTGTATTCTAATTTCCTCTTTGATTTCTTCACTGACTCTTGGTTTTTAGTAGCATGTTGTTTATTCTCAAGGTGTTTTCATTTTTCCCAATTTTCATCCTGTAATTGATTTCTAGTTTCATACCATTGTGGTTCAGAAAAAAAAAACCCTTGATGTAATTTCTGCTCTCTTAAATTTGTTGAAACTTGTTTTGTGGCCTAGCATGTGATCTGTCCTACAGAACATTCCATGTGCACTCGGATAGAATGTGTATTCTGCTGATGGAATGTCCTGCAGTTACCTATTAATTTCAACTGGTCTAATGTTATTTAAGGCCACAGTTTCCTTACTGTTATTCTGTCTGGATAACCTGTTCATTGGTGTAAGTGGGGTGTTGAAGTCCTCTACTGTTATTGTTCTACTACTACAATTTCTCCCTCTATGTCTTTTAATATTTGCTTTGTAAATGTAGGTGCTCATGTGTTAGGTGAATATATGTTAATGAATATAGTATCCTCTTCTTGTATTCATCCCTTTGTCTTTATATAATGCCTTTCTTTGTCTTTTGTTATAGACTTTGTTTTAAAGTCTATTTTGTCTGATAGGAGTATTGGTACCCTCCACTTTCTTGTTGTTTATGTTTGCATGAAATACATTTTTCTGTCCCTACACTTTCAATATGTATGTGTCTTTAGCTATGAAGTGTCTCTTCAGAGCAGCATATTGATGGTTTCTGTTATTTTATTCAATCAGCCACCCTATGCCTGTTGATTGGAGGATTTATTCCATTGCCGTTTAATGCGATTATTGATAGGTATGTACTTATTGTCATTCCGTTACTAGTTTTCTGGTTATTTTTGTACTTCTCTCTTCTTTTCCTTGTGGCTTGATGATTTTCTGTAGTGGTTTATGTTCCTTCCTCTCTAGTTTTTCTGTATATGTTGCAGGTGTTTGATTTGAGGTTACCACATGGCATTCATATATGCTCACCTATAACTATATATACTCGATTTTAAACTGGTAATCATTTGAGTTCAGACTAGTTGTAAAAGATCTACATTTTTTTACTCCCCTCCCCCACATTTTGTGTCTTTAATGCAATTATTTTGTATCTTGATGATTTTTATCCCTTTACTGATCATTGTAGTTAGAGTTGATTTTATAATTTTTTATCTTTTAATTGTCATACTAGCATTTTAAGTAGTTGATCCTCAGCCTATATGATATATTTGCCTTACTGGTGGGATTTTTCCTTTCCTATAGATGCTTACTTCTTGTTATACCCTTTGCTTTTTTTTTTAATTGCCTGGAATCTTGAGTACCAGATTTTTTAATTAAATTTTGTATTGAAGTATAGTTGATTCACAATGTTGTTAGTTTCAACTGTACAGCAAATTGATTTAAGATATATATATATATATATTATTTTTCAGATTATTTTTCCCTTATAAGTTATTACAAAATATTGAATATAGTTCTCTATGCTATAAAGTAGGTCCTTGTTGGTTATCTACTTTATATATAGTAGTATGTATATGTTAATCCCAAACTCCTAATTTATCCCTCCCCCATTTCCCCTTTGGTGACCATAAGTTTGTTTCCTATGTCTGTGGATCTATTTCTGTTTTGTATATAAGTTTATTTGTATCATTTTCTTTTAGATTCTACATATAAATGATATCATATGAGATTTTAATTTTTTAAGGGACCTCCAATTCTCCAAAGTGGCTGTACCAATTTACATGTCCAACAACAGTGAAGGAGGGTTCCTTTTTCACCACACCCTTTTCAGCATTTATTATTCACAGACCGATGATGTTCATTCTTTTTTTTTTTAACATCTTTATTGGAGTATAATTGTTTTATAGTGGTGTGTTAGTTTCTGCTTTATAACAAAGTGAATCAGTTATACATATACATATATCCCCATATCTCTTCCCTCTTGCATCTCCCTCCCTCCCACCCCGCCATCCCACCCCTCTAGGTGGTCACAGAGCACCAAGCTGATCTCCCTGTGCTATGCGGCTGCTTCCCACTAGCTATCTATTTTACATTTGTAAAATATACAGTGTATATATGTCCATGCCACTCTCTCACTTTGTCGCAGCTTACCCTTCCCCCTCCCCATATCCTCAAGTCCATTCTCTAGTAGGTCTGCATCTTTATTCCCATCTTGCCTCTAGGTGTCCATTCTGACTGGTGTGAGCTGATACCTCATTGTAGTTTTGATTTGCATTTCTCTAATAATGAGAGATGTTGAGCATCTATTCACATGCCTTTTGACCATCTGTATGCCTTCTTTGGAGAAATATCTATTTAGATCTTCTGCCAATTTTTTGATTGGGTTATTTGTTTTTTGGATATTGAGCTGTATGAGCTGTTCATATATTTTAGATATTAATCCCTTGTCCATGGCATCATTTGCAGATATTTTCTCCCATTCTGTAGGTTGTCTTTTTGTTTTGTTTGTGGTTTCCTTTCCCATGCATAAGCTTTTAAGTTTAATTAGGTCCCATTTTTTAATTTTTGTTTTTATTTCCATTACGCTAGGAGATGAATCCAAAAAGATATTGCTGCGATTTATGTCAAACAGAATTCTGCATATGTTTTCCTCTTGGAGTTTTATAGTATCTGGTTTTACATTCAGGTCTTTAATCCATTTGGGGTTTATTTTTGTGTGTGGTGTTAGAGAATGTTCTGGTTTCATTCTTTGACATGTAGCTATCCAGTTTTCCCAGCACCACTCATTGAAAAGACTGTCTTTTCTCCAATGTTCTTGCGTCCTTTGTTGTAGATTAATTGACCATATTTGTGGGGGTTTATTTCTGGGCTTTCTATCCTGTGGCACTTATCTATATGTTTGTTTTTGTGTTAGTACCAACTGTTTTGATGACTGTAGCTTTGTAGTATAGTCTGAAGTCAGGGAGCATGATTCCTCCAACTCCGTATTTCTTTCTCAAGATTGCTTTGGCAATTTGGGGTCTTTTTTGTTTCCATACAAATTGTAAAATTTTTTGTTCTAGTTCTGTGAAAAATGCCATTGGTAATTTGATAGGGATTGCACTGAATCTGTAGATTGCCTTGGGTAGTGTAATCATTTTGACAATGTTTATTCTTCTAATCCTAGAACACAGTATATCTTTCCATCTCTTTGTGTTATCTTCGATTTCTTTCATCAGCATCTAATAGTTTTCAGAATAAAGGTCTTTTGCCTCCTTAGGTAGGTTTATTCCTAGGTATTTTATTCTTTTTGATATGATGGTAAATGGGATTGTTTCCTTAATTTCTCTTTATGATCTTTCATTATTAGTGTATAGTAATGCAAGAGATTTCTGTGTATTAATTTTGTATCCTGCAACTTTACCTAATTCATTGATGAGCTCTAGTAGTTTTCTGGTAGCATCTTTAGGATTTTCTATGTATAGTATCATGTCATCTGCAAACTGATAGTTTCTTCTTTTCCAATTTGGATTCCTTTTATTTCTGTTTTCTTCTCTGATTGCCATGGCTAGAACTTCCAAAACTATGTTGAATAAGAGTGGTGAGAGTGGACATCCTTGTCTTTTTCATGATCTTAGAGGAAATGCTTTCAGTTTTTCATCATTGAGAATGGAATTAGCTGTGGGTTTGTCATACATGGCCTTTATTATGTTGAGGTGGTTTCTGAGAGTTTTTATCATAAATAAGTGTTGAATTTTATCCAAAGCTTTTTCTGCATCTATTGAGATGATCATATGGTTTTTATTCTTCAATTTGTTAATGTGGTGTATCACATTGATTGATTTGTGTATATTGAAGAATCCTTGCATCCCTGGGATAAATCTCATTTGACCATGGTGTATGATCCTTTTAATGTGTTGCTGGATTCAATTTGCTAGTATTTTGTTGAGTATCTTTGCATCTATGTTCATCAGTGATATTGGCCTGTAATTTTCCTTTTTTTGTGCTATCTGTATCTGATTTTTGTATCAGGGTGATGGTGGCCTCATAGAATGAGTTCAGAAGTGTTCCTTTCTCTGCAGTTTTTTGGAATAGTTTCAGAAGGATAGGTGATAACTTTTCTCTAAATGTTAGACAGAATTCGCCTGTGAAGCCCTCTGGTCCTGGACTTTTGTTTGTTGGGAGTTTTTAAATCACAGATTCAACTTCAGTACTTGTAATTGGTCTGTTCATATTTTCTGTTTCTTCCTGGTTCAGTCTTGGGATATTGTACCTTTCTAAGCATTTGTACATTTCTTCGAGGTTGTCCATTTTTTTGGCATATAGTTGCTTGTAGTAGTCTCTTATAGTCCTTTGTATTTCTGTGTTGTCAGTTTTAACTTCTCCTTTTTCATTTGTAATTTTATTGATTTGGGCCCAAAGATGTTATAACATTTCTTTTAGGATAAGTTTAATATGAATGAACTCTTTTTAGTTTTTGGTTGTCTGAGGATTCTTTATTTTTCCCTCAATTCCAATCTTGCTGGGTTGCAGGTTTTTCCTTTTTAGCATTTTGAATATATCATGCCACTCCCTTCTGGCCTGCAAAGTTTCTGCAGAAAACTTAGCTGATAGCCTTATGGGAGTTCCCTTGTATATGACACTTTGTTTTCTCTTGATGCCTTTAGAATTCTCTATTTATCTTTAAGTTTGCCATTTTAATTATGATATGTCTTGGTGTGGGTCTGTTTGGGATCATTTTGTTTGGGACTCTCTGTGCTTTCTGTACCTGGATTTCTGTTTCCTTCTTCAGGTTCAGGAATTATTCAGCCATAATTTCATCAAACACACTTTCAATCCTTTTATCTCTCTCTTCTCCTTCTCCCCTATAATGCAAATATTGGTGTGTTTGATATTGTCCCAGAGGTCCCTTAAATTGTTCTCATTTTTTTTTGATGTTTTTCTTTTTGTTGATCTGATTGGGAGATTTTCATTTTTCTATCTTCAATATCACTTATGCATTCTTCTATATCACCTAGTCTGATGTTAATTTCTTTTAATATGTTTTTCATTTCAGTTATTGTATTCTTCAGTTATGAAGGGTTGTTTTTTATATTTTCTAGTTCCTTGTTAAAATTCTTACCATGTTCATCTATTCTTTCCCCTAATTCAGTTAGCATTCTTATTACTAATACTTTGAATATCTAGTAAATTATTTCAGATTTATTTGTTTCTTTTCAGGGGTTTTCTCTTGTTATTTCCATTGAAACAAATTCCTGTCTTCTTATTTTACTTAACTTTATTTGTTTCTGTGAAATTAAGTGAAACAGTTACTTATTATGGTCTTGAAGGGGTGTCCTTTTGTGGGAGCATCCCTATATAGTTTGTCCCCAGTGATATTGTTGGGAGATCTGGATCTGATGTGAGCATGAGTTGCATCTTTCCACAGGGTACGCTCACAGTTATCACCTTAGTAGGAGCTGAAGCTGGAGCTGACGAGGCTAGGGCCAGAGTGAGGTGTGCCAGGGTGTCTCCTTTGCTCAGTGGCCAGGACCACCTTATAGGGGAGGGGTTGCGTCCCAAGTTGCTGGAGCAGAAGTGCTTAGGGTTGGGTCTGAGCTGGCTTTTTTCCCTTTAAGTGTGTGCTCTCCCCCCATCCCAGCATCAGCACCCTCATCCCTGAGGGGAGAAGTGCTGGAGCAAGAAGAGCTGGTTTGGGCGCTTGGCATGGGTCTGGATGCTATGGATGTGGGATGTGGCAGCCCCAGCTGAGTCAGAGTACTGAAGTGCTTCTGCTACACTGCTTCTGTATGCACCAGTAATGGCTGCTGCTGCCCCACTAAGATGCCACTCTGAGTCTGAGCCAGCTTTTCCCCTTACAGCTGTTTTCCCTTCAGCCACAGCAGCCCTTGCCCCAGTGTGGAGCTGTGTCATGAAGCAAGTTGTTCTTGGCTCAGGCTGGGGTGCACATTGAAGCAGCCACAGGAAACAGGCCAATGTCCCGTGCAGTTTCCATCTGCCCTCTCCACACACAAGCATGTGTGCACTCCTCAAGGGTGGAGTCCAGTCTTCCCATTGGCCCTCCAACCAACCAGCCAAGGGGTCTCGTCTTCCCAGTGTTGGATGCCAGGGCTGGAGCACCCAATATGTGGCTCACACTACTCACTCCCCAGAGAGGCTCTCCACCCACCCTGTAATGCCCCTCCTCTTCTGAGGCTCCTCCCAAGGGTACATCCTGGGAGGATTGCCATCCTGATTGCTTCTCTTCCCTTCCTACCCTATTCCATGTGGATCTTTCTTACAGCCTTGGTTAAACAGGAGACCTTCTACCAGTTAGTTTTCAGTGAGAATTGCTCCACATGTAGATGTATTTTTGATGTGTTCATGGAGGGAGGTGAATTCCACATCTTTTCCATCTTGATCTCGTACGTCAACAGTGTTGTTTATTGCTCAGAGGTCCTGGGAAAACCTTCACTCTTGGCCCTTAGGTTTTCTCACCCATAAAATGGGAGAGTTACAGGAGCTAGTACAAGGGATCATGAGGCCTAGAGCCCTATAATCTTCTATTATGGAATTTATGTCTTTAATGGCTTCTTTTCTTAGATGGCATTGAGTAATTCTAGGAAGATGTTTTGAGGGAACTATTTGACTCTTGATAGGAGGCGCACTGTGGATTTTACCATATATCAGTTGGAAATTTTGCCCATCAAGAAGGTGGTAGCTGCTTCATTAGGGACAAATAATCAGTGTTTCCAGAATCAGCTCTAGTACCATCAGAGATGGAACAATAGGAGATTCACCTGGTTGGTTACTTTGATGACTACTATCAAATTCTATAATTTTTTCTCCCTTTTGGGAGAAAGAAATTTTGGCATGATAATTCTCAAGTATCCACCTATAAATGGGTAGGGGCAGAGGAACTAAGGAGAAAAAGCTGTGTATTTCTAAAAGGGCCTAAACAAATGGGAAGAGGTTTATTAGAGTTCTCCAGTCTTTCAAATGTTTTAGTACTCAGAGGCAGGGGCTATTTTATGGTAGTGGGGTTGAGTGTGGAGACTGTCACTCCAGCGTCAGGACTAGAAGAAATTCGTTTCCAATCTGGAGGAGTGTTTCTCCAAGATGATTAAGAGGGAGGACTGGGAAAAGCCCCCATAGTTCCTCAAGGCACCATCATCGAGAATTTGAAGCACACTTAAAAGGCTGATTAAAAGGCTGTAGGTGCCTAACATGCTTACATTTGTAATAAGTGCTTTTCAATGTCTTGGTTTTTTGCAATAATACAGAAAGTAGGAGTTCTGGTTTCATTTAGGGGCCTTCATTTGCTAGATTTGAAGATTGTGAATTGTGGCAGTCATCCTTGGAGGTGACTCATCTAGAGTGAGAGAGAGCTGGTGTAACAGATTAACTAAATCTGAAGTGGACAGTTTCCCATTCCATCCTGGGGTCCTTTTTACTAGAAGGGAAAGGTCCTGGTTCATATCATTAATAAACAGAATTAAAAGCTACCCAGCTGGTATCAAGGTCTGAAGGAAGCCCAGAATTTTCTTTAAAAATAATAGAAGTCAATTGTAATAATCATGAATGGGTTCATCAGATTTTTGTGTGCAAGCTTGAATTTTGTTCCAAGCAACAGGCTTTGGAACCCTAGGAATTGCTTGATGAAGTGACTTGCCTATTGCCCAAGCCTGATCATATGATAAATTAGCAGACTGGTCTCCCCTTTACAATGCTCAAGACCTTTCAGTATTTTCCCAATTTGTGTTTTTCACCCAATGCTGGGCCTGGCCTTCCATGACAGGCATATGAACTAGCTGATAGAAGTCAGAGAAACCAGGTTGATAAGTTTGAATTCCTCAGCAAATTTGTGAGAAACTCTAGTTACTCTGAAAAAATCTTTAACAATGGCTCACTGTTCACCTTTAGTCCAGGGAATTAAAAGTTTAGCCTCTGGACCCCCAGAAGGCTCAATTTTAAAGGGAAAGCTTCTGACAAGTTCAGAGGAAAAGAGTGGGGAGAGTTTTAGAGAAAAGGGAAAGTTTGGCGGGAAAGTTAATATGGGAGAATTGAGGGTATAGAAGAGGCATAGGAAGTGTAGAAGTGAATAAGGATGATGGTGGTGGAGGTGGAGTCTGGACATGAGGAGCCAAAGAGACAGACAAGATGGTGCCAAAGGGGAATCTGGGACAAAAAAGCCAAGAAGAGCCTAAGGCTTTGGGAGCCATTTTATCTTTCTTTAATAATTTGTTTGCCCTATTAATCTTAAAATCTTATTTTTCAGTGAGGCAATTTTAGACTCCTAATAACATAGGAAAGCCTCAAACTATCAATTAAAATAAGTATTGTACTCAGTTCTGAAAGTTTTTGAGTTATTCTAGCCCAATTCATTTATAAGGAAATGAAGTTTGGGGATTTCAAATGTTCCCCATAATGGCCATTGATATTCTAAATTATCTTTGATCTGGTCAGTCCACATAGTTAGAAATGCACATGTTAAGACTGCCTTTCTGTTTTTTGGTGATGATTTTCTTTCTTTTTTTAAAAAAATTAAAGTATAATTGATTTACAATATTGCCTTAGTTTCAGGTGTACAGCAACATGGTTCAGTTATACATATATATATTTTTCAGATTCTTTTCCATTATAGGTTATTAACAGTTCTCTGTGCTATACAGTAAACCCTTGTTATTTATCTATTTTATTTATTGTCGTGTGCATCTGTTAATCCTATAATCCTAGTTTCTATTTCCCCTTTGGTGAACATAAATTTGTTTACTATGTCTGTGAGTCTGTTTCCATTTTGTAAATAAATTCATTTGTACTATTGTTATATTCCACATATATGTTATATCTTATGTCTTTATCTGACTTCATCAGTCTGATAATCTCTAGGTCCATCCATGTTGCTGTAAATGGCAATAATTCTTATTTTTATAGCTGAGTAATATTTCATCATATATATACACACATATACATACAATGTACCCCGTCTTCTTTATCCATTCATCTGTGGGTGGACACTTAGGTTGCTTCCATGTCTTGGCTATTGTAAATAATGCTGCTATGAACATTGTGACATATATATATTTTTGAAGTAGTTTTTTCGTGTTTTTCAGATATACACCCAAGAGTGGGATTGCTGGATCATGTGCTAGTTCTATTTTTAGTTTTTTGAAAAACCTCCATACTTTGGCCATTTTAACAACATTAATTCTTCCAATCCAAGAGTATGGTATCTTTCCATTTTTTGAGTCATCTTCACTTTGTTTTTTTAATGTTTTATAATTCTCAGCATATAGGTCTTTCATTTTTTATTTTTTAAATATTCACCAGTTTATTATTTTATTTTTATTTTTGAATTTTATATTTTTATAAAACAGGTTATTATTAGTTATCTATTTTATACATATTAGTGTATATATAACAATTCTAATCTCCCAATTCATCCCACCACCACCACCCCTGTCCCCCTCATTCCCCCCTTGGTGTCCATACATTTGTTCTCTACATCTGTGTCTCTATTTCTGCCTTGCAAACTGGTTCATCCGTACCATTTTTCTAGATTCCACATATATGCACTAATATACGATATTTGTTTTTCTCTTTCTATCATACTTCACTTTGGATGACAGTCTCTGGTCCATCCACATCTCTACAAAGGATCCAATTTCATTCCTTTTTATGGCTGACTAATATTCCATTGTATGTATGTACCACATCTTATTTATCCATTCATCAGTTGATGGGCATTTAGGTTGCTTCCATGACCTGGCTACTGTTAATAGTGCTGCAGTGAACATTGGGGTGCATGTGTCTTTTGGAATTATGGTTTTCTCTAGGTATATGCCCAGTAGTGGGATTGCTAGCTTATATGGTAATTCAATTTTGTTTTTTAAGGAACCTCCATACTGTTCTGCATAGTGACTGTATCAAGTTACATTCCCACAAACAGTGAAAGAGGGTTCCCTTTTCTCCACACCCTCTCCAGCATTTGTTGTTTGTAGATTTTCAGATGATGCCCATTCTAACTGGAGTGAAGTGATACCTCATTGTATCACTAATTTCTCTAGTAATTAGTGATGGTGAGCAGCTTTTCATGTGCCTCTTGGCCATCTGTATGTCTTCTTTGGAGAAATATCTATTTAGGTATTCAGCCCATTTTTGGATTGAGTTCTTTGTTTTTTTCTAACATTGAGCTACATGAGCTTTTTTTATTTTGAAGACTAATCCTTTGTCCACTGATTCCTTTGCAAATATTTTCTCCCATTCTGAGGGTTGTCTTTTGGTCTTGTTTGTAGTTTCCTTTGCTTTGCAAGAGCGTTTAAGTTTCATTAGGTCCCATTTGTTTATTTTTGTTTTTATTTCCATTACTCTAGGAGGTGGATCAAAAAAGATCTTGCTGTGATTTATGTCAAAGTGTGTTCTTCCTATGTTTTCCTCTAAGAATCTTGTAGTGTCCGGTCTTACATTTAGGTCTCTAATCCATTTTGAGTTTATTTTTGTGTATGGTGTTAGGGAGTGTTCTAATTTCATTCTTTTACATGTAGCTGTCCAGTTTTCCCAGCACCACTTATTGAAGATACTGTCTTTTCTCCACTGTATATCCTTGCCTCCTTTGTCATAGATTAGTTGACCATAGGTGTATGGGTTTATCTCTGGGCTTTCTATCCTGTTCCATTGATTTATCTTTCTGTTTTTGTGCCAGTACCATATTGTCTTGATTACTATAGCTATGTAGTATAGTCTGAAGTCAGGGAGTCTGATTCCTCCAACTCCGTTTTTTTTCCTCAAGATTGCTTTGGCTATTTGGGGTCTTTTGTGTCTCCATACAAATTTTAAGATTTTTTTGTTCTAGTTCTGTAAAAAATGCCATTGGTAATTTGATAGGAATTGCATTGAATCTGTATATTGCTTTGGGTAGTATAGTCATTTTCACAATGTTGATTCTTCCAATCCGAGAACACGGTATATCTCTCCATCTGTTTGTGTCATCTTTGATTTCTTTCATCAGTGGCTTATAGTTTTCTGAGTTCAGGTCTTTTACCTCCTTAGGTAGGTTTATTCCTAGGTATTTTATTCTTTTTTTTTTGCAATGGTGAATGGAATTGTTTCCTTAATTTCTCTTTCTGATCTTTCATCATTAGTATATAGGAATGCCAGAGATTTCTGTGCATTAATTTTGTATCCTGCAACTTTACCAAATTCATTGTTTAGCTCTAGCAGTTTTCTGGTGGCATCTTTAGGATACTCTATGTGTAGTATCATGTCATCTGCAAACAGTGACTGTTTTACTTCTTCTTTTCCAATTTGCATTCCTTTTATTTCTTTTTCTTCTCTGATTGCCATGGGTGGGACTTCCAAAAGTGTGTTGAATAAAAGTGGCAAAAGTGGACATGCTTGTCTTCTTCCTGATCTTAGAGAAAATGCTTTCAACTTTTCACTGTTGAGTTGGCTGTGGTTTTGTCATATATGGCCATTATTTTGTTGCTGTACGTTCCCTCTATACCCACTTTCGGAAGAGTTCTTATCATAAATGGGTGTTGAATTTTATCCAAAACTTTTTCTGCATCAATCGAGATAATCATATGATTTTTATTCTTCAATTTATTAATGTGATGTATCACACTGATTGAGTTGTTGATATGAAAAATCCTTGTATCTTTGGGATAAATCCCATCTGATAATGGTGTATGGTCCTTTTTCATGTATTATTAGACTTGGTTTGCTAGTATTTTTTTACACATTTTTGTGTCTCTGTTTACCAGTGATATTGGCCTGTAATTTTCTGTCTTTTGTATCTTTGGTTTTAGTATCAGGGGTAATGGTGACCTCACAGATTGAATTAGGAAGTATTCCTTCCTCTGCAATTTTTTGGAATACTTTCAGAAGGATAGGTTTAACTGTTCTTTAAATGTTTGATAGAATTTGCCTGTGAAGCCATCTGGTCCTGGATTTTTGTTTGTTGGGAGTTTTAAAATCACAGATTCAATTTCAGTACGTGTAATTGTTGTGTTCATATTTTCTATTTCTTCCTGGTTCACTCTTGGGAGACCGTACCTTTCTAAGAATTAGTCTATTTCTTTTAGGTTGTACATTTTTTTGGCACATAGTTGCTTGCAGCTTATGGTCCTTTGTATTTCTGTGGTGTCCATTATATCTTCTTTTTCTTTTTTTTTATATCTTTATTGGAGTATAATTGCTTTACAATGGTGTGTTAGTTTCTGCTTTATAACAAAGTGAATCAGTTATACATATACATATGTTCCCATATCTCTTCCCTCTTGTGTCTCCCTCCCTCCCACCCTCCCTATCCCACCCATCTAGGTGGTCACAAAGCACCGAGCTGATCTCCCTGTGCTATGCGGCTGCTTCCCACTAGCTATCTACCTTAGGTTTGGTAGTGTATATATGTCTATGCCTCCCTCTCGCTTTGTCACAGCTTACCCTCCCCCCTCCCCATATCCTCAAGTCCATTCTGTAGTAGGACTGTGTCTTTATTCCTGTCTTACCCCTAGGTTCTTCATGACATTTTTTTTTCTTAAATTCCCTATATATGCGTTAGCATACAGTATTTGTCTTTTTCTTTCTGACTTACTTCACTCTGTATGACAGACTCTAGGTCTATCCACCTCATTACAAATAGCTCAATTTCGTTTCTTTTTACGGCTGAGTAATATTCCATTGTATATATGTGCCACATCTACTTTATCCATTCATCCGATGATGGGCACTTAGGTTGTTTCCATCTCCGGGCTATTGTAAATAGACCTGCAATGAACATTTTGCTACATGATTCTTTGTGAATTATGGTTTTCTCAGGGTATATGCCCAGTAGTGGGATTGCTGGGTCATATGGTAGTTCTATTTGTCATTTTTTAAGGAACCTACATACTGTTCTCCACAGTGGCTGTATCAATTTACATTCCCACCAACAGTGCAAGAGGGTTCCCTTTTCTCCACACCCTCTCCAGCATCTATTGTTTCTAGATTTTTTGATGATGGCCATTCTGACTGGTATGAGATGATATCTCGTTGTAGTTTTGATTTGCATTTCTCTAATGATTAATGAAGTTGAGCATTCTTTCACAAGTTTGTTGGCAGTCTGTATATCTTCTTTGGAGAAATGTCTATTTAGGTCTTCTGCCCATTTTTGGATTGGGTTGTTTGTTCTTTTGTTATTGAGCTGCATGAGCTGCTTATAAATTTTGGAGATTAATCCTTTGTCAGTTGCTTCATTTGCAAATATTTTCTCCCATTCTGAGGGTTGTCTTTTGGTCTTGTTTATAATTTCCTTTGCTGTGCAAAAGCTTTGAAGTTTCATTAGGCCCCATTTGTTTATTTTTATTTCCATTTCCCTAGGAGGTGGGTCAAAAAGGATCTTGCTATGATTTATGTCATAGAGTGTTCTGCCAATGTTTTCCTCTAAGACTTTGATAGTTTCTGGCCTTACATTTAGGTCTTTAATCCATTTTGAGCTTATTTTTGTGTATGGTGTTAGGGAGTGTTCTAATTTCATTCTTTTACCTGTACCTGTCCAATTTTCCCAGCACCACTTATTGAAGAGGCTGTCCTTTCTCCACTGTACATTCCTGCCTCCTTTATCAAAGATAAGGTGACCATATGTGCGTGGGTTTATCTCTGGGCTTTCTATCCTGTTCCATTGATCTATATTTCTGTTTTTGTGCCAGTACCATACTGTCTTGATTACTGTAGCTTTGTAGTACAGGGAGTCAGGGAGGCTGATTCCTCCAGCTCCGTTTTTCGTTCTCAAGATTGCTTTGGCTATTTGGGGTCTTTTGTGTTTCCATACAAATTGTGAAATTTTTTGTTCTAGTTCTGTGAAAAATACCAGTGGTAGTTTG
Organism: Globicephala melas; assembly: GCF_963455315.2. Taxonomy (NCBI): domain Eukaryota; kingdom Metazoa; phylum Chordata; class Mammalia; order Artiodactyla; family Delphinidae; genus Globicephala; species Globicephala melas. The sequence continues at coordinate 100,888,712 of NC_083317.1, forward strand.
ATAGGGATTGCATTAAATCTGTAGATTGCTTTGGGTAGTAGAGTCATTTTCACAATGTTGATTCTTCCAATCCAAGAACACGGTATATCTCTCCATTTATTTGTATCTTCTTTAATTTCTTTCATCAGTGTATTATAATTTTCTGCATACAGGTCTTTTGTCTCCTTAGGTAGGTTTATTCCTAGATATTTTATTCTTTTCGTCGCAGTGGTAAATGGGAGTGTTTTCTTGATTTCACTTTCAGATTTTTCATCATTAGTGTATAGGAATGCCAGAGATTTCTGTGCATTAATTTTGTATCCTACTTTACCAAATTCATTGACTAGCTCTAGTAGTTTTCTGGTAGCATCTTTAGGATTCTCTATGTATAGTATCATGTCATCTGCAAACAGTGACAGCTTTACTTCTTCTTTTCCGATTTGGATTCCTTTTATTTCTTTTTATTCTCTGATTGTTGTAGCTAAAACTTCCAAAACTATGTTGAATAAGAGTGGTGAGAGTGGGCAACCTTGTCTTGTTCCTGATCTTAGTGGAAATGCTTTCAGTTTTTCACCATTGAGGACCATGTTAGGTGTGGGTTTGTCATATATGGCCTTTATTATGTTGAGGAAAGTTCCCTCTATGCCTACTTTCTGCAGGGTTTTTATCATAAATAGGTGTTGAATTTTGTCAAAAGCTTTCTCTGCATCTATTGAGATGATCATATGATTAAAAATCTTCCAACAAACAAAAGCCCAGGACCAGATGGCTTCACAGGTGAATTCTGTCAAACATTTAGAGAAGAGCTAACACCTATCCTTCTCAAACTCTTCCAAAATATAGCACAGGGAGGAACACTCCCAAACTCATTCTACAAGGCCACCATCACCCTTATACCAAAACCAGACAAGGATATCACAAAGAAAGAAAACTATTGGTCAATATCACTGATGAACATAGATGCAAAAATCCTCAACAAAATACTAGCAAACAATCCAACAGCACATTAAAAGGATCATACACCATGAGCAAGTGGGGTTTATTCCAGGAATGCGAGGATTCTTCAATATACGCAAAACAATCAATGTGATAAACCATATTAACAAATTGAAGGAGAAAAACCATATGATCATCTCAATAGATGCAGAGAAGACTTCTTTTTCATTTCTAATTTTATTGACTTGGACCCTTTTCTTCTTGAGGAGTCTAGCTGAAGATTTATCATTTATGTTTATCTTTCACAGAACCAGCTTTTAGTTTCATTGATCTTTTCTATTGTTTTCTTCTTCTCTATTTCATTTATTTCAGCTCTGATCTTTATGATTTCTTTCCTTCTACTAACCTTGGGTTTGTTTTTTCTCTAGTTGCTTTAGGTGTCAGGGTAGATTGTTTATTTGAGATTTTTCTTGTTTCTTGACATAACCTTGTATCACTATAAACTTCCCTCTTAGAACTGCTTTTGCTGTGCCCCATACGTTTTGAATCATCATATGTTCATTTTCATTTGTCGCTAGGTATTTTTTTATTTTCCCTTTGATTTATTCAGTAATCCATTGGATGTTTAGTAGTATATTTTTAACCCTCCACATGTTTGTGTTTTCTGCAGTTTTTTCCATTTTTTTTGTAGTTGATTTCCAATCGCATAGTGTTGTGGCAGGAAAAGATGCTTGATATGATTTCAGTTGTCTTGAATTTACTGTGGCTCGCTTTGTGGCCGAGCATGTGATCAGTCCTGGAGAATTTTCCATGTGCACTTGAAAAGAATGTGTATTATGCTTTTGGATGGAAAGCTCTATATGTATCAATTAAGTCTGTCTGGTTTACTGTGTCGTTTAAGGCCAATGTTTCCTTACTGATTTTCTGTCTGGGTGATCTGTCCATTGATGAAAGTGGGTGTTGACAACTTGTGACTTCTTCTGCTGGGAGGGGGTAGGTAGTATAGCTCAAGGGAGTAAGATCTCGCTTTGAGACTCCTCAGCAATCATTCAGTCCTTGATTTTGACATTGCACAGGAGCCAGAAGGAGGAGAACGGAGAATTAGGATGACCATATTCTTTTCATATTACAGGCTCACCAGTAGTATTATATTAGTGTCACTGTGAATGAATTGCTATTTTTATAAACTTTAAACATGGTATTAGTTACCCTAGAAAGATTTGCTCCTTAGAAATATTTAAACATCATTTCATATTTTAGGATGAATTGCTACATAAGTGAAGAGTTCCATTAATTGCTAAAGATTAATGATATCAATTTTTATTTGACATTATGTACTTGGAGGTAATTTTTACCCTAAAACTAAAAGCCAATCCCTTGATTTATAATGGCCTGTACTTGAAATAGTTAATCCTTCCTCCTAAAGGAGGGTAGACATACTGCCTCTGGGCCAGAGCAGCTTAGCCATGTTACTTCCTGATCAACTTGGTCCCTAAGTGGCACAGCTGTCTGAGGTGGAGGTCTTTTCTTTCCTCCTTTCAGCTAAAAAGAGGAGTTTCCAGACTTCCCACTGTGTGAGAGCTAAAAGCACAAGGGATTCCCATAGGGTGCTCACCAGATTGCTGGGTAGCTGGTATTCTGGGGTGATACCTGGAGGAGAGCCCATGGAACCTCGGTTGTTAAAGGATCACCCAAGGTTTGCCCCATAGGCACAGGGGGGAGTAGAGGTCAGGCAGTAGGTATTTCCTGTTCTTTCCAGCAGGTAACAGGGGCTTCTGTTAATGGGGCTCCTAGTCTTGCGAATGGTTCACAGGGCTCCCCAGCCCACTTCGGGGAAACTAGCACTGATCAGAAGAGGTCAAGTCACTGGTCACATTACCTACCTTGGAATCCTTTCACACTCAGGCATTCCTGGTACCATTTTCTGAACTCAGGACAAGCATCCTTTTTCTGTTTGGACAGGTGATCCTTATTACCTGGGGCTTTTTCTGATCTCGCCTCTTGGCTCACTGGGCCGGGCACTTTCCTGTATCAATGCCGGGGACCAGCCCCAGCTGAACAGGTTTCACCCAAAGGGGAGACGGAGTCGGCGTGGACAGAGCACAAGACACCTCAAAGGATGCAAGGCTCTGACAAATTTATTCTTCGTGATTTCAAAGCATTTATACTATAAAGTGATCTCATTTTCAAATTCAACATCCTCATTCCCACGCCAAAAACTCCCCCATATAGGCCACAAAACAAAGGTAATTTACATCAGCAGATTAATCAAAACAAATTAGGTAATTTTCCCATCGCCCAGAGTCTCTTTCATCTTCTGTGGTTAGGTACACCTTGGTCACATCTACGTCAGGAACTCTGTTTGTTCTTCTCAGGAGATTAAAGTGTTCTTGTACCTGCACATTCTGCTCAATCAAGCCATTATTCTGTTAATACTTAAAAACAATAATACAACATTTCATCCACAGATTTTCTCACCCTATCATTATAATCAAAACAATGTACATTATTTTTTATACTTCTAAAAGGCCTTGGGAAGTTATAAACAGCTGCCATATAGCCTATTCTATTTAATATTAAATTCTATTTAATATTGAATAAACCCACCGTTGCATAAAACCTCGCCACCATACCCAGGTATTTCCCAACATGTTTATAACTCCACTGGGAGGCCATAACTCTTGCAATTCTTCTTTTAAAATCAAAAGCTACTGCAGAAATATTCCCACCATTGTATTTCCCCAACAAATATAATCATTAAAGAAGCCAAAGTAGCTATAATCCTTCTCTTGGTTTTTACCCTAACTTGGGGTTTTTCTTAAACCCCTGCATTAAAACTATACATTTTTCCCAACACCAATAACAATCCTACAAAAATCACCTTAGGCAAAGGCAGGGGAAAACAAGGGGAATCACACAGAGCAAAGCTTTGCTTCCACACAGAGGAAAGCTGTGGTCCACGGAGAAAATGGGAAACAAAGCCCTGCTGCGGCGGGAGAGCAGTTGCCATTGGCCAGGTCTCTTATCTGCTACCTGGGTTCCCATCTGAGCTGGGCGTGGGAAGCGAAGCAGCCATGGGGACAAGTTGGGGGGGTGAGGGTCTGTGCCCCACCTCTGTTGGCCCCCAAGTTCTCTCCTGATGGCCCCTCTGCGACTGTGCCTGTCTTAGGTTGTTCCTTCCCTGAGGAATCTTACCCGTCTCTGGCTAACCAGCCATCCTCCGGGGCCAAGCAGGGAGATGTGAGGTGTGCGAGTGAGCGAGGTGCAGCGCCCCCAGAGAAGGTCAGTTCTCTGTCACCTTGGTAGCCTATGCCCCCGTGGCCTCCACGCCCAGCACCTGCCCTGGGATTCCCTCGCCAACTGGCGGGGCCCCGGCTCTGATCACATGTCTTCGGGAACCCAGGTTTCTCCTCCAGAGAGGGCCCAGCTTACAGCACTGGGCAAGAGAGACCAATTACACGGCACCAGCCACCAGGAGGGAGCTGCTCTTCATGGAACAACAGGGTAGGGGGAGTGTAGAAAACCCTGTGTTCAGGAAGCTTTGCAAACGAGAGCTTTGCTTTTCCATTTTTATGTCCAACAGCATCAGCTTTGCAGAGGAGAACTTTGCCTCTCCATATTTATACCTGACAGCACCAGCTTTGCTGACACTAAGGGTCTCGTCCGTGCTGAGACTCAAAGGCACTTCCTATGTGGCTCCCAACATCTCCCCCTTTTTTATTTTTTAAAAGGGCAGTATGCAATTCCACTTTGGTTTTATATACACTTTGAAGGGCAGCTTGAATTAATCGAATAATAACTGGAAAAGAAATAAGAAGCAAAATTATAACCACTCCGGCAGCCCCATAATTTATTAAAATATGCATAAAGGAATTATCTTTAAAATAACTTTGTAAATTTTGTAAAAATTCTGCAGCAACTTTTGAGGGATTCATATCATATTGAGAGGCCGCAATATCATGAATTTGTTTATGTAAATGTTCCAAATCAATTCCCAAATCACTAGAATTCCATACATTTAAAATATGCATTTGAATTTGTTCCCAAGAATATTCAGAATAATTTACTTTTAAGGGAGTAACACATATCCAAGAATATTTTTTATGACATGTTAAAGATAGGCGAATTTTTAAGGCAGTAAGTTCTTGACCAATATGTAAAACTGCTTCCTCAAGGGCATCAACTTTAGCTTCTAACTTTCTATCTATTATTTCCTGAGTCGCTAAAGCCAAGGATATATTTTTTGATAAATCATTAGCATATTGTGCTGTTTGTACTTCTTTTACTAAAGTATATGTTGCAACAGTAAAAGAACTCAGTATTCCTATCAAGGCGGAAATTCCCAAAATCAAAGTAGCCACAAATCTTTTCGGCCGTATGAGCTCTCCAACCTGTCTTACAATTTCCGCCCCTATATCTGTATACCAAGATTCATTAAGCGCTACTGGCAGCACAATATAAGCTGGTCTTTTTAACACCATTATGGTTGACACATTCATTTCAGGAACAATACAAGTGGTCAGTATGCATCGCTGACAGGTAATATAAAACCTCATATTATACTGCATAATCTGCAACTTTTCACTATCATTGAAAAGCAATAAGGAATATGGAGATGTCACACAGGTTTGAACATAATATTCTTCCGCATGGGTAGTAGCTCTAATTAACGTTATTTTACAAGTGGTTAAGGGTAATTTCCATAACTAAGATTAATAATAGGTTTTATTTTCATAAACAAAAGTATAAATAGGAGCCACCCATCCATGACTATTCCATCTATTTACCTTCAATGGACGGGGAATATAGGAATCATTCCAAGGGTATAGCAAGCCTAACTTTAAATATGTTCTATAATCTCCTTCAGGAAAATTACTACTCCAATCTGAAATATAATATTTAGTTCCAGGAATGGATATTTTATTCTCTTTATTATACATGCAATATATCCATGAAGGATATCCAGTTTTAATATCTATCCAAATCCATTCATTTGTAGCTTCCCCTATAATCTCATCACAATCATCATATTTAGGAGGATGAACAACTTTAGCCAAAGATTTATTAACAAAAACTTGGTTTTGTCCTACAACCTTCCCTAACAATGACCATAAATATCTTGTGGTTTTATCTTTTCCTGTTGGCTTTTTAGGCCTTTTAGGGGAGTCTGTCAAAAATCCTGCATCAACTACTGACAAACACCCATTTTTTGTTTGACTATTTCCTATTAACCCTGAATCAAGAAAAAAGCATATCGGAGGAAAATCAGTCTGACCTGTAAATGAATAATTAAAATTAATTACAAATTGTTTATAACCCTGTACTCCTCGAATGCCATCGGTCAGTTCAGGAAATGAGGAAGTTACTGGAATATTAAAATCTTTCCAGGTACATGTATGTAAAATAGGAGGATCTGGAAAATAAGCCCAATACGTACCGTTGGCACTTACCTGAACCGAAAGTAGGCTAAGCATAGCCACAAAAAAATTAGCAGTCCAGGCCTTTTTAAGTTCTTTTAAAAGTTTTAGAGGCAAGGGATCCCAATATACATCATCATCATCAAAACCATCCTCAAAAATAACTGGAAAACAGGCTGCAAAAGCATAGTCATCATCCTCATCGTTTATTCTCCTATGCTTTTTATTTTTGCCTTGATTATTATTAAAAGGTAGTGGAGGTGGTGGGCCCTTGGCCTTAAAAGGTGGTGGAGGCGGTAGGCCCCCAACATTTAAAATTGAATGCCCTGACCTTTTTAAAGGGGGAACTGAAAAACTTAGAGGTGCCGGTGGGGCGGTCGGTAAACGACCCAAAGGGCACATATCCTGTAATTTAGGCCTATTTTTCTTAGTTTCTTGCATAGAAAAAGCACCATGGGGTTCATATTTTCTTCTTTCATATTCATATGCAGCAGCATCTAAATCATCCTGATCTGCAGAAGGCAATTCATCATCAAAAGGAGGGTTCTTTAACAAATTAGACTTATTATCAATAGGTGACTCAGTTTCCTCCTCTGAGTCATTATCATTAAGGTTACAATCTTTTAAAGTTGCGGCCAAAACCTTAGTATCTTTTAATGTTTTTGAGGAAAGTAACGGAGTACATTCATCCATTACTTCTGTAGGATATTTATATGGGTTCTTTTGACCTTCAGGCAAGGGAGCAATGCTCTCTCTAATAAGGTTCCATAAAGTAAAAGTATCTACTGGAACCTTCTCAGGTCCAAAATGACTATAATATACTTGCAAAGTTTGCCCCACCTTTTGCCAGGTTTCTATATTAACTGTTCCCTGTTCTGGAAACCATGGGCATTGTTCCTGTACGAACTGAAAAAACTGAGTTAGTTGCTTATTAGTTACCTTAATTCCTCTTCCATTTATCATATGTTTAACTATATCAATAAATAAGAGCCTCTCTTTGGACTCAGCGTGTCCCATCTTGACACCGCCTTACTCACCTTCCTAACCAGTATTCCTAACTGGGGGTCTGCAGCACCCTACGGTGAGACTCCTATCCGTCCGATAAAAAAATAATACTTACCCCTTCAGGTCCCTGTTCGGGCGCCACTTGCCGGGGACCAGCCCCAGCTGAACAGGTTTCACCCAAAGGGGAAGACGGAGTCGGCGTGGACAGAGCACAAGACACCTCAAAGGATGCAAGGCTCTGACAAATTTATTCTTCGTGATTTCAAAGCATTTATACTATAAAGTGATCTCATTTTCAAATTCAACATCCTCATTCCCACGCCAAAAACTCCCCCATATAGGCCACAAAACAAAGGTAATTTACATCAGCAGATTAGTCAAAACAAATTAGGTAATTTTCCCATCGCCCAGAGTCTCTTTCATCTTCTGTGGTTAGGTACACCTTGGTCACATCTACGTCAGGAACTCTGTTTGTTCTTCTCAGGAGATTAAAGTGTTCTTGTACCTGCACATTCTGCTCAATCAAGCCATTATTCTGTTAATACTTAAAAACAATAATACAACATTTCATCCACAGATTTTCTCACCCTATCATTATAATCAAAACAATGTACATTATTTTTTATACTTCTAAAAGGCCTTGGGAAGTTATAAACAGCTGCCATATAGCCTATTCTATTTAATATTAAATTCTATTTAATATTGAATAAACCCACCGTTGCATAAAACCTCGCCACCATACCCAGGTATTTCCCAACATGTTTATAACTCCACTGGGAGGCCATAACTCTTGCAATTCTTCTTTTAAAATCAAAAGCTACTGCAGAAATATTCCCACCATTGTATTTCCCCAACAAATATAATCATTAAAGAAGCCAAAGTAGCTATAATCCTTCTCTTGGTTTTTACCCTAACTTGGGGTTTTTCTTAAACCCCTGCATTAAAACTATACATTTTTCCCAACACCAATAACAATCCTACAAAAATCACCTTAGGCAAAGGCAGGGGAAAACAAGGGGAATCACACAGAGCAAAGCTTTGCTTCCACACAGAGGAAAGCTGTGGTCCACGGAGAAAATGGGAAACAAAGCCCTGCTGCGGCGGGAGAGCAGTTGCCATTGGCCAGGTCTCTTATCTGCTACCTGGGTTCCCATCTGAGCTGGGCGTGGGAAGCGAAGCAGCCATGGGGACAAGTTGGGGGGGTGAGGGTCTGTGCCCCACCTCTGTTGGCCCCCAAGTTCTCTCCTGATGGCCCCTCTGCGACTGTGCCTGTCTTAGGTTGTTCCTTCCCTGAGGAATCTTACCCGTCTCTGGCTAACCAGCCATCCTCCGGGGCCAAGCAGGGAGATGTGAGGTGTGCGAGTGAGCGAGGTGCAGCGCCCCCAGAGAAGGTCAGTTCTCTGTCACCTTGGTAGCCTATGCCCCCGTGGCCTCCACGCCCAGCACCTGCCCTGGGATTCCCTCGCCAACTGGCGGGGCCCCGGCTCTGATCACATGTCTTCGGGAACCCAGGTTTCTCCTCCAGAGAGGGCCCAGCTTACAGCACTGGGCAAGAGAGACCAATTACACGGCACCAGCCACCAGGAGGGAGCTGCTCTTCATGGAACAACAGGGTAGGGGGAGTGTAGAAAACCCTGTGTTCAGGAAGCTTTGCAAACGAGAGCTTTGCTTTTCCATTTTTATGTCCAACAGCATCAGCTTTGCAGAGGAGAACTTTGCCTCTCCATATTTATACCTGACAGCACCAGCTTTGCTGACACTAAGGGTCTCGTCCGTGCTGAGACTCAAAGGCACTTCCTATGTGGCTCCCAACATATCAAACTGAAAATAATGATTGGAGAATGCTACTCTTGACCCCTGGAGGTGGAAAAAGAGGGAAAAAAGCCCTGGTGTAGCCACTATTGCCCTTGTACAGGGGTCAAGAAGACAGCACTACTGGCGAGACAGTGGGCAAGACTACTATGGGTTCTCTCATCCATAGGTCCCCATCGTTCCTGGGCATCTGGCACCGTGGGAAGGAGAGCCAGAGGCAGTGGGCAGATATGTGCAAGTTTTTGATCCCCAATAGTGTGACCCCCTCAAGGCAGTGCACTCCAGATAACTCTGGGGGCTACAGTGTGTCTGCACCTCAACGAGGTATCAAGTTGCTGGGCAGAGTTGCTCTGAATTTGGCTGAAGGCTTTTGCCATTCTACCACGTCAGAGTGAACTCATAGACCAGAGTCATTCATCCTCACTTGAACTTCCCAAAGCCTCTGCTGTCCTTCCACTGGAGCCGGGGTGAGGCTGGAACCTAGTGAATAGGTGCAGGCAAAAAGGCCACTGTCTGTCCCATCTGGGGTGCCAAACTATTGTTACTGGCTCTCCTGGGTTGGTCCCCAGTAAGGACCCTCCTGCCCAGGGTCGTTTGAGCCAGTAGAACAAGACCGAGTTTTGTTCAAAAGCAAAGTAAAGCTTGTTATGAGCTTGTGCTCTAGATTACACACTATACTCCAGAGGTCCCCAGTGGAGCAGCTTTACAGAGGTCTTGTCAACAGAGAGGGAGGCAGAGTTCTTGCTGGTCAGGTGCAGCTGTGCTGCTCACAGCTCCAGATCACAGTGCCTGGTGCAGCATCTCTGCACATGGCCTGCCACCACATCTTGAATTGTGGTGTTGTGCATGGTACTTCTGCACATGGCCTGCTGAGCTGAGGTATCAAGTACAGCTGTTTTGCACTGGGAACTCTGGTCTGAGGTGCTGGGTGCAAGGCCTCTGCACACAATACCCTATGAGCAAGTGAAACTAGACGAAGCACAAAGGAAAAGAAAAAAAAAAGTTTAGATTTTATTTTATTACCAGATTCTATTTTTATTTTCTAGGAATTGTTAATGGGTTTTGCCAGTGACAACAGGAGTGCTGCTGGGAAGAGACATATCTATAGATCAGTGGTTCCAAAATGAGATCCAAGACTAGATTTGTGTATCACGTATCTAAATATATGCATCCTTGTTTCCTACACGTTCTGAATTTTTGGTAGTTATTTTGAGACAGAAATCTGAAATTTACAATTTAAAAAATGGCTCATGGTTATGATCCTTTATATTATGGTGATCTACTGACAGATAAGGAAACCACTGCCTCACATATTGTCAAATACGGAACACTAACACAAACAGACTGTAGATTACATTAAGCATAATATTTGTATTATTTTTCTTTAAATGTATAGAAAAATACCAGCTTTCACCTCTGTTCATGACTATAGCAATCAAGTCTCTAAATGTTATTTTCAATTTTATAGATTAACCTTAGTATAAAATCAGATTACATTATGAATTGAGATCTGTATATAATACTATAACTTCATTTGAGTCATTATATACATTGAACCATTATAAGTATTTTTATAATGTTCTCTTGAAATATTTACCTTCAGTTTTCTTATTCTATATAATATTTAAGATATTTTTAATAATCAACTTCCAAAATTCTCCTTTTGTTTCTCAAACTTAAAACTAATTACAGTTGAAAGTAAAATTAACTTTTACATTAACTATGCTTTTTCTCCAATTTTAAACCAAATAAAAAATTAGACAAGCTAACATAGCAATTCAAACTTTTTCATCTACTCCATTTTAGTTTTCAATATCACTTGTTAAAAATAATACAGAAGGTCAGGCTCTATGCAAGGTAGTAAAGAGAATCTTAGAAAAACAACATTTGAACGTGAGTTCTTTACCTGAGAGGTCCATAGTTTAATAGGAATGAGAGGCATCGGAACAAACACTTGCAGTGATGGGGTATGCTCCTAGCCAAAGCTTGGATAAGGCCGTGGTGTGACACATCTAACTGCCTAATGATAGCACAAGTCACTTCCTGAAGGAGCTAGTGTTTAATTTGCAACATTAAGGCTGAGGAGAAGTTTACTTCCTATGTATATAGATAGATAAGTTACACTAGAAGGAGCAAAGCTGATTATCACATACAAGGGTTAAAAAAGTAATAAAGCATGGCTCTTTTTAGGAAATCACAACAGTTTGGGTATGGTGTAAAACAAAGGGCTTCATGAAGAAATAGTGGGATAAAACACTATAAAGTAAATAATTTTGTAGCATGAAGGGTCATGGGAAGAAACTTACTTAAATTTTTCCTTAAGTTTATAAGGAAATATTAATGTGTTTAGTCAAGACAGACATAAGACTTGATTTTCTTCATGTGGGGTAAGTAACATTTCTGTAAACATAATCAACAACGTTATGTTCCATATTGTCAAGCCTTATTTTTTCATAGACAGGAAGAGTAATCTAGTCAGAGCCATTGTGCTAGTCTTTAAGGAAAAACAGCCTATGGTTTCATGGGTAATAAAATTATGATAATTTTTGTAATTGTTTTTTATATGGCTTATTTTCTCTATGACAAATTTCTTGCCAGGATTTTTCAAGTTTCACACAAATTGCATCAGATTGGCATAGCCTATATGTAGGGCATTAGAAAATTGATAGGATTAGGATAGAATTCAATAATAAAAATATCTAGTTTTTCAAATCTTCCTAAATTTTCAGAAAGTGTTTATTACATCACATATATATGTATATTCATACATATGCAATATTAATAAACCTCTAAATTGTTAGCATGTTAGCTATTCATTGGCTTTTAGTTTTAGGGTAAAAATTACCTCCAAGTACATAATGTCAAATAAAAATTGATATCATTAATCTTTAGCAATTAATGGCACTCTTTACTTACGTAGCAATTCATCCTAAAATATGAAATGATGTTTAAATATTTCTAAGGAGCAAATCTTTCTAGGGTAACTAATACCATGTTTAAAGTTTATAAAAATAGCAATTCATTCACAGTGACACTAATATAATACTACTGGTGAGCCTGTAATATGAAAAGAAAATTAATTTAGGGAAAATGTACTGACTGGCAATCAATAAATTGACCCAAAACAAATGAAACATCTTTAGATAATAATTATTCAATGAAAGGGAACATGTAAAACAATTTAATCTGGCCTTCTAACTGTAATACATTCTCCCAGTCTATGGGTTTGTGTGCATGCTTATATGTGAGTATGCTTTCAGGTTGTAAGTGTGGACAGACTGTGGCCTGCCATATCAGTAAACAAAGGATAGTGTAGTCATCAAGCCATCAGCCACTGCAGCCTCTCCTGACTGTGCACACTGAGAGGATTCAGGATGGAGAAAAACAGGATACTGGCCCTAGATAGTTAGGGTGCATAAGAAAGGAGTGATTTCAATGAGCCCAGACGCTTGCACCTTCTCATACATAGAAAAGCACTAAATTCATTAACTTTAGATATCTGTTTTTCTTTAACATTAATCTTTTGATGTTCCACTACCTGATTTTTGTTGCAAAACTCCTATATAACCTGGCTCCTCCCTTACCTCTATGGAGCAGTCCCTTAGAGTTATCTGAGAGGCTGTCTTCCGGGCTTAAGTCCTCAGCAACTCTGCTGAATAAAACATAATTCTCAACTTTTAGGTTATGCTTTTTTCTTTTTTTTAAGTTTGATAGTTTTGGCAACCACGAAGAGATCCAGAGCTGACTTCTCTCCTTAAACTGAACTCTATGAGGATTTGGAGGCTGGTACCAGCAGAGGCCTCTTGTGTCCATCCACCTCCTTGGAGAGTCCAGATGAATTTGGGTGAGTCTCTCCTAGTTCTCAGATCTCCCAATTACTGGTTGATGATCCTGAGTTTTATTTGGAAATGTATAACAGGTACCTGGCCCAGTTGAAAGATACTGGGGAGTGACTGCTCAGTTGAAAGATACTGAGTGGTCTGGACTGAGTGGTTAGGTAGGAAGCTGACCTGACATCTTTCCTCTTGTAAAGGCTACCTTAACAAGAATTTGTTGGAGTAAAAGTGAAAATATTATCTGAGATGGAGATTGGCCAAGATGGCAGAGTAGAAAACCCTGTGCTTACCCCCTTTCATGAGCACACCAAAATCACAACTATCTGTCGGACTACCATCGATGAAAAAGACTGGAACCTACCAGAAGAGATCTTCTACAACTAAAGACATAAATAAGGAATCACAATGAGACAGGTAGGAGGGGCAGATTCATCATATAACCAAGTCCCACATCCCCATGTGGATGACCTACAACATGGAGAATGATTATATTGCAGAGGTTCTCTCACAGGAGTGAGAGTTCTAAGCCCCACATCAGGCTCCCCAGCCTAGGGGTCCTGCACCAGGAAGATGAGCCCCCAGAGTATTTGGCTTTGAAGGCCAGCAGAGCTTAATGTCAGAAGCCTCACAGGACTGGAAGGAAATAGAGACTTCACTCTCAAAGAGTACACATAAAATTTCACATGACCTACCTGCTGGTCTTGGAGAGTCTACCAGAGAGGCAGGGGCCAGCTGTGGCTCACCCTGGGGACATAGATATTGGTGGCAGCCATATTTGTGAACATTCTACTGTATGAACATTGCTGCTGACAGCTGCCAAAGTGGGTCTTCCCTCTAGGTCATTAGCACCAAGACCTGTTCCCCTGCCCCAACAGCCTGTAGATACCAATGCTGGGACACCTCAGGCCAAGCAACTAACTGGGTGGGGGGACAGCCCCACCCATCAGATAGGTTGCCTAAAGACTTCCTGATCCCACAGCCACCTGTAGACATGGCCCTGCTCACCAGAAGGCCTAGACTGAGCTCTACCCACCAGTGGGAAGGCACCAGCCCTGCCCTCCTGGAAACCTGAATTAGCCACAAGAACAGCCTCACCTACCAGGGGGAAGACACCAGATTCAAGAAAACCATGATCCTGAAGCCTGCAAACCCAGCCCACTCACAGCAGGCCAATCCTTCCCTGGTACCATCTGGGCCCTGCACTTGTCCAAGAGCAGGCTAATGCAGCTTCGAGACACCCTGGACCCCATAGCCAAATGTGTCATGAACCAACCCTCCCCCGTAACCATCACCACTACAAATAATCTGAAAAAAGCTCTGGAATCCGTGGGTCCTGCAGCCAGACTGCAGGAACTGGCTCTGCCTGAAAGTAGTCCAGCACTAACCCCAAAACCTGACTCCATCCACCAGTGAGCCAGCACTAGTCCCAGGGCCCCCTAAGGGTTTATAGCCAGCCACCTTGTGACCAGGCCCCACTAAACAGCAGCCAGCAGCATCCACACAAGGCAGGGCCTGGCAAGCAACCATGTTAGGGGCTGACCAAGCCTACCAGACCAGCCAGGTAGTCACCCTAGCACAACAGAGGACCCATGCAGCCCACTTAGGGGGAACACCTAGAGCACATGGTTTGGGTGACAAGAGGGGAGTGTACTGCTGGGATGCATAGGACGTTGCCTACAGAAGGCCATTTCTCCAAGGTCGATAAATATAACTAACCTACCATATACATAAAAATACAAATAGCAACTTAGACAAAATGAGGCAGCCGAGGAACATTTCCTTCCAGACAAAGGAACAAGATAAAACTCTAGAAGAAGAACAAAGTGAAGTGGAGATAGGCAATCTACCTAAGAAAGAGTTCAGAGTAATGATTGTAAAGATGATCCAAGAACTTGGGAGGGGAATAGATGCCAAGAGCAAGAAGTTCAAAGTTTTTAACAGAGTTAGAAAATATAAAAAAACAACTGAGCAAAGATAAAGAATACAGTAGCTGAAATGAAAAATACACTAGAAGGAACCAATAGTAGACTAAATGATACAGAAGAATTAATCAGTTATCTGAAAGACAGAATAGTGGAAATCACTATTGCTAAACAGAAAAAAAAAGAAACAAGGACAGTTTAAGATACACCTCTGGGACAATATCAAGTGCACTAATATTTGCATTATAGGGGTCTCAGAAGGAGAAGAGAGAGAGAAAGGGCCTAGGAAAATATTTGAAGACATAATAGCTGAAAAATCCCCTAATCTGGGAAAGGTGACAGTCTTCCAAGTCCAGGAAGTACAGAGCATCCCTTATGGGATTAACCCAAATAGGAATACACCAAGACACATTGTAATTAAAATGACAAAAATTAAAGATAGAGAATATTAAAAGCAGCAAGGAAAAGCAAAAAGTTACAAACAAGGTAACTCCCATATAATTATCAGCTGATTTATCAGCAGAAACTGCATGCCAGAAGGGAATGGCATGATATATTAAAAGCGATGAAAGGGACAAACCTACAACCAAGAATACTCTACCCAGCAAGAGTCTCATTCAGGTTTGACAGTGGAATCAAAAGCTTTACAGATAAGCAAAAGCTAAAAGACTTCGGCACCATCAAACCAGCTTTACAACAAATATTAAAGGAACTTCTCTAGACAAAAAAGGAAAGGCCACAATTAGAAACAAACAAGAAAAAAAGATGAAATGGGACTTCCTTGGTGACACAGTGATTAAGAATCCACTTGCCAATGCAGGGGACACGGATTCGATCCCTGGTCTGGGAAGATCCCACATGACATGGAGCAACTAAGTCTGTGCACCACAACTACTGATCCTGTGCTCTAGAGCCCACAAGCCACAACTACTGAGCACACGTGCTGCAGCTACTGAAGCCCATGTGCTCTAGGGCCTGCATGCCACAACTACTGAAGCCTGTGTGCCTAGAGCCCATGCTCTGCAAGAAGCCACCACAATGAGAAGCCCACACACTGCAAAGAAGGGTAGCTCCCACTCACTGCAACTAGAGAGAAAGCCTGCACACAGCAACGAAGACTCAATGCAGCCATAAATAAATAAATAAATAAATAAATAAATAAATAAAATTTTAAGACAAAATGAAAAAACTCACTGGTAAAGGCAAACATACACTAAAGGTAGGAAATCATGCACACACATAGCTAGTAGGAAGGTTAAAGACAAAGGAAGTAAAATAATCTTTATCTGATTTTTTTCTAGAGACAAGATGGTGGAATAGAGAGATGTGAGCTCAACTCCTCTCATGAAAACACCAAAATCACAACTAACTGCTGAACAACCATTGACAAAATACCACTGGAACTTACCAAACAGATATCCTACATACAGAGACAAAGAAGCCACAAGAGATGGTAGGTGGGGCACAATCACAATAAAATCAAATCCCATACCCTCTGGATGGGCAACCCACAAACTGGAAAATAATTATATCACAGAGGTTCTCCCATAGGAATGAAAGTTCTGATCCCCATGACAGCCTTCCCAGCCTAGGAGTCTGGAAACAGGAGGAGGGGTCCCCAGAGAATCTGGCTTTGAAGGCCAGTGGGGTTTGATTGCAGGAATTCTACTGGACTGGTAGAAATATAAACTCCACTCTTGGAGGGTACACATAAGGTCTTGTGTGCACCAGAAACCAGGGGAAAAAGCAGTAACCTCATAAGAGCCTGAGCCAGATCTACCTACTGTTATTGGAGGGACTCCTGCAGAGGCAGTGGACAGCTGTGGCTCACTACAGGGACAAAGACACTGTGGCGGTAGTTCTGGGGAGTACTCATTGGTGTGAGCCCTCTTGGAGGTCACCATTTTCTCACCAAGACCTGGTCCCACCCAACAGCCTGTAGGCCCCAGTGCTGGGATACCTCAGGCCAAATAACCAACAGGGCAGGCACACAGCCCCACCCATCAGCTGACAGGTTGCGTAAAGTCTCCCTTTGCCCACAGCTTCCTGCTAAACACACCACTTGACACATTCCTGCCCACCAGAGAGACAAGACCCACCTCCACACACCAGTGGGCAGGAGCCAGTCCCTCCCACAAGGAAGCCTGCACAAGCCTCTTAGACCAGCCTCATCCACCAGAGGGCAGACAGCAGAAGCAAGAACTACAGCCCGGCATCCTGTGGAACAGAAAGCACAATAACAGAAAGTTAGACAAAATGAGACAGCAGAGGGATATGTCCCAGATGAAAGAACAAGAAAAACCCCAGAAGAACAACTAAGTGAAGTGGAGATAGAAAATCTACCCAAACAAGAATTCAGAGTAATGATAGTAAAGATGATTCAAGATCTCAGAAAAGGAATGGAGACACAGACTGAGAAGATCAATGAAATGTTTTACAAAGAACTAGAAGATCTGAAGTACAAACAGAGATGAGTGATACAATAACTGAAATGAAAAATACACTAGAAGTAATCAATAAATTAGGCAGAAATTAGGCAGAAGAACGAATGAGCTGAGAGACAGAATGGTGAAAATCACTGCCACAGAACAGAATAAAAAAGTGAAGTGAGGAGAGTTTAAGAGACCTCTGGGACAACATTAAATTCACTAATATTTGCTTTATAGGGGTGCCATGAGGAGGAGGGGAGAGAGAAAGGACATGAGAAAATGTTTGAAGATATAATATCTGAAAACTTCCTTTACATGGGAAAGTAAACATGTACCCAAGTCCATGAAGTGCAGAGAGTCACAGGATAAGCCCAAGGAGGAACTCGCTGAGACATATAGTAATCAAGTTGACAAAAATTAAAGACAAAGAGAAAATATTAAAAAGCAATAAGAGAAAAGCAACAAATAACATACAAGGGAATTCCCATGAGGTTATCATCTGATTTCTCAGCAGAATCTCTGCAGGCCAGAAGGAAGTGGCACGATATATTTTAAATGACGAAAGAGAAGAACCTACAACCAAGAATACTCTACCCAGCAAGGCTCTCATTCAGATTCAATGGAGAAATCAAAAGCTTTACAGACAAGCAAAAGCTATGAGAATTCAGCCCAGACCAGCTTTACAACAAATGCTAAAGGAACTACTCTAGGTGGAAAAGAAAAAGCACAACTAGAAACAAGAAAATTACAAATGGAAAGGCTCATTGATAAAGGCAAACATATAGTAAAGGTAGGAAATATCCATACACAAATATGATATAAAAATCAGCAATCTTGAGGAGAGCATAAATGCAGGATTTGGAAATGCATTTGAAATGAAAAAACTAACAACTTAAAACAATCTTGTTTATATATAGACTGCTATATCAAAACCTCATGGTAACCACAAACAGAAAATCAATAATGAAACACAGGCTTTAAATGACACATTAGACCATATAGACTTAATTGATATATATAGAGCTTTCCATCCAAAAACAGCAGAATACACATTCTTTTCAAGTGCACATGGAACATTCTCCAGTATTGATCACATGCTGGGCCACAAAGTGAGCCTCAGTAAATTTAAGAAAACTGAAATACCAAGCATCTTTTCTGACCACAACACTATGAGATTGGAAATCAACTACAAAAAAAATGGAAAAAACTGCATAAGTCAATAAAATTAGAATTGAAAAGGTAAAAGTTATAACAGACACCACAGAAATACAAAGCCCCATGAGAAAGTAGTATGAGCAACTATATGCCAATAAAATGGACAACTTAGAAGAAATGGACAAATTCTTAGAAAGGCACAATCTCACAAGACTGAACCTAGAAGAAATAGAAAATATGAAAAGACCAATCACAAGTACCGAAATTGAAACTGTGATTTTAAAACTCCCAACAAACAAGTCCAGGACCAGATGGCTTCACAGGGGAATTCTATCAAACATTTAAAGAAGAATTAACACCTATCCTTCTGAATCTTTTCCCAAAAATTGCAGAGGAAGGAACACTCCCAAACACATTCTATGAGGCCACCATCACTCTGATACCAAAACTAGACAAAAATACCACAAAAAAGAAAATTGCAGGCCAATATGACTGATGAACATAGTTGCAAAAATCCTCAACAAAATATTGGCAAACAGAATCCAACAATACATTAAAAGGATCATCCACCATGATGAAGTGGGATTTATCCCAGGGATGCAAGGATTTTTCAGTATCTGAAAATCAATCAGTGTGATACACCACAGTAACAAATTGAAGAACAAAATCCATATAATCGTCTCAATAGAGGCAGAAAACACTTTTGACAAAATTCAACATCCATTTATGATAAAAACTCTCCAGAAAGTGGGCATAGAGGGAACATACCTCAACATAATAAAGGCCATATATGACAACCCCACAGCTAACATCATACTCAACGGTTGAAAGCTGAAAGTACTTTCTCTAAGATCAGGAACTAAACAAGGATGTCCACTCTTGCCAATTTTATACAACATAGTTTTGAAAGTCCTAGCCACAGCAGTCAGAAAAGAAAAAGAAATAAAAGGAATCCAATTTGGAAAACAAGAAGTAAGATAACAATAATATGACAGATGACAGTTTCATCTCTCACTGTTGGCAGATGATGTGATACTATACATAAAAAGCCCTAAAGACGCTACCAGAAAACTGTTGGACTTCATCAATATATTTGGTAAAGTTGCAGAAAACAAAATTAATAAACAAATCTAGTGAATTTCTATACAATAATAATGAAAGATCAGAATAGAAATTAAAGAAACAATCTCATTTACCATCACATCAAAAAGAAAGAGATACCTAGGAATAAACCTACTGAAGGAGACAAAAAACCTGTACTCTGAAAATTAAGGTGCTGATGAAAGAAATCGAAGATGACACAAAAGGATATACCATGTTCTTGGATTGGAAAAATCAAATGATTATACTACCCAAGGTAAACTACAGATTCAATGCAATCCCTGTCAAATTACCAATGGCATTTTTCACAGAACTAGAGCAAAAAATTTTTTAATTCATTTAGTGACCCAAATGACCCTGAATAGCCAAAACCATCTTAAGAAAGAAACACCGAGCTGGAGGAATCATGCTCCCTGACTTCAGACTATACGACAAAGCTACAGTCATCAAAACAGTATGGTACTGGCACAAAAACAAACATAGATCAATGGTAGAGGATAGAAAGCTCAGAGGTAAATGCACGTACCTATGGTCACCTAATCTATGACAAAGGAGGCAAGAATATACAATGGCAAAATGATAGTCTCTTCAATGAGTGGTCTTGGGAATACTGTACAGCTACATGTAAACGAATGAAATTAGAACACTCCCTAACACTACACACAAAAATAAAGTCAAGATGAATTAAAGCTCTAAATGTAAGGCTGAATACTATAAAACTCTTAGAGGAAAACATAGGCAGAACACTCTTTGACATAAATCACAGCAATATCTTTTTCAATTCATATACTAGAGTAATGGAAATAAAAACAAAAATAAACAAGTGGGACTGAATTAAACTCAAAAGCTTTTGCACAGCAAAGGAAACCATAAAAAAATGAAAAGGAAACCCACAGAATGGGAGAAAATATTTGCAAACAATGTGACTGGCAAGGGATTAATCTCCAAAATTTGCCAACAGCTCATGCATCCCAGTAACAAAAAACAATCCAATGAAAAAATGGGCAGAAGATCTAAATAGACATTTCTCCAAAGAAGACATACAGATGGCCAAGAGACACATGAAAATCTGCTCAACGTCGCTAATTATTAAAGAAATGCAAATCAAAGCTGCAAAGAGATATCACCTCACACCACTCAGAATGGCCATCATCAAAATCTGCAAACAATAAGTGCTGGAGAGGGTGTGGAGAAAAGGGAACCCTTCTACACTGCTGGTGGGAATGTAAATTGGTATAGCCACTTTGGAGAACAGCATGGAGGTTCCTTAAAAAATTAAAATTAGAGGTACCATGTGATTCAGCAATCCCATTTCTGAGCATATATCTGGAGAAAAACATGGTTCAAAAGGATACCTGCACCCCATGTTCATTGCAGCGCTGTTTACAATAGCCAAGACATGAAAGCAAACTAAATGTCCATTGACAGATGAATGTATATATGTATCACATCCTCTTTATCCAATGAAATATTACTCAGCCATGAAAGAATGAATAATGCCATTTGCAGCAACATGGATGGACCTGGAGATTATCATACTAAGTGAAGTAAGTCAGCCAGAGAAAGACAAATATGATACCACTTACATGTGGAATCTAAAAAAAAAAATGATACAAATGAACTTATTTACAAAACAGAAACAGACTCACAGACTTAGAAAACAAACTTATGTTTACCAAAGGGGAAAGATGAGGCGGGATGGATAAATTGGGAGTTTGGGACTGACATATACACACTACTATATTTAAAATAGATAATCAACAGGACCTACTGTATAGCATAGGGAACTCAGCTCAGTATTCTGTAATAACCTAAATGGGAAAAGAATTTGAAAAAGAATAGATATATGCATATGTATAACTGAATCACTTTACACTTGAAACTAACACAACATTGTAACTCAACTGTACTCCAATATAAAGTAAAAAATTACAAAAATAAAGTAAAAGGCTTTTCTAAATTAAAAAAAAAATCATCTGTATCCACAGTAAGCTTTTAAGGGAGACACAAAACAATTAGATGTAACATATGATATCAGAAACAGTAATCATGAGGGGAGGAGAGTACAAGTGCAGGTTTTTTAAAATACATTTAAAATTAAGAGATCAGCAACTTATACAAATCATTATATATATATAGACTGCTATATAAAAAAACCTCATGGTGACTACAAACCAAAAATCTATAGTAGATGTACACACACAAAAAGAAAAAGGAATCCAAACACAACACTAAAGATAGTCATTAAATCACAAGAGAACAAAAGAAGAGAATAAGGACCTACAAAAACAAATCCAAAATGATTAACAAAATGGAAGTAAGAACATACATATAGATAATTACCTTAAATGTAAATAGACTAAATGCTCCAAACAAAAGAAAGAGTGACTGAATAGATACAAAAACAAGACCGGTATATATGCTGCCTACAAGAGACTCACTTCAGATCTAGAGACACATACAGACTGAAAGTGAGTGGATGGAAAAAGTTATTCCATACAAACGGAAATGAAAAGAAAGCTGGAGCAGCAATACTTATATCAGACAAAATAGACTTTTTAATAAATAGCATTACAAGAAAGAAAGAAGCACACTACATAATGACCAAGAGATCAATCCAAGAAGAAAATATAATAATTATAAATATATAGGCACCCAACATAGGAGCACGTAAATATATAAGGCAAATACTAAAAGACAAAATAAATCTACAGTAACACAATAATAATAGGGGCTTTGATACTGTATGTACCTCAATAGACAGATCATCCAGACAGAAAATCAGTAAGAAAACACAGACCTTAAATGACACATTAGATCAGATGGACTTAATTGATATATATGAGCATTCCATCCAAAAGCAGCAGAATACACATTCTTTTCAAGTGCACATGGAACATTTTCCAGAGTATTTCATTCACACCTTAAACAATTTATTAGTTTTAAAGAAATTGGACAATGCATTTGCATACATGAACATATATATATATATATACCTAAAAGACTAAAATTTCCAACAAATGAATTACTGATTTTTCATTTGAATTCTATAAATTGACACCTACTCCATAATGTTAAAAAAAATGAAAATAAGTGAAAAATTTGCACTATGCAAACATTTACTTTAAATGCAAGAATTGGGTCATGTTTAGGTCTGTTTCTATTGGTCAGTTGTTTTCTTTTTCTTGTCTATTTGTATAATGTCTACTGCCAGACATTTTGTACCTCCAGAGATAATTTTATTTTCTGATTAGTGGTCTAAGTGAGGTGGGATCGGGTAATATCACCTTAATATAATCAGGGCCAACCTGACTTGAGGTTAGGTTGTCAGTTTTGTACGCCTCAATTAGTTTCTGTTTTATTCCATGGTGTTTCTGCATGTCTTATGTCAGCTTTTTTCCCATACTATTCTCTCAAGGATGTTTGTATAATAAACAGCCTTGGAAGATTAAGATATTATTTTTCTCCAGGGTAAAAAACAGAGGTTTTTCTTGCTGTTCATGGTAATATTGATAATGTTTCCCTCCAGGGCAAAAGTTAGGCAGGTTTGCTAATGGGCCCCTTATGAAACTGGAACAGTTCTAAGCTCAAGGTTTCTCCCTTGTGACACAGACTCACCATATGTGCAGTATCCTCCCAGACCTAATTTTACATTGCCCCATGGGACTTGAAGGATAGTAAGAACTGGTGCAGATGTGTTGCCTGCTGTGTTGCAAATAATAAAATTCTTTGCCCCTGACCCAAGAGTCTCATGTGTTTTGCCAGCATCTGTGAAACTGAAGCAGGCTAACTTGTGATGTAAAATTTCAGATCCTTCATGTTTCTTGACATGCCTGAAATTAAGTCTTCATTGGTCCCAAGTGAGAATTTGGCATGTTTAGTAGAGCCCCTCTTCCTGAACTCCAGTGTTTATCTTCTTAGCAATGTGAAACTGCAGAAGATTTTGTTCTGCTTTTCATTCACTTTTTGTTTAGCCTCTTAACCTCTCACCCTGAGCATCTTAAGAAATCAGCTAACACTTTGAGGGGAAAAGTTCCCCTCAAGGGAACTTGCCGAGGAAGGGTTCTTCTCTTCTCTCTAGGTTTTGTCACCTCAAGTCCTGTTACCTGAAAATCTATATAATCCAAGTTTTTATTCTGTCACAGTGAATGTTCTCAAAATTCTCTTGGCTTTTCTATCTTTAAAGTGTAACCTTCTGTCTGAGTTTTCTGACTTGACCCTTATCGCAAAATTCAGGATAAATGATACTCACAGAATATTGGCTCACATATCTGTGTTTCCTTCTCTCCAGGCTCTAGGATCTTCAAGTCCTGGTTGCCCTATCAGCTATGAGGTACCTTCAAAATAAGGTTTATTACTTTTATTCTTTTCTTTACTTTTTTCTTCTCTTTTCTTCACTTCTCCTATTTCTCGCTCCTTCTTGCCCTACATCCCTCCCTTCTTCTTTCTTCCTTATTGCTTTGCTTTTAGTCATCACTAGGAGTGTTGTTCTGCCACAAGCTACTGTACTCCATCAACTGACCAGCTGTATAATACTGATGTATCTTATAGACATTTTAATCAAAAGATCATTAAATGAGCATTGAAGTACTTTAGTCAGTGCACCTCTGAAGAGCTAATTTCCTATGTCAATAGCATAGGCAGAATTTAATATCAACACACTGTTTCCACTACATAAATACTTCTTTGTTAAACATGTGAGCAGATTTGATATTTTATAGACTATAATAGTGCATATTGCACTATACAATATGAAATTTTATAAACTACTCAGCTTATCAGCCCCATTTCTGATGATTACAAAAATTTGGTATTGCCAATTCAAGGCAATCAATCATTTCAAGTATAAGACTTGGATTTAGGAATGGCTAAAGGCTTAATTAAATTCAGGTTTCTTTCATTTAGTATTTTCCTTGTGTTGTCTCAGCATTCATATGTACTGTGGATACCACCTAGCATGGTGTCCACCACATGGACATGATGTGCTAGTGATGACAACATCTCTTTTTTTCTTTAGCACAGGTAATACATGGTGATAAATCTGGGGAGTTGAGAGTTCCTTCCCTGCTGACTGAGCCTCCAACCTCATCTCATGTTGTCACTGCTGATCTTTGAGTCACAGACTTATCATTGATCAGTTCCTACTTTGCTCATCTATTTTACATTCTCAGATCTAGAGTTCCCTTGTCTTTTCCTGCTACAGCTCCCTGGTAAGCATCCAGCTTTCAATTCTGAGCAGTCTTTTATGCCCTGTTTAGGCATGTATGGTTATTCCATATCTCCTCCCTACCCTGTAGGGAATGCGTGAATATTTGAAGGCATATGGTGAGGTTGGCTATATGATTCCCTCTCTCTACCTATGATAATAGTATGATGACCCCATTTGAAATAGGTAATCTGAAATTGCCTCCTGCCAGAAACTCAAATTGGTAATGGGAATAAATTTTTCTGCCCTCATAATTTCAGAATTATCTAGAGGTTTGTGTTAATTCTCTTTGGTTGGTTTTCTAAAAAGAGGCCAGGCAGCAGGGACCTATCTCTGTTCTTTTCCAATCATATTAAATCTCAGAATAGCTCTGTAATTAACTGTACAGCAGAAAAACTGTTTATGTCACTATATTTTTTATTTTGGTCTATGTTGTATTATATTTGTGCTGCAATGCCCTCAAGGTTTGATTTGGATATGCAAGGACAAGTTTTTGATTGCCAGGTCCCTTTTTCTCTCTCATGGTGTTGTGTTCTAAAAATAAAAGTGCTTTTGATTTTAATCTACAATCTCAGTTATGAGTTTAAAAAATAATCTCAGTATTTAATTAACTGCTTTCTTTTGGACTATATCTGCCCTCTTCCAAAGCAATAAATGCTATTCTGACTTGGTAGTGAGCTGTGGTGCACCAAAATTTATGTGCCACTGGAGGGCCAAGAGAAGACACCATTAACAAAATCTGCCAGACTGTGCTGGTGAGATGGGTGGTAGCATTATTGGGAAGATTGATTGTTTCTTTCTGCTGGTCATGGCTCATGGTAGGTAAGGCCATAAATATCAATGGGGTTGGAGAGGCTCCATGTTAATGGGAGCCAAGTGACAATGTTTAACCATCAGAATTCAGGAGATCGTAATTACTATAACCAAATGAACAGCCAAGAGTTCTTGATCCACAGTAAGTTGTGGAGATGGTTAATAGGACATGGTGTCTTAGAGGCAAAAGAGTAGAGCAGGCTGTGATGATGGTGGGGTAGGAAGTACCAGGAATTTGTTTCTCTATCTACATGACAGTTGCTCTGGCAGAATCTGTCTGATGTAACTATTTTGGAACTCTGAGGTTTAATGAAGGCTTGTGACTCCCAGGGAAAGGCTTGGACAGTAAATGTGGTTAATTTCAGTCAATTCGGCCCTTAGCTCCATGGAAGCTACCCATCTCCCAATACCCTGTTCCCTAGCAGGCAGCCTTTCATACTTTCTTGGAGTAGCTTGCACTCTGCTTACAGGAGCTAGGGTGGGCAATAAGAATCCTATCCTCCAAATATCAGGAATTTGTGCTGCAAAGATGCAGACACAGAAGCAGACAACCAGAGTCCTGGATCTAGTAAGTCCACTGTGAACTGGCCAGAGTCTTGGATAAAGTTCAGTCACAGTAGGCTTACTGGATGCATAGACCCCACGCAGTGGTCATTTCCCTAATCAGTGATGTATATATGGAATTTATATACTTGAAAGTTGGAGTAACATTCACATTAAGCCCCTAATCTATTCCGGGGTAGAGATATAGTGGGAAGGACCAAGCGGAATTCTCTAAAAAGCACCCCTTCTCGCACATGCACTCACACACAGAACCAAGACATAAACCAGAAACAATATTATTTTCTAGGGGAGATTAGGCTTAAATAACAATAATAATAATAGTGATAATAATAAAGGCTCAAATAATGAAGAAGCCTTACTGTGGAGAGTGGTGATCCCTATCACATCTGCATTTAATTTACCAGAATATCCCCTGCAGAAATAGAATGCATCCTGTAGAATAACTGTAGATGCTGGATACCTACATGTGTAAGACACATCTGCTCCAGAACATGGAAGATAAACCTGACAAAGATTCAGGGACCTGACACCATAGTGAAATTTTTAGGGGTCCAATCTCTGGAGGCAGGCCAGGATATTTCCTCCAAAATAAAAGACAAATTTCTGTACTTTGAAATACCTATGACAAAATATGAAGCATAGTAATTGGGAAGCCTCTTTGTGTTATGGAGGCATCACATTCAACACCTAGTAACACTAATCTGGCCCATAAACCAGGTGGCACAGAAGGCTGCTAGCCTTAAGTAGGGACAGAGAGGAAGGGGTTCTGCATCAAGTCCTGGCAATTTTCTAACAACTCTCTCTCCTTTCAGGTGCCCTCTTCCCTCTTTCACATGTGTTGCTCCAAAATACACATGTGATCACTTGCTTTATATAGTATTCAAAATAAATGTAAACCTTTCATGTCCCTTCAAGACCTGACTCCCATCTCTCTATACAGGATTCTCTCTTACTACTCTCACTTCCTGTCCTGCACTTGTGAACATACCACACTCACACACTACCCATGACCAGCTACTCTTATATTTCTCAATATGACATACTCTTTCCAAGTGCTAGTTCTTCTATTTGCAACTAATTTTAACTGACATCATTTTCATTCCCAGCTCATCTGAAAAATTAACTATCTTGTATTCCCAGGTCAAATTTAGGTCACTTCCTTCTGGGTAAATTTTTCTAACCTCTCTTCTAATACTTCCCATCTTCCTTAACTAACAGCTCAATTCAGTTAGCATATGTCAGCTCTAGTTAAATATGCCTGACACATTTATCATACAGTATGTTAATTGATTCTTTATATCTTTGTCTCCTCTAGATTATTAGATCCCTTGGAGGTAGAGACAATAATTTACTCACCTTATACTACCAGCACTTTTCATGGTGCTTGCTACCTGGGGAAAACACTGTTATTTATTGAATGAATGAATGATTTAATGAATCATAAGTGATACCCTAGGTTTTCCAAATATTTTGTTGAAATTCTCCCTTTTAGCAGCAAATTCCCTTCACCTTAACCTTTTTTCAAAACCTTCTACCTTTCCATTTTAACTGAAATTGCACTCTATGTCAAGAACACCACTCCCTTTATAGCCCTCTCTGTGAAGGATACATTTTTAACCACAAACCCTCCACATGCCACAGGGCACTGACACATTCTAAACATTGTTATTTTTTCCACTTTTTAGATGAGAATTATTCTACCTGTTGACACACCCCTTCACTTTTGAATCTTATAGAATACTGCTAAATAACTTCCACTTCTTTGTCATAGATTTTTACTGATTTCTAAGTTACAACCTCACATTCAGCAAAGGTGAATTTTCCCATAATTGCAAATATAATGGCAATTCTAATGCCCATATGAATGACAAGTCAAAGAGCCCAACCTCATATTTCATGGACTCAATTCAAATGTCTCTTATTTGCCTTCCATTTTAGCTATGTCCTCTGACATCCATTTCACATAACCCAGATGTGTTCCATGTCATAAATATTAATTTAAAGATGAGGGTCTCTGAATTTAATCCCCTGTTCTTCCAATTCTTTCATACTCCTGTTTCCAGTAACCATACTCCTTGATCTCATTATGTTCTTGACTTCTTTTTCCTTTCCATTTGAACCTGGTTGATCAAAGTCCCTCTTAGATTCATTTCGTTTGATAACAAGTCTGAATTCAAAATGAATAACCACATTAGTCAGGAGTTCTCATTTGAAATATTAGGTATTGACAACAGATGATTTAAATCAAAACAGGAATTCATTGAATTTTCTGTAGGTAGCTCATGAAATCAGAACTAGAGATGGAGAAGCAGATTCCATAGACTGTGCACCCATGTCCACAGCCAACGTTATCCCACCAATATGCTCTACTGAAGACTCCTTTTGAGGCACTAATAACTACTAGATGAATTGGCTTGCACCAAAAACAGAGCTTCACTGTACATCAGATATCACTAATATCATCATGTGCTATAATTAGATTCTTTTGCAATACTTTTTCTACCACAAAAGTTTTTCTCTTGTTTCTTAGTAAATTTTGTTACTAAAACCAAAATCAAAATCCAGGACAGGTACATCCGATTGGATGAGGATCACTGGACTTGTTCATTCCCTATTAAAAAGGGATTCTGGGATATTGAGTAATAACTGTTTTCAGCTTGCATAGTTGGAGCTGGTTTTCGTCTCTCATCAAGGCTCATAAATTGCTCATTCAGTAGAATATATCCAAAAAGGCTAAGTGCCGGTTTCAACTTATAATTCAAAGGAATATCTTTTATATTATCTGGTGAAACCATTTTTGCCCTTGGGCTTAAAGCTTCTAAAGCAGCTAAGATCTCAAATATAGAGACATGAAGAAATATTTTTGTAAATTGAAAAGTTTGATGAAATCATAATATATATCCTTTTATCTTCTCCATTTTAATTTTTTAGCAGTGAATTCAGTCCACATTTCTAAACCCAAATTTAAATTTCTTTGTAACTAATTCTCTAATCTTATTCCTTCCTAGTGTTTGAATACCTTGTTAAACCATTTGATAGCACCAGTGACTTATCATTGACTATCAGTATTAGTCAGGATAGGCTAGAATTTGCTAAGGACAAAACAATCTTACTGTCTCAATTACTGAACAGAGCAAATGTTTCCTCTCATTCCTATTATAGGTACAAAGCTTGATAAGGTAGAGATAAGAGGCTCCACTATACAAATCACTTAGAACCACACATGATAGAAACTTCACTGCCTTGTAGTTGTGCCACTGGAACATGAATCTTGCTCAGTTGCTACAGCAGGGGAAGATAAACCTGAAGGGCAGTGCGGACATTCATTAGTTTCTCTTTGGCCAGATGTCATCATATCACATTATCTTAACTGCCTAACTACAAGAGGGTAAGAAAATGTAGGACAATAGAATGTTTAGAATGCACCAATCTGTTATAAGATTTATTCTCCTAGACAAAGAAAAGTACCTCTCAAAATTCAACTGCTGACAAGATTTCCCATTTCTATGATGCTTCAGGGAAAATCCACTCAAGGGTGAATGCTATAGCAGTTCAGTTTCTATTGGTGCAAGCATACCTTGCAGAGCCACTTTTTAAGGATTAATTATTTTCTCCTGTGACAACTGCTCATAGAAAATGTCTTACAAGTGACAATACTGACAAAATAGGCACACACAGAATGTGAAACACTTGGTGGTGGGTTTATTTTTGCTATTGTGACCCCTAGAAGGGATTCCTTAACATTTCAAAGAACACTGAGGCCCCCAGTGACTTCACTAAACTGGCTGCTCTCTGAACTATGTTGGAACCAAGCTCCCACCCTCTGGCGTATGGGAAACTTGCAAAAGAATCTATCTGATTTGTCAGTTCTCCAGGTACTAATAGCCTCTGGGCCCCTGGGATTCTGTCATGTTCACTGAAATCAGGGAGACTTTTTGGATTATAGTATATTCTCCTAGCACTCATTCTATAGAAAACAAGCCAAGAAAGCATTGTTTTAAGATACTAGCACTTTATTAATCAAAATATTTCATAATGCCTTAGTGAGTGAAGTATTTTTAGGACATCCTTACATGTCCTGGTTCCTGGAAGTAATTAAGGAAAGGGTGTTTGGATTTCACATGATATGCTCGCTCCAATATGCCTATCTACCTCACTTATTGAATTTCTTCCTCATTATTTCAGTAAATTTCTGGCATCATAGAGAACAACATGGATTCCTGGATAAGAGCAAGGAATCTTCAGCCTAGTTGTAAGCCCCAGTTCTGCTGCTTACTGTGTCAATTTCCCTGCTCTCCTTTTCCCCACCTGTGCAATCAAGTATAATAATCCCATTTACCTGTTATATATGTTGTAATAAATAAATGAATTAATCCATGTATAACACTTAAACAAAGCTTAGAATATACAAAGGAATCAATAAAAATAAATGTTATCTAAAATTTATTATAAGCCACTATTGAGTCCATGATTTATGAAAAAAACTGAGCAAAAAATTAGAAAGACTTCAAGTTGCCTAAATTGTTTCATTAATGCCTAAGATACAAGATGAATCCCCTATACACACATAGAATTTGGTTTGAATGTCAAGACTAATGATGATACAAAAGCACCAAGAGATTACTTACAAAGTGAGGCTTCAGGAGAGCAGACAGGCCCCCAAGCAGGTCCAAAAATGGCTTGAGAGAGCAGAGAGTGGCAATTGGTTTGGGGTTTTATGGTGATTAGGTGATGTGGTTATAATGATTGTTCCCTAACATGACTAGGGCTTGTACGTTTTGAATATCTTACCAGTACCAAAGGAGGGAACACCTGGGCTTACTTATCAGTATTCCCAGATGTACAGCAAAAGTGAAATTGGGAAGGGTGGGGCTTGAAAGCTGTCAGTAGTCAAATATCATAAAGTCAGACTCTTCATGACATTAGTACAATGAATTCAGGACTTTGTATAAGTATACCAGCATTGATAAATTTTCACCAATATAAATATATGTTCTCTGCAATTTATAACTATAAATATAATAATAATAAATATACCACTTATTAAGTACCTATTTTGTCTCAGGCACTGTGCTCTTAAAGAAATTACACAGAGTGGTCCATATAACAGGCATAGAAACCAAAGTTTAGAGAAATTAAACCATTTGCCTGAACTAATAATACTTTTAAAAAGTCAATGAAAGAAGAAGAATGCAGAACAAAGTGGTCTGTCAGATTCCAAAGCCTCTAACTTTGTTATTGTGACATAATGCTGTTCTGGTAAACATGCTACATTCCATTTAATTCTGAAATTATAATCCAGAAAAAAAAAATCTGGGCTAAGACAGTCAAAAATTACTGAAATTAGTAACGAGAAACAAAAGGTAACACTTTCATATGCATGTAAGTTTGAATGAAATTTGCTAAACTTCCTTCAGATATGGCTTAATATCACTTCAGGAAGATGTCTACTTCCTAATTCCTGGAACCTATGAATATGTTGTATCATACAGCAAAGGTGAATTAAGGTTTCATATGAAATTAAGATTGCTAATCAGGTGACAAAATAGTGAGATTATCCTAGATTATCTGGGTAGGCCTGATGTAATAAGAAGAGTCCTTACAAGTAGGATCAGGAGGCAGAATTAGAGTCAGAGCGAGACTTGGCCAGCGATTGCTGGCTCTGAACATGGAAGGGGGCTGTGGACAAAGGAATGCAGATGGCCTCTAGAACTGTAAAAGTCAAAGAATGGATTCACCCTGAGAGCTACCGGGAGGAACAAAGCCCCACTGATTCCTTGATTTTTGCCCAGTAAGATGGATTTCAGATTCCTGACCTCCAGGACTGTAAGATAATAAACTATTTTTTTTCTTTTTCTTTTTTTTCCCCAATGAGTTTTTGGCAATTTGTTAAAATAGCCATAGAAAAATTATACATATTTTGTTACCAGACATGGGATGCTGCTATAATAGATACATAAAATGTACAAATGGCTTTGGAATTAGGCTGTGGGAAGATACCAGACAAATTTCAAAGAGTATAAAAGAAAAGGCCTAGTGTGTCCTTAAACAGACTATAGAGATATAGAGGTCAAGGACTTTTCTAGTGATGACACAGTGTAATAGGAAAGAACCTTTGTATTCTAGTACAAGTTAATCACTAAAGGGATATTGCCCATAAGTTTAAATTATACACAATGGCCCATATCTGGGAACCTTGCCTCCCAGGTAATGAGCATTAATCTATAATACCTTTGTTTAACTCACAGGAAACATCCTGATCAGGCCCATCTGTGAATGGCTGCAGGAAGGAAGAAATTAACACATCCCCTCTGAAGTATGGCCAGAACCAGGACTTTACCTCCACTCTTTTAGTATAAAAGAAGTCTGCATTCTAACTCGGGAAAGATGGTTCTTTGGGACAGTAGTTCACAACCTTCTCAATCTGCTGGCTTTCCAAATAAAGTCACTGTTCCTTGCCCCAGCACTTTGACTCTCAATTGATTGGCCTGTTGTGTGGTGAGCAGTACAAGCTTACACTCGGTAACAAATTTTGGCAAGCCAGACAGAAGCGTTGCTGCTCTTGGGTAGCTGGCCCTGGTTGGGGAATTTGGGGGTAAGGCCCTAGCACCTGCTGGTCCTTACCACTTGTCCTGAGGATATTCCCTTCAAAATTCCCCTGAGCAACACTGGCTGCCCCAGTGCTTGGCAGTTGGAGCAAGGAATCAACATCTGGGAGCTGACAGGCTCAATACAGTACGGTAAGTGGTTCTGGTGTATACTCTCTTTCCTCCATTTGGGACTTTTTTCTCTGGAATAAGCCAATTTGTTTTGTCTTTGAGTGTGGTGCCCTGTTGAAGAGAGGAATAGTTGCTAGGCTTTAACTTAATTTGTGAACTGGTTTGTTTGCCTCTGTTCTGTGTTTATTCATGTTGGAATTTGTGCTTTTGGTGCTGGAATTTGTGCTTTTGGTGTTTTGCCATTCTTGAACTTATAAATATGGAAAATACTCCATCTGTCCCTAAGGAAAGCCCTTTGGGGTATATCTTCAATAAATGGGCAAAATATAGCTGCAAGCCTATGACTTAAGAAGATGATATTCTATTGTAACAATGTGTGGCCCTGATATATGTTTTCAGAGAGCTATGGCCCCTTAATGGCTTACTCAATTACTATACAATCTTGCTATTGAAATTGCTTTGTGAAAGAGCAGGGGAAAATGATGAGATTCCATACACAAAAGCATTTATGCTATTACATCAGGAGGAAAAGAAGTCAGATGGCTGCAGCCTTATGGTGCAGCAGTATGGAAGGAAACCCAAGGGAAAATCTGTTCTACAAGAGGGAGAGGGAGAAAATGAGAGTGAAGACATGTTACTTCAAAACTTAAACTCCCCTCCAGCTGATGCTGCTGTACAAGCAGCAGTTCTGACTACCCCTGTGCCACCAATATATTCACTCCTTCTGCCACCTCCTGTTTCCCCTACTTATGGGGATCAATTAGAAGTTTCTATGTTAAGCCCCAGGGCGTAGGGACTTAGTTTGGTATCACCATCTAAAACGTGACAGTTTTAATTTTAGCTTTAGTCTCAATTTAGACTGGAAGCCACTTCCAGAGCAGGATAATTTCCCTTGTGTTGATATCCTGTAGGAAGCCTTAATGCAAATGGCCAACCAGATGGGTTTCTATGGATGCACAATCCATTCTCAACTTCAGATTTGTTTAACTGGAAAAAAAAATATAAACCTCCTTACAGAGAAGACCCCATCTGCATGACTGAACTTTTTACTTCTATCTTTGTCACTCACCATCCCTCCTGGGCAGACATTCATACTCTTATGAATATGATGTTTACTGGAGATGAAAGGATGGTCATTGATAAAGCCAGGGAAGAAGTATACCAACTCCACCTAACATACCCAAATGGTACACCTGAAGCCCACTTGGCAGTACCCACACCTGAACCAAATTGGGACCCCAATGAGGGAGGAATGCTCTTATTAGAGCACTACCATAAATGCCTCTTGACAGGGCTTTGAATAGGGGAACAAAGCAAAAGAGTTTGAACAAAATTCAATAAATTTAGCAAAAAACAAATGAAGACTCCTCTGAATTTTTGGAAAGGATTTATCAGACCTACAGACATTATACTGATGCAGATCCCAAGGCCCCTGAAAACACTAGAAGGGTAAACTTGAACTTTTGGGGGCAAAGTGCCTCAGATATCAGGAGAAAGTTGTAAAAGTTAGATGGTGTATTTGGAATAAACCCTTCTCAATTGGTAGATATTGCTTTTAAAGTGTTTAACAACAGGAAACAACAAAAGAAGAAAGAAGATGCAAAATGAAACACCACTTTCCTGACAGTGGCATTGGAATCCCAGAAGGTGAGTAACCTAAAGAGAGGTAAGCCACCATTGGGGAAGGAACCATGTGCTTACTGTAAGGAGGAAGGACATTGGAAAAAATAATTCCCCTAGGCTAAAACATAAGAAGAAAACAATAAAAGAAAGATGAGAGCTTCTCATGGTAGAGAGGAACACTCTGATGATGAATGAAGAGGCCTACGGGCTCCACTGGACTTGAGGCATCCAATTCCAATTTCCCCACAGGAGCTCCAGGTAAAATTGACAGTGGGGAATGAGTTGATTAACTTTGATAGAAACAGGTTCAACATACTCTGTGGTAAACACCAAGGTGACACAGGAAACATCTCAATCCATCCTCATCATGGGAGTCTCTGGAGGAGTGCAAAATCATTCATTCTCACAACCTCTAAAATGCCAACTACAGGACCTCACCCTGAAACATAGTTTCTTATATACAGCAGAGTGTCCAATCCCTGTTTTGAGCTGAGGTCTCCTTTGTAGAAAAGGACAGAGGGCCAAAGAGTGGGGTTTCACTATTGATCACACTTCACCTGGCTGCAAATGTAGTGTGCAATTGTTTTGATTCCTGAGGCACTCTTTGACTGTGCTGCAGCACATTAATAATAGTACTCATTACAGGAGAGAGCCACCTTACAATGGAATCAAAAGTATATAATGAGGCCTAACATGTAAAAGACCATCTGGTGAGCCACTCAGAATTGCATGATTTGTACCAAAAATAACCAAAGACTTCTGTCAGACCTCCCCAGCTGGGGACTCAACACAGAGGAACTTGCCCCTCCAAGGACCAGCAAATAAACTTTACTCAAATGCCTCGATTTGCAGGAGATTATAGATACCTGCTAGTCTTTGTGGACACTTTTTCAGGATGGGTGGAGCCACATCCCACCCAGACAGAAAAAGCCTCTGAAGTGGTTAAGCCCTCCTTAAGGAAATTATTCCCCCATTTGGACTGCCTAACACACTTCAAAGTGACAGTGAGCCTGCTTTTATCGCCACTGTAATGAAAAAGGTACAAATTAATTGGAAACTGTCAATACATTCATCCAGGAGACCACAATCAACAGGAAAAACTGAGAAAATGGATCATACATTAAAAAGGAGCATTGCTAAAATATGTTGAGACTAATTAACTTGGGATAAGTCCTTGCCAGTTGCCCCACTAGGGATCAGAGTGGCTCCCAGAAGCAGGTTTAAATTAAGTCCCTTTGAAACATTGTACGGTAGGCCATTCCAGGTGTCTGCCCAGGTGGGAGAATGTATAAATGCTCTAAAAGACCTTAGCAGTTGCATATTATGTTAAAACTTTGGGCACTACACTAACCTCTGTTCATGAGTTTGCCTCCAACAGGTCTACCTATCCAACTAAAGTAGCCTTACATGATTTCCAACCTGGAGGCTGAGTCCTCCTTAAAATGTGGAGAAAACAAGGCCTGAACTTCAGCTGATTGTAACATGAACAGGACCACTTTTGATATTACTTACCATGCACTCGTCTGTCAAGTTAGCTTGGGTAAAGCCATAGCTTCATCACACTCAGATTAAAAAAAGCACCACTGTCATCAGAAAATTACCCAATTCCTGAGATGTCTGGAGAGCAATGGGTTTGTGAACCCTTAGAAGACTTAAGGTTGCTGTTTATAAGTGATAAGTATTGAGATTGTAATTTCATTGTAGCTGGAGAAGGGTCAAACTACTTGTTTAATCTTGTTCAAGTGAATAGCACAGGAATCTAGTGTAATTATGGCATAGTCAGAAAGTTAAAATTAATACATATGTATTGGGAACTGGAACCAAAACCCCAAGTTCAATCACAACTTAGACAACAAAGTACTAAACGGTTTCATCAGGTTCAAATGGTTATAGATAAAAAAGGAAAGAGGATTGTACTACTGACTAAAGATTCTAAGAAATATTCTCTGTCCAAAGCTGATCAATTCCATTCCATAATTACCTCTTTGTCACCCCCCATTCAGCAGGAAATAGCCAGGACAAACTTCATCCCTTTTCCCACATGATTGTGGATGGATCATTGACAGTGGGGAATTGTAATAAGGAAGGACCTTTGTATTCTGATACAAGTTAATCACTAAAGGGATGTTGTCTATATTTAAATTACACATAATGGCCCATCTCTGGGAACCTGCCTTCCAGGTAATGAGACTTAAGCTAAAATACATTTGTTTAGCTTGTAGGAGGCATCCTGACCAAGCCCACCTGCAAATGGCTGCAGGAAGGAAGAAATTAGCACGTCCCCTCTGGAGTCTAGCTGATACCAGGACTTTACCCCCTCCCCTTTTAGTATAAAAGAAATCTGAGTTCTAACTCAGGGAAGATAGTTCTTTGGGATACTAGCCAACCATCTTCTTGGTCTGCTGGCTTTCCGAATAAAGTCACTATTTCTTGCCCCAACACCTTTTCTCTCAATTGATTGTCCTGTGGTAAGCAGTATGAGCTTGGACTCAGTAACAACAGAAGTGGGAAATATGGTAAAGAAAACACATATTGCCTTAGAAAATACTTAAATCATCATGAACATACTGTTGGTAGAAATATGGACACTAAAGAGGCTGCTGCTGAGAGATCAGGAGGAACTGAGGAACATGGCATTAGAAATTGGAGGAAAGGAGATCCTTGTCATATGTGGCAGAATACATAGCAGGATTGTATCCTGCAGTTATGTGGAAGAAGAACTTATGAATGATGAAAGTGGACATTTAGCTGAGACTTCCAAGCATAGTATTGAAGGTATGGCCTAGATTCTTCTTTCTGCTCATGGTAAAATCCCAGTGGAAAAAGATAAATTGAGGAAAGAACAATTAAACAAAGAGAAAATAGAGCTTGATGATTTGGAAACTTCTCATCTAGATTTCAAAAGGATTAAAATTAAGACATTCACTGCTTGGAGAGTATATTCTTTAGAAAAGACCACGTATGTTATTGGAAAATCTTTTGCTAATACCTTAGAAAGACAACAGATAAGAATATTCAGTCAAAGAAAAAGCTCCTTGAAAAGATTAAGCATATGACTCAGAGATCTTCTCAACCATCTCAGCAGAAGCCAAAATATAGATGGCATTATCTAGGAGCATCATGTCTAATGGAGTGAATTCCTGTGACAACATAGAAGACCTGTGAAGTTCTTGAGAATGCAATTTTAACTGAAAAGTACAGAGACAACACCATAAAAGAAAGCTGTCAGACATTAAAGATTCTACATTCAAGAGCATGCTGATAAAACTACTCAGTGGTAAATACATGCTACCCTTCATGAAAAAGATAGGATGATTTAGAGGATAGAGCCTGTAGCCCAGAGGGTGGAGACACAAGATATCAAGTTTCATTATCTGGCTTTAAAACGAAATGGAGTTTCCCTAGATGGATTTTAAAATTGCTTGGGACAGTTGACTCATTTTGCCTTCCATTTTCTCATTTTTTGAATGGGAATGTTTATAATTGGTTCCTATTCTTGTTCCACCATTGTATTTTAGAAGTAGGTAGCTTGTTTCTTGAATTTCACAATTCACAGATGGAGAGAAATTTTGCCTCCAAATGAAGCATATCCCTAGCCTTGCCCAGATCTGATTTAGTTGATGAGATTTAGGACTTTTTAACTGATAAATTTAAACCATATTTTGGACTTTCAGTTGAGGCTGTAATGGTGGGAGACCTATGGGGGTGTTGAAATGGGTTAAATATATTTTGCAAGTAGGAAAAATGTGAATCTTTGGACACTGGAGGGCATACTGTGGAACACAGAACAGTTGTCTCACAAAAATGTCCACACCTTATTCCTCAATATCTGTGAAATATGTTATTTCACATGTCAAAGGGAAACTAAGGTTGCATATAGAATTAAGGTTGCTGATCAGCTGACTTTAAGGTAGAAAAATTATTCTGAGTCATGGAATGCTGCCACCCTCTAGAAGCTGGAAAAGGTAAGGAAATACATTCTCCCCTAGACTTTCCAGAAAGGAATGCAACCCAACTGACATCTTTATTTTAGCCAAATGAGATATATTTCTTACTTTTGATGTCCAGATTTGTATGGTTTTAAGCTAATAAGTGTGTGATAATTTGTTACAGCAGCCATAGAATACTAGTACTACCTTTTACCCCAAACAAAATTCCTTCAGGAAGTCAAAAACAACAGTTCTTTACTTTCTTCAAAGAAATTATTTAAAGCTGAATTTTTATTATCTATCTTTAATTGAGAAATCTAATTCATTAATTCACCATTACATATTTCTCTACCTCCTTAGGTTTTCTCATGTCAACTTCAAATGAACGTATTTTTTTTCTGTAGTTGCTTTAGACATAAATCATAGAAACTGCTTACTATATAATAATCTTAAATTTGAGTTATTATGATCCAGATTGGTTAAAAGGTTTATCTGTGATATGAATTTCTATAGAGAAAAAGTAAAAGACTGATACTAGAATTGAATTAAGCTTACTATTATTTTATGTTTAAGGAGATATCAAATAGGTAAGATTAATAAAGTAAAGAAAGAAGCAGAACATTTTTATAAGCCTCCTGATTTTTACAAATAGCACTAGGTTCTTTGTGTACTATAAGTAAACATGCTACATTCCTACTGAAAGGTGCTTGCAGCTTAAAGAAAATAACAAATAACCAACTATATATAATTCAAGAAGACTGTAGTAACTGATATAATGAAAATTTCAACAAAGGGCTTTGGAGACACAAAGAAATGAGGAATAGATGCTTAGAATTTATAGATTTAGCAATTTATTCTAAGTTAACAAAGGTCATCTAATGCTTTAATTTCATATGGTTATACAGGAAAGAATTTTATTTTTTTTAAATAAATTAAAATATTACTTTAAAAGTATCAGGAGGTATGGCCAAGATGGAGGAGTAGGGAAACGCTGAGCTCACGTCTTCCCATGGGCACACCAAAATTACAACTATTTACAGAGCAACTATCTATGAGAATGACTGAAAGACTGACAGAAAAGATTTTCCACAACTAAAGATATGAAGAAGCAACCACAATGAAATGAGTGGTAGGGGCAGAAATGCAGTAGAGTCAAGACCCACACCCCCAGGTGGAAACCCACAAATGAGAGGAAAATCACAATTGCAGAGGTTCTCCCCAAGGAGCATGGGTTGTGAGCCCCACATCGGGCCCTCAGCCCAGGGGTGATGCACCTAGGAAACAAGCCCCAAGAACATCTGGCTTTGAAGGCTAGTGGGACTTGTGTACAGGAGAGCTGGAGGGCTGTAGAAAATAGAGTCTCTAAAGGGTCTCTGTTTAAATGGTGTGTGAGTCCCAGTGCAGAAGCAGTAATTTGAAAGGAGCCTGGATTAGGCCCACTTGCTGAACTTGGGGAGCCTCCTGGAGAGGCAGAAGGCAACTGGGACTCCCCCAGGGGACAAAGACACTGGCAGCAGCTATTTTAGGGAGTTTGTTCTACCCGGAAGACACTGGTGCTGGCAAGTGCAATTTTGGAGTCTTCTCTCTAGTCTATTAGTGCCTGGGATTTACCCACCTTCTAGTGGGCTGGCACCAGCCCAGTTCAACCCCTGGGACCTGGGCCGAACCACCAGTGGACCAGGAGCCACCATGCAAGACAGGGCCTGGCAGTCAACTGGGCCATGGTCCAGCCCCTGCTAACCAGCTTGCCCACAATAGTCAGCCCCTCCATAACAGAAGGGTCCATGCAGCCCACATAGGAGGCACACCTAGAGCATATAGCACTGGTGCCCAGAGGGGAGTGTGCTACTGAGCCAATAGGACATCTCCTGCATAAGGCCACTTCTCAAAAATTGGGGAACATAGTCCATCTACCTAATAATAGAAATAAACATGGAGAACTAGGCAAAATGAGGAGACAGAAGAATATATTCCAAATGAAAGACTAAGAAAAACTAAGCAAAGTGGAAAAAGCAATCTACCTGATAAAAGAATTCAAGGTAGGGCTTCCCTGGTGACGCAGTGGTTGAGAGTCTGCCTGCTGATGCAGGGGACACGGGTTTGTGCCCCGGTCCAGGAAGATCCCACATGCCGTGCAACAGCTGGGCCTGTGAGCCATGGCCACTGAGCCTGTGCGTCCAGAGCCCGTGCTCCGCAACGGGAGAGGCCACAACAGTGAGAGGCCCACATACCGAAAAAAAAAAAAAAAAATCAAGGTAATGATCATAAAGATGTTCAGTGAACTCAAGAGAAGAATGGATGAATGCAATGAAGAGTTAGGCAATATAAATAAGAACCAAAAAGAGCTAAGGATATGATTGAAATTAAAAAATACATTAGAAGGAATCCACAGTCGATTAAATGATGCAGAGGAGTAAACCAGAGAACTGGAAGACAGCTTAGTGTAAATCACCCAAGATAAACAGAAAAAAAGGGAAAAAATGATTTAAAAATATCTATTGGCTTTGGAAGAACTAATAACTCCTTACATTTTAAAATAATTTAGATAGTTAGATCACCCTCCTCTGCATACCCTTCCTCGACTCTTTTGCATTAACTGCTAAATACCTTTCAAGATCCTATCAATTAAGGTTTCATTTCTGCCAGGAAGCTTCCCTATAACTCTTTGTTGATAACATTGGAATATACAGACATGATCCAATCAAACAATGAAATGCCCTTTATGGCCTAGGAACCCTGTCCTGGACTACCTAGCATGGGATTCATGGCCATTACTTTACCATTAATTTTTTTAAAATATAAATTTATCTATTTTATTTTTGGCTGCATTGGGTCTTTGTTGTTGCGCCTGGGCTTTCTCTAGTTGCTGTGAGTGGGGGGCTACTCTTCACTGCTGTGTTCAGGCTTCTCATTGCAGTGGCTTCTCTTGTGGAACATGGGCTCTAGGCACACAGGCTTCAGTAGTTGTGGCACATGAGCTCAGTAGTTGTGGCCACACAGGCTCAGTAGTTGTGGCTTGTGGGCTCAGTTGCTCTGTGGCCTGTGGGATCTTCTCAGACCAGGGCTCAAACCCATGTCCCCTGCACTGGCAGGCGGATTCTTATTTTGACTTCAAGAGCAAAATATTGCTAGAACAGCTCATTCAGGGATAGATGACAGACAACAGTCCAATACTTTGATCTTCATTTGGGGACACTCTGGAATACTTTATTAATGTTTAAGTGTCATTAATATCACCATATAGTGAAAGACTCATTTTGCTTTTAGCTGTCTATAGGGACCCAGGAATCAGGAGGTGGGAAAGATATCAGAAGTTACACAACCACATTACAGAAACCAATATTCATACATCTCTTTCGCTCTTTCCTTTTTTACTCTTTCACACACTAACCTCCTCAGCCATCTGGGAAGTCTAGACTGCACCTCTTGCCAAAGTACATGGGAATCTGACATTGACACCAGCCTCCCAGTTGATTGTCAGTGGCTTATCATACTGAGGCCATGTCCATTATCTTTTACATGCCTCATTAAATTTCATTTGAATAAAATTCACATCCAATGAAATACACAAATCTCAAGTGTAATTTATATACATTTGACAAATATACATATCACTATATCAAATACCATAATCAACCCCAGAAAGCATTTTCTGTGTTTTCTTCTAGAATTTTTATGTTCTATTTTAAATATAAGCTTTTACATTCATGACCTTAGCCCATCTTGAAATAACTTTTGCATATGGTGTGAGGTAGAGGTCAAAGTTCTTTTTTCTTTTTCCACATACTTAAATAATTTGTAAAAAATTTTCCTTTCTGCATTGGATTACCTTGAGAGATTGCTGAAAAGCAATTGACCAAATAAATGTGGGTCTCCTTCTCTGCTCTATAATCATTGTCATTGATCTTGTTGTCTTTCCATAGGCCAAAACCATAAACTCTTTATTAATAAAATTTCATAGCAGAACAGAAATTCAATAACATGAGTTCTCCATCTTTTTTCTTGTTGTTATTGTTTTTCACTCAAGATTGTTTTACAAGTTTTGTATAAATCCTTGGTACTTCTATGCATTTTTTTAGTCAACTTTGACATTTCTACCAAAAAAACAAATCCTGCTGAATTTTTTACTGGAGTTGTTTTGAATATATAGATCAATTTAGGAAAAGTTTACATGTAAGCAATATTGAGTTTTGAATCTATGACTATATCTATCCATGACTATATGCCTATATCAATGCTATATCTATTCATTTGTTTAGTTATTTAATTTCCTTTAACATTGTTTTATAGTTCAATATGGAGAGGTCTTAGACATCTTTTGTTGAATTCATTCCTTAACATTATAATTTTTATGCTGTAGTAAAATGATATTTTTCTATATTTCATTCCTGAATTATATACAAACTACAATAAATTTTACTTTAATTTTTTTCAGTTTTATTGAGATATAATTGACATAAAAATTGTATAAGTTTAAGGTGTACAGTGATTTGATATATGTATATATTATGAAATGATTACCACAATAAGTGTATAACTTTCTACCAACTTCACCCAATTTCCCCACTCTCTTCCCTCTGCCTAGGGCAACCACAAATCTGATCTGTTTCTATGAATTTGTTTTTGTTTTTTTTTAAGATTCCACATGTAAATGAGATCATACAGTATTTGTCTTTATCTTTCTGACTTAGCATAATGCACTCAAGGTCCATCCATGTTCTCACAAATGGCAGGATTTCCTTCTTTTTTATGGCTGAACAGTATTCCATTTTATTTACCCATTCATCTATTGATGGGCACATAGGTTGTTTTCATGTCTTGGCTATTGTAAATAAAGTTGAAATAAACATGGGGTTTTTTTTTTTTGATAGTGACTTTGTTTCCTTCAGATACATGCTCACAAGTGGAATTACTGGATCATATGATAGTTCTATAGATATTTTAAATTTCTTGAGAAATCCCATACCATTTTCCATAGTGGCTACATTAATTTACATTCCATCAATAGCACACATAAGTTCCCCTTTTTCTATATCCTCACCAGCATTTGTTATCTTTTCTCTCTCTCTCTTTTTTTTTTTTTTTTTTTTTTTTTTTGCAGTATGTGTGCCTCTCAGTGTTGTGGCCTCTCGCGTTGCAGAGCACAGGCTCCAGACATGCAGGCTCAGCGGCCATGGCTCATGGGCCCAGCTGCTCCATGGCATGTGGGATCCTCCTGGACCGGGGCACAAATCCACGTCCCCTGAATCAGCAGGCGGACTCTCAACCACTGCACCACCAGGGAAGCCCTCTCTTGTCTTTTTGATGACAGTTATTCTAAGAGGTATGAAGTGATCTCATTGTGGTTTTGATTTGTATTTCCCTGATGATTAGTGATGATGAGGACCTTCTCATTTACCTGTTGGCCATATGAATATCTTCTTTTGAAAAATATCTATTCAGTTCCTCTGCCCATTTTTTAAATTGAAATATTTGGGTTTTGTTGTTGTTGTTTGCTATTGAATTGTATGAGTTCCTCATACATTTTGGATATTAACCCATTATCAGATGTGTGTTTTTCTCAATTCCATAGGTTGCCTTTTCATTTTGTTGATTATTTCTTTTGCTGAGCAAAGCATTTTTAGTTTCATGCAATCCACTTTATATTTCATTCTGTTGCTTTTGCTTTAAGTGTAATATCCAAAAAATCATTGCCAAGACACATGTCAAGAAGTATTTTTCTTATGTTTTCTTCTAGGAGTTTTATGGTTTCCAGTCATACATTTAAGTTTTGAATCAATTTTGAGTTAATTTTTCTGAGCAGTGTAACATTAGGGTCTAGTTTGATTCTTTTGCATGTGAATATACAGTTTTACCAGCACAATTTATTGAATACACACTCTTTTCTCCATTGAGTATTCTCAGCTCC
The DNA here is from genome assembly GCF_963455315.2 of Globicephala melas. Classification (NCBI taxonomy): domain Eukaryota; kingdom Metazoa; phylum Chordata; class Mammalia; order Artiodactyla; family Delphinidae; genus Globicephala; species Globicephala melas. The sequence goes on from NC_083317.1 coordinate 100,933,066, forward strand.
CTTGTCAAATATTTGTTGACCATGTACACATGGGTTTACTTCTGTAGTCTCAATTCTGTTCCATTTGTCTTTGTGTCTGCTTTGATGCCAATGCCGTACTGTTATGATTACTATAGCTGTGTAAGGTAGTTTGAAATCAGGAGGTGTGATGCCTCCAGCTTTGTTCTTCTTTTTCAGGATAGCTTTTGGCTGTTCAAGGTCTTTTGTAATTCCATATGAATTTTACAATTGTTTTTCTATTTCAATTTCTGTAAAATATGCCATTGGAATCTTGATATGGATTGCACTGAGTCTATACATGACTTTGAGTAGTATGGACATTTTAACAATGTTAATTCTCCCAATCTGTAAATACAAGGTATCTTTCATTTATTTGTATTTTCTTCAATTTCTTTAATCATTGTCTTATACTTTTCAATAAGAGAGTTTTCACCTCCTTGGTTAAATTTATTCCTAAACATTCTATTGCTTTTGACCCTACTGTAGAGGGGGCTGTTATCTTTGAATTATTTTTATATAATTCATTGTTAGTATCTAGAAACACTACCGATTTTTTATGTTGATTTTGTATAACAAATCTTTACTGAATTTGTTCATTAGATTTAACAGGTTTTTTTTGGTGAGGTCTTTAGAACTTTCTATATATAAAATCAAGTCATCTGCAAATAGTGATACTTTAACTTCTTTTTTTCCAATTTGGGTTCCTTTCATTTCTTTTTCTTGCCTAATTGCTCTGGCTAGGCCTCCAATACTATGTTGAATAGGAGTGGCAAGAGTGGACATCCTTGTCCTGTGCCTGATCTTAGAAGAAAAGCTTGAAACCTTTCAACATTATATAAAATGTTAGCTCTGGGCTTGTCATATATGTTCTTTATTATGTTGAAGTACATTCTTTCTATAATTAATTCGTTGAGAGTTTTTTTTTTTATCATGAATGGATGTTGAATACAATCAACTTTATATATCAACCTTGTAACCTATAATATTCCTGAATCCCTTTAGTAGGTAAAGTAGTCACTGTGTAGATTACTTAGACTTGGTGATGTAAATAATCATATAGTTTTTGAATAATGAGAGTTTTACATTTTTCTTTTCACTCTCTATGTCTTCTATTTAATTTTGTCTTATGGAACTAAGAGCTGCAGTACAATGTCGAAAAGCATGTCTGAGAGTTTGTGTCATTGGCATGTTTCATATTTTGGGGAGACAGTCAATATTTCACCAATAGGTATTAATGTTAACTATAGAGTTTTTGGTAAACACCTTATATCAGGTTTAGAACATTCCCTTCCAATTTTTAGCTAGCAGAGGGCTTTTAATTATACATGAGTATAGAATATTGTAAGTAGCTTTTCTGTATCTGTTGCTGTGTTACTTTTTTTTTCTTTTTAGTCCTAGTGTGGTAAATTATATTGATTAATTTTAGAAATTTAAATCAATTTTACATTGTTGAGATAAATGTCACTTGCCATGACATTATCCTTTTAAAAAATGCTGGATTTGGTTTACTAATGTTTTATTTATGAAGGATTTTAATTTTCTTGTAATCCCCTTATCATGAATTATTATTAGAACTTTGTTCTCCTTATAAAACAAGTTGGGAAGTGTTTCCTACATTATATTCTGAAAAAAGTTTGGGTAAACTTGGTACTAGAACATCTTCAAAGATTTCTTAAATTATTTCTGTCTTTGATTTCTGATTTAATTCTAATGTGGCCAGCAAACGTACTCTACAATATTTCAATAACTTAAATACAGAAATCTATTCTTTGAGACTTGCTTTGTGTATTTTGAGATTTTTATTTTTTTTAGATTTTAGTGTTTTTTTTGAAGGATGGTGATATCTTTCTGATTGTTTTTTCATTTTAAAATGCCCTTCATTTCTACTAATATTCTTTGTCTTAAAGTCTACTTTGAAATTAATAAAGACAGACCACTTTATTATGCTAACAGTTAGCATAGTATATCTCTTTCCATCTTCTCACTTTCCAGGTTACCCATGTATTTATATTTATGATGCATGTTCTGTTGACAAAGTATCCTTTGTTCTTGATTTTATATCTGGTTTCAAAATCTCTGCCTTTTAATTTGAGTGTGTTTTTCATTTATATTTAATATAATTGTTGATATGACTAGGTTTAAGTCTATCATCATTCTATTTGTTTTTTATTCATTCTATTTATGTTTGTTCCTCTTTTCCTGCCTTCTTTTGCAGGAAAGGCAAAATGTATATTTTATAAATGTATATTTTAATGTACATTTTATACATGTATATTTTAATGTATATTAAATGTATATTTTTAAGCTTTACATTTACTATTCACATTTTGGCCACATCTCTTTGTGTAAATATTTTAATTGTTGCTATAAGGATTAAAATATACATGCTTGAGACTGGCAAGATGGTGGAAGAGTAAGATGTGGAGATCACCTTCCTGCCCACAAATACATCAGAAATACATCTACATGTGGAACAACTCCTACAGAATATCTACTGAATGCTGGCAGAAGACCTCAGACTTCCCAAAAGGCAAGAAACTCCCTACATACCTGGGTAGGGCAAAAGAAAAAACAGAGACAAAAGAATAGGGATGGGACCTGCACCACTGGGAGGGAGCTGTGAAGGAGGAAAAGTCTCCACATGCTAGGAAGTCCCTTCACTGGCAGACATGGGGGGTGGCAGGGGGAGCTTTGGAGCCACAGAGGAGAGCACAGCAACAGGGGTGTAGAGGGCAAAGTGGAGAGATTCCTGCACAGAAGATCGGTGCCAAGCAGCACTCACCAGCCTGAGAGGCTTGTCTGCTCACCTGCCTGGATGAGTAGGGGCTGGGAGTTGAGGCTCAGGCTTCAGAGTTCAGATCCCAGGGAGAGGACTGGGATTGGCTGCATGAACACAGTCTGAAGGGTTCTAGTGCATCAAAGCTAGCCGGGAAGGAGTCCGGGAAAAAGTCTGGACTGGCCTAAGAGGAAAGAGACCATTGTTTCGGGGTGTGTGAGGAGAGGGGATTCAGAGCACTGCCTAAAGAAGCTCCAGAGATGGGCATGAGCCACAGCTATCAGTGCGGACACCAGAGACGGGCATGAAAAGCTAAGGCTGCTGCTGCAGCCACCAAGAATCCTGTGTGCAAGCACAGGTCACTATCCACACCTCCCCTCCCAGGAGCCTCTGCAGCCTGCCACTGCCAGGGTCCTGTGATCCAGGGACAAATTCCCTGGGAGAACACATTGCACACCGCAGGCTGTTGCAGCATCACACTGGCCTCTGCTACTGCAGGCTCGCCCCACATTCCATACCCCTCCCTCCCCCTGGCCTGAGTGAGCCAGAGCCCCTAATCAGCTGCTACTTTAACATCATCCTGTCTGGGCGAAGAACAGATGCCCTCAAGCGAGCTACATGCAGAGGCGGGTTCAAATCCAAAGCTGTGCGAACAAAGAAGAGAAAGGGAAATCTCTCCCAGCAGCCTCAGGAGCAGCAGATTAAATCTCCACAGTCAGCTTCATGGACCCTGCATCTGTGGAATATGTGAATAGACAATGAATCATCCCAAAATTGAGGCAGTGGACTTTGAGAACAACGATATATATTTTTTTTCCTTTTTCTCTTTTTGTGAGTGTGTACGTGTATGCTTCTTTGTGTGATTTTGTCTGTATAGCTTTGCTTTTACCATTTGTCCTAGCATTCTGTCTGTCCATTTTTGGGGGTTTTTTTAGTATAATTTTTAGCACTTGTTATCATTGGTGGATTTGTTTTTTGGCTTGGTTGCTCTTCTTTCTTTCTTTTTTTTTTTTTTTTTTTTACTTTTTTGTTCTTTATTTTTAATAATTATTTTTTATTATATATTTTAATAACTTTCTTTTCTTTCTTTCTTTCTTTCTTTCTTTCTTTCTTTCTTTCTTTCTTTCTTTCTTTCTTTCTTTCTTTTTTTCTCCCTTTTCTTCTCAGTTGTGTGACTGACAGGGTCTTGGTGCTCTGGCCAGGTGACAGGTCTGTGCTTTGAGGTGGGAGAGCCGAGTTCAGGACATTGATCTACCAGAGACCTCCTGGCTCCACATAATATCAAACAGTGAAAGCTCTCCCATAGATCTCCATCTCAATGCTAAGACCCAGCTCCACTCAATGACCAGCAAGCTACAGTGCTGGAAACCCTATGCCAAACAACTAGCAAGATAGGAACACAACCCCACCCATTAGCAGAGAGGCTGCTTAAAATCATAATAAGTTCACAGACACCCCAAAACACACCACCAGTTGCAGGCCTGCCCACCAGAAAGACAAGATTCAGCCTCATCCACCAGAAAACAGGCACCAGTCCTCTCCACCAGGAAGCCTACACAAGCCAATGAACCAACCTCACCCAGTGGAGGCAGACACCAAAGACAATGGGAACTACGAATCTGCAGCCTGCAAAAAGGAGACCCCAAACACAGAAAGTTAAGCAAAATGAGAAGACAGAGAAACACACAGCAGATGAAGGAGTAAGGTAAAAACCCACCAGACCAAACAAATGAAGAGGAAATAGGCAGTCTACCTGAAAAAGAATTCAGAGTAATGATAGTAAATGTGATCCAAAACCTTGGAAATAGAATGGAGAAAATACAAGAAAGGTTTAACAAGGACCTAGAAGAACTAAAGAGCAAACAAACAATGATGAACAACACAATAAATGAAATTAAAAATTCTCTAGAAGGAATCAATAGCAGAATAACTGAGGCATAAGAATGGAGAAGTGACCTGGAAGATAAAATGGATGACTAATAAGAACCTGATGTGTAAAAAATAAATTAAATTTTTTAAAAACTTAAAGAAATATACATGCTTAATTTATACAGTTGACTTTGTATTGATATTGTCCACTTCATGTGAAATTATGAAATTCTGACAGTATAATTCCACTACAATTTCAATCACTCCCTTTTCATGGGCTCTAATTGTCATATATGCATATAAAACATAATTATTTTATATTTTTATAACCTATTCATATTGTATATATTTATATATAAATATATAATTTCATATACAAATAAAATGATTATATGATCTTATTAATATTACATTATATATTTACTTAATATATTATAATATATAGGTTGATATACATATAATTATGTTTGTAAATGTACATATTATATGTATATAATTCTGCAAGTTTTTCAACTTTTCAAGCAGTAACTGTTGACACATTTTTTTTCTGCTCCATTTTTTTCCTCTTTGCTTCTTCAATCACATGTGTATTATACCACTTGATATATTCCCACAAATCACTGCTCAACGCTAGCAGTATATTTACCTAATAAGTTCTACAGCTCCAATCTGCAAATTGGGACCTATTCTTTTGGTTATATCTCAGCTCCCTCTGCCCAGAGTTTAGTGACGTCAAGAGAACTTTGTCCTCCTTTTTCTTATTAACTTTTGCCTTCCAATGTATCCCATGGCACTGTCACTGCCTAAATTTACAACTCTTCCTGATTCAAATGACATGGGTTGTTGACAAATATTGCATAAAGGTCATATTTGGGATGAGAGGATTTGACTGAGAAGTAAATTTTACTTCCCTAGAGAGAGTTGATCTCCTATAGAGCTCCAGGGGAACCTCCTACAGCCTGATGCTTAGGCAGTTAACACTGATAGAATGCTGTGGTGGTGAACTGGTCCCATCCTCTACCACATTATATGCTGCAACAGTAAAGCTTCAACCCAAGTTTTTGAGTTGCAACAAGGGAAGGACTGGTGTACCCCAATCATGAATGCTGAGTTAGAATGAAAGCATAGCTGGAGGCCAAAGACCTACCCATTAACTGCTGTAAATAACACCAGTAGAGGGCGAATTCTTCTCCCACTATGTAATTTAAAAGCCCTGCTACTGAAGGGCCAGGATGCCTTTCCTGGACCCTGCCAGGTTGTTGTACATTGTCTGAGATGTTGAAACACTGCACTAACCTCTGCCACTGTCTGTGCTTTTCCCCTGATTAACTTGTCCAGCCAACTCTCTGTGTGCGCTGTTTGGTCACTCATTGTCATTTCCTTGATAAGGATTTTGGTTCTTATACTAGAAAGTTCCTTTGTAAGAGCAGGCAAATAACTAGATTTGATCAGAGAAAGGGGGACACAGGCCAGGTGTCAGGAAACCATACAGCTTGTGAACAATGGGAATCCTTGGGCAGATGAAGAAAAACAGGAACCTCTGGGCTGACAGGAAGCCACATATCTTGATGTGATAGGGTTCCTAGAGGCAGACAAAGAAAGGTGGAAAAAGGCAGGAATCTCTAGTGTCTGAATGTAGCCTTTTGCTCATTATGCCCTTATTACAGTAAAATTAGCCTTGCATGTGAGAAGTACCCATCAGGCACTGATGCCATGATACTTCTGATCAAGAGTAAATAAGGACAAAAATCCTGCCTCCCCTTAGGAAGGTGGAGCTGGGATAAAAATCAGGAAAAACAAACTCAAAACCCTCCCTCCTCAGTGAACATTCTGTCCATTTATTTTCACACCCCATATAACCAGCTTGCCAAAGAAACTCAGGGCAGCCAGTCACCTGAGTCTGCCCACTCTCCCCTTGAGAGTGTAATATCACTTAATAAATCCTCGCTTTGCTTTATTGACCTATGTGTCTTGTCTCTGAATCCTTTCTGCAACAAGACAAGAACCTACTCTCTGGTAACACTTTTATATTATTCTCAGATATTTAAAGAGAAATTACCTATTTTTAGTTAAGTGTTTCATTTCTCCTTCCCTCAATCTTATATAATATTGATTAAAATAAATAGAATCATGGCACAGAGGAATAGAATGTAATGCAATATTTTAAGTAGTCAAGTAACAAACTCATCTTTAGGCAAAAAACATCCAATAACATTTACAGGGCACCTACTCTATACATCAAGTGAATCCCCAAGGGAGTCATGGCCCTTGTTTAAGAGAAAGTGTTTTAAACATAATTGATTTTTTTATGAAAGAATCATTTATGATACCTGGTGGTCTATGGTAAACATTGTTTTATACTGTTGAGTATGATTTTATCACATTTTGAAAGAATATTTGTCCCAAACATAGAAACCAATTGTTTATTCTAATGACCATTTTTGCTTGGAAAGTTAGTCATCACATTTCTTTAAGGAGAATTGTTGTTTTGTATTCCTTTTCCACACCGTAATGGTTGATAGAAAACGAAACGTCAAGAATAGTACAAAATTACCTCATACTTTGTTTAGCTCTACAGTTAGCTATTCATATAATTTTATCATAAAATTCTCCATGTTTCTTATATAACTTCTTAAGTGTGTAGTAACCTCTTAAAAGGTAGGCAGCTTTTCTCTTACAGTGTAGGTTTATTCTGTGTCTGTGAAAAAAACATGGAACCTAAGTACACCAAGAATTGTGATTTAATCAGCCTAATAGCATAGGTAGAGGCTCATTCTACTTTTACTATGCAATGCCTGTGTATCAAAAGACAAAGTTGTAATAATAACTGAGTTAGTTTTGTTTTCTTATTTAAACATGTTTCTTCTCATTAGAAGATGTCAACAATTAGTGGAGATGGACAATAGAAAGCAAAGAATGAGCATGTAGAACAACTCTGAGTAATGAACACAGTGCAAGTAAATGTGCTAGTTAAAAATGAAACATCATTGAATACTTATTAATGATTCTGTTTGAAATATATAAAAATTTAGACAGTAAAATTTAACATTTAAAGAAAAATATTAAGTAGTTGCTATCTTCACATAAAATAGTGACAAAATGTATACATTTTTATGAATTTGGAAAGGAATTTTTAATCACGTACATTTAAGAATTTTGTTCAGTGAAACACCTAATTTATTCATACAAAATTCTATGACAGTTGTCTTGAAAAGAGGATGTATGTCTATTTATACTAGGATTATATATCAATCAATGACTATCTTTCTAAATTTTCTAAGTGTATGCATTTTTAAGTATATTCATGTATTCTTTGTATATTATTAGAAAATCAAGGCATCAAGACAAGAAACCATTGCTTTCTTTTCCAGAATCCAAGTTAAAATTATATGGTTTCACAGTTTTATGTTTAGCTAGTTCCATGATTTTAAAAATATATTTAATGAATAAATTATTGGCATCTAACATATACTAAGAACTTATATATTATTCACTGTTTAAGGCCTATAGATTTGCATACCTAATTTATATGTCATAACCATCCTTAAAGTTATGCATCATTATCCAGATTTACTGATGTAGAAACTGGCACTCAGACTGATCAAGTTAGTAGCATACAGCAAGTAGACAATCTAGTTCTAATCAAGGTCTCTGAACCTCAGGCCATCTGATGCAGGGGAAGAGAAGAAGAGCAGAAGAGCTGTCCTATAGATATCCATAAACAGGTGGTCCCCATCTAAATCATCTTATGTCTAGGACAATAGAATTACTTGATCTAAGTTTAATTATTGGCTCTTTGTATATAATTAAATCCCATCAGTTCTCATTTTTCTTCTAACCTGCTTCCCAGGGTCTAAGAGGAACCATTGAAGAACACAAGCAAGTAAAACAAATTATATGATACTTTCGTCTGAAGACTAACACTCAGCAACTCAATGTTCTGTGACAAAAAAGTTCTGGCATTTTATCTGGGCAAGCTCTGAGCCCACTGCTTTTATACCCCACCATTAGAAACTAATCCAGCTGTTTGAGTTAATTTCCTTTCTGCTGCTATTTTCAGTGGATCGAGAAATTTGTCATCTAGACTTCTAACAGAGCTGAGGGCCATCTGTCTACTTCTCTAGAGTCCTATATTGGTTTTTCTCATCCACCACTCTACTCCATATTACCCTATGCTCCTTTTGCAGTCCCCAGGAATCCCCAGTTCTGCAGGTTAGGCTGCAATTACTCCTGCTTCCACACAGTACTGAATTTTTTCTTTTTAATCTCCTCTTTAAAACCATTTGAAGACACAATATTTATTTAAAACAGGAGGAAGAACTGACCTAAAAAGTGTTTCAGATCATAATAAATGACCTAATTGAAGATGGCACTATTTCAACATCTCATTCTTGGGCATAAATGTGAACTCTTACCAAATTTACAGCCTATCATTTTTTCTACAGACTTCAGTGAGTTTAGCTAGCTTAGGATGTGTATATATATGCAGATGTATGTATTTACCATAGTACTTAGACATCACAAACCACTTAGACTCATAAAGTCAAGTATTTGGCACTCACTAAACTGGGAAGCCCTTTGTCCTTATCTGCCTCCCCCTAGCCCCAGGACACTGATTTTAAATTAATGAAGAATTATAATTTACTGATCAAATTTTATAATTCCCAAACTCTAAAACACATATACATATGACCCAAGGCTTTTTGATCTTTCTGGAAGCAAAGCTGGTATTTAATTATAGAGTGGGTCTAAAAGTCTATAGGTTAACTCGTACTATTTCCTTTTGTACTGGTTTATAGATGATCTGATTTACTGGATGCATTTACTTAAAGGTTGTTTAGATTTCTTTTATTCATTAAATTATATTCAAATTTTTCTTAAATTACTGAAGAACCCAATGATGAGATAGTAAATAAAATAAATAATCTAATCCAAAGTATCTTCTGATTAGCTATAAGTTTAAGTTCATAGTCGGCTTTTTTTTTTAATTGAAAGATAGTTGTAAAATCATATTATGTTTTGCTTAATGGTGAACTGTTGTTTTGATATATAAAATTTATAGATAATATATAGTATTTTGAAATATTTCACAAACATCAAGTTATATAAAACAAGACTCTTGATCTAAAAAATCTCTTCCCTCTTCCATTTTTCACATTTCTGCCAGATTTGTCTTTTGTGAAATTCCAAATTGGATATTTTTATGGCTTTAAATCCAATTTTGCCATTGGTATAATATAAAGATATCTTAGCATGACATGCAATGACTTTATTTACTGGCATTACTTAATTTTCTTACATAATTTTTCATCCTTTTGTACAAACAATCCATACCCTATTTTCTTTCTTCATAGGTCTCCTTACTATTCCCCAAACCAAAAATACTTTCTCATTCTTCTGGTTTTTTTCTGTTTCTTTTTTATTTCCTGCTATTTTCCCTTCATGGAATAGACTCTCCTCTTTTCCAGTAGTCAGAATTTTACCTTATTAAAGATGGAGTTAAAAAGTCACTTTTTCTTGGAAGCGTTCTCTGTTTCTTATCTCTAATATTATTCACTCTCTCTTCTACTCTCTTTGAGTAGACAGCATTTATCACATTATAATTTCCTATACATACATTTATCTATTCTTTTACAACATTTTCTGGAAAATGTGACACTACACCACTACCATCTGAATCATTTGATTATGTAACAAATACAGATTTAGAAGCCCCACTCCAGAACTACCTAATCAAAAGGTGGTAGTGGGTAGTAGGTACTAATTGAATTGTAAATAATTACTTCAGGTGATTCTTACATGCATTCAAAACAGAACCACTGCCCTAGATGGTGAGCTGCTTAAGAACAGAGTAGTTGTTTGGTTCTTTGTTTACCTCTAGTAATTTACCTCTATAGAGGTAATAGGCTAGAGAAATAGTAATTAGGTTGTATAGGAAAAACCTCACTCTTCCTCCTGTATGTCTCCTTTACTCTCACCCTACACCTATACTCACAACACTTCTGGTACAGATGTATGTGAGGTTTCCCACACTAAGCAATTCTGTGACACCAGCTGGATGTTTACAATTTAATTCAGTTATGACATTATCTACCTGGAGATAACTTCAGATCCCACAGATTAAGGGCTCAGTCCCACAAGATTGCTCCACCTCCTACTCAGATGCCAATCACAAGCTCAGATTGTCAACTGTGATTCTCACTGCTAGGCTATAGATAGAAGTTCTCATGACCGCCACCTCGGGTTCAATTAATTTGCAAGAGGGAGGGCCTTCAAGATGGTGGAGGAGTGAGATGTGGAGATCACCTTCCTCCCCACAAGTACATCAGAAATATATCTACATGTGGAACAACCCCTACAGAACACCTATTGAACGCTGGCAGAAGACATCAGACTTCCCAAAAGGCAAGAAACTCCCCATGTACCTGGGTAGGGAAAAAGAAAAAAGGAAAAACAGAGACAAAAGAATAGGGACGGGACCTGTGCCACTGGGAGGGAGCTGTGAAGGACGAAAAGTTTCCACACACTAGGAAGTCCCTGCACTGGCGAACATGGGCAGTCGTGGAGGGCAGGGAAGCTTCAGAGACATGGAGAAGAGCACAGCAATAGGGGTGCAGAGGGAAAAGTGGAGAGATTCCTGCACAGAGGATTGGTGCCAACCAGCACTCACCAGCCTGAGAGGCTTGTCTGCTCACCCATCGGGACGAGTGGGGGCTGGGAGCTGAGGCTCGGGCTCCAGAGGTCAGACCCCAGGGAGAGGACTGGGGTTTGCTGTGTGAACACAGCCTGAAGGGGATTAGTGCCACAGCTAGCTGGGAGGGAGTCTGGGAAAATGTCTGGACCTATCTAACAGGCAAGACACCATTGTTTTGGGGTGCGCGAGGAAAGGGGATTCAGAGCACTGCCCAAACCAGCTCCAGAGATGGGCGCGAGCCGCGGCTATCAGCGCAGACACCAGAGATGGGCATGAGATGCTAAGGTTGCTGCTGTAGCCAACAAGAATCCTGTGTGCAAGCACAGGTCACTATCCAAACCTCCCACCCCCACCAACCACGGGAGCCTGTGCAGCCTGCCACTGCCAGGGTCCTGTGATCCAGAGACAACTACCCTGGGAGAACACACTTCACGTCTCAGGCTCTTGCAACGTCATGCCAGCCTCTGCCACCACAGGCTTGCCCGCATTCTGTACCCCGCCCTCTCCCTGGCCTGAATGAGCCAGAGCCCCCTAATCAGCTGCTCCTTTAACCCTGTCCTGTCTGAGGGAAGAAGAGACAGCCTCAGGCAACCTATACGCAGAGGCAGGGCTGAATAGAAAGCTGAACTCTAGGAGCTGTGCGAACAAAGAAGAGAAAGGGAAATCTCTCCCAGCAGCCTCAGGAGCAGCAGATTAAATTTCAACGATCAACTTGATGTACCCTGCATCTGTGGAATACATGAATAGACAATGAATCATGCTAAAATTCAGATGGTGGACTTGGGGAGCAATGATATATTTTTTTTTTCCCCTTTTTTCATTTTGTGAGAGTGTGTGTGTATATTTCTTTGTATGATTTTGTCTGTATGACTTTGCTTTTACCATTTGTCCTACAGTTCTGTCGGTCTGTTTTGTGTGTGTGTGTGTTTATGGTGTTCCTTAGTATAGTTTTTAGTACTTTTTATCATTGATGGATTTGTTTTTAGGTTTGGTTGCTCTCTTCTTTTGTTTTCTTTTTTTCTTTTTTCTTTTTTCTTTTCAATAATTATTTTTTATCATTTATTTTCATAACTTTATTTTATTCTTAATTTTTCTTTCTGTCTTTATTTTTTCTTCCTTTTCTTCTGAGTCATGTGGCTGACAGGGTCATGGTGCTCCAGCCTGGTGTCAGGCCTGTGCCTCTAAAGAGGGAGAGCAGAGTTCAGGATATTGATCCACCAGAGACCTCCCAGCTCCACATAATATCAAACAGCAAAAGATCTCCCAGAGATCTCTATCATCTCACCTCTAAGACCCAACTCCACTCAACGATCAGCAAGCTACAGTGCTGGAAACCCTAAGCCAAATAACTAGCAAGACAGGAACACAACCCCACCCATTAACAGAGAGGTTGTGTAAAATCATACTAAGGTCACAAATACCCCCCCAAAAAACCACCGGATGCAGTCCTGCCCACGAGAAAGACAAGATCCAACCTCATCCTCCAGAACACAGGCACCAGTCCCCTCCACGAGGAAGCCTACACAACACACTGAACCAAACTTAGCCACTGGGGACAGACACCAAAAACAACAGGAACTACGAACCAGCAGCCTGTGAAAAGGAGACCCCAAACACAGTAAGTTAAGCACAATAAGACAGAGAAACACACAGCAGATGAAGGAGCAAGGTAAAAACCCACCAGACCTAACAAATGAAGACGAAATAGACAGTCTACCTGAAAAAGAATTCAGAGTAATGACAGTAAAGATGATCCAAAATCTTGGAAACAGAATGGAGGAAATACAAGAAAGGTTTAACAAGGACCTAGAACTAAAGAGCAAACAAACAATGATGAACAACATAATAAATGACATTAAAAATTCTCTAGAAGTAATCAATAGCAGAATAACAGAGGCAGAAGAACAGAGAAGTGACCTGGAAGATAAAATAGTAGAAATAACTACTGCAGAGCAGAATAAAGAAAAAAGAATGAAAAGAATTGAGGACAGTCTCAGAGACCTCTGGGACAATGTTAACTGCACCAACATTCGAATTATACGGGTCCCAGAAGAAGAAGAGAAAAAGAAAGGGACTGAGAAAATATTTGAAGACATTATATTTGAAAACTTCCCTTATATGGGAAAGGAAATAGTCAATCAAGTCCAGGAAGTGCAGAGAGTCCCATACAGGCTAAATCCAAGGAGAAACACGACAAGACACATATTAATCAAACTGTCAAAAAGTAAATACAAAAAAATACATATTAAAAGCAGTAAGGGATAAAGAACAAATAACATACAAGGGATTCCCCATAAGGTTAACAGCAGATCTTCCAGCGGAAACTCTGCAGGCCAGAAGGGAGAGGCAGGACATATTTAAAGTGATGAAAGGGAAAAACCTACAACCAAGATTATTCTACCTAGCAAAGATCTCATTCAGATTAGACAGAAAAATTAAAACCTTTACAGACAAGCAAAAGCTAAGAGAATTCAGCACCACCAAACCAGCTTTACAACAAATGCTAAAGGAACATCTCTAGGCAGGAGACACAAGAGAAGGAAAAGACCTACAATAACAGACCCCAAACAATTAAGAAAATGGTAACGGGAACATACATATTGATAATTACCTTAAAAGGAAATGGATTAAATGCTCCAACCAAAAGACACTGATTGGCTGAATGGATACAAAAAAAAAAAAAAAAAAACCCAGATATATGCTGTCTACAAGAGACCCACTTCAGACCTAGGGACACATACAGACTGAAAGTGAGGGGATGGAAAAAGATACTCCATGCAAATGGAAATCAAAAAAAGCTGGAGTAACAATTCTCATATCAGATAAAATAGTCTTTAAAATAAAGACTATTGTAAGAGAGAAAGAAAGACACTACATAATTGATCAAGGGATCAATCCAAGAAGATATAACAACTGTAAATATTTATGCACCCAACATAGGAGCACCTCAATACATAAGGCAAATACTAACAGCTATAAAAGGGGAAATCAACAGTAACACAATCGTAGTAGGGTAATTTATTACCCCACTTTCACCAATGGAAAGATCATCCAAAATGAAAATAAATAAGGAAACACAAGCTTTAAATGACACGTTAAACAAGACGGACTTAATTGATATTTATAGGACACTCCACCTAAAAACAACAGAATAAACATTCCTCTCAAGTGCCCATAGAACTTTCTCCAGGATAGATCATATCCTGGGTCACAAATCCAGCCTTGGTAAATTTAAGAAAATTGAAATCATATCAAGTATCTTTTCCGAACACAATGCTATGAGACTAGATATCAATTACAGGAAAAAATCTGTAAAAAATACAAATACATGGAGGCTAAACAATATACTACTTAATAACCATGAGATCACTGAAGAAATCAAAGAGGAAATCAAAAAATACTTAGAAACAAATGACAATGAAAACATGACTACCCAAAACCTATGGGATGCAGCAAAAGCAGTTCTAAGAGGGAAGTTTATAGCAATACAATCCTACCTCAAGAAACAAGAACAACTCAAATAAACAACCTAACCTTACACTTAAAGCAATTAGAGAAAGAACAACAAAACTCCAAAGTTAGCAGAAGGAAAGAAATCATAAAGATCAGATCAGAAATAAATGAAAAAGAAATGAAGGAAACAATAACAAGGATCAATAAAACTAAAAGCTGGCTCTTAGAGAAGATAAGCAAAATTGATAAACCATTAGCCAGACTCATCAAGAAAAAAAGGGAGAAGACTGAAAGCAATAGAATTAGAAATGAAGAAGGAGAAGTAACAACTGCCACTGCCGAAATACAAAGGATCATGAGAGGTTACTACAAGGAACTCTATGTCAATAAAATGGACAACCTGGAAGAAAGGGACACATTCTTAGAAAAGCACAACCTTCCAAGATTGAACCAGGAAGAAACAAAATATAAACAGACCAATCACAAGCACTGAAATTGAAATTGTGTTGAAAAATCTTCCAACAAACAAAAGCCCAGGACAAGATGGCTTCATAGGCAAATTCTATCAAACGTTTAGAGGAGAGCTCCCAACTATCCTTCTCAAATTCTTCCAAAATATAGCAGAGGGAGGAATATTCCCAAACTCAGTCTATGAGGCCACCATCACCCTGATATCAAAACCAGACAAAGATGTCACAAAGAAAGAAAACTACAGGCCAATATCACTGATGAACGTGGATGCAAAAATCCTAAACAAAATGCTAGCAAACAGAATCCAACAGCACAGTAAAAGGATTATACACCATGATCAAGTGGAGTTTATCCCAGCAATGCAAGGATTCTTCAATATATGCAAATCAGTCAATGTGATACACCATATTAACAAATTGAAGGATAAAAATCATGTGATCATCTCAAGAGATGCAGAAAAGCTTTTGACAAAATTCAACACCCATTTATGATAAAAATGCATAGAGGGAACTTACCTCAACAAAATAAAGGCCATATATGACAAACCCACAGTCAACATCGTCCTCAATGGTGAACAACTGAAACCATTTCCACTAAGATCAGGAAAAAGACAAGGTTGCCCACTCTCACCACTCTTATTCAACATAGTTTTGGAAGTTTTAGACACAGCAATCAGAAAAGAAAAAGAAATAAAAGGAATCCAAATCAGAAAAGAAAAAGTAAAGCTGTCACTGTTTCAAGATGACATGATACACAGAGAATCCTAAAAATGCTACCAGAAAACTACTAGAGCTAATCAATGAATTTGGTAAAGTAGCAGGATATAAAATTAATGCACAGAAATCTCTTGCATTCCTATACAGTAATGACGAAAAATCTGAAAGTGAAATCAATAAAACACTCCCATTTACCATTGCAACAAAAAGAATAAAATATCTAGGAATAAACCTACCTAAGGAGACAAAAGACCTGTATGCAGAAAACTATAAGACACTGATGAAAGAAATTAAAGATGATACCAACAGATGGAGAGATATACCATGTTCTTGGATTGGAAGAATCAACATTGTGAAAATGACTCTACTACCCAAAGCAATCTACAGATTCAATGCAATCCCTATCAAACTACCACTGGCATTTTTCACAGAACTAGAACAAAAAATTTCACAATTTGTATGGAAACACAAAAGACCCCGAATAGCCAAAGCAATCTTGAGAACGAATAACGGAGCTGGAGGAATCAGGCTTCCTGACTTCAGACTATACTACAAAGCTACAGTAATCAAGACAGTATGGTACTGGCACAAAAACAGAAATATAGATCAATGGAACAGGATAGAAAGCCCAGAGATAAACCCACGCACATATGGTCACCTTATCTTTGACAAAGGAGGCAGGAATGTACAGTGGAGAAAGGACAGCCTCTTCAATAAGTGGTGCTGGGAAAACTGGATAGCTACATGTAAATGTATGAGATTAGATCACTCCCTAACACCATACACAAAAATAAGCTCAAAATGGATTAAAGACCTAAATGTAAGGCCAGAAACTATCAAACTCTTAGAGGAAAACATAGGCAGGACACTCTATGACATAAATCACAGCAAGGTCCTTTTTGACCCACCTCCTAGAGGAATGGAAATAAAACCAAAAGTAAACAAATGGGACCTAATGAAACTTCAAAGCTTTTGTGCAGCAAAGGAAACCATAAACAAGACCAAAAGAGAACCCTCAGAATGGGAGAGAATATTTGCAAATGAAGCAACTGACAAAGGATTAATCTACAAAATTTACAAGCAGCTCATGTAGCTCAATAACAAAAAAACAAACAACCCAATCCAAAAATGGGCAGAAGACCTAAATAGACATTTCTCCAAAGAAAATATACAGACTGCCAACAAACATATGAAAGAATGCTCAACAACATGAATCATTAGAGAAATGCAAATCAAAACTACAATGAGATATCATCTCACACCAATCAGAATGGCCATCATCAAAAAATCTAGAAACAATAAATGCTGGAGAGGGTGTGGAGAAAAGGGAACACTCTTGCACTGCTGGTGGGAATGTGAATTGGTACAGCCACTATGGAGAACAGTATGGAGGTTCCTTAAAATACTACAAATAGAACTACCATATGACCCAGCAATCCCACTACTGGGCATATACCCTGAGAAAACCATAATTCAAAAAGAGTCATGTACCAAAATGTTCATTGCAGCTCTATTTACAATAGTCCGGAGATGGAAACAACCTAAGTGCCCATCATCGGATGAATGGATAAAGAAGATGTGGCACATATATACAATGGAATATTACTCAGCCATAAAAAGAAATGAAATTAAGCTATTTGTAATGAGGTAGATAGACCTAGAGTCTGTCATACAGAGTGAAGTCAGAAAGAGAAAGACAAATACCATATGCTAACACATATATACGGAATTTAAGAAAAAAAAATGTCATGAAGAACCTAGGAGTAAGACAGGAATAAAGACACAGACCTACTAGAGAATGGACTTGAGGATATAGGGAGGGGGAAGGGTAAGCTGTGACAAAGTGAGAGAGTGGCATGGACATATATACACTACCAAACGTAAAAGAGACAGCTAGTGGGAAGCAGCCGCATAGCACAGGGAGGTCAGCTCGGTGCTTTGTGACCACCTAGAGGGGTGGGATAGGGAGGGTGGGAGGGAGGGAGATGCAAGAGGGAAGAGATATGGGAACATATGTATATGAATAACTGATTCACTTTGTTATAAAGCAGAAACTAAGACACCATTGTAAAGCAATTATATTCCAATAAAGATGTAAAAAAAAAAAAAAGAATTTGTGGCAGGATGCCCAGTGTTTAAAGAATCAAAGTTTGTGATTTACTTCCTAATACCGATATAAGACAAATATCCAGAATTATATCATTTACTTTTAAAAATGCAAATTTTAAAACCATTTATGAGAGCAGCAAAATTTTTTAAAAGTTAAATGACTAGACATACTGTATTTGACTCTATTTATGTCAAAATTAAAAATGTTAAAGACATACCTGTATAATTTTGCTAACTTGTGATGACATTTATATGATCTATTCTTTAAAATATATGTGTGCTCATAACACACACGTATAAACCAAGATACACACACGTATATATGTATAGATAGGATCGGCAACATTTAATAGTATATTTCATTAACTTTTTGTCATGTAAATTCCCTAACTCTTCATAAAAATGATCTATTTTGCTTCAGTTGCAAAACTGTTGGGACTTTTATTGAGTTACAAATACATGTTGGTGATATCTAAACTTATGCTTCATTATTTTAGAATAAAGAATGCTAACTCCTATCTCTTTGATAATTTTCTTTGCCTTTCTCTGCACTGTTTCAAGACATAACTCATATTCATTTCAGTATTATGCCTTTCTCTCCTGATAAAATCCAAATTTTACCTAAGTTGAATTTCCTGAGATAGATAATTCTTTTGTCTAGTACTTGAGTCAGTCTCAGCTTTTTGTTTTTTGCTTTGGCTGCGTGTACATAGCTTGCAAGATCTTAGTTCCCCAACCAGGGATCTAACCTGCACCCCCTGCAGTGGAAGTGTGGAGTCTTAACCACTGGACTGCCAGGGAAGTCCCCAGTCTCAGTTTTAACATGGCAGATATAGTGGTACTACCCACTGGCAAATGCTACAGAATGAAAGAATAATATTTTAGAAAGAAAAGTAGAAATATCAGGGAAAATATCTGTCTTTGAGCAGGAGCATACCCAGCATAGTGATAGCTGTCACTGGAAAAACGGAATAATTATTTTGATTTGATTCACAGATAAAGGGAAGCCAGAGGAGAGTAACATAATCACAATATTTGGCAAGAAATAACTTGGGAATTCCTCTTTAGCAGACTAATTTAGAGAGGGACCAGGGAAGGGAATTTGCATGCTTGAGGAAAAATTGATCAAGGCCTGGATTATTTTGTATAATGGAAGAAAAATACCAATCAGCTAAGCTTTAATTAGGGAAGGGAGTACACAGTATGAGGGGCAGGTACCTAAGCTTCATAATATATCTTCCTTGCCTTGGTCCTATGTCAGTCACCCTATGATTCTGAATCCATGCTGAAATGGAGGATGAGAGAACTCTTGATGTAGATCTTTGAACGTAACTAAGGAATATGACAAATATGAATGTGCTTGGAAAGGAGGATAAAATTGTAGCAGAACATACTTGTGAAGTTATACTGAAGGAATTTTGGATATTAATATAGATATAAAACTGTTAAACTACCCAAGGCAGTTTTTAGGCTCTGTTTATTTTCTACATCCACAGTAGAGAGCAAAATGCATTGCTACTTTAGCAGACTTTTCCCAATTTCTGCTTCTCCATGTTACCTTTGTCATTTTTTCCCCTTATCTATTCCCTTTATGGAGATATTTTATTTACCAATATAACAAGCATATAAAAAACTGCCTGAAATATGGTAGTCACTTTATAAATATTGTTTACTACATGAACAGTTTTTAGCTATAACTTTTACATTAGAATTATATCCACCAAAATATATAGTATTTCTTGTGTCTTGTCACCAAAGAAAATCCTTGCTGACACTTGAACCCATTATAAAAGTTATTCTAAAGTACATCATAGTGAAGCAAAGAAGCAAAGGTGTTAGTGAAAAGCAATTCAATTGTCTCGTAAATTTATGTATTTTATATTAATAATGTATGTTCTTTTATTTCACCAGTAGTTTATATTAAAGCAAGGGACCCTCAGTCTACTAGCTGCTTTACCTCCTAGATACATGCACATTCTACTTTTTTAAGTGAGTCATCCACATGTCTGGATCCTCCAGGTAGTTGCCTCCCTCAGGGAAGAAGATGACTGAGAAAGATTCCAATGTCCACAATAACAAAAGAAACCATCAAGAGCAAGCAGGGAAAATTAGTGCACTTTGTGTTCATAAAATAGTAAGAGACCCTCAAATATCATGAGATGTACTAGAAAACAAAATGAAATAAATTGACACCAGAGGAAAAAAGATGATTCAGGAAAAAAAAGACTATAATTTAAAAAAAAAAAAAACTTTGTATGAAACTTTAATTTCCAGAGTACGTAACAAGATAGATAATAGAGTACTTTAATTTGACCATCCCTTTAGCACTATATTTTCTGGTTCTTCTAATAGTTCTCTGACTTCCTGTGCTGTTGGATCCTCTAGGTCTCATTTTTTTCTATAATTGTGCTTTTTTTAATATAATTTTGCTTTAACTTATAGATGTTTTTTAGGTTGTACCTTGCAGTTCTCAATAGTTTGCATTCTTGTGTACTTAAGCAATTAGATATTTTTTAACTTCTAAGAACTCTTTTTGTTCTCTGGTTGCTCACATTTTTCATATACTTTTTTTCTTGGTTTATGCATGAGATATTCATGTTGTTTCTACTGTGAAAATTGCTTGGATTAATAAAATTTGTTTTCTCTTCTTCTCAATTTAAAGAGGCAAGATACCTAAAAGGAGATTCTCCTAATTAAGTAATTTATCTTTGATCCATTCTATTAAAGAAAATACGAAATTTTAAGATGTTTATTAGTTATAAAATACAAATTTTGATTGTACAGCAAAATTATTATATCTTATTTGCTACTTTATTCTTAGCATATATCATAGCACCTGACATGAAATAAAAGTTTAAAAGTGTTTAAGGGATAAACAAAGTTACAGAAACATATCAATATTTTAAAATTATTCTATAATCCTTCACAGCAAACGTAAAAAGAATCAAAACAAAACTTTTCATGTGCTTAAGCTAGGAATGGACTCACCAAATCCCACAGCATCAGAAGATAAGCGTTAAATGCCGTGTAGTTTGGAACATATCAAGAGAAGGGAGTTCTGGGCACTCACACTAGGCTTATCTGCTGTGTTGGTAGTAAGGTAAGGTAACGAATGAAGGGAGGTAATTTCAAAAGATCAAAACTTTCATTCATTTTGGAGGAGGAGTGCAGGAGGTGCAGTCAGAATGCAAACAGAAGGCAGAAAAAAACTATAAACCCATCTTATCTACCAACAATCCCAAGTTTTAGAAGTAGCAGTGGTTCATGTAGAGTGAAAAAAAAAAAGGAAAATAAAGCATATATATTTATATATAAATACAAATATAAACATATTAAAAGTTTAGAGTGTTTATATACAATATATATTTTATGTATAAATTTTATGTATTTATACATAAATATAGATATATACATAAATATGTATATATTAGTACTATATTAGTACACATATATGTGTGTAATTATATTATACGTGCAGACAAACACACACATACACTTTGTGTTTTCCAACTTGGCATCTTAATCAGAAAAACAGACCTCTGAAGCTTATTAAGCTCAGAAATGAAAAAAATAAAAAATACACATTGAACCATAAACAAATAGCCCAGATATCAGTCTAACCATCAACACTAGGATAAGTTTATCAAGAAAGATTGTACAGTCTCAAAAACAAGGTCTTTTTCCAATAGAGAAGGCCATATCTTTACAATCTAGTGAACTATTAGTAGGCAGGTATTCAAACAAAGTTTGGAAAACACTTCCAAAATTAGATGCCCACTGTTGTTAATCTATATCTATTTTTCTCTGAGAACAAAGGAGACTAACAGAAAATGTTCTTCCATAATTTTCTAAAGAGACTTGCTGAGAAAACAGGGAAATAATTCCACTTACAGTTTTTTCTTTTTTAATCTGATAGACACAAATTGGCCACATAAAGTAAATAGTAATTGCCTCAGACACAGGAAAAAATTCAAATGACCAGTACTTACACACTCCTACTTAAGAAGAAAAGATGTAAGGACATAAAAAAAAAGGGACATGCATTTAAAGATAAAAAGTCACATAAAATCAGGAAAGAGTAAAACTCAGTATTATTGATTATCATGCAAGAAAATTAAACAAAACACAATTTAATGAAATATGAGGATTAGAATTTAAAAATTAGCTAAATTGAAGCAAGAAGAATTAAAAAATAAACTTAAGAAAGAACAATGTTATTGCAGAACTTAAAACTAAATAAGTGACAGAAAATGTCAGATTTGTACTTTTTTCATTTCAAATAATTACCATGGAAGAAGGTTCAAAAAATTATGGTGTGTTAAAAAATACAGCTAGCTAGCACTAAGCATGCTACAAAAATTTCCTTGTAGGACATTTGGTTCTGTTCAAAATGTCCACAAGATATGTGGTCCCATGCCAAAAGGACCTTGCAATTTGGTCTTATCCAAAACATCCTCGAGCATATTTGATCCATGACAAGTGGTTCTAGACAAGACCTTTTGGCATGAACCAAATGTCTTCCTGGATGTTTTGGGTAATAAAAAATATGACCAAATATCAAGGACCTTTTGGTGTGGACCAAATATCTGTGCACATTTTGAACAGGACAAATATCAAGTCCTACTGGGTGTGGACCAAATGTCTTACAGATGTTTGCACAGGACCAAACCTCCGCTAACCCAAAAAGTTCAGTCTGCCCATGACAAAGGATATTTATTATATGGGATGAACCTATTCTATTGAAAACAACTATGAAATCTGTGTAAATATATAGGAATGCCTGTTTAAAGGAATTTCAGAGACATCAACAGAGGAAACACTTGAGAGATTGCTATTGCAGAGAGAATGAAATCAGCAGTAAGTGAATATTGCCTTATCATAGCATATCTCCTGAGGTCATTTATCAACTCCTACTGTGGTAAAATAGGACTTGGCAGAACACTGCAGTCACACTGGGCTGAGAAAACAGAAGTTGAAGATTGGATTACTCAAAGTGTCTGGAAATGGGACGAAAAGTCTGAAGAAAAGAGAAAGTCATAGGAGTGACCACAGACATCTACAGGGAATCTCCCTTTGAAGAAATTATCTGCTACTAATTTCATCATATACAGGATAAGACTAATAAATCTAGCATAAAACTGAAGCAGAGAGGCTAAAGAGCTGAGTTCAGATTTTAGCAGATATTCATTGTTGATGAGATAAGTTAGAGTTTAATACCAGTGTAAAGTGGTTTTGGTAAACACCCTAGGCTTTTAGTTGAGACTCCAGAGGTCATGCAACTAGGTGTAAAGAAACACTGAAACATTAACCCTGAAAAAGCATAAAAATCAACCTTTTACAGAATTGAGATAATCTACTTATATCTTATATTCCTGACATAAGAAAACTTAACCCTCACAGGAGGAAGAAAACATAGTCTAAAGTTTCTACAAATTTTAATGTGTGATGTCTAATATCCAATTAAAAAAAATTGGATAAGGCATCTATAAAGGTATCTATAAAGCAAAACCAATTGATTAAAACCAATATATAAAACTTATTATGGAAAAGGAGAGATAGAAGTGACTTGAATTTTGGCAAATCAGATTGAATTTTTGGAATGAAATATTTTAAATAGCTGTGTTAATTATGCTCAAGCAAATTAAGCAAATTTTGAAAAAAATAAGAAAAAATTGAATCTTTCAAGAGGAATCTAATGAAAATACTAAAAGAAGTGCTATAATTGAAATTAATAATTTAAGAGATGGATTTAATAAATGATTAGACACAAAAGAACTATTAATGAAATATAGAGCAAGTTAGTAGAAAATATTCAGATTGAAGCCAAAACATAGAAGAAAAAAATACCAAAATACAGAAATGACCATCAAGGACATGTGAACGTGGTACCAAAGTCTAATATAATTGTAATTCAAGTTCATGAGGAAAGGAAAGAAAGGATAAGTTAAAAAAAATACTAAAAGAAATTTTGGCTGAAATTTTCCAAATTGACAAAAGATATTGAACTCTATGAATATTTTTATTATATTAAAATCTCAGGAAAACCCACAAAAAAATTGTACAGAAGCCCATATCTAGGTATAACTATGTAAAAAAAAAAAAAAAAAAAAAAAACAAAGACAAAGGGGGCAGAAAAAACCATTAAGGGCAACCAGAGAAGGAAAATGCATTACCTTCAGAGAAGCAACAAAAAGTTCAAGAATTTTTCAAGAGAAATCATGGTAGCCAAAGACAAATAAAATAAAATCTTTAAAATGCTGAAATAAGAATGCCAACCCAGAATGCTACAGATAAAATATTTTTCAGAATAATAGTGAAGAAAAGATATTTTAGACAAACAAAAGCTGAGAGAGTGCAGAACCAGCAGATCTGCACTAAAAGAAGAAAAATATTACCAGGTGTGACTGGAAATAAAGAATGAAGAGTAGCAGACAAAGTAAATCATTAAATCATATATAAATATTCATCATTTAATTATTATAAGATAATATAAAAATATTGGGTTCAAGGCACATGTAGAGATTACATATATGAAAATAATAACACAAAAGATGGGAGCAGAGAATGGCCTTAAATATATGTAAGGTTTTCACATAGTTATAGAAGTGGTAAAAGTACTAGAAGAAAATAATAAAATATTTGGTTATTAAACATACAATTTTAAATAACTCAAGGTTAAATATAAAAAAGTCATGGTGGAAATCAGAAAAATTTTGATCTGAAAGTTAATAAAAATATGACTTTTAAAACTTGTTCATTGCAACTAAAGCTGAAAGTAGAGGAAAATTTACATGTTTAAATGCATGTATTAAAGAAATCAGTGATCTGAGCTCCATGTTGTATGACTAGAAATAAAAACAACAAAGTAAAGCCAAAGACTAAAAAAAGAAAATAATAAAACTGAGTGAGATAGTCAGCCATAACTCTTGGTAAAAGTCAGTAATTTCCCCCAAATAGCTTACAATCAATTAGAAACCATAAAGCCTTATCTACTCAGAATTAATTTTATAATAAAAATAAATTGAGGAAAATAAGATTTTAAATGGAAAATGTATTAAACTTGGAAGACGTTGTTCTATTTGGTAATTACATCAACAATTTCAAATTTAAGACAAAAATTGGGTCATGGGCTTTTGGGGCAATAGTATGCTCATCCTGCTCTACTTGGGGGTTGGGAGAACTGGTCCTTTTGACCATGCCTACCTCCCACCATAAGGCTAGTGGTGAGGGATGAGAAACACCACCAGCAGCCTGCCCCTGCGCCCCCTCCAGGAGCAAACTTAGCTGCAGACTGGGACCTGGGAAGAGAAAGCCGGCACCTGCCTAAAGCAGAGATTTTTAACAAGAAGCTAGTGGGGTGAGTTGGGTATGGTATCAAGTTGTGTCTCAAATACCATAGACTTTTGCTGTTGTTACCAACGTTAATTAGTTTTCCTTAAATGAAACATTCTCCATTTGCTGTATGCCCTTAAAACTATTTCCAGAGAATTTAAATAGCTAAAAAATAATAATTTTCACCAGTTAAATTGGTTTTTTTTGCTCAGGAGAGGATCCACTGAACTCCTCACCGACCTAGAATCCACCTCTTAAAATCTGTTATAAAACTCACGACACTTGAATACTTCCATATAAATACTTGAAATAGAAAGACCAATGAACAAAATAGAAGAGTCAAATTAGATTCAATAATATGTTAGAATTTTGTATATGATAATGACATTTCAAGTAAGTGAAAATTTAATTATTAAAAATCGATTTTGGTAACTAAAAAAATAAAAACAACTCTAAGGTTTTCTTTATCTTATTTAATAACACAAATTCCAGATTAGAATCTTGGCCCCTGTGAATTAAGGCATTGTCAATACTGAATTAAAAAGAAAACAAACAAAAATACTATATTGCTTTACCTTCGTCTGTTGAATCAATGGAGGACTTTGAGCTTCTAGGCCAAGGCAGAACATTTGATAGGAGGAGCCTGGGTTTCTGGATGTCTACATGGAGCAGAGTCCTCTAAACACTGCACAAATCACTGTAATGTAAGTGACAAATAAACTGCTGTTGTATTGAGCAAGTAACACAGAGAAACACAATTTATAATTCACTTCGAAAACAGTGATATCCAGTATCCATAGGCAGAAACTACAGTACCCATGGTCAAGTAATCTCTGAGGTACAGTTTCAGCTGTGATTCTGACTTCCTGGCATTCCCTTTGTCCTGATTTTTTTCTGTGAGATTTTTGAGACACATAACATTCTGTAAGTAAATCTTATTCTAAGTTACACAGAGACGGTTGCTATGATTTGTATTTAAGAACCTTATCAGTTACATCTTTTTAATTTAAAAGTGTTCTTACAAATTAATGAGGAAGAATAAATGACTTGATAAAATTATAGAGTACATGTATTAAGTTCCTTTGATGTTCAAATCCTTTCAAAGAAAAGGAGAAAAAAGAAGAAATGTAAAAAATACTAGAATAAAACTTAAAAGAAAATTTTATGTCAAAGTTCTCCTCTTCTTGAAGTGAATTTCAAGAATAAAGTGCTGCTCAAACATGAAAAAGTGGCAAATACAACAAAGGTAAAATTTTTTTAAATATTATTTGGATTTTGGCAAGAAAGTGTCATTAGTAAACATATTGAGATTATTTTATATGAAGAAGACACAGTATCCAGTAAAGAACTAGCCATATATTTGGCTATAACTTAAAAAATGAATAATCAGTAAATACTAGATGACAGAAAAATACATCAAACACAAATCTACTGGAATAGAGATGATTGAAATTTAATACCCATTTCCTATGCTTATATAAGATCTGATGGCAGATGGACAGGCTCAATATGTTTTTGAACTGTTGAGCATATATATGCTGGGATGGAGTTTTAAAAATTTTTTATTATGTAAAGTACCTAAGTTTGAGTACTCATTCCCTAGGTGTTCTATGAAAGCAAATAGTTGGGGCACAACTCAGGACCATAATAATTATGAAGTTGTCCCTTGGTAGAAAAATGTTTCCTTCTAGGCAGAATGGATATTAGGATTAAAAGTCAAAGTTTAAACCATTCCTATGGCTGAATGAAGAACACTAAAGACCGGGGATTTTGCTCTGTGAGGTGATGCCTTCATTTATTCAAGAAATAGGCTCACTGCTTGGTTGGTCTTTCTGTATTCAGAACCAGCTGAACTCTGGCAGTGAGAGATTCAGAGAAAACTAATCTATGTCTGACAATTTAATGTTAGAGCTGTAAACACTTCTGGAAAA
Source organism: Globicephala melas (assembly GCF_963455315.2). Taxonomy (NCBI): domain Eukaryota; kingdom Metazoa; phylum Chordata; class Mammalia; order Artiodactyla; family Delphinidae; genus Globicephala; species Globicephala melas. The sequence continues at coordinate 100,960,417 of NC_083317.1, forward strand.
TTTGATGTCACTGAGAGACTAGAAGAAAAGCAGGTTAGCCTCTTATAAACACATTTAAAAATTTTTTGAGTTTTACCTGGATGAAGAGTTCACTGATTAGGAAGAGACAACAGACAGTGTCAATAATGAGCACCATAATTCAAGGAACACCTGGCTGCTCACAGAAAAATATTCTTTTATTTAATAATCATCATAGACACTAGTTTTGTACAATTCTGTGATTCACAGAGAGGATACTCAGGTTCAAGGAGGGAAAATGATACATGAAAAATTCACACCATGTCAGGCAGTGGATTTAGGTTAAAAAAAAAAGCTATATTTTTATTATCTAGAGGTTCAATTTAGATGATAATACTATTAAAGAAAATTAGTAAATATTATCTTAAAATTCAGGCTAGCAATTATCTTTGAGAGTAGGAGGAGGTTTTATTTGGTCAAAAACTAAAAAAAAAATATCCAGGAGCTTCTGAGGTATGGTGATATCCTGAGGCTGACCTGGAGAGTAATTAGGTGGTTGCTCACTTTGTAATTATTTATCATATTACATATTTATGGTTTGTGTCCTTTTTTTCTCTGTGTATTCTATTTTACAACATAAAGTAAAAAAATTATTTGGGGGACATTATTATGATGTTATTGGGTGGTCATTAAAGCGTTTTATGCAGAGAATGATGTAATATTTGCTTTGTGAAAGATTACTCTGGCTGTAACATGAGGAATGAATAGAAGGGGGCCAAACAGAAAGAAAAGTAGACACTACAACAATGACAGTGGAGATCCAAGTTACAGGAATATTTGAAAGATATTTTAGAAATGGAAACTAGGCTTAACGTAGGCTTAAACTAGCTCCTAGCTATTCTCAGGAGAACAAATGGAAGCATTGTGGCAGGGGAAGGGGATGATGAGTTCATTGCGAGGTGCACTTTATTTCAAGTGTCTGTGATATTTCCTGGATGCTCAGTGTAGGGTGTGATGAACAGAATAAAAATGTCAGCTAAGAGCTATATTTGGGCAGTGCACAATATGGCAATTGAAGTCGAAGAATAGATGAGATCACCTAGGAAGATAACATAAAATGAGAATATAAGATAAAAGGCTATAATATAAATCACTTTATATATGGACATTCACAAATCTAGATGAACATGAGACCACAATGTTAACTGGTTGAAAACGGAATAATAAGCGAAATATCAGAAAAGAGCAATGACATCCAGGATCACTTTGTGGCATTGCCTAACTAAGATACAGGCATATAAAGACAGATGGAAGTGTGGATAGATGATAGATAGATCAATCGATCGATAGATAGACAGACAGACAGACATACCTTTAGGTGCATAGTTATAAAAAGAGGTATGCAGAAATTGAAGAAAGTACTTGATCTTCCAGCTTTCCTAGCTTCATTGTCTGCTACTCTGTTACATCTGTATTTTAAGCTAGGGCTAACAAGTTATTTACAGATTTTAAATATCAATCAGTTTCTGTGCTTTGTGCTATACCTTTTGTCTAAAATAATCTTCATTTATTTCATACCATTAAATTTTAATTGTATTGTAAAATTTGGCTTAATGGTAAATACTTCTGGAAATATTTTCTGATCCTGCAAAGAGATTTATTCTGTATTACATTTCTTGGGATTTATCCATATTTGTTCTTATCTCACTATACTATATACAACAATAGCCCTATAAATCTCCTTCAACAAGGAAGTTTTCAGGTAAAAGTCGAGTTCTTCCTTCTCTTACTTGCTTTTACATCACTGAGACACACTAGGCATTCAATAAATACTTGCAGATTGCTAATTTTTAACATTTTAAAAGAAAGATTATATCCCATATTATTCCTGGAATTTAGAAATAATATACTTGTAGAAAAAGGAAATTACATAGTTTGGGATTTATTATGTTGAATTGATAATACAGAATCAAGATGTATATATTCGAATTTATTTAAAACAATGTCTTTCCTTGGACTAAAAATATAAATATCACGAAAACTTTACTACAGATAAAGTTCATAGAAGTTTCCTGGAATACTTTTACTCCAAATTAATTCTAGAGTTTATCTTAATTACATGAATGAATTTCAAAGGTTAACAGATTGTATCTATATTCAAGAAAAAGTAATAGACAGTCATTAAAATATGCATATTTATTAGAGAAAATGCAATCGTAAAACATTTAAGAATTTATTGCAAGACTAATATATACCATTTGTTCCCCTAGTATAATAAGGCTGAAGTCAACATTTGTCCCAATTTGTCTTCAAAAAGGTTTTTCTTTCTGCCTATGCAAAATTACAATAATGTACTAATATTTGTGAGCTATGTACAAATGATAATATATTGTGATTATTTGGCTATTTGTTCCTGTGGCTGCACATGAAACTAGACAAGAATGAGCCCCCTCTTTCCTGTTATCTGCTTTTTGCAATTGCCACAGGTAAACGTCATTAATTTCAAGACAATGAGAGATTCCACTGAGCTATAAAGTGATTTGAAATTCATGAATGTGCAAGTTTTATGTACCGTAAGTCACTGTTTCACTCATCAAATGAATAGGACCAGCAATTTCAACCTACCTGTTCTTAAGAATTAAAGATTCCAAAGTCTATACTTTGCCATTTAAAATTAATGTTGGCCCTACCCTGGTGAGGACAGGATTATTTTCTAAGTTTTTTTCTTAAATTTCAGTATTGCTTTCATAGAAAATACAAGCTTTTATTTTGTTTTACTTGATGTATAACATAGAATTCTAATTTATTGTAATTAGTATGATAAATGGCAAAAAGTGAACAAAATAAATATATTTACTAACCATTCTCAACAACTGAAAGAAAATATACAGAAAGCTATTTGGTGAATATGAAATCAGAAAAAGAAAACTAGTCTGGTTATATTAATTTTCTAACTGTTATGTCTTGATGAGAAGGCTAAACAGGAGTCTGAGTCTGGAATGATCTCTTACCTACTTTCCAAGATTTGGGGTAGGAAACTGAACAAAATGATCTAAGTTATGACTGAGCAGTGATGGCACACCAAAGTGAGCATGCTGCCTTAAGTAAGAACCATAGCTGATACATAAAACAAAATGTAAAATTATGAGAAAAGAAGAGCAGATATACACAGGTGAAAATGATGTTTATGAGAGTATAATATTTAATGTTTATTATTTTAAATAGCAAAAAACTTCCAAATCTTTGGTATGCATTTTAGTACAAATAGCACTAAAATGTGGAAAGCGGTGCCGAATAGTTGCAAACAGATGAAAATGAAACATATTTGGAAAATATAAATTCAGATTCTATAATAAATTAATTTAATCCTAGCTCCACTCCTTACTTGCTTTGTGACTTTGGGCAAATTATTTAATCTCTGTGGCTCAGGGTCTTCATCTGTAAAACAGGGATAATTACAGTACCTATCTTATGAATTTGTCTTAAGGAAAATATGAATTAATGCTTGTAAAGAGCTCAGAACTATCTTAGCATACAATAAGACACTGTTAGCCATTTCTTAAATATGTCCACATAGCACAATGGTCAACCTATGCAGTTACTTACACTAAAAATATGATTATGATATATACCTAAGTTGCCATTATAAACATGTCTTATTGTATAAGCATTTGCAGAAATTGCATCCATTTTATTTAGATAACTATGTGTCAGCTTCAAATTTGTTTAAATGTAATGGGACTAATCTTATGCTTTGTAAATTTCATAAGGAAAAGACTGTCACTTCACAAAATTTTATAAATGACACATTTCAGATCCTAATGTTACCAACTTTATCAGTAAGACTCCAAGATCAATATATTTTTAAACATTTGAAATCCACACTGTATAAATCAACTCAGGACAGGCAAAGTGACAGTGCCTGTGGAATTCACTGCTTGTCTTCCCTTGGTAATGAGACTGACTGATAATTCTTCTATGCTCTAAGTAAGTAAACTTCACTAATGTGAACCCAAGTCTGTAAATTATATTTTATATGTGGCTGACCGGTAAGCAAATTTGATTTCATGCAAATATTTTGAAGTGGATTAGTTGATAGAGAAACCACATCTGAATTCTAATAACATGCCTCTATATATACACAGGATGAAAACTCCTTCAATCCACAGGAAAGTGTCAGCATTAATAAAGCAATGTCATGCTATACCTCCCCCATAGCTGGCCTATACTGACATGAAAAATTATAATAGTAGAAATACAGAACTTTTCAGATATAAATAACCTTACTGTGTTATGAAATTTTTATCAGGAAGGGATAACTTAAGAGAAGGAAGAAATCAACTGCAAAGAATATCATTGCCATCTATTGACAATGGGTTTTGTGATAAAATGTAAAAATCTATTTTCACCTATTGACAATGGGTTTTGTGATAAAATGTAAAAATCTATTTTCACTGTATAATTGTGGATGTCCTATTTATTAAATAATAACCTATCAGTGTGTAGAAAAATAATTTTGATTTAGAGGATATAGATTTAGGGATAATAAATGGATATTTATACCACCTCAAACATTTTAAAAGCTCTAGAATATATTTACATAATGATTCATATCATAATATGAACATTTTGCAGCATAAATGGTGAAGGCTTTTAGAAAGGGGCTGACTTTTCTTGTTGAGTGTTAATGTTCACATCTCTAAACACTGACTATCATAATTCCTTTTTTAGAGTAGTTACTAGGTAGGTAGTGGTAGCTTAATATTTATTGAATTTGCAAGATTCCTCTGTTTTATAAACTAAGTAATTTTATTTTATTTAAATGCTATAAATATAAAGTATATGTGTATGACTCTGTGTACAGGTGAAGTACTACAAAAAGGATAACAAACAGCGAACCTAATAAGGGGTCTTTCAGGGAAAGCAGACTATTAAAATCCCATGTATCAATCTACTTAAGCTTGCTAAAAATAATCTGCTTTATCTATGAGAAATGTTTTAAATATGTGCTAAGTCGCCTATCTTTGCTTTGGCATGGCCTTGGTTTACCACTGCTATCAGGTCCAGTGCCCAGTCTTCCATTCAACTGATGTGTTTTTATACCTATAACAATAATTTAAATATACTCAAATATCTGCCTGTAAGATACATACACTCCCATAAACAAAGTGATAAAAGGGAACAAAAGAAAGAGGTAGTATGATAAATTAGCTTTAAACATAAAATAAGATTTTCACTTGGTCTGCCTAAGTACTTTAAAACACTGGGCACGTAGCTTGGGCCATATTTTTGTACTTGCCGTAAAGAACTAAGAACACATTGCTCTAGGATCATTGCTTCTTCCAAATATGTATATGTATGGCTAAGGAACTAGCTTTACCCACTTTTTCAAGCTCATTACAAGTTTCTAGAACAAGAGAAAACAATTACGCACATTGAATTATTTTAACATAGAGTGACTGCTACCAAGAACACTGAACACTTTCACAATACATGTGAAATTGCCTTCCTCTACTTCAATTTCAGAGATAGTGCTAGTTTCCTGTACATTGTGATGTGTTCCATTATTCCATTAAGAGAGCTGTAATTGTTAGCTTAGGTAGAGAGATAAGTAATCGTGGAAACAGATGATGATTGTAAGCCATTCTAACCCTATTACAACAAAACCATTTGAAGTAAACTCTAACAAGGAGATTAGATTCCTCTCAGACCTAGGTTAAGACCAAAGGCAAAGAAAAGCAACTGAAATTGTACCTATCTTGTAACTGTACAAACTATAAATTGCAAAGAGAATTTTTATCATAGTAAAAGAGATTTTTGTTCTTTTTCTGACACATATTGTAAAATTATTCAATCACTATTTTTGTTAATTTGAAATTCTGGAAATTTTTATATGATTTTGTTAAAGCTTTAATTAAATAAGATTCAATAAAAACAAAAAATTCATTTTATGGTGGTAGCTGACTTGATCTACATAAGAAGAAAACACAGTTATATATATGTGTGTGTGTGTTAGTGTGTGTGTGTGTCTGTGTGTGTGTGTGTGCATGCTTATTCTGGTATCAGTTTTCTTCCTAGCAAGTTTTTTTTTTTTGTTTGTTTTGTTTTGTTTTTTTGCGGTACGCGGGCCTCTCACTGTTGTGGCCTCTCCCGTTGTGGAGCACAGGCTCTGGACACGCAGGTTTAGCGGTCATGGCTCACGGGTCCAGCCGCTCCGCGGCATGTGGGATCTTCCCGGACCGGGGCACGAACCCGTGTCCCCTGCATCGGCAGGTGGACTCTCAACGACTGCGCCACCAGGGAAGCCCAAGAGCAAGTTTTTATGAGGTCCTCATCAGAAGAAAAACAAATATATTGTCTTATTTGTCCCATTAATTGTGCTCTATTCATAGAGTCAATAGATACATATCCAACCTCTGAGACTTCATCTATGCTTCAAGGGCCCAGTTGACCTCCAAACATCCTCCCTTTTGTCTGCCAATATATATGAAAAATAAATATTCTAAAGGTGAATATATTATTTCAAACATCAGCAAAGTATATTACACTGTTTTTTCTTTATGAGGCTTTAAAATTTGGCAATGACAAGAATACAAAATAGAATAAGACAAGTTATTTCTTTGCCTTAATGGAGCTTAAAATTTAGTATGGGCAATTCTAGAAGTCTACATATGAATGTACAGTGTACAACTTTTAAAGATAGCGGTTTTTATTGTGTCAGCAATGTGCCAGGCACTGTGTTAAGCATGAAAAGATAAAGATGCTTGATAAAAATTTTACAGAGAAAGAAAATAAAGCTCAGAAATACTGAGTAACTTGATCAAAAACAAACAGCTATAAAAGAGAAGTCCATACTCAACCCAAGTCAGTTAATTACAAATTTCTATGTTCTTAACTACTAGGCTACTCTGCCTATGAGACATTTCAAATAAGAAACACATACTCAGGGTTATCAAGCCTTGAAACAACATGTTATTTATAACAAGTAGGAGTCAGGGCAGATTCTTGGAGGAAGTGATATTTAATCTTTACACTGAGGCCAAGAAAAGCTGCAAACAGTGAAGGAACTTAGTGAATGGTGGTACAGATTTCACACAAGGCATGGTATGTTCAGAAAACTCAATGTCCAATTTTAGGCAAGTTGAGTGAATAAATGGCAGTAGTTACAGGCACATTTATACAAATGGCTTGGCCAAACTGTGGAAATTTTGAATAATTTGACTAGAAAATTGAACATTATTCTGTAGACAAAAAAAAGTATATGGGATATGTTTAAATTTCAGTTAAAATTGCTTTTGGGAAGATTGATTTCTCAGCAATATGTTAAGATGGTACTTGAGAAGGACTACATAAAAGACAAATCTACTTAAAATCTCTCTACATAAGCATGACTCATTAGAACCATTCAAAGCATTAAACAGATCAGTGCACCCATCCTTCTTAAGTTATTACAATGTAAAGAGGAGAAAAAGTGTTGGAAGTACTAAGAATTGGGATCTGGAGAGATTTTTAGTTAAGAGACTTGAAAAGCTTGGGCCCAATGATTTTTATCATGATTTTCCCCAAACTCAGCAAACCATCACAATCCTTTGAGCTTCATTCTTTTCCCTGAGGTAATACCCTTATCACATCAAGAAATATCGTGATACATGGAATCCTAATCATCCATGCCTGTAGTCAAGGATTTGACTGGCATTCTTTTGGGAGAGAAAGAATGGTTTTAGTCAGAAGAGCAAAGAGTAAAGAATATTTGTGGCTGTTGAACTGAGGTCTCTAGAGTTAAAACAACAACAACAACAATTTTAGCTCCTACTCCTCTCTAGCTGCTCATCATCAGGTTCTTTATTCTTCCTCAAGGACTAGCATTTATTGTTCCCTCTGCATGCAATACCCTTATCCCAGATGGCTCTCCTTCACTTTATCAGAGAGAATAACCAACAGTTTGTCACTCCCTATTTCCTGGTATATTAATTATGTTTTTATTTGTCTATAGACTGTCTTCCCTAAAAATACCCAAAAATTAGATAACACATAGATGGGGGTTACTATGTGCCACGTATTGTTTTGAGCACTTTAGAGTAACTCATTCAACCATATGAGAGATTTACAATTATCCTCATATTACAAGTGAAGTAACTAAGCTTCAAGTAGATTACCAAACCTGCTGAAAGCTACACAGCTAAATATTATAGGAGAGTTAGGATTAGAACTCAGGAAAGTGACTCCAAAATCTAACATCTAAACTATCACATTCTGCTGCCTTATATAAGTGCTATGAATATAGGAATTTGATCTATTTTAGTCATACTGGATTTACACTAACTAGCACAGAGCCTGGCACATAAATGATAGCTATTTTCAGAATATGTGACTAAACCAGAATGTTAGCATATACTAGGAAAATGTAGAAGTAGATCCCTTGTTTAGAAGGTTTGTGTTACATTGGGACATCAACAGTAAATGAATGAAATACTTAGGAATAAACCTACCTAAGGAGGTAAAAAACCTGTACTCCAAAAACTATGACACTGATGAAAGAAATTGAAGATGACACAGATGGAAAGATATACCATGTTATTTGACTGGAAGAATTAATATTGTTAAAATGACCATACTACCCAAAGCAAGCTAGAGATTCAATGCTATCCCTCTCAAAACACCAATGACATTTTTCACAGAACTAGAACAAGTAATTAAAAAATTTGTATGGAAACACAAAAGACCTTGAATAGCCAAAACAATCCTGAGAAAGAAGAATGAAGCTGGAGGAATCACACTCCCTGACTTCATACTATGCTACAAAGCTACAGTAATCAAAACAGTATAATACTGGCACAAAAACAGACACATAGATCAATGGAACAAAATGGAGAGCCCAGAAATACACCCATACATTTATGGTCAATTAATCTATGACAAAGGAAGCAAGAATATACAGTGGAGAAAAGACTGTCTTCAATCAGTGGTTTTAGGAAAACTGGACAGATACATGCAAAAGAATGAAATGAGAACATTCTCTAACACGATAAACAAAAATGAACTCAAAATGGACTAAAGACCTAATGTAAAACTGGAAACTATAAAACTCCTAGAGGAAAATATAGAACACTCTTTGACATAAATCATAGCAATATTTTTTTGAAACTGTCTCCTAAAGTAAAGGAAATAAAAGCAAAAATAAACAAATTGGACCAAATTAAATTAAAAGCTTTTGCACAGCAAAGGAAACCATTGACAAAATGAAAAGACAACCTACCAAATGGGAGAAAATATTTGCAAATTATATGACCCATAAGAGATTAATAGAAAAATTTATAAACAGCTCATATAACTCAACATCAAAAAACAAACAACCCAATTAAAAATGAACAGAAGATCTGAATAGACATTTTTCCAAAGAGGAAATGAAGATGGCCAACAGGCATATGAGAAGATGCTCAACACTGCTAATCATCAGGGAAATTCAAATCAAAACCACAATGAGATATCACCTCACACATGTCAGAATTGCTATCATCAAAAAGAACACAAATAACAAATGTTGGGGAAGATGTGGAGAAAAGGGAACCCTCATACCCTGTTGGTGGGAATGCAAATTGGTGTAGCCAGTGTGGAAAACAGTATGGAAGTTTCTCAAAAAACTAAAAATAAAACTACCATATGACCAAGCAATTCCACTCCTAGGTATGTATCTACAAAAAACCAAAACACTAATTCAAAAATATACATGTACCCCAATGTTCATAGAAGCACTATTTCTAATTGCCAAGATATGGAAGCAACCTAAGTGTCTATCAACAGACGAGTGGATAAAGAAGATGATTGATATATATTATATACATATAATATATATATATATACACACACATATATATATACACACACACACATATATAATGGAATACTACTCAGCCATGAAAAAGAATGAAATTTTGCCATTTGAAACAACATGGATGGACTTGAGGGTATTATGCTAAGTGAAATAAATCAGACAGAGAAAGACAAACACTGTATGATATCACTTATATGTGGCATCTAAAAAATACAACAAACCAGTGAATATTTTTTAAAAAAAGGGCAGACTCACAGATATAGAGAACAAACTAGTAGTTACCAGTGAGGAGAGGGAAGTGGGGAGGGCAAGATAGTAGTATGGGATTAACAGGTACAAATTATTATGTATAAAATAGGCTTCAAGAAAATATTGTACAACACAGGGAATATTGCCAATATTTTGTGGTAACTATTGAGTGTAACCTTTAAAAATTGTGAATCAGTATATTGTATACCTGTAACATTAATATTGTATACTAACTATACCTCAATTTAAAAAATATTAATGAATATAAACCAAGGCTAAGACACCAATATCTTCACAGGGGGCAAAGGGCTTCATTAATCTCACTGTGAAAAGAAAATGTAAGTTAATACCAGCATTTTGCAATGCATACATCTATATTTATGTCTTATATATACATACTTGAATATAATTAATTTTTAGATATGGGTATATCTATTGTAATCATTCATTTTAAATATTCTTTTTATTTATTTTTTTAATCTCAGAAATAAATACTCAGCCCCAAAAATTTGATCAGGAATTTTTTTCATTCCTAATAAGCCCTTTTTTTGTTGTTTTTTTTAATGTTGTAGCATTGTTGATTAACAATGTTGTGTTAGTTTCAGGTGTATAGCAAAGTCATGCCATCATATAGGTATCTATTTTTTTTCAGATTCTTTTCCCATATAGATTATTACAGAATATTGAGTGGAGTTCCCTGTGCTTTACAGTAGGCCCTTGTTGATTATCTATTTTATATATAGTTGTGTGTCCATGTGTGTCTATATTAATCCCAAACTCCTAATTTATCTCTCCCCACCCTCACCTTTCCCCTTTGGTAACAATAAGATTGTTTTCTAAGTTTGTGATCAGAAATTTTAAGGAGAGGTATCTTAGCAAGGAGAAACGAAAAATATATAAGGTTATTTTTATGTTTCTCATAAGATACCTTTTATCTGCACAGCTTACAAAATGGTATCTGTTTCTGATCAACCTTAGAGCTTTTAGCCTAAAGATAGATACTGCATTTTTCAGTTTATTTTAGGAAAAACACAGTATTTTCACCCAATTGTCTTTAAATACTTTCAAATGAAATTACATTAAATTTTATTATATATAGCCAAATTATATGAATTATTTTCTGCATTTAAAGGACTCATATGTGGGAAAAAATAAAACAGGCAGATCAAATACATGAAATATTTTTTGTTAAAATCATGTGAATGCTTAGTTAAAACCATTATATTTTTAAGGGACAAATGTCATGTAGTAGTCGATTTATTGTACCTTATTTCAGTTAAGTAAAATGCCATTAACTGGGCCCTACTGAGTTCCTTGAGAATGAAAATTTATTTTTAAATACTTACAGAGTTTGTGTTCCTAAACCTGGAACATATATCCAAAGCTGAAAGTTACCAAACTTTTACAACAAAGATTTAAGGCATTCTGACGAATAACAGTGCCTAAAAAATATGGTTACACATTTTATTTTTGAACAACACAAAACTTTCAGATCACTGCACAATTATCAGTTACTCCCTTCACAAGGAATGGTTTTTGCAGGAAGCTCTCCCCTGTAATAGAATTTCTGAAAACCCTGATTTGAAATATAGAAGAGACCTTAAAGATAAAGCTTGGCTTTTTCAATATGGAGAGGAAATTTTACTGTTTAAGTGCTAGGTTTAAGAGGAAAGTATATAATTTAGGGATCCTGGTGATAGAAACATATGAATGGAGTTACCAAGATCAATACAAGGTAGTAAGTGAAATAATGCCATAAAAACTAAGGTAGAGACACTGTTTCTGAATAGATATAATCAGCTACAGATCTAATATATTAAAGTCATGTGACTATATTGCTGGCTTTTGGGAATTGGGGTGAAGATAATAAACTGTAGTTAGAGGATGCACTTTGTTTTACGAATAACATTTTCCAAACTGCTTATTTTAGTATATGTCTTCCCTTCCTCCTTGCGGGGAACAAAAGCTCTTTGAAAATTCAGATTGTTTACCATGCTTGTAGTGAAATACCTAATTTACTAGAACAAAGGCAAAATATGTTTTTAAACAGAGATAAAGCATTTCTTTTTTGAGCTTTTTTTCTTTAACTGGGTGCTCCTACCATTAAAAATTATGACAGTTTCTGACATTACTATGAAATTTTACAAGTGAGGTTTAAGATTATGCTGAAATAATTCAGTAAAGATTTTGCTGTTTTTTGTGTCTCCTGAAAAATTAAAACATGATTAAAAAAAAGACCTATGCGATCAAAATTACACAGAAGGGTTAGGAGACATAGGTTTTTAGGTTCTTCCCTTGAATCTAAACTAATTTACTATTTGACCTTCTGCAAATAACTGCATTTTTGGATCAAAGTGTTTTTCATCTTTTAAATGGGTATACTTTAAAAAAAAACTATTTCAAGGGGCTGTTGTTGTAGAAATTAAATTAAATTAAAAATTAAGGTGATTAAAATTTTTTATTTTATTGCATATTTTTACATATTCCAAATATTACCTGGAATCAATCTGTACCTTTAAAAATAATATCTCTGGAATATCTTTTCTATTATTCCATCAGACAAACACTTCCTTCAAACCTTTGGCAATTCTGCTCCCCAACAATCTCTGGTGAGCACATTTCCCCATTTTGGTTTTTCTCCACATAACTTACAAATTAATCTAAAATAACCATTTTATCATATCAAACCTTTGTTTAAAAAATGTTTCCATGATTCCTTCTTTCACAAAATAAATTGTGAACCGTTTATCTTATCAGTCAGATCATCCAACATTTCATTTCAGCTTCTACTTCAGTTAGTGCATCTTGTTTTTTGTCAACGCTGGGGTGTGTAAAGAAACTAGTAGTGAGGACACTCACATTGGGGTAAGAAAGGAGGCTACCTGTGTATAAGGAGGTGCTAACCAATAGAACATTGAGGCTTCCTTGAACCCTAATGGTATCAACATCTCTGCCTGCTTGAAATGCAGGGAAAACCTCCTCCTATAGTCTAATGGGACTATCTATCAATCCTTTTGGGCTTTATAATTTCCTGCTCAGTTCTTCCATCCAAGTTGTTCTCTACTAGGAATGTCCTTTGAATTCTCTCAGTATCAAGAAAGATGAGGGAAGGGAAGATGAAAAGTTACTTCTCCATGAATCATTTACAAAACCTCTCATTTGGAATTAATCTCTCATATATTTTCTTACCACTTTGTATTATAGAACTTATTACAGTATTGTCTTACATTCTGAATATCCAGCGCCTTTTATGTTTGTCTCTCTCTCTCATCATATTAAGAGAAATCTAAAGCAGGGCTCATGATCTATTCATCCTTTAATTTCACACAGTGCCTGGAACTGTGCCACTTTATGACGTAAACAGTATACATCTTGTTCAGTTACTTGGAAGGCAGAATAAACAAGCTTCTACACAGAATCGCTGTGGAGAATTCTGAGGTCAACCTAAGTTTTATACCTTTGTAGGAAACTGTACTTTCTGACTTGGCTCTTATACTATTATTTATTTTCCATTTATGTTTAGAAGTTTCACAATAATGAGAATCTTTGTATTTTTTATGAATTTTTACTGGAAGCTAGAGAGAATTATTGATTTATACATATAAGTGATTTTTAGCTTATGAACATTTTCTTCTATTAAACTTTGAATTTATTTCTCCTACATATACTCTGGACTTCTTGAATGCTAATTATTTATTGTTTAAGTAAATAATTAATTTATTTTGTTTCTTAACTTAGTTTATTCTTGTTTCTTAAATCCATATCCTTCATGTCCAAATTTTCAAATGCCACTGCTTATCAGAGTTTTTGGCACCTGGTCAATGTTATCAAATAGTGGAATAAATGAATGACTTGTATACAATTAAGACATTTTGAAATTTTTAAAGAAAGGGAATAGAGATTGAAGGATATAAAAGTTATCCCTAAAAATATTTAAACCTGTTTATAATTGCCTCATTGATTCAGTTTTCTCAGAAAAAAGCAGGAAATATTAATTTTAAATGATTCACCTTTCAAATTATTTAAAACAATGAAATATGCATATTTCTAAAATACTTAGCATTAGTCAAGTGAAAACACTTAATGTTTCTAAAATTGTTCAATCTACACTACCACAATTTGGCATGGGCATTTATTGGAAAGTAGAACAATTTATGGCTCTTAGTACTACTAATAAGTTTCACTAATAGAATATTCATTCCAATCTAAATTATTAAGGTATTTATAACTCTTACCACCTATCAGCTATTGTAGCAGCTAACTTGAAATGAATTGGCTTGTCTCTATTTTGTTACTAGAAGCTAGAAAAGCACAGCATCATAAATATTACCATTATTAAAACTCTTACTGGCAGTACCAACAGGGAGAGTCTGAAGAGGCCAGAGGACACTAAAATAACTCACTCCAAGAGAAAGTGCTGCTTAGATCATGTAGGCATGTAGACAGATATTAAGTCAGGGTGCTGCTATGGTTCATAGCAAAATCTAGTATACTTATAATTATTTGTCAGTTTCACATGATGCATTGACCATGCATTCTTAAAGATAATTGAAAACAATATAGGATATATCAGTTATCTATTGCTGCATAACAAACCATCCCAAAGCTTAGTGGATTAAAATAAGATTAATTTGCTGTGATTTTGTGGGTCAGAAACTTGGATTGGACTCAGCTGAGCAAGTCTTCTGCTGGTAGCATCTGTCTGGGGTTACTCACAAGACAGTCAGTTAGTCTATTAGTCGGGAGATCAGTGGTCTCAGGGATCTTAGCAGGACTGCTTCTCTATGCTTTGTGAGTCCCACCTTCCACTAGGCAGTTGAGGTTTCCTCAAATGGAGTTGAGGGAACAACAAAGGGCTACTTCTGATGCATAAATGTTACTGTCTCATTGGCCAAACCAGAGTCAATATTGGAAGGGGTTATATAGTTGCATGGACATAGGGCGATGTGATCCTTTAGCCATTACTATAACAATCTACCACCTGTGGTAAGTCATAAGTGAACTTTGGGCATACCCTAGATAGCATGTTTTAAAAAAATTATTTACACTAACATTGCAGATTATTTGTCAGAAGTGCAAAGTTTAAAAAAAATATTTATGTGCATTTTTGTAAAATTGTATTCTGCAGCTTTCTTTAGCAAAATCTTCTTTAAGTAGATAAGACAGAGTTATTGAATCACATTATCACAATTTAATCATAATCTATTGACATTTATTGAAGACAGTGAAGATCAGATTCACATATTTACAACTGCCTCAAAAATTAATGCATCAACTTTAGTTAACTTTTGTCAAACTTCAAAAAAATATTATTTAAGAAGTAATTTCAACAATAAGTTTCAATTAATTTTTCTTTGGGGCTAAAACAAGTTATCAGAATGTTAGGTTAAAAATTACTAAATACCTGAAATTTGATTAAAAACTGCCATTTTCTGCAGTTTCAAAGAAGTATGCCTCAGGTAGGCTTGGCAGATAAAATACAGGCTGTACAAGTAAATTTGAATTTCAGATAAATAATGAATTTTTAATATTTTTCCCAATGTTATATTAACTAGGCATCATGTATTTTGCTAAGTCTGGTAAAACTTACCCTCAAGGCATTAGTTTTAAAAGGTTTCATTCAACTTGCTCTAAAGAGATGATGTAATGAAAAGTTATTATTTAGGTACTCTTGATAAAAGAGAACTGGCCATGAGAAAATCAAATAGATCTGCCTTGTGTTCCAGAATTCCATTAATACTACTTGACAGGGTATGAGACCACATGGAAGATATGTATGTAAATGAGATTCTTGTTGGATAATACATTTTTCTAGGCAGGGCTGGTATGCTCATATCGCAAATGATTTTCTCCACAACTGGAGGTAAATCTTCTAAATGCCTCACATCTACTGATAATGTTTTACATATCCATGTTTATGAAAATCATCCAGAAAATTTGTAGTGTTGTCTCATTTTAAAATGTATATTTACTTGAGATATTGAAGTCCTTACTAATCAACTCATATATCTAAGAAATAGTGTTTAAAGTTAAAATGGTATCATAAGATATGACTTTTTTAGGAATACAGAAACTTCCTCTAGTAGATGAATGACCAAAGGAGACAAGAAAGGAAATAAAGGATTAAGTCTATCTCATCAATCAGATTGTAACTAGAAAGCAATATGTTTAAAACACTAATCCCAAAATATCTCTCCCTCTCTTTTTCTCCTTCCACCATACATGCATATACTATAGAATATACAGTATATTAAACATATATCACCTGTATATTATTAAAAATAATAGGTTTGTGTAATGCAGAGTATGTAATTCCTTAAGATGAATAGCAACAAGGAAAATTTTATGTAGGTATATTGATGATTATTTCCTATAATACAAGGGAGAGTTACATTTAGATAGTAAGCTTATATTAATTTCTATAATTGACCTGAAGTATCCTCACATAATAAAGCAAGATAACTTGCAGTGCATTTTTCCACAGGCCTAGCTCACATATTCAGAGAAGTTCTTCTTGATGAATTTGAAATATATCATAGACTCCTTGACTAAAATAAAATTTTTTGAAAAGTACAGTAGTCAGCTAAGGGCTACCATGACAAAATCATAGACAGTGAGGTTTAAACAATAGAAATTTATTTTCTTATAATATTTTTGGCTGAAAATCTAAGATCAGGGTGCTAACATGATCAGATTTTGGTACCAGCTCTCTTCCTTGTTTGCAGACAGCCAACTTCTCGTTGTGCCCTCATATGACAGAGAGAGAATAAGCTCTCACAATTGTCTCTACGCTGGTGTCTCTACTTATAAAGGCATTGATCCCATCAGACCACGGTCTCCCACCCTCATGGCTTCATCTCACCCTAATTACCTCCCCAAAGCCCCGTCTCTAAATACCATCATATTTGGGATTAGGGCTTCAACCTATGAATTTTGGAGAGACATACACATTCAATCCAAAATAAAATGCTACTTCTTCTAGAATCCCATTTTACTTTTAAAGAAAGCATATATCTTCATTTATTTCATTCATACCTTTATAATCTCTTAAGCATTCTATGTACATAATACATTGCACAATAAATCCTGGATTTACTTTGTTAAATTACGTTTTTGAATTTGAATTTTATCCTTAAAGGAGAAAAGAATAAATGGTGGTAGAATTTATGATGGCTAAAGTTGTAGGCTTGTTTCTGAAATGGACAACCTCAGTGCAGAAAAAGTCATTCTTTCCAGATAACCTCAAGAAAAACAGTTGAGATACTGTTCAATGCAGGCCATGTGTCGAAATTTGAACTAATCTTGTGCAGTGATTATTGAGGACTAAGTCATATATCTATTCTTAGCACAAAAAGACAAAGACCTAATTTCCACCCAAAACAAATGGGAGACCAAAAGAAAGCAATAGTTTGAGTGGTTAGAACAGAGACCTCCCATATATGGGTGGATACCATGTGTTTATTTAATCATCTCAAATTTCCCAAAACTTATAAAATTATTTAATTCTTTAATGATTTCTTTTTCTTTCAATAAAAAGAAAAATTAGCTCATTATATAATATTTCATGTTGAATTTCTTACCTTTTATGTCTAGTAATTCCTTCCCTTTAAATATATTTATGTGACAAATAGGAAACTCAGTCGACAAAATAAAAATGTGAAGTATTAAAAATTGTCAGAAAACAGGAGAAAAAAAGAATCCTTTCTATGTCATTTGATTCACAGCATCATAGTAACATGTCAAAAAGCAAAATAAAGCTACCCATATAGGTACTTTTTGTCAAGAATATAAAGAGAGTATTTATTTACCTGGGTGCTTTAAGACTCGGCAGAAAATATTTAGTATCTTGCGAAGTCCATATTATGGTTATTGCTACCATTTGGAACTGGAAATATAAGTTTTAAAGTCTTGTTTCTACCAGCAAATGGTATCAATTTAATAAAGATATGCATCCTTTTATGTATCAAATTCTTACCTGGAAATGAAAGAATATTAATTTAGTAATCTGAGCTCTCTTTTCCAGGGCTAACATTGTATAATTTCAATTCTGGTTCTATTTACTAATCCCAGTAGTGGGAATAGAAATTCTTTACAAACCTGACACTAGCAAGAATTGAAGTAGTAAAGGATTAAGCAACCACAGCTGGATGTTCATTTCATATACAATTGTTATTATAGGAGTGACGGTTATAAAGTTTTGTTCATTTCTTCCTATGCTTCTCCTCAAGAAAATGAGTACAAGTCATGGTTTTCAGTGCTAAATAGGTAAATGGACATCTGCCAAGTTAATTTTGAAATATTTATATATGAGGAGAAAAGAGGATGGCCAAATCCTTTGAAAATCTACACAGAGGCTCAGCATTATAGTCTTTACCTCACTTACAAATCTGCTGATATAAACATCTACATGATGACAATCATCATCCACTCCATGTACCTATTGTCAATATATGACTTTAAGATTGCAGCTAACAACAAAACTAAAGATAATACAAATCAGATTGCTTACCTATTTAGTTAAATAATAAGGAAACATAAAACATATTTTTATCTATAATGCATGTGAGCCACATAGGATACAGATAGAAGTTCTTAATTGTTAGTCTATATATTCTGTCACTTAAATGATTTAGAAGATACTTTAGAGTCTATTTAAAGTCAAATCTTGACTCTCCTGCTTTCTAATTATAAGATAAGAAATTTATTTGACTTCTTGCTTCACTTTACTCATCTATGAAAATAGAAATGATAATAATAGGTCCAACCTAATATGGCTAATGTGAGAATGAAATGAAATAGCATAAGTAATTCTTTCAAAATCAATGCCTCAAACATAGAAAGCATTATATGTGTTACCATTATTTTTATCAATGGTGGTGATACCATCATCATCATCATCATCATCATTTTCCATTTTAACCACAAGGGATGAAATATGATGTTGTAATGTTTGAGAGTATGTGTTCTTGAATCAGAATAACCTGTTACCATTCCTGATATCCCTATTTAGCATCTATGTGATCTTGGTAAAATTACCACATCTCTCTAAGCCTTAGCTTTCTTCTGAGGAAAATAGTTTTAATAATTAGCATATATTTCACTCAGGATCAGGGACATAACTTGCAAGACTCATAGCAAAATGAAAATTCAGAGTGCCTTGCTCAAAAACAGGGGGAAAATATTGTTATAGGTACTAAAAATGAGGTGTTTTCCTTTCTTTTGCATGGTATATTTTTTATTTGATATTTAATGTTTTTCAAAGTAAAGAAAAATTCAAAACTTAAGTTATTAGCATGAACTTTATATTATGTGATGCCGGTTTTAAATGCAAATTTCAGAGCGTTTAACATTTATGTGGAATCATCACAATTACACAATACGTATTTCATTGTTCATATCCAAAGTGAGGCTTGAGCTGACCAGAAGAGACCAACACAAGCTAGATTCAGGAAGTTTGAAATGAGAGATAGAGTGTCCCCCAGTCACTAAGAGGGCCTGAGGAAAAACTCTCTTGAACACAGGATACTCATGAAAATTCTCTGCCCTGGGAGTGGGCGTGTGGTGGCCAAAGGCATACACACGTTTTGGCTTGAGGGTTGCTAAGTTCATTTCCTTCCAGTCACTAAACAGATAAGCCTTGCCTCTGTTTAGGTATGAAAGCAAGCCAGCCATCTCTTCTTCCTCAAGGCCAGATGTGGGAACACACAATAAGTGAGTGACTCCCAAGGATATTACAACCTCTGTGCTGGAACATGCTATGTACCTAGGAACCTGGGCCAGACACTGCCAGCCTGAGACAGAACCGCTACCACCATGCCCCTCCTCCAGACTCTGTTAGGTGTGTGATCCCAACCCCTACCCTCCCAGAGCTGGAACCCAGGCTGACAGCCAAAAGAGTCAGTCTCTGGGTGGGGCTTTAGGACTCGGAAGCTGGGTGGTCCTGTGACACAAGTAACTGAGGGAATGGGCATCTGAGAACCCCTTCTACTGAGATCAGGAGGCTGGGGAAAAGGGTCTACACATTAGCCTAAGCTCTGAGACCCCATCCAATGTGCTATTGTGTCATCCATCAGAAATTACTTACAGTATACAAAATCAAAAGTAAAATCAACATACATGAAACAATGTGATACACTACATTAACAAAATGAAGAACAAAAGTCACATGATCATCTCAATAAAGGCAGAAAAAGCATTTTACAAAATTCAACATTTTTTCATAATAAAATACTCTCAAAAAACTGGGCATAGAAGGAATTTGTATCAATATAATAAAGTCCATATATGAAAAGCCTACAGATAACATCATACTCAATGGTATTAAGCTGAAAGCTTTTTCTCTAAGATCAACACAAGGCCAATACACCCACTCTCACCACTCCTATTCAATATAATCCTGGAAGTTCTAGCCAAAGCAATTAGGCAAGAAAAAGAAATAAAAGGCATGGAAAGGAAGAAGTACAATTATCTCTGCTTGCAGATGATGTGATTTTATATGTAGAAAACCCTAAAGACTCCATGAGAAAACTGTTAGGGTAAACAAATTGAATAAATTTGCAGGATACAACATTAACATACAAAAATCAGTTCTGTTTCTGTACACTAAGAATGAACTATCTGAAAGGATAGCTCTTTCTTAAATAAAAAAAAAATTCCATTCACATAGACACAAAAAGAATAAAATATTTAAGAATAAATTTAGCCATCTAGTTGAAAGACGTGTGTACTGAAGACCACAAAACACTGATGCAAAGACATCCCATGTTCATGGATTGAAAGAGTTAATATTATTAAAGTATACATACCACCCAAAGCAATCTACAGATTCAGTGTACTCTATCAAATTCCCAATGGCATTTTCTACAGCAATAGAATGAACAATCTTAAAATTCATATGGAACAAGAGACTTGGAGTAGCCAAAATAATCTTAAGAAAGAAAAACAAAGATGGAGGCATCACACTTTCTAATTTTGAAATATAAATAAAGATACAGTAATCAAAACAGTATGATGCTGGCATAAAAACAGACATATAGACCAATGGAATGGAAAAGAGAGCCCAGAACTAAATCCACACATCTATGGTGGATGTGCCAAAAATTCACAATGGGGAAAGTATAGTCTCTTTAAAAAGTGGTGATGGGAAAACTTGATATCTACATGCAAAAGAAGGAAACTGTACCCTTATCTTATACCATGAACAGAATCAACTCAAAGTGGGATTAGAGGTTTAAACATAAGACCAACAACTGTAAAAATCCTAGAAGAAAACTTAAGGGAAAACCTTCATGACATTGGTCTGGGCAATGATTTCTTAGATAGGATATGAAAAGCACAAGTCACAAAAGCAAAATTAGACAAATGGTACTGCTTCAAACTAAAAAGCTTCTGTAGAATGGGAAGAAAACCATCAGCAGAGTGCAAAGTCAACCTATGGAATGGGAGAAAATATTTGCAAGCCATATACCTCATAAGGGATTAATATTCAAAATATATAAGAAACTCCTATAACTCAATAACAATAAATAAATAAACAACCCAATTAAAAACTGGGCAAAGGACCTGAATAGATATTTCTCTAAAGAAGACATACAAATGGCCAATAGGTATATGAAAAGATGTTCAACATCACTAATTAGGGAAATAAAAATCAAACCACAATGAGATATCACCTTGCACTTGTTAGAATAGCTATTATCAAAAAAAAGATAACAAGTGTTGATGAGGATGTAGAGAAACTGGAATCCTTGTACACTGTTGTAGGAAATGTAAAATGATTCAGCCACTATGGAAAACAGTATGGAAGCTACTCAAAAAATTAAAAATAAAATTATCACATGATCCAGAAATCCCACTTCTGGGTATATATCTAAAATAATTGAAATTAGTATCTTGAAGAGATATCTGTATTCCCATGTTAATTGCAGCATTATTTATTGATACAATAGCCAGGATATGGAATTACAACCTAAATGTCTACTGACAGATGAATGGATGAAGAAAATGTGGTATTTACATACAATAAAATACTGTTCTGCCTTAAAAAAGAAGGAAATCCTATTATATACTACAACATGAATGGACTTTGAGGACATGCTAAGTGAAATAAGCCAATTACAGAAGGAAAAATACTGCATAATTACACTTAAAGGAGGTGCCTAAAATAGTCAAACTCAGAAACAGAGAGTAGAATGGTCATTGCCAGGGGTTAGGGGAAGGAGAAAAGAGAAAGTTGCTGTTCAACAGGTATGACGTTTCAGTTATGCAAGATGATTAAGTTCTAGAGATCTGCTGTACAGTGTTGTGTTGTACAATATTGTGTACTGTGCACTTAAAAACTTGAGTGTCTAGCTTATGTTAAGTGTTCTTATCACAATTTTTTGAAAAGGTTATAGATGTGACAAAGTGAAGTCTGATGGCTATAAATTTTTGTTCGGTTTTGGTTTTGTATTTTTAAATTGGAAGGCAGGGAAACACATCATGAAGTGAGATTAGAAGTTTTTGTAAGGATCAGACCATGATGGCATTATATGAACTGCTAAAGAATTTAGTATTCCTGTATGAAATGAGGTGACAATAAAGATTTTACTCATAGGAGTAATTTTGAATATTAAGAAATAAATCACTTGACAGTTGTATTGAGAATGTGTTGGAGAGTTGGAAAGTATATGAGCAGAAAGAACAGTTTGAAGATAGCTGCAGTAATCCAAGTGCAGAATCTCAGGGACATAATTTTAAACAGTATGACAAGAAATGGAGCTAAGGGAGGCAGACTTGATAGTTAATTAAGGTGTTGATGTGCCTTGATGATTGATTAGCAAAGAAAGAAGTCATGATATTTTATAAGGATCCTGTTTGAGTAACTCTACAAAACGCTGGTGCCATTTACTGCAGCAGGCAATTAAAGAAAATGTTTATGTCTGGAAGAGAGAATGATGAAACTGCTTTCGTTTTGTTTTGTTTGGCATGTTAATTGTGAGATGTCCATGAACATCCCGTTGGAGTTGGTAAATTTTAATTGGTTATTTGAATCTGGAACCCAGGTATGAGATTTAGACAAATATTATAGATTTGTGTGTCATCGGCGTATAGGTTATAGTCAGTTGATTGCATAGAATGAGAAGGGAAGACCAACATGGTCAGACTTTGAGGAATGCCAGTATTTATGGAATGGAATAGTAAAGAAAAAAACTAAGAATATTGAGAAAAAGTACCCAGAGGAAGACTTTTCATAGGAATCAGGGAGGAAAGAGCTTCACAGTAAAGGAAATCTTTACTAAATATACTATTCCTACTGTAAAGGAATCAATCAAAATGCTTAAAATTATCTGTTTTAGCAAAAAAGTTACTTGTTGCTTTTGTGGGGTGGGCATTTTCAACATAGGTGGGATGATTTGATCAAACTGATCAAAATTAGATTGTAGGGAGAGAGCATAACACAACTTTTTGCAAAAGTTTGTAAGGTTAGTGAATGACATAGGGCAATAACTAAAAGGTAATGAAGGATGGAAGAAGAATGTTTTGACGATGAAAGGAAGGTGCATGGTTAGAAGAGTTGAGAAAGGGGTAATTAATGTACTGAATTCCTTGGGGAAAAGAAAGATTAGATACAAAGCTCAAGTTACTGAACATATTGGGTATTTTTGTTCGTTTATTTTTTTAAAGGTATACCACATTTTTTAACTTAGGAGCAAAGGTGAAAAGTGGGTGAAAATACCAATAAATATGTATACATAAGGATTGCAAGTCAGAAAATTTAAGTATGATATAAAAGTTGATTAAATAGTTTGGCTTAGGTTCAAATCTAAAGGAAACAGCCATTGAAATGGATTTTGGATGCACACGTTTTTAACAAAGTTTTCAACAACACCTGTGGCAGAGTGAGGGAAGCAGGCTTGTGCAGAGGGAGAGATTGAACTGCAACCAAGTTACAGTGAATCAAGGCAGAGGCTGCATTATGGCACAAGGCATTAGACAAGGGCCACCCCAGGGAGAGAGAATAACCTTGGGTAAGGCAGCTTCCTTACAGAAGAAAATTCCTGGAGGGACACTCAGCTGTGAGCCATCAGCAAGCAACACTTCCGGCAGCTGAGGGAATGTGTCTTGTACTGGACTGGAGTTCTATGTATCACATTAACTCACTACAGGGATTTAAAATGATTCTGAAATTTCTGGGTCAAGATAGCCATTGACTACCTGAGTTTCTTTCTTTCTAAGGCTGATTAAAATGAAGAAAAAAAAGAGAACATATTATGAAGAACTGAAACCCATCACCACGACTATCAAGAAAGAAATAGAAATATTATATTTGGGGACTTGGACATAAATATTTGAGAATTCTGGATGGCTCAAGAGGTAATGTGCGGGCCTTTAAAAACTGAATATCATCACGAAGTACAAGTCAGCTTTGAACATAATCTTGCCAGAGTTTCAATTTGTATTTTGAAGAATAAATACAAAGTTACAATGTGTCTCTAAGAATCTCTTATACAGACCACATTGTGCAATTTTAAGAAAAACAAATATTCCTTTTGACAAATTATATTTGTCCCCTAGCAACTTAGGAGAAATAAACTCACTCTTCACAAGAAGAAGACATGAGCTATACTTGAAGCATCATGATGTTTATACACACCTGGGGGGTCTGAGCTCATGCCACTTAAAGCCATTGGAAACCTAAAATGAATATGGTTCCACCGACAGGCAGCTACACCCTGAAACAGATACATTTTCAAGACACAAGAAGAGAAAATAATATAGAGTGTTTCAATAGGCAAGAAAGAAAACTGGAATGGAGCATTTTTAATGAGCATCCCATGAGACCTAAATGAGAATTAAATCAAGAGACTGAGTAAAATAAATCAAAGAGGTGCAATGAAGCTATTCCTCTAAAGGCCAGAAAGGTGAAAATTTGAATGCATTTGTTCAAAAAGTTTGAAAAATACAAAATAATTTTTGAAGCAGCATTCAAGAAACAGAAAAACTCAAAGTAAATACTTTATGCTAAAGAAAGAACTAATAAAGATAAAACTTGAAATTAATAAAATAGAATAAAAATAAAAGTTACTTGACAAATTGTCTTGTGCAAAATATTTAACAACAAAAATACAGACACACTTCTGGGTAAGGAGATTACACAAGAAAAATGTTAAGAAAAAAATGATGAAATCTAACTGCAGTTTCAAAGATGATAAAGTGTTTTTAAGAAATCTTTATGGGGAAATGGTTTTAGCCATGACGGAATAACTGAGACTGGATATGCTTCCCACTTTAAACAAACAAAATATATCCAAAGTATATGAAACACATTTTTCCCCATTGGACAACAGGTATCTCAATATAGTAATCCTTGAAAGAAGGGAAATGAATATGATGATCCCTAAGGTTGTCCCAGCTAAATTTTTGGAGAAAATTTCTAGAAAGAAATTCAGGGACAGAATGTGTAAACAGAGCTTGCTGATCTCCCTGAACTGAGGAGACACAGTACAGAATTCTAGCCAAAGTGGCTAGAATTTGTGAGGCAGAATTCCAGAGAGGAGAGAGTTATACAGAGGAGGAGTTACCAAGACCTTCAGAGAATTTTCCTCATATCTTCATCTGAATCAATACTCAGACACCTACTCATGAGGAAGTATCTCATGACCAGAAAAAGACTCCTGGAAAGAAACAGGCAGAACAACCACTGATAATCACATAGAGCTGAAAATAGTTCATGTTCTGAACAACCAGAGTGGGAAGTTCTTCAATTACATGGGACATCAAGTAGAGTCCTCAGTAGTGGGGCCAAATTAACCATAGATTAAAGGCTGTTCTGGGCTTGTCCAACAAAGCTTAAAGAAGCATCAAAAACATTAAATTGTTTCCAAGTAGTTTAACTAAATCCTAGAACAAAATCCAAAAATATTTAAGAGAACACAAAAATTCTTAGACCCATTATCTAAAATTTGCAATGCCTGCTATTCAATAAAAAATTACTTGGCCTGTAAAGAAGTATGGAAATATGAACGTTAATGAGAAAAATCAATAGAAACAGAGCCATAAATGACATGGAGAATAGAATTAGTAATAGTAGCAGTAATAAAATAAGAATAATGATGATAATGAATTGTCTTTGAGTGTTAAACGTGTGTCAGCATTGAGCTAAGTGCTTACCATCCATCACTCAGTGCAGTCATTTTTCCAAACACTTTGTAAAACACAATTATTTCCCTATTTTAAATGGTGTAGAAAACCTGGCCAACAACACACGAGTACAACATGGCTGAAATGGGATTGACTTTCAAGTTCAGCTGACTGAAAAGTAATGTCTAGCAAATGCTCTTACCTATATTACTTTATTGTCATTTAAAGTTACAGAGCTATTCATTAATACTGAGTGCTTCCTAAAGTGATTTAAATGAGTGGAAGTAATAATGCTATTTCATAAGGTCTGTCATAATTCTGATAATATTTAAAGACTGAACTAATTTGAAACTTCATCTTTCACTAAATTCAAAATAAATACCTCAAATATGCAATTATTACTCTATAAGGCAAATTAATGACCATCATTTTAATTTAAGTATTTCTTAAAATATTCTAAAGAATACAATTAACCATATATAATTGGCAGATGCAGTTTCACAGCAGATATCATATGTGAATAGGAAGCTAGGCTACCAGCCCTTTAAGGGAAGCCCCTGTTTTTCAATCTCAACTTCACCTCTCCAAAATATGCCTTGTTTCTTGTGCTAGATTTTATATCTTCCAATGGTTTTTCTGGGAACAACATCTGGAATTAGCCTCCCCAATTACCACCCCAAAGCTAGACTATCAAAATGTCAAGATTATCAAGATTAAATTTGGAATTTGGGCATTACTAATGATTTGGCCAAAGGCCAGAATTTATGAATAGTAAGTTTATAAACTTTATGATTCATTAGAAAAGTGTTATGAATAGTAAGATACAATATTGAAAAGGTAAAAGTCAAACAATTCTTGTACTAAAATAATTTAGACTGGGGACAAAAAAATCCACAAGAATATAAGCATGCTAATTATTATACCAGTGGTTTCTGAGCCATCTATGTGGTCAAAAAAGGTACACACACAAACACATACCATATCATGTATTCATAGAGATGAAAAGATGGAATGAAACAGATTAGATGGTAAAACTTAATTGATGTTACAATTTATTCCGCTGTTTTAATATTTGAATTTTGTATTACATTATGTACATATGCATTATATAATAAAAGCTTTAGAAGATTATTTCCACTTAATTTTATTTAAGGTATCAGAAGAAGTACTAGATATATCTAGTTGAAAAAAAATAGTGTCTGACTTAACACCCTAACACATGTCACTTGGTTCACTTCAAAATTCTCCACTCACCTCATTTGCATAATTTAAATAGTCCTATTGAAAAATGAATACACATAATATGTGAATTTCAATTGATATACAACCTAAAATATAACAAAATAGAATTGTAGGCTAAGGGGAGATCATTATGATTAAAAGATAACATCACCATACAATTTAGTCCAGCCATATATTTTCACTTTTTTAGAAGATGCCTATGTATTTACTTTCAAGTTTTGTCAAGAGTAAATTTTTTCCTAATAAAAACAAGTGAAATTACTTTCCTTGTAGAAATCACCTATAAAATCTTTAAAATAATGAAGACAACTTTCTAAGAGAAAGAATCACATGATATCGATGCTGTGTAATTTTTTTCAAAGAAATAAGACTGCATTTACATTATTGTACAGACTATTCTGTATTTGGAGATAGTTGCTATAAATTAGAAAAATTATTTTTATTGCATTTAATGTTTGTTAAGCAATTTTTAGTACTGAAACAATGCTGAATCACCTTTTTTCTTCCAATGCAGCTATACCTTTCTTGAGGTCTAAAACCAGCATATGGGGCATTGGTAGGTTCTCCTTCCTGAGCCTTATTGACTGTAGGTAACTGACTCCCTACTGTGTGATATTAAAAACGAAAAAGAAAGACAAAGACTTTCAGGGATAAGATGTTAAAATTTAGTAGCAAAGAGAGTGGGTGTGTCTCCACCCTCCCTTCCACACACAAAAACCCCACATCAACCACCACCACCAAATATCTTTCTTAAATTAATCTTTATTTTCTGTTTTCTTAAAGTAAAATTTCTCAACATACAGACACTAAACTAGACACTAGTATATCTGTATGTGATAACACGCAGAGAGGCCACATTTATATGGCCTTTATTTATATAAACTTTGTAAGTCTGTTTCCACACAAATCTAACTAGTAACCCAGATATTGCCAAGTGTAATTTCTATTACTTGATCAAAGGATAAAAGCTGAGTGTGCATGATTAAACACACCTCAATACTGAGCTGAACTGACATTTACCTTTTAGACTAAGTATTAGCATCATATATACCTCCCCAGACTATTTTGCAGGGTATTTTTTTGTGTGTGGTACAGGGGCCTCTCACTGTTGTGGCCTCTCCCGTTGCGGAGCACAGGCTCTGGACGCGCAGGCTCAGCGGCCATGGCTCACGGGCCCAGCCGCTCCGCGGCACGTGGGATCCTCCCAGACCAGGGCACGAACCCGTGTCCCCTGCATCGACAGGTGGACTCTCAACCACTGCGCCACCAGGGAATTCCTATTCTGCAGCTTTTAACAGTCACTAGGGACTATTAACTTCCTGGAAGTTCACCAGGATCTGATGCAAGACAAGACCAACAATAATTAAATGCTGCAGCCTTCTTGAATTACAGTTTGGATTACTATTTATTCCTATTACTTAAAGGTATTTTATTGAGGTCATTTCTGAAATAGGCTTTGGACAGTTGAGGGAATTGCTTTGAAGAAGGGGAAGAGAAAAAAATTATTTCAGTTAGGGGCATGGTACATATAAAATTCATGATGAAGTATAGGGCATGCACAAGATCATAGAATAAACCAGACTAGTGCAAAAACAGCTCTGCTGAGGAGAAATAGGAGATAAGTTTGGATGGCTTCCAAACTGTTACTCTTCCTTCCTCATGCAAAAGTCCTTGTTCAGCTCCTCTTCAAAACATCAACTTATTCTCTTCCATTCTCTCTTTCATCCTTTATTCTAAAGAATTCCAGGGGGCTTCCCTGGTGGCGCAGTGGTTGAGAGTTCGCCTGCCGATTCAGGGGACACGGGTTCGTGCCCCGGTCCGGGAGGACCCCACATGCCGCGGAGCCATGGCTGCTGAGCCTGCGCGTCCGGGCTGCTGAGCCTGCGCGTCTCCTGTGCTTCGCAACGGGAGAGGCCACAACAGTGAGAGG
Organism: Globicephala melas; assembly: GCF_963455315.2. Taxonomy (NCBI): domain Eukaryota; kingdom Metazoa; phylum Chordata; class Mammalia; order Artiodactyla; family Delphinidae; genus Globicephala; species Globicephala melas. The sequence continues at coordinate 100,989,750 of NC_083317.1, forward strand.
CCCGTGTACCGCAAAAAAAAAAAAAAAAAAAAAAAAAGAATTCCAGGCCATTCCACCTAATCTTTGCAGAGTTTATCTACTGGGTCAAAGTTAAGATGATCATATAAGTTATATTCAAATTAGTAAAATTTGAGAGTGAAAGAGAATGTTATTGATAATTATGTCATGACATCAGGTATAAACCAGGTTGTTCCATGTAAATGCATACATGTGGATACCCTATTCATCTTGGGTGTCATCAAAACCAGCCCAATAACTTGGCTTTAACTATATCATCTCCATATTCAAAGATACATGACATTAGATATACCCTGGATCTTGCCATCATTCAAAACAGTCTCACACTCAAAACTTTCATCTCCAGTAACTGACTACCACCTTCTATTTATCTGTTTGATCACTCCCAGGCCACTTGTATAAACACATTAAACCTAGCAATCACTATACCTACTTTCCCTTACTTTAATTCCTTCCTCAAAGAGTCATATGGTTCCCTGTTCAGCAATAGCAGGTCATCCAGACCTTCAGAAACTTTCTTGCCTAACCTCATTTTCCACTTAGATTTCCACCTTTAAAACGCAAACCCTCTATTTTGGCTCATCCCTACCCCTTGTCCTCACTGCTGTAACGTTTCCAAATATGTTGGATACACTTTCTTATGATGAGCCCTGGATGAATTGACTCCTTTTTCTCTCTTTATATCATTTTCATTTACATGCACCGTTTCACCCATTAGATTCTGAGTTCCAAAGCAAGGATATATACATATGGCGTACGTGTGTGGGTCTGTGTGTACACTTATTACGTATATAAACTATGAACGTTTATGAACATGTGACTATATATGCATATACATATATGTTTTTATAAACTTTCACTTTAGTCCAATGCACAGCAAGCATTTAAAAAACAGATTTACAGGATATTTTAAGCTCTAAAGCAACCACTGGATATAATGAATAAAAATCAATTGGTAAAATAAGTATACTTACACTCATGTTAGAAAGTAATAAATATTTTTAAAGAATTACATTTGATGTCTGTGTGTGTATGCATTTTAAAATTTTGTTTGTAGGGCTTCCCTGGTGGCGCAGTGGTTGAGAGTCCGCCTGCCGATGCAGGGGACACGGGTTTGTGCCCCAGTCCGGGAAGATCCCACATGCCGCGGAGCGGCTGGGCCCGTGAGCCGTGGCCACTGAGCCTGCGCATCCGGAGCCTGTGCTCCGCAACGGGAGAGGCCACAACAGGGAGAGGCCTGCGTACCGCAAAAAAAAAAAAAAAAAAAAAAATTTGTTTGTAGGTGATTATTTTGTTGATTTAATCACCACTTGAAATGGATGCCTTAATTTAATCCTAATCCTAGGAAACAAGTCATTTCATGTTCAAATTAACCCAAATTTCACTCATTATGTTGATTATATTAGTGTTATTAGAGAATTCAATTGTGTATTATAAAAAGAGGTCTATTTAATTACAAAGGTTAATGTAGTGAGTGTAAGCATCCTAGATAAAAACCTTCAATTGTTCAGTTCAATGTATAATCGTCTGTATTGCTTTTGTGGGCATCCATCTATGTGATTCCTATTGGATCTTTACAGAGAAAATCAGATGGTTCCGGACATGATCAAGAGAATAACTTCTTAAAGGTGTTCGATTTAACAATACAATTCCTTCCAATTCGATGAGCATTAATTAAAAACCTACTCTAAAACAAGCATATCATCAGATCCTGTGTCCTTTGGTGATATAAGAGTTATAAGATAATCTAAAGAAAAAACAAATAAATAAAAAACAATCTGGTTAGGAAAAAGTCATGAATATACCTAACTATCCATCCATCCATCTACATACATATACATACATTTTTTTCTCTTCTTCAATCCATTCCCTATACATTAACAAATTCATAACTTGAATCCATCACATTATTCCCACACTGAAAATTCTACAATGTTTTATTACCAATAAGGTAAAAGTCTATATACAATTAGCCCATTCAAATTTTAAATCTTATCTCCAATTGCTCTCAGAGGCAAAACTTTTATTTCTTCTAAACTAGTCTTCTTGTTGACTATCAAACACTGTTTTATTTTTCCTCTTTACATTGCACAAAAAAAATCTTGACTACATACTTAAATAAGTGCATTAGACAATAATTTTAGAGAATTTCACTGGGAGGACATCCACTTGAACCCAAATAGTTATAAAGGAATTCATGAACAGTTCAAACAGCAGTTGGACTATAAAGGATGGATTGAAGAACATTAGTAATTGACATGTTGCAAACCAACATTTTCAGTAGCAAATTCTACCTCCTTAGTTTTCCCTTTTAATATTTTAATGAGGATTTCAAAAACAAAAACATTTTATTGGTTAAATAATGTGTTTCTTTTCAAAAATTTTGTGGGCTCAAATAAAACATTTAGAATTTGGGGCTTGGCCTGAAGAAAGAAAAACTGAACTTTCTTTTGTTTATTAGACTATTCTAGATGAATACTATTTCTTTTGCATTATTAATATGACTTGTCTTTAAACAAATTCAATTTTTTAAATGTTAAATTAATTTTGATATTAAAAGGAGAACAAATGAAACCTTTTTTTAAGGCATAGAGTCAATTATTATTATAAACCTTCCTGACTGGTACAGAGCCAGATTCAGGTGGCTTGGCAGCATGCCCTCATATAGATGTGTCTCTTTTCATTTTTATTATTTATAGACATGAGTGTTACTTTAACTATGTGAAGCTGGATGAATGAGAGAAATTGTATGGAAAATATGATGAAAATGCAGATGCCATTATGGAAAGTCCTTGAATCCCTTATTCCCCATATCCCGCTTGCCCTCATACCTCAACCTTAGCTTTATTTTGAACAGATTGTCAGATGGTTAAGAATTTATATGATAAAAGTGAGCTTCTACCCTGTCTTTTTTTGTTGTTCAAATATTACATAGCACACTAAAAATGATGCCATAAAATAGGTAAAGAATACATCCATTTTTTTTGGTGAATGATCTTGATTTTTAAAAATAAAATATTTATGAAATAAGTGCTATATACATTTTAACTAGGAGCTGGATTTTCAACCACTGAGGTAATGGAGCAGGTATACAGGTAAAATAAAATAAAAATAACCTTAAGCACATGTGCACTTGATGACTTTAGGTGTACATCATTTTTCAACTATGTTATTTCTCAGACTTAGTTGTACCATTCATTTATTATTCTTGCAATTTAATTTCCTGCCACCAGGTGGAGAGAGAGTGCCAAAGCTAAAACAGGGGTTAGCAAACAATGACCCCTCGGGCCAGCAGCCCGTTTTTGTAAAGTATTAATTGTAACACATCCACTCCCTTTTGTTTATGTATTGTCTGTGGCTAATTTTGCACTACATGACAGAGTTGAGTAGTTGTGGTATAGACTGTATGTCTTGCATATTATAAATATTTACTGTCTGGCCCTTTGAGAATATTTGCCAATCCAAGGTCTAGGCAGTAAATTTTGATTTAAATTGCAAAATAGCTCTCTGTTTACTTTTACCACATTTAATCATTAATCATTACCCCTTTATCCTACTTTATTTTAAAAGAATTCCAGGATATTAGTAAGGATAATACTAGTCATTGTAACAACAATAAAAGTCTTTTATTTTAGATGTTCAACAAATAGAATTTTATTTCTTGCCTACATAACAACCTATTGAGAGTGTTCTTGACTGGCAGTAGACTTCTTCCCTGTGGTAGTGCAAGGATTCTTTCCACCCTGTGCTACCTAGCCTGTAATTCTTGAGTCCTCTGCATCCAAATGTAAAAGGGGGAAAAAAAAGACTGGAGAAGGCACACCTACTTCTACAAAAACAAAAACATTGAACACATATAACAAAGCCCAGGAATGACAGAGACGCATATTACTTCAGCTCACATTCCACTGACAAGAAATAATCTGGTAGCCTCACCCCTCACCAAAATGCAAGAGTGCTACGAAATGCAGTCCCTGAATTGACAGCCACTTCACAGAAATTACTCTATTCTATGAAAAGGACAGCATGGATCCTTGGTAGGCAGCTAGCAATCTGTGTCACTCCTTAATGTCATTTTTGGTCAACTTGATGTCAACTTATGGATATTGTAGTTTGACTAAATATTTCTATATTACCTTTTTCTACATTCTGCTTTTTTAATAGTTATTTTTTAAGTCCGACTAAACTTTGTGTCATTATTTTGGAGGTAGGGAAGTACAAAGAGAAAGAAAAGCAGTTGTGTTACATCTTAACCTCTGTACCTGACTATGAACAATTATTGAAATAGCATCTACTTTAATACTTGTCTGCTTTTCTTGCTTTTTAGACAATTAAAACTCCTTGGTTCTATCCAAAATATTTTCTCCTAGTTGCCATGAAGACTGAAAAATATATATAACAGGTAGGGTCTACTTCCTTTCAACCTGCTCCTTTTCTCCCAAAATTCATAATTATTATTGTGTCACCTATATTTCATCTTGATCTGTCTTAGAATAAAAGAAGAAACTCTGACTTCCTCCAGTGACAAATGTTATTGTCTGTTACACTTTAAAGTGGATGTTCCAGTGCTCTGCATGAGGGGTCTATTCTCCTTGTGTGATTACTACGTTTACACAAGGTAAAAACTGTGTAAAATATTGGCTGTGTGTTGTGTAGGCCAGTGGAAAAAAGTCACTATTCTGACTGCAGCCATATCCTAACCCTTCCTAAGTGTCTACAACTTCTTTCCTCTGGTAAAAGCAATAACAAAAGCCACAGTTTAGTACACTTACATAGTTTACAAAGTGGTTTATATATATATTATATCATGTGCCATTCGAAGTGTTCTAAATTCAGAAAAATGGAGCAAGTACTCTGCATGTTCAAACTATGTATTATATATATAGCTTCTCACACAAAAAAATGAAAACACTCTATGCGTGACAACTTGTCCATATTTACCCATCAGATACTGGATGAGGTTTTCATGAAGGGAAGCAAAACCACCACATCACTGGGAAAGTAAAATCATGGCTATTCCTAAAGCTCAGAGCCGATCAGAAGGAATTCCCATAAGTTCATTAGATGGACCTCATTTTTACCAGTCTCTATACCCTTCTAATCTAGCTCTGCCAGCAGGTCCCAGGCGTCGCCCTCATTCACAATACTTGTATCCTAGTTGAGCCTGGCTATTCTCCTTAAATGTAATTTTACACCTTTGGTAATTTTTAATATTTTATTGTAATACCTCTGGTGCTTCCAATCGTCTTCCTGATTTCATTTTAATTAAGTTTTAGGACAGATCTGGTAGAAATGAGTCTGATATTTGTAAAGGTTCAAATCTGAGCTCTAACTGCTGCTGATACTCTCAACCTAGGATTCTTCATTATGAGCTCTCTCTGTGGGCCAAAAAGCATACTTAATAATGACATATGTGTATCTGTGGGCATATTTAAGTCTCTGTTCCTATTATTTCTTTAACTGGAATGCGTTTTATACACATCTTTTCTGAAGGCATTATTTTTTAAGATTTCCACGTAGTTAATAACCCCCTCACCACATGCTATACCTCTTTGTACACTCATTATGCATTTGTTTTATTCTATTTTGCATAATTGTGAGTTTACATATGCATTTCCCCTGCTAGGTCTTGAATTCTAGGAAATGTGTTAATCTGTGAAAATTGCATTGGGCCTACATACTGCCATTGACATAATATGCTTAATAGGTTTATTAAAAAAATATTATCATAAAAGTTAGACCTACCTATTTTTGTCTTTTGCTTTATAATGTTTTTATAAGGAACATCAAATAATTATATTATCTATCTATATTGCTCTCTATGTGTGTGTGTATACATATATATATATATATATATATATATATATATATATATATTTTGCCCTTGCAGCATGTGGGATACTAGTTCCCCTACCAGGGATCAAACCTGCACCCCTGGCACTGGAAGTGCTGAGTCTTAACCACTGGACCGCCAGGGAAGTCCCTCAACTTATATTTTTAGTTGGAAGACTAAGGTGTTTTTTTTTAAATGGTTGTTAAAAACAATTTAAATTTTGTGACAAGCACAGAAAGGAAAGCAAATAAGTGTAATCTCTTGCGAAATAGGTTCCCAAAGAGCTTTAGAGATTCTTAATAAGAATTATTTTAAATGTAATAGGGTAATTTCATTTCTGTGATGTTTTTCTTATAGAAAGAACTATGTAAGTTTGTAATGTCCCTGGGTCCTTTTGATCCTAAAAATACCAGAATTTCATGTATCCTGTGATGCTAGCAGATAGTAATTGTTAATAAATTAAGTAGAGAGATGTCCATTATTCTTAGAAAACTAATTTGATTCTCTGTAATGTTTTACAATATGAAACTTGGGCAGAAAGTGTTTTGGGGGAAAATTAATGTTCCTTCTTTTCTGGGTTAGAGACTCCTAATTCAAAATTTCAAATGAAAATTGCAAATATTTACACAAATCAATCATTTTCTCCTAAGGTAAAATAATAATCTTCCGAAGCAAATCGGTTTATATTCATTCATTGGGGATATCCAAGGATGTGTGGTTGGGAGAGGATGTTGAAGGCTTTTCTTGAACACCCCTTCACAATATAGTAAATTATTTTCTGAAACCTCTACAAAAAGTTGAATTAATTACCACTGTGATACGCATTAGTGTATCGTGAATTGCCATCCTGCTTTGTGTTTTAAATTACTTTAAAGCACAGAATGTATTTTTGTCAGGTTTCATACAAAGAAATCCATGTATTTTTCAAGAGCAATCTGAAAATAATTTCATATTCAAGGCTGTTAAATTTTTCATCTATTACAAAGCATGTTCAAATTTATTTTAATCTAGAGTAAATATAAATCACATTAATAAGGAGAAAGTTTGTATACAATTTACCTATGTTAATATATTGGCACTAAATTATTTCTACCCCAAGATTTTTATATACATAATGATTAAGAGTGTAGGAAAATACTTATAGAAAAATTTTAGTGGCAGAATTAGAATACTGGAAAATATGACACCATTCTACATATGTGACTGATGTCAAGATAAGAGAGATTTTGCAGTAATAGGCAAAAGAGAAGGACAGCAATTATTACTCATTATTTAGTTTTAGGTAAAACAGGCACTATTATATAGCATAGACCTGTATTTTGAAGATTTTTCTAATCCATTTGTCAGTCATCTTCTCTCTACCCATATTATTTCAGATTGCAGGTCTGATTGTAGTTTGCCAAACGCATTACAAATTTGTCATGTTTTTATGATCTTTGATTTGGGCATCAGCAGACAAGAGAGAACATTTAAAAAGCACAATAAATCAATTAATATACTCAAAGAAAAGTAAAAAATCATGACAAAAAGCCTTTTAGAGTTAAAATATCATTGTCAAAGTAGACATAAAACTGGAAGGTATATTTCAAAATACAGGATTAGAAACTGGAGAAGGAGGATATGAAAAAATTAGTCATAGAGAGTAAATACAGTATGTTCCACATCTAATTAATGGGTATCTGAAAAAAGTCATTTACATGAAGATTCCTAATGAAATAATAAACGTTTTGAGAATATATAGAGGAAAATTACTATGGGTATAATAAAAGAAAAAAAAATCCAGCACATTTCAAGAGTGGTAAGAAGACCCAAATCTTCACATTGAAACAGCTCTCTAAGGGCTAATGTAATAAATGTAAAAACACCCCATATGTCTAGAAACAAAATTGTGGATTTTCCTACCACTAAGAATAAAGAGATGACCCTAGAATTCTTCAAGAGAAGAAAGAAAAATCTACAAAAACTGGTTGACTAATATCTTTTAAAAAATCATCTATCTACTCAAGCATAAAGAAAAATAAAGGAACAGAGAGATTGTATCCAAGAAGTACTGTTCTAATTCTCAGGCAGGAAATTACTTGGCAGAATAGAAAGTAAACTGAGCAAATTGCACATGAAGTCAGAGCCTTATGTGGGATGGGGGAGTGGGCCGTGGGTCATATTCTGAGGAAATTGAATTGTCCTATGTGAAAAGAATACAAAAACAATAGTAAAAATCAGCAAAATGTGATGTTGAGTTTTCATATCATTAATTATGACTTGAAAGCCTATTTTAATGATAGATATGGGGATTGGAAGAGGATTTTTGGTGAACTCAACCATCCAAAAAAAGTTAATAGATAATTTTTAAGCAAATTAATTCAGAAACAGAGGTAATAGGAAACTTATTTGCAGTTGCTGAGATAAACAGAATAAGAAATAATTAGAGAAGTTATTAAAGTGCTTACTGCTAGGAACAGTACAGAGTAAGGAATGGGCAAAAGGGGGGGTCTCTTTTATTTTTGTTCGTACTCTCCTAAACTGTGATTTTTTTTTTACCATGTACACACATTGCTTATATAATTTATTTATTCAAAGATATTTAATACTTACTGTTTGCAGAATAGCAATATGCATAGACGATATAATAGCAAAACTAAAAGACAGTATTCTTGTGTGTGTGCATGTGTTTGTGTGCTTAAAATATCATGTTAAGAAATGTGTATAAAATCAAAAAAAACCTCAGAATTTTCTGACTTCAAAATTAGTATTTATTCTATTAAATAAAACAAACAATGGACCCAAGGCAACAGAGCCTCTTGCCTTGTACAATTCCACTAGTCTCCACTGATATTATATGCTATGTGAATGGGGGTTCTTTGATCATAGGACACAAACTCACATGAGGAAAGAAAGATGTTCCTTTATGTAAAACAGCTTCACGAACTGCAAAGTTATATACAAAGTTGACTCATGTCATTGCTCTTTCTTTAGAGCCTGATAATTTTTTTTCTTTCTTTTTTTTTTTTTTTGGTTAAGAAGCCACCAGCCAATGCAGGGGACATGGGTTCAAGCCCTGGTCCAGGAAGATCCCACATGACGCAGAGCAACAAAGCCTGTGCACCACAACTACTGAGCTTGCACTCTAGAGCCAGTGAGCCACAACTACTGGGCCCACGTGTCCCAACTACTGAAGCCCAAGCCTGATACATTTTTGATCAGGGCTATAAGAATCTGTAGGCACACCCATATGCTGTTCATGTGTGCCTGGGAAGGGATATATTCATTCTTTTTTCTGGTCGGCACTTCTCAGGTAAAAGTGCTCTTAACCAAAATAATGAAATTATATAGAGTAATATTCTTCACTTTATGGAGAGAATAAAGTGAAATGGATTACTCCAGATTCTGTAGAAAATGTTTCAATTAACTTTCTTCTCCATTGATATCAGGCGAATTGAACCTCTCTATATTTAACTTAAATTTTTTTTTTTTTTTTTTTTGCGGTACGCGGGCCTCTCACTGCTGCGGCCCCTCCCACTGCGGAGCACAGGCTCCGGACGCGCAGGCCCAGCGGCCATGGCTTACGGGCCCAGCCGCTCCGCGGCACGTGGGATCTTCCCGGACCGGGGCACGAACCCGTGTCCCCTGCATCGGCAGGCGGACTCTCAACCACTGCGCCACCAGGGAAGCCCTAACTTAAATTTTTTAATAACAGTTTATTTTGTTTGATAACATCAAGATCTAGAAACCATGCCCAGTCTGCTACATCTCTGTCACATGTTGAAGGGAGACTGAGGGAGGTTATTTCCTCTGAGAAAGTCAGGTGTGCCACTAATCTTAATGTAGTAAATGGGGTAAATTTTACGTGGGTATATAGCATTTTCAGATTTCTATAAAAGTAAAGATCAGCACATGTTTTCTTAATTAGAGTTTGACTAAATAGCAGAGTAATGAAAACTGTGTCATTATATGCAATAACTCACATCACATTGAGTTTTCTAATTAGTGAAAGATGAAGACATCCAGTTAGGTTTCTTTAAAAGCAGGTCTGAAAATAACTTTTGAAATTCATTGTGAATCTTAGCATTATATGTAAAAAGGTTTAAAATATTGTTAATAGGAAAGACTTCATTGTTCTCATCGGTGTGTAGAAGGAGGTGGCAGAGATTGTTCTCTGTGGTAAATCATAAGTCTTGAATCTTTACCTATACTCTGTAACTGATTTATTATAAGAGTGTGGTTTTGATCATTTAGGAGGTATTATTGTTTGTCATTTACAAAGCTAATGAGTTGGATGTGGTGATATTTGAGGTCCCATGAGGCTCTACCAATCTATAATTTAAAGTCTTTTTGGGAAGCCATTATCTGACCTACTCTAAGACCTCTATTATGTACTGATTGCTTAAGTCAAGCCCCACAACAACATTAATCTTTGAACACAGAGATATCCATTCTTCATTGAGTAGCTCAACTCATCTAGTGAGATTTCAATACACTGTATTTCCAGTGTTTCAGAGAAAGTGTAGTTTCCCTCTACACATAAATGGAGCTTGAAAATATATCATATTAAAATATTTTGGTTTCTTCCCTATTTTCAGTTTTTTTACATATATTCTATGTCACCTATTCAACAAACAATTATGGAGACTCATAGAAGTAGAATATAATCATAACTTTCAAGGAAGCTTATAATTTAGAAAGTTGAGTGAAATACAGATATAATTGATGTAATATTAGTTTTACATTGCTAGTATAACAAATTACCACAAACTTATCAGATTAAAACAACAAAAATTTATTATCTCATTGGTCAGGAGTCTGGGTATGAGTTAGCTGGGTCCTCTGCTCAGGGTTTCACCAGGCTAAAAGAAAGGTGTCAGCTAGGGCTGCAATCCCACTGGAGGGTCAGTGTCCTATTCCAAGCTTATTGGTTATTAGGATGATTCAGCTCCTTATGATTACTATGGCTTTCTTGCTAGTTGGCATCCAGGAGCCATTCTCGCCTACTAAAGGCTATCCACCCTTTCTTGCATGTCCCCCTCCAAGACTGCAATCCTGATAGGAGAATTTCCCTTGATTTAAATCTCCTCCTTAAGAAAGGCTCCCATCTCTTTTAAGGGTTCACCTTATCAGGTCAAGTCCACCTAGAAGAATCTTTTGTTTAATACAAAGTCAGCTGATTACATCTAGAAAATCCCTTTGCCATATAAGGGAGTATAATCATATTATACCCCATCATATTCACTAGTTTAGTGAAGAGATACCCCATCATATTCACTAGTTTAGTTTACAGTTAAGAGGAAGGGGATCATACAGACCATGTACATTATGGGGGAAGGGAGGTAGGCTCTTGAGGTCATCTTAGAGTTCTGCCTAAGTGCAAGTTGGAATAAAATAAGTGTCTAAATAAGATAGAAGTTAGATTTATGGAAACTGAAATTATGCATACTATATATACATAGAGGAAGAAATGTGAACGAGAAATGGTGAAACAAGTCTCAAAGCATATATGTTTTTCCAAGTGGCAGATAATGCCCAAGGAAGAAAAACAGTATTTCAATAGACAGCAAGGCATATATTATAGTGAAATATGAAAATACAGGGAGTATTCCTATAGCCCAATTTGGCCAATAAAGCTAATGGGGAAGATTTAAGCCATTCAATGAAAATCTTTAAACATTGTGCTTGTTTCAGTAGGTAGTGAGAAGCTATTGAATATTCAAGACAGTTGAACTGTCTTCAGCTTGTCGTTTCAGATATATTCTCTGCTCTTCACCCTGGAAGGCCCACCCATCTGAACCACATTCTTGATTCCTTGCTTTTGGGCTTCCAGTGGGGATTGCCCAATCAGAAGCAGTGTCAGGACATCTGTGGATGAAAGGGGAGTTAAGTGGTTTATATTCCTAAATTTTCTTCATGAGAAGCTGGCTACCTCCTTTACAACAGGTGGCCTCTCTACATGGCCCATTTTTATCTCTGGGTTCCAAAAATCACTTCCTTCTCTCTCCCCTTAAGGTACAATAATGGGAAAAACGTTGTTATGTAAGTCCCTGGGTATGGTATTATCCCTTGTGTTCTTTCTTCACTCATCTAAAACCTTTTAAAAATCTCTTTATTAAACTCTCTTCAAATTACCAAATTTGAATGTGCCACCTGTTTGCTGCTTGACTTGACTGAAACTGGAATTGATATAACCAAAATTTTTGTGGGAAGATTAATATGACAATGATGAATAGATGGTGAAGAGAGGGAAGAGACTGAATATGTTAACACAGATAAGAATAGTAATGAAGGCACAAACTAGGTGGTGAGCATAAACATATAGGACAGATGATACAAGAAATACTGTAGAGGTAGAGTACGTAGTACTTAGCACCTGACTAAATGTAGGGGATGAAGAAAAAGGATATTAAAGATAGTTCAAGGATGAAACTTGGTAACTAAGTGAATTGTTTTTCCATTGATGGAAATATCAATGTCAGAAAGATAAATTAATTTCATGGCTGTTAGGAAAAACAAGTTTGTTTCTGAATTAGTATAAATAAACATGGTGGACATTCAAGTAGAGAAAACAAGTAGGTGGTTGGAAAGGTGGGTTTGGCATTTCAGAGGATAGTTGAAGCTATAATTATGGACTGAAGAACTATATAAAAAATGTTATAACTGAATTCATAAGAATTATTATGTCGAGAAAAATCAAAGGGCAAAAAATTTATATACAAGGACAAACAATGCACATATTCATAGAAAAATAAGTAGGACAATTTTCAGAGAAAGACAGGGAAGTGTCTCTTTTCTTTCTCTTCAGAGACAGAGATAGAAATGTGTCAGAGATGTAAAAAAAAAAATGTTGCAAGTTAAAAAAAAAAATAGAGAAGATCTTTTTAAGAAGCAGGAAGTGGTTGGATTAGTGCCAATCTCAGACCTGGCAACAGCCCAAACTAATCAACATAGTCTCACCTATGACCATCAGTTCATAGATATTTACTCATCTATTTTACTAAGTGACTATGTCATCCACCTGAGCCAAGCTGTTTTGGCCAGGGGTAGACATCTCATCTAAAGGTAACAAATTCAGAGTGTGGTTGGTGGTCCATGAGCATACTTGCACGATACATTTGGCCAAAGAAAGTCTTGTTTTTAATAACTCATATTGAGAAAACCATGCAGACTGAGTTAGCAAGTAGAATTTGTAGCTAACAGTGTCTGAGGTATAGTAATATTCCAATGACCATAATGGATCATATGTAAGACAAAATTAAGCAGCAGCAGCAGCAGCAAATAATAATAAAAACAATAAAAGTCAGCCAACTGGCAGAGGAACAGACATAGGCAAAAATAGGAATCACATCAACACTGTTGGTTGTAAATCAATGATTCTCTGTTGAGGCCAAGAGAACTGCACTGACACAAGAACTACCTTTTACCATTCTCTTTGAGGCTTGGCCCTGTTAAAATTTCTGTTCTAGATTTCACTTAGTTCTCTACACGTACCCAATAAAAAATTGTATTCTGCTAGCCTGAGGGTCTAACTGTCTGTTTCTAGCAACTAAATAGGCCTAAAAAAGAGGGAATCCTTAAACTCTTTCTCTCTCTGATATAGATAGATGACAGTTATAGAGAGGTATATAATTATAATATGTATGACAATTATATATGTATATAAATAAAGAAACAAATAGTAAATAAACCAACATATATATATATATATATATATATATATATATATATATATATATGAGTCAAAGTATCTGATCCAATCAATGAGTAGATATAGAGTTTAAATGACATGAAGCGTAATTGGAACCAGAGAGGTCATGATGGGTCTTTTTTACTATAAATTATAAGATGAAGTTTGTCAGTGGCAGAAAAGTACAACAGCAGAACAAGATAGAAATAGTAGTAGAATAGTAGTAATAGTAGTCATATTACACTGTAGTTGTCATATTAGCAATGTAATGTTAAAGATATAAAAAATCCTTCCTCTTGTTGAGGTCCTTAAGGCTACTTTGAAAACAGTATAATCTTTAGGCTGTAGGTTCAATGAACTTTATCATCGTTGTAATGCCTCTTTTGGGATTTGTTGACAAAATATCAGACATCTAACCATATTCTTCCCTTGTAACTAGATGAGACCAAAAAAAAAAAAGGTTTTTCCAGTGCAAAACAGTAAAAGAATTTGAGGAAGATAAGGAGATTGAAATATGTTGTATTTGGGAAGAAGGAACTCATTAATGACCTTTGAGAGAGCAATTTCAGTAGAGAGGTAGGGAAAAAGAAGCAACTGTAAGCAATGAAGACTGAAGACATAAATGGATAATAAGAGATGAAAGAAGATGGCTTTCAAGCAATATAAATGAAGATAACTTTCGAAGAGAAGGAAAAATTTAGGTCGAAGAATAATAGGGCACAGTTGGATCACAAAGAAGGTCCTTTGTTGTATTGCTTTGTCTTGAACTACTACAGAAACTAGAGAATATTTTTAAGCAGCAGAGTAAGGTCTGCAGAGGAGATTACTAAATTGTAAACTCTGGATAAGCGAGATCTTTTTATTGCTCAAATATTTTCTAACAGTTATAAAATTAAATGATATATTTGCATTATCTGTCCCCCAATTGTTTTTAAAAATTTTATTAAAGGCTCTCCAAAAAGGATAAATGCTGGATAATCACCTGGGTCAATTTCTCATTTGGATTAATAAAATCATTCAGTGACCCACTGCCTAAATCAAATGACTGAATTGTACGTGGTTTGGAGTCCTGACGATTCAACTAATATTTTGGTATTTTTGCTTTCCCATTACTTCTGTCCCAAATGATTAAATAATAAATCTTTATATAATTTCTAACATTACCTCAAACATAAATGTGAGGATATATAGCAATATAAGAGAAAAGTGTAAAAGATAGTTGTTAATTTCTGAGAGTGCTATACATGCTTTGTCTATACTAGATAGTAGAGATTTTACACTGAGATTACTTGTTTGACTGTATTCAAGCCTGGAAATGGTGATCATCAGTGGTGAAAGTCTTAAAAAATGACATGAAAATTTCTATATTACAAATAAATTGATAAAAATGTGAAACGGGAAAATCAGGCTCTGTATGTAACATGTTAAGTTTCTATTAACTGCTAATATTCAATTCTGAGATTGAAATGTATTAATCAGGCTATCACAAAGACAGATTGAATGCCATATACATATAACATGTTGAATGTGGTAGCAAGTAATAAAATTTTCAAGTGAGTGTCTAGATGCAACTGAAATATGAAGACATATTTGGTCAAAAATAATTTTGAAATGAGCATATTAATATATATTTATTACCTCAAAACTCAATCATTTTCCCTATGGTTATTGTAAATCAGGTATTTTGCAAAGCACTGGAAATTAAAAAATGAACATGGATCTCTGTTTTCAAAATGTTCCTAGACAACTGAAATTATAAAAATCACATCCCACCACATTATCAGAAACTAACTGGAAATTTAAATTTTAAAGTTCACCAAAGCATCTTTACTTGTAAGTATTAAATACATTTACATAACAATGTATGTAAGGACATAGCCAACACATAGAAATAATGTGGCATTCACTTCTAAAATGGTTTAAGTACCCATTTAGTCTACCAATAAAAATTATGTCTGAGTGATTTTTCATGTTAAATTATATTTTTTATTTGTTCAGCTTTATTGAGATATAATCAGCATATAACTTTGTGTAAGTTTAAGATGTACAAAATGTTGACATGATACACTCCTATCTTGCAATATGATTACAACCTTTATGATTAAAGGGTAGCTAACACTTCCATGACATCTCATTTGGCTTTACCCTTATGCTCTTATCTCTCATTGCTATTTTACAACAATAAACACAACCTTGAATAATTTTCCAAATTCTATTTTAAAGAGTTTAAATGCATGTATAATCTTTGCTGATCTCTGAAGTGTGGAGGGCTTACAAGTTACACACAGGTTGATACATGGAGATAGATAGAATATCAAATATAGTAGATTTATGAAATTCTACCTTAACATTTTACATACGATTTCTTATGGGTTAATAATTTGGATGAAAAAAGTGACCAGTCCATCAAAAATTCTGATTTTTTAATTTTATGCAATTCAGATTGTAGGGAAGAATAAAAACAAATAATCTATACCACTTTAATTCATCTATATTGAGTTTGTACAGCTTGACACATCTATTTGTGCATTTGTGTGTGTGATGTATGTTAAACAATAAAACTGTAAAAGTGCTTATTTTTAAAAAATGCACATGTTCAAACTGATTGAATCTTAATATCTTAGAGCAAAGCAGAATCATAAAGAAGGTCATATTGGCTGATTTTGGCATAGTCCTTCTCCTTCCTCTCTTGTTCTACCATTTAAATACTTCCTTTGCCTGCATTATACTTCCTAATGTATAATTTGTTACATCACAGAGGAAAGCCATCTGAGGGACACTTTCATAATAACATAATAAGAGTTATTATATTATTCATTACAGGAATATTTGCATTGTAATGAGCAGAGAGTATTATCATGCTCTTTAAACATTTGCTTCTAGATTCAGAAAGAAATAGATTCAAATCCCAGCTCCATTAGGAGCTATGAGCAATTCAGGTAAACCTATCAGACTGTTTCCTGTTAAATGGAAATAATAATATTCACTGTGTATAACCGATGTAATGATAAAATGAGAGAATATATGTAAAGTACTTAGCACAGTCTCTGGCAAAAACAATATGTGTTTCATAAATTCGAGTTAAGGATATAGCTAAAATTGAACACATTCTCTACAAAACGTATATAATAAGCTACATAGAATAAATTGAGATATTTCCATAGTTTCATCAGCACTTAATACATGCCAGGCATTGTGTTCAAGGGTAGAAATAAAGTATTATACAGGCTGATTTTACCTTTATCTATGTGTGGGTGACATTCCCTCTCTGAAAGATAAGGACACAATGTCCCCTTTGCTCAGTCCAGCTACTAGGCTTGCAGTCACTTGAGTGGTCCCTTTTGGTTGTGCAAGCGAGCAAATAGTAGTTTGTAACAACTGAGGTAATGGAAAGAAAAGGAGGCAAAGGGTTCCAATTAGACTTATTTTGGAAGTCAAAAAGACTGAAAGTTGAATATTTTGATCTTGTGCATTCTTAAAAATCTTAGCATTTTTACGGCAACACAGATGGTTCTGCCTGAGTAGAAGTATGTATTTTCTCTGTTTAAAGGCTGGAGGAGTGTGTGGGAAGAACTGACTTTGGCACCCTGCAGGGTAGCCCAGAGGCTGTGCATGAATACGGGAGGGACAGCCATCATCTCAGCAGTAGGAAAGCTGCCATGCGACTGAGGATGGAGTTGTCACCACTGACACCAAGTGGCTGGGGTCAAAGTTTAATACTGTGGATGAATTACACTTCGCATCTCTCTCTCTAAGTGTCTAGCATTTGGAAGCAGGTCTGATACCTTCTGCACCGAATAAGCCTCAAATATTCTTGGTCAAATGTGAAAAAGGAAAGACTTTGAGAAAAGGAGCCAGATTTGTTAATATAGACAGTGATAACTCCAGAAACTGATTGTAACAATTAAAGATGCATAATTGTTTTATTGTAAGCTATTGAACTGGATTAAAAAGCTGCTGAACTGGATCCACACAAATGGATATACATATGTAATTTAAAGAGAGATAGGGTGGATAAATAGTAACTTTACAGAATTTATGAAACACACAATAAGTAAATGGTCAAACAGTGGCTCTACAATCCATTTGTTCTCTTTCCAAGCCTATCAGTGTGCAAATGCTAGACCTCCTGCTTAACAAACTAAATGGTCCTTATGTATGAAATGCCTTGAGCAGGGTGTATATGAAAAATACTATATAAGGGATGTACCTATCCAGTTATAAAGTTGAAGTGTTTCATGACTTAAATGGTTCTTCCTGTGTGAATGAGGTGATTACATACCCCACTTAGAAGCCTCACATATTACCTGAACCAAAGCATGTTCAATGCAAGAAGAAAGAATCTAGGGTGTGGGGCTGGAGGTCTCAAACTTGCCCTGTGCCTTGAAATTATTTGTATCTTTGAAGTTATTAATAAAATTAAATACTAGTTACTATATAACTTATAATGCATACAAAAATAAGTCATATACAATAATTTTATAGCTCTCAGGATCAAAAGTGACCCTTTTTCTAGAGTAACTCAAAGTTCAAAAAAATAACACTAATCACCACCATTTATGGAGTCTCAAATATGTGCTGGACATTTTCCATATGTTATTTAATCTTCAGAAAAAATACAAGGGATACTATTTTCATTTTAATTAAGAAAACAGGCCATTAAATTTTAAAAACACAAAGTAAAATTTTAAAGAAATTGGAAAAAGTCATCCCCAAAGTCTCAATACTAATTAAAAAACCAAGCTGGTATCTGAACTTCTCAGGAGCTGATTCAAAATAGTATCTCTGGACTAGAGAGGGAGGCTATCAAAGAAAAACTATAGAAGGAAACAATACACCCTATAACAGAGGAATGTGAGAGCACAGGCAAAAGAAGTTTAAGCCTAGGAATTGTCACAAAGGAGATCTGCACTGGCTTTTAAGAGAAATGAGTTTACTAGGGCAGAAAATGGAAAAGAATGGCCCGCCAGGTTGAAAGAATTTGCAAAAATCTATACATTAAGTAATATATCAATGGGAAATGATCAATAATTAATGTGGGGTAGGAGCTTTTTCCAAATATCCTTCAAATTGTACTGTGAGTTTCTGCCTATAAGCAAGATTGGAGCTGAGCGTGAGTCTGTTTGGAGAAATTGAGACGTTTCTGTGAGTATGCTGGAGGTCCAGCCTATTGCTTTGGACCTAAGAGGGAAAAGTGTGCTGTAATAAACAATACTGCAAAGAAAAAGGTTTTTGTGAACTCTATTGGAATTGTAACTCCAGAAGGTTTTTAATTTTTTTTGAAGTTCTTATATTGTGAAATAACTTTTCTTGACACTTATTGTCTATTTTCTGTTTTCAGTCTCCTGTTTTCCTTCTGATGTAGTTTGGACTCTGCCCAGGGCACTATTTGTGTGCGTGTCTGTCTCTTTGTGTGTCTATATGAGTGTGCCTGAGACTTTTACAGAAAAATATAAATCTTCTTATGGCAATCATGATTGCCTTCAGGAAGCTACAGGTTCATTAAAGGGCTCAGTTAAAGAAAGTAAGTGTGAAATATGTAATTGAGAACCAGTTTCTTTTTAAAAACTTGAATCCTTAAAACACCTGCTCTGCTCCTCAGGTTTGCTGAATTTCTGGATAATGTTGCAGTTTGCACTGACTGACCTGTCATTCTGATAAAACCTGATCACTTTTTCAGGACTCTTAAAGTTAATATATTTGTTTACCATGCTTGAAACCATAGCTAGAAAAAAATACAACTGATAATTTTTCTTAATTAGGAAATATGTCAAAGGATGCTGTTATTTTTCATTGGGTTCTCTATATTTAGGTGAACAATGCCTTGTGTACAGTGATTACTAAAGGTTCAGGGGAGATGCAGGTAGCTATGGAAGCTGTATTCTAAGATTAAAAAGGTTTTTCCCTAGGGTAACCTTTCCAAATATGTGGGACAAGTGCTAATATTGATATAGAGGTGATTTTAGGTATTTAAATTACATTGGATTAGATAGGGTAGAAAATGATCCCCTTTTCAATTTGGTTTCAATCCTTCTGATTGCATCATGAGGAACGTCTCATTTTGGCATGAAGATATGTTTAACAACCCCTGACTTTTGCTAATCTCCCTTTTTATAAAAGAGAAGTAGGCCTTAGTGTCAGAGCCTTTACCAAACATTGTACTTGGCTGGAAGTTAACAATATTATGGCAGTTTCACCGTATTTATTTTAAACCACTTCTTGCTGTCAGATGGTTCTTCTTTTCCATTTACCATAGTGATAAAAAGTTTAACTTCATTTAATACATTTTGAGTAAATCTACTTGCTAAAAAATATAAAGGAAAATAAATTTGCAACTATTTTTCTATGATATTAAAATCTTTCCCTCAGGCTGTGACTCTCAAAAAAACAAAGCCAAACCAAAAAAACAGTCTTCAAAATTAAAATGCAGCAGGAGGTTCTAGGCTAGGACTACTTCTGACTAACAGACTAAAGAATGAACATGGTTCATGCAGGATGCTCAACAAATGTGGGTCAAAACCCCCTATGTTTCTTATGAGGTAGCCCAACAATGAGCATTGGTTGTGACCAATTTGAGGCCAAAATATTAGGAACAAAATTATGTGGCTTTTTATTAAAAAAAAAATTCTTCCTGGTTTTTTTATTGAATTGGTAAAAATTTTCCCTGAAAGGCTATGGAATTGTTCCCAATGATAATGTGTTATAGTTTCTTCTATAAAGCAATACATGGCCCTGTTTTCCTCTGACAACTGAACTGCCAGGCACACATACAGTGTTATTATTTGTAATATATACCTTAATAAAATACAAGATGAGCAAACCCTTGCTTACCTCCCTCATCAGTTTCCGCTTTGTAAATGAGAGTGAGCAAATGTCCAAAGTCACTCCAGAGGATGTGCTAATCATCTCTAGAGATAATATGCTTATAGGATTTTCAAATGAAAAGAAGAGTAAAAGCATTTGTTTGAAAGGATTATAGGGAAGGAGAATAAAGGAAAGGAAGTCGACAAAAACAAAGATATGTAATCTTCAAAGTTTTGAAAAAGGTTATAGATATAGATTACACTTTTTATGGTATTAATATTACCCTAAGGAATTATACACTATTTCTCAGTGTTTGGCTGAGAAAGCAATTTGCAGAGGAATTTTGATACTGAGTGGAACAAGGTAGACTTTGAAATGGATGTGAAACCAAAAAAAAAGTATATATATATACACATTCTTTTAATTAGAGAGGAAATATTAAAATCTATATACTTTCAATGTGAGAGATACCTTACATACATTGTTTTACTTAAATCTGGTAACAACTCTGAAAATTGGTATTATTATCTCTACAGTTGAGGGAAATAGTACCCATAAGGATTACATAACTGTCCACATCATAGCTATTTCCCTCCCTGTTAAAGGGTTACAAATAGCTTTATTGTTATGTAAGTTCAAGCCTATGATGATAAGAGACAGAAAACACTCATTCAGTGGTTTCTCAACTATACTCCAGAAGTGTGGTTGGATTTTTACTTCCAGCTATGAAAGAGTAACTGGTACCAATCTTACCCTTCCATCAAAAACAATTATTTATAAAACTGGACACAGTATATTAAGCAACAGTTTTCAGGCACTGACCAATAGGCAGCTCATGACTGTGATCTTTGAAAGAAGGAAAATGCATGAGGAAAATGTGATGATCCCCTTAGGTTTCTGCCTTGGGACACTTTTCTGAATGAAGATGAAATCCAAGCAAGGTCTGCAGTGTCACTGAACAGAGAAAATAAATATTGAAGTTGCAAGCTGCTAATGTAGAAGGAATTTTCAAGATAGGTTTTTGAAAAGAAAGAATTGCATGGGAAAAGGTAGTCTGTGTCAGAATTCACCATAAATGCTTGACCAAGGTCTGGGCTACTCATGCTCAAAGCTCAACTCTAAGAGGTATTACAAAGATCACCTGATACAGGGCTGAAAGATGAATGGGGATAGTAAAGGCTGTGTAGTGTGGTGGACGTTAGATTTATGACCCAGCAAGAGTAGTGAAACCTCAGTGAGTCCCTTGGTGAGATTCAAGAAAAGACAATACTTTGGTGTAAATACCACCCTATAGAATAACTGCCACAAGCTCACACTAATAGATAAACCAAGTAAGCTGGCCTGCTCTAACAAAGACAGAACCAGGAAGACGAAATGGTAATTTCTTATCAGTATACATAAAATATTCACCAAGTTAGGCTATATGCTTGATGATAGTCTATAAGCCTCAAGAACTATGAAATTACTGATACCTTACAGAATATGTTCCCTGGCTAAAACTGAATTAAATTAGTATCAATAGGGAAAGATATAGAAATTCTTCAAATATTTGGAAATTAAAGTAACATACCAATTAACCCATTATTTGAGTAAAAAATTACAAGGGAAATTAGAAAATATTTCAAACCAAACAAGATTGAAAATAAAAGTGCAAATCTGTGGAGCCCAACTAAAGCACTAATATGATAGAAGTTTATAGCTTTCATCAGAAAAGTACAAAAGTTTAAAATAAGTCATTTGTTTCCACCATAAGAAAATAGAAAAAAGGGAAAATTAGAAACAAAAAAGGTAGAAAAAATAAAGATAAGAGCTGAACTCAGTGAAATAGAGAAGCATTAACAGAGAAAATTAGGAAATTAAATAGCCTAAGTCAGTTCTTTGAAAAGATTAATAAAATCACTGAAAAATTAGCAATTTAGCAAAAGTTAAATAAAAATTACTAAAAAGACTGATCAAGCAAGCAAGAAAAAATTTTCCAATTATAGAAATTAATGAAAGGATATTGCCACAAACCCCAGATATATTAAAAGATGTAGGAATATTTAAGCAACTTTATGCCAATAAATTCAACTCAACTGACACAAGAAGTAAAAATCTTAGTTATTTCATATCTATATTGTACGTATCTATATTCTGATGCCTTTACTGTAGTTAAGACAAAAATTACTAAAATTTAAATGACCTACCCTCTATATGTGACCTTTTTCTTTCATATTATGGAGAACCTTTTAATTAAAGAAAAAAGAAATACATGAATAAAACTTGAAATCACCTTGAAATTAATAAAGTATAGGTATTGCTAAAATTAATGAGGTTAGTTTCTGCCAAAAACTATGAAACATGAGAAAGTGCTATAAGAAGATGACACAATTTAAATAATTCTTGAGATATAAAAAGTATACGAGGGGCTTCCCTGGTGGCGCAGTGGTTGAGAGTCCGCCTGGCGATGCAGGGGACACGGGTTCGTGCCCCGGCCCGGGGAAGATCCCACATGCTGCGGAGCGGCTGGGCCCGTGAGCCATGGCCGCTGGGCCTGCGCATCCGGAGCCTGTGCTCCGCAACGGGAGAGGCCACAACAGTGAGAGGCCCGTGTACCGCAAAAAAAACTATACAAATAGGACTGATGGCAAAACTAGAGTAGAGGAAGAAATGAATAATTTACATACAATGTATATGGGTAAAGTTCATATATACTTCATACAGGTAATTTATTACGTACACATAAACTATATTTTATAAAATACATATATATACAAATAACCCATTAATATAAAAATTAAATATATAACCAAAATGCTAGTACTAGTTAAATCTGGGTTATGGGTTTTAAAGTTATTTTTAATTTTTGTATTTTTTTTTTACAATGAACATGAATCATTCACCTTGAGAGTGTTGGTGAACTATAATTAAAAACAAAATCTTAGGACCCTAATCTTGTCATGAGGGCACAGGAGAGTTCTGCACATCCCGCACCCTAAGAGTCTCTCAACCCAGAAAACCTCTTCACAAAGGTCATAAAGAGAGAAAGCATTACTGAATAAGCATTAAACGACAATATGATGCCCATCCTGGCAATACACTAAGAGACTGCCCAAATGGAAATAATTCTCAACTATCTTACGCAGCCAAGCATACAGAACCCATTACATACATGTTCTCAAGACAAACAATAAGTAGTCTTCAAGTAAGAGAACTTGGCAGCACCGTTTGTCACACATAGTTCATACTAGATTTGCCTGGTAATTTGAGTGACCATCTGTGTCAGCTAACTGGCTTTAACCAGAGGAAAACAAACTTCTCCTACCTTTAGGACTAGAGCTAAGTTTGTAACTCAGAGCAAGGTGCCCACTGAAGTTAGGTTCCTGTACTTCCACAGAAACTGGGAGAAATGAATGTTACCTTCCTTGATGTTTACATATTAAAGAGAGAGTTTCTGAGTCCTCCAGAAAGGGATCCCTGGGTCATAAAGCTGATAGAAAGATTTATACCCATTTCAAAGAGAGGAGAAAGTACTTTGAAGTTTTCTGCAGTAAACACTCTAAGAAAAAGGGAAGGAGAAAAGTCTTTTCCCTTATTTTCAACAGGGAGAATTAAACCTCTTATTTTAAAATTTTTATTTGTCCTTCCAACAGGCAAGACAGAACCACTTTTAAGTTTTAATAAAATGTCATTTGTTAAATACCAACCATATGCAAACTTAAAAAAATGCAACAGGCCCCAAAGGGAGCAGCTTATGCTAAGCCTCACATCACCAACCAAGACTTAATTTAATTACAGTTTTGGCTCTCCTGAAAATGAAATCTTAAACCAGTCAGTCAGGAATTGCCTGATCATCACTAGTTAGGTAATCTGCCTGACAACCCCTGCCATGCCCTAAAGGAAAGTAACCTTGCAATAACTGAAACAGGAAGGAAGGGCACAACTTTTAAAAGAATGACATAGCCATTGTACATGACAAAAACTAGTGAGAACCAGTTAGGCCCAAGATGGTAGAAGATTCGCCTTCCAGTGGACTTTGAGCCTCATTATATGCTCATTGTAACACATTAGCATATGCTAAATGACACACCCACCAGCGCCATGACAGTTCTGAGGCTAACCGTAAAAGTCCAAAAAGTGGGTGGTGGCCCAATTCCTGGAAATCCCTGCCACTCCCCCCAAATAATTGGAATAATCCTCCCACTTATTAGCCTATGAAATTACCCAGCCCATAAAAACTAAATACACCATATTTCAAAGCCTCTTGCCTTCCTAGATGGCCTACACTCTGTCTGTGGCGTGTGTTTCTCTCTAAATAAATGCACTTCTTACCTATCACTTAGTCTCCGAATTCCTTCGCAACGAAACAAGAACCTTAAATTCACCGGGAACATAGCCCATCCCTCAACCTTGAACTCTGGATCCCATATCCTACCTTTCTTAGGTACTTCATCCAGAGATTATCCTTTATTCTTTATCTTCAGCACTCCCTCTTCTCGTTTCTGCTACATTGGATGCTGCCCAATTCTAATCAATTTTTGCTCAAATAAACTCCTAAAAAATTTTAATGTCTCAGTTTGTCTTTTAACATAGTTTAAAAAGGAGCTTACAGTCTCACAGTGGTGAGAGGAATATAAAAATAATAATGCATCTCCAAATGCACTACTTGTATGAATGTGATTCAGTCAGTGTATAAAAGATAGATTCTCTCTGTTTAATGAGATTTGGGGAGGCAAAGTTAAGGAAGGATTATGAAGCCTTTTTAGGAGAGATATTTAAATTGAACTTTAAAATGTCTAGGAATTTATTATTTGGACATGGAAGAGAAAGTTTTTTTTCAGGTAAATGAAAGAGCAATTGCAAAGTCACAAAAGCAAGGCTTGATAAGGTATGGTTTTAACAATGCCAACATGTAAGAGATAGAACAGAAAATAGGTTGGTAAAAGCCAAATCAGGAAGTACTTTAGGTTTGGGGACCGTTATTTACAAAAATGGTGATCTATTGAATGTATTAAATGATAGCAACATGATTAGATTTGGGTTTCTGGATAAGTAGGGATTGTGAGGGATCTCTTGTCAGAAGTGGCTCCCAGGGTTTGCATTTTTTCTTAAATCCTTATGCAAAGCAACCAGCCTGCAGCACCTACAGACCCTCCACTTGCTTTTAAAAAGCACAAATCCACATATTTAAATAAGTTGACTGGCAATTCTAAACATTTTCCTTTTTGACTCATAGTAGAGAGGGCATATAATTTGCACTATAATTTGAAAATGAAATATTTTAATTAGAACTTTATTTTGGGGAAATGAGTAAAACAAGTCATTCCATTCTGACTATAACTTTCTACATTTCTAGCTTCCTTAGTCCTTCCAAATGTATTCTTTGACTTCTCAAGGCCTTCTATATGATTCCTTTACTTTTTTCTTATCTATTAATACCTTATCTCAACTACCTTTCTAATTTAGATGAAGTTCCAAGGTCCATTTCGTTCACCATTATTAAGTCAGGAGCCTCTTCTTTATTTCATTCTCTTCCCATCTGAACTTCCTTGTAGAAAACCTCAACCCTGGATTAAGCTAATTGTACACTGGTCTGGCTATAAATTAATAGCTAGTAACAATACCTGGATCGTTGATGTTGAGCAGCAGTCTATTTTTATAACTAGAAATTTATCACATTTTCCACAGAAAGCAATTCAAAAATATTACCCTTTTCTGAAACTGTGGACTTTGTAACCACTCTCTTCCTTTTCAATAGATGAATAGCTCCCAATTCACAAAGACAAGAGTAACTATAAAATCTGAGCTAACTGGGATTCCCTGGTGGTGCAGCAGTTGAGAGTCCGCCTGCCGATGCAGGGGACACGGGTTCGTGCCCCGGTCTGGGAAGATCCTGCATGCCGCGGAGTGGCTGGGCCCGTGAGCCATGGCCGCCGAGCCTGCGCGTCCGGAGCCTGTGCTCCGCAATGGGAGAGGCTACAACAGTGAGAGGCCAGCGTACCGCAAAAAAAAAAAAAATCTGAACTAACTTAACTTCTCTCAACTAGACTTATTTAGCAATTGGCTTTCTTTCTTCACCCTTACATACACACACACACACACACACACACACACACAGTCCTATTTCCTACAAAAGCCCACCCCTCAACCTTGAACCCTGGATCCCATATCCTACCTTTCTTAGGTACTTCATCCAGAGATTATCCTTTATTCTTTATCTTCAGCACTCCCTCTTCTCGTTTCTGCTCGCTAGCATTTCAAGATGCCTACATCTTTTTCATCTTTAAAAACAAGAAAGTAAACAAAGGCATAAAACAAAAAAAAAACTCTATTTCAACTCCTGATCTACTCTACCAATTCCTCCTGCCTTTTCTCCCCTTCAACACCAAATCTGACCAAACTCACCTGCATTTATCATGTTCTTGATAGATAGTTGATAGAACTCACCTGCATTCCTTATCATGCTTGTAATCAGACTGCTATTCTACCACACCACTGAAGCTGATCTCACTAATGCTAAATCCAAGAACATTTTTCATCCTTCACTGTTCTCGATGTCTCACTAGTAATGGGCCTCTTGACTTCACACACGTCTTTGGGACACATTTTCCAATTGATGTTTACAAAAATATGCTCCAATATTTTTAGTCTCCATTTTCCATTCTTAATTGTGGACTTTTTCTTTGACTTTTCATAAAATGACTTTTCATAAATTTTCTTATACCTTCTATCTGGATAATTTCCTGTATTTCAGTAGCCAAAAATACCATCTGTATACTGCTGATTCCCAAACTGCTATCCCGAGATGCTTTTAACTGTTTTCTTAAACATCCAAAGCTGTAGTCATCAGCACCTCTCTCAAATAACTCTCTACTCTTATATTTCTTATCTCAATGAATTGTAAAACCGTGTAGCCTAGAGATCAAGCCAGAAACCTGAAAATGTTCCTCTGTGGCTTTTCCTCACTTCCCCCACACAGCCAGTTCCTATGTAATGTAATTCTGAGAAAGCGTAAACAGATGTTTCCTCTTCTTTATCCCTTCTCTCACCACCTAACTTCAATAAGTCATCATCTTTGCTTTACTGTATTAAAATAGTCTCAAAAATTATCTTCCTACCCACCAGGCCTCCTGTGCATATACTCATTTGCCAAACAAACTGAAATTATGTTTCTAAATAAAAATTAATGTTTCTTCAACCTTGATTTCTTAGTGTGATTTTAAGACATTCCCAATTTTTTCAGTTCTTTTTTTTTTATGGAAATAAAAAATTTAAGGATGCTTCCTGTTGGACATATGAGTTCCTTCCTTTTTCATTCTCTTTTATTTTTTTTAACATATTTGTTGGAGTATAATTGCTTTACAATGGGGTGTTAATTTCTGCTTTATAACAAAGTGAATCAGTTATACATATATCCCCATATCTCTTCCCTCTTGCGTCTCCCTCCCTCCCACCCTCCCTATCCCACCACTCTAGATGGTCACAAGGCACCGAGCTGATCTCCCTGTGCTATGGGGCTGCTTCCCACTAGCTATCTATTTTAAATTTGGTAGTGTATATATGTCCATGCCACTCTCTCACATTATCCCAGTTTACCCCTCCCCCTCCCCAAATCCTCAAGTCCATTCTCTAGTAGGTCTGTGTCTTTATTCCCGTCTTGCCCCTAGGTACTTCATGACCATATATATATATTTTTTTCAGATTCTGTATATATGTGTTAGCATACGGTATTTGTTTTTCTCTTTTTGACTTACTTCATTCTGTATGACAGACTATAGGTCCATCCACATTAAGTAGTGTATTGTTTAGCCTCCATGTGTTTGTATTTCTTAAATTTACCATGGCTTGATATGTGACCTAAGATATGATGTATCCTGGAGAATGTTCCATGAGCACTTGAGAAGGAAGTGTATTCTGTTGTTTTTGGATGCAATGTCCTATAAATATCAATTAAGTCCATCTTGTTTAATGTATCATTTAAAGCTTGTGTTTCCTTATTTATTTTCATTTGGATGATGTGTCCATTGGTGAAAGTGGGGTGTTAAAGTGCCCTACTATGGTTGTGTTACTGTCGATTTCCCCTTTTATGCCTGTTAGTATTTGCCTTATGTATTGAGGTGCTCCTATGTTGCGTACATAAATATGTACAATTGTTATATCTTCTTCTTGTATTGATCCCTTGATCATTATGTAATGTCCTCCTTGGTCCCTTGTAATAGTCTTTGTTTTAAAGTCTATTTTGTCTGATATGAGAATTACTACTCCAGCTTTCTTTTCATTTCCATTTGCATGGATTATCTTTTTCCATCCCCTCACTTTCAGTCTGTATGTGTCCCGAGGTCTGAAGTGGGTCTCTTGTAGACAGCATATATATGGGTCTTGTGTTTGTATCCATTCAGCCAGTCTATGTCTTTTGGTTGGAGCATTTAATCCATTTCTATTTAATTATCAATATGTATGTTCCTATTCTCATTTTCTTAATTGTTTTGGGTTTGTTATTGTAGTTCTTTTCCTTCTCTTGTGTTTCCGGCCTAGAAAAGTTCCTTTAGCATTTGTTGTAAAGCTCATTTGGTGGTGCTGAATTCTCTTAGCTTTTGCATGTCTGTAAAAGTTTTAATTTCTCCGTCAAATCTGAGTGAGATTCTTGCTTGGTAGAGTATTCTTTGCTGTAGGTTTCTGCCCTTCATCACGTTAAATATGTCCTGCCGCTCCCTTCTGGCTTGCAGTTTCAGCTGAAAGATCAGCTGTTAACCTTATGGGGATTCCCTTGTGTGCTATTTGTTGTTTTTCCCTTGTTGCTTTTAATATTGTTTCTTTGTATTTAATTTTTGATACTTTGATTAATATGTGTCTTGTCGTGTTTCTCCTTGGATTTATCCTGTATGGGACTCTCTGTGCTTCCTGGACTTGATTAACTATTTCCTTTACCATATTAGGGAAGTTTTCAACTATAATCTCTTCAAATATTTTCTCAGGCCCTTTCTTTTTCTCTTCTTCTTCTGGGACCCCTATAATTCAAATGTTGGTGCGTTTAATGTTGTCCCAGAAGTCACTGAGACTGTCCTCGATTCTTTTCATTCTTTTTTCTTTATTTTGTTCTGCAGTAGGTATTTACACTATTTTATCTTCCAGGTCACTTATCCATTCTTCTGCCTCAGTTATTCTGCTATTGCTTCCTTCTAGAGTGTTTTTAATTCCATTTATTGTGTTGTTCATTACTGTTTGTTTGCTCTTTAGTTCTTCTAGGTCCTTGTTAAACGTTTCTTGTATTTTCTCCATGCTATTACCAAGATTTTGGATCATCTTTACTATCAATATTCTGAATTGTTTTTCAGGGAGACTGCCTATTTCCTCTTCATTTGTTAGGTGTGGTGGGTTTTTACCTTGTTCCTTCATCTGCTGTGTGTTTCTCTGTCTTCACATTTTGCTTAACTTTCTGTGTTTGGGGTCTCCTTTTTGCAGGCTGCAGGTTCATAATTCCCGTTGTTTTTGCTGTCTGCCCCCAGTGGCTAAGTTTGGTTCAGTGGGTCATGTAGG
Source organism: Globicephala melas (assembly GCF_963455315.2). Lineage (NCBI taxonomy): Eukaryota > Metazoa > Chordata > Mammalia > Artiodactyla > Delphinidae > Globicephala > Globicephala melas. Next base: position 101,019,590 of record NC_083317.1, read on the forward strand.
CTTCCTAGTGGAGGGGACTAGTGCCTGTGGTCTGGTGGATGAGGCTGGATCTTGTCTTTCTGGTGGGCAGGTCCACGTCTGGTGGTGTGTGTTGGGGTGTCTGTGGTCTTATTATGATTTTAGGCAGCCTCACTGCTAATGGGTGCAGTTATGTTCCTGTCTTGCTAGTTGTTTGGCATAGGGTGTCCAGCACCATAGTTTGCTGGTCATTGAGTGGAGCTGGGTCTTGGCATTGAGATGGAGATCTCTGGGAGATTTTTGCCATTTGATATTATGTGGAGCTGGGAGGTCTCTTGTAGACCACTGTCCTGAACTTGGGTCTCCCATCTCCCAGCACAGCCCTGACGCCTGGCTGTAGCACCAAGAGCCTGTCATCCACATGGCTCAGAATAAAAGAGAGAATAAAAAAGAGAGAATGAAGAAAGATAAAATAAAATAAAGTTATTAAAATAAAACATAAAAATAATTATTTAAAAAAGAAAGAAGGAAAGAAAGAGAGCAACCAAACTAAAAAACAAATCCATCAATGATATCAAGTGCTAAAAACTCTACTAAAAATATAAAAACCCAACAGACAGAACCCTAAAAGACAAATGGTAAAAGCAAAGCTATACAGACAAAATCACACACAGAAGCATACACATACACACTCACAAAAAGAGAAAAAGGGAAAAAAATATATATATCATTGCTCCCAAAATCCACCTCCTCAATTTGGGATGATTCGTTGTCTGTTCAGGTATTCCACAGATGCAGGGTACATCAAGTTGATTGTGGAGATTTAATCCACTTCTCCTGAGGCTGCTCGGAGAGATTTCCCTTTCTCTTCTTTGTTCACTCAGTTCGTGGGGTTCAGCTTTGGATTTGGCCCCGCCTCTGCGTGTAGGTCGCCTGATGGCGTCTGTTCTTTGCTCAGACAGGACGGGGTTAAAGGAGCAGCTGATTCGGGGGCTCCAGCTCACTCAGGCCGAGGGGAGGGAGGGGTATGGATGCAGGGCGAGGCTGCGGCAGCAGAGGCCGGCGTGACGTTGCACCAGCCTGAGGGGCGCTGTGTGTTCTCCTGGGAAGTTGTCCCTGGATCACGGGACCCTGGCAGTGGCGGGCTGCACAGGCTCCCCGGAAGGGGGGTGTGGATAGTGACCTGTGCTCGTACACAGGCTTCTTGTTGGCTACAGCAGCAGCCTTAGCATCTCATGCCTGTCTCTGGGGTCAGCGCTGATAGCCGCAGCTCACGCCCGTCTCTGGAGCTCCTTTAAGCGGCGCTCTTATTCCCCTCTCCTCGCGCACCAGGAAACAAAGAGGGAAGAAAAAGTCTGTTGTCTCTTCCGCAGGTCCAGACTTTTCCCCGGACTCCCTCCCGGCTAGCCTTGGCGCACTAACCCCCTGCAGGCTGTGGTCACGCCGCCAACCCCAGTCCTCTCCCTGAGCTCCGACCAAAGCCCGAGCCTCAGCTCCCAGCCCCGCCCACCCCGGCGGGTGAGCAGACAAGCCCCTCGGGCTGGTGAGTGCTGGTCGGCACCGATCCTCTGTGCGGGAATCTCTCTGCTTTGCCCCCCGCATCCCTGTTGCTGCGCTCTCCTCCACAGCTCCGAAGCTTCCCCCTCCGCCACCTGCAGTCTCTGCCCGCGAAGGGGCTTCATAGTGTGTGGAAACCTTTCCTCCTTCACAGCTCCCTCCCACTGGTGCGGGTCCCGTCCCTATTTTTTTTTTTTCTCCGTTTATTCTTTTTTCTTTTGCCCTACCCAGGTACATGGAGAGTTTCTTGCCTTTTGGGAGGTCTGAGGTCTTCTGCCAGCGGTCAGTGGGTGTTCTATAGGAGCAGCTCCACGTGTAGTTGTATTTCTGATGTATTTGTGGGGAGGAGGGTGATCTCCAGGTCTTGCTCTTCAGCCATCTTGAAGCTCCTCCTCAGTTCTTATATTGTTTCCTCTACATGCTTTTTCTCCTCTCTTCCACAAACTTTTCTATTATTTTTATTGGGTTATTCTGAGTAGTTTTTTATTCTGAGAATAGACAGAGCTTTCCTGCCCAGTGCCTGTCTAATCTTCCAGGACTTTCCATGGACTACTGCAACACTCTGCCTTCACTATCATTACACTTACACTGCCTTGTAATTTACTGAACTTTGTGTTATTCACTAAAAGCACAAGTGCAGGAATCCATTTATCCTTTATATTCTCAGCCACACATACTATATCCTAGTGACGATTAGTGTCTGCCTGGAAGAACATCATAAATACTTGTTAATTTATAGTGAATATTTAAGACAGTAAATGGTTAAAATAGTGTAATTAGGTTCTGGTTCTTAGTTATATTTCTGTAAAAAAACCTGAGCTTTGGTACATGATAGTTCACTAACCCATCACTGGGAGGTTAACAAGGGGAAAAAATGACTTTGAAGCATTTGCTCAGAAGAACAGTCTTTTATGGATAGGAAAAAGGTAGCCAAAGGAAAAATAAAACCATTTAAAGAGAAGTGAGTTAGCTATATGTTCAAGATCAAGACTTTAAATGAATTCTTTTGGAAGATAATATCCTTTCTAGGGACCCATCTTTTTACCCCTACTTAGCATTTTATTCTCACATGTTGCATACTGCTTATCTTGAAATCTCTCAGATTAATAGAATATCTCCTGAGATACAGCATGATGGACAAAACTGGTTAAAACATTTGTGTACTAAACTATTTTTTTATAAATCTCTATTTTGTGGATGAGAAAAGTGAGCTTCAAAGAGGTTGAAATACAGGCCCAAGTTCACATATTTAGTAGCAACAAAACTTCTGATTAAAACCAAGTGTGCATTTTATTGTCACCACCCTTGAATATCTACTTTTCAAAAGCAAGCATTATAGTATTGCCTTTTATACTCTATGATTAAAATTTCCTGAAGCAGAGACTTTTAAAACCATGTGAACCCATCATATATTCATTTATTCTTAGTTACTCCATTTAAAATATCCATTTCGTTTAGTTAGAATTAAAGTGAAAGTTTTATTATTTTTTCTTTCTAAGCTGCCTTAATTCCTAATTATGAAGGCCGTTATTAGAATCTTTTATATGAGTGTCTCAAAATATATTCATGAAGAACTAACAATATATTAAAATGTAAAATTTAAAATCTATTTCTAATCTGGATTAAAAAAAGTGGAGGTTTTAAAAGCCTAATATATTTAATAAATATGGCATTGCATACCAGAAGAAAAATATCTCTGCTTTATATCAAAAGTCCAGTTAAATCAAACATTTAAAATTGAAAAATTAGAAGTCTTAAAAGTATAAGAAAAAACATGAAGCTATGAGCTTATATAAATACACATGTGTGTATGTTTTGTATGAGTGGTTATATGTATTTCTCAGTATAAATAATTCTTTCTGCCCCTCTGCCCAGAAACCGTACAAAGAATCATAAAACTCAATAAATTCCTCCAAGTCAAAAATTATTCTCTATAAATAAAGCTGAAATAAAAGTGAAAACACTGAGGGGTGGGGAGAAGTTTATAAAACTTACCAGAGATAATGATAAATGGCTGTGATATTATAAAAAGAATAACCCACTTAAAAATATAGAAAGAATATAAACCTACAGCTCAGAGAAAAGTACATTTAAATAAATCTTAAACAGATAGGAAGATACAGAACATAACATAATTAGATAAATTTAAATTAAATTTACAAGACATTTTTCATTTGTCAGAATGAAGATCAAGATTGATAATGTATATAATGTGATAGTGTATAAAAGCAGATATTCTCCAATTTTTTTAAAGTGAGAATATAAATTGTTTGGACTCTCACAAAAGTTATTTAGGCATTATCTATCAAATTTAAAATGAGCATAATTTTGTAGCAGTATATTCCTTCACAGCAGTTTATCCTATAGTTACTGTAAACTTGCACAAAATATTGTATTTTTTTTTTTTTTTTTTTTTTTTTTTTTGCGGTACGCAGGCCTCTGATGCGCAGGCTCAGTGGCCATGGTCCGCGGGCCCAGCCACTCCGCGGCATGTGGGATCCTCCCGGACCGGGGCACGAACCCATGTCCCCTGCATCGGCAGGCAGACTCTCAACCACTGTGCCACCAGGGAAGCCCAAAATATTGTATATTAAAAGACATTCAATATGGCACTCTTTGTAATGATAAATGATTGGCTTTAATATCAACATACATGTATTATTAAATAATGAAGCATTAAATAAATTATAAGACTTTAATATGATGGTAACTAAAAGAATGAGACCTCTTTTTCTTTTTTTCTTCCACTTTTATATAGAAAGCATATCAAAGACATGTGATTAAGTGAAAAAATGGCAAGCACAATACAGTCTGCACTTATAGAATAGCTATATAAGTACATTAATATACACTGTCATATACCTCTGAAAGGAGACTGAACATTGGACAGGGGCATTACTGTCCTAGACCTGAGAAATCCGGCCCTGTCTCAGCCCCGTTCTAGTGCTCAGGACCAGCTGCTATGGTGACACAAGAAGAGACTGAAACTGCTGGCCCCAGATCCCCAAGGGTGAGCTGGCAAGCAGAATTGCTTTGAGGTCCATGAGGCATTTCTTTCCTCAGATCACATGAGACTGGGAGACCAAGATGATGCTGATATGCTGGTTCTGGTGGGATATAACAGAAGTTCTGGATTATGGGCTATCCACACCTGCCGACTTTCAGACTTGAGCACTGAGAGGGCCTCTGCACAGTTTCACTTATGAATTACTTCCAGGAGCTACACCCAGCTCTCAGCTTTCCAGGAAGCAGGGGTAGCTTCGTATGAGGTGGCAGGTGTCCGTTACCTTCTGTATCTCTCCCAGTAGCACATAAGGCAGTCACCTCCTCTTCCACAAGCTCCACCTTTAGGGTGTCCACCTATAGGCTCTGAGGCTTTTCAGGTTATTGCTCTGGAAAGCTAATAGGCACTTACAGTTCCTGGCCTCTCCTGCACTCCAGCATACAATTGATATGGTGATATGTCACTCTCCCGGGTTGGTCTCACCTGTATCTAAGGAGGGACCAACACTCATTGTGTTTGAAGAGGTCATTCTACCTGCCACATTCATGGGCCCCTCGACCATCCTCCCACTGTGCTCTGCTGGAGATGGGGTAGAGTCAACAGGAAAGTGCTCACCCACAGCCTCCCCAAAAGGTAAAAACTTGGTAGGAAAATATGTTGTTTTACATTTAGGTTCCAAACTTCTGAATGGTAAATTTAGTCTAGCTCACAATGAATAAATATTCCTTCACATTTTCCTGGATACTCTGGGTAAGACTTGCATCTGTGGTCATCATCTAGGGAGCACAGTAGCCACGTTTGAGAGAGTAAATGGAAGCCAGTATTCACAGGTGGCATGATGCATAATGCAGAGTCCTGAGTAATGATGTAACCAGAGTTAAATAAATGATGAGAGAACTGCAGATGCAAGAAGTTCTATACAGAAACTGGTTCCAAAGAGCCATGCATTGTGAGTAATAGTACTGCTACATTTTTCTCTAGGTGGGATTTATGAAATTAGCCAAGAATGACTATTTGTCAATAAAGAACACCAAGAGATAGTTCCTGGACCTGAATAGGAAGAGATGGTACCTAGAAAGAATCTTCATATGCATTGATTGAACAATAGTCAAATACCTACGTTCTTTATTTACTCATTATTTTAAATTTTCATCAATAAATCACTATTACCTGACATGTATCTATGAATTTTGAAACGTTTAAAAAACATATTTAATAAAATATGTTCCCCTAGGGCCCCACAAATCATAGAGGTGGTCCTAAGCAGGAGAATAGGACAGATGTGTAGAGTAAAAATGGCAAATGTACTTTTAACTCTACATCTTTTGTATATTTTGGGTTTTTCTCTCATATATGTGTATTTCTTATTCAAAAATAAAATAAACATATATCTATATGAGTAAATACATTGAAAATAGTTTAATTATGTAATTATATATGTATAAACAGTTTTAAATAACTGTTGACATTGATAATTTTCTGAAAAAGAATAAGGAAAAAGAAAATACTTTAATAGACCAGTAAACAAAAGAGATTGGAGCAGTGATAATAAATCTCTTCATATCTTAATACCCCCCCAAAAAGTTGACTTGTTATTTGTACAATTAGTTTTATCAAAGTTTTGGTGAATCTATAACCACTTTTATATTAAATATATTCCAGAAAATACACAAAGTTATACTCCTCATATTTTAAAGCTAAGTATAATTTGACATAAAACAAACAAACAAAAACCCTAAAAAACAAAAGGAAAGAAAATTATGTGTCAGCCTTTTGGTAAACATAGATTCACCTATCATAAATAAATAGTACATAGAAAGCAAGTAAATAAATAACAACAGCATTTAGTAACAGTAATAATATGCCATTCATATATAAAGTTTATTCCCAGAAGGTAAGAATGATCCATGTTAGAATATACTGAAGTGGGAGGGGTCATTTTAATTGATTCAAAAACAACTTTAAAAATGGACATTATTTAGTATAGAAAGTACACTGTACAATAGATTTAGACATAATCAAAAATATGTGACAAAATTTTTCTATAATGTCAAACATTTAGAATTTGTCTATAAACATTTAAAAATAGTAAAATTATTTAATGGTAATATTTGCGTGTAACTTCGTGTTTATATGCATACATAAATATCACGAAATAAATACATATTATAAATATATGTAAAACAGGGATTAAAATGTTGGAAATGTATAAAAATTAAACCATTCTACCTATACAATTTTCAATTATTATTATTATTTTAGTATTAATCTGTCCTAGAGTCTTAACATAATTGTCCCAATCATGGCTAAAAAATCTAAAGCCCTATTGTACCACTTCTCCTACAGGACCTATGTACTCTAATGCAATGAACCCCATGTACACCAGCCTGATATTTCAGAGAAGGTATAGAACATTATTATCATCTCTCAAGAATATTACTGTAGGTTTGTTGATAACAATTTTCATGACATTACATATAAAGCATGTTTGTTAAGCATATGAACTTCCATTTCAGAGAGATATGGTTTCAAATACCACTGTAAGAACATTATTTATCCTCTCTAAACCTCATTTTTCTTTGATATAATATGAGACATAAATGTGATGGAAAGATTAGCAAGAATAATGCATCTAAATTGCTTATACATAACAAATATCTAATAAATGCATCATTTTAAATATTAGGAATAATTTTTTAGCAAAAATGCTGTAATTAGAAGTTGAGATTTTTAAGGCATCTGCAAAGTAGGCAAATTAAGGTGAGAGTTTTGCTATGGTTCGTTTAAACTGTGTGATTCTCCCTTCAGAGAGACCAGACTTGGGCCAAATGGAATTCTAGTCATGTACCCTCTGTTAGTAGAACAGAGTTCCAAAATTTTTGAACTATTTTTTCTCTTGATTCCCCAAAAAGAGAAATGTGGGAAATACCAAAAGTTAAGCAGGAACTATGTCAAAAGGATCAATGAAGGTCACAACTGAGAGGGGTGAGGAGCAAAGAGAACTGGTATGAATGATGCAAGAAGAATCTGAATCACTGCCACAAATTGGTCTGTAAGACATCCAGATCTTATTAAAAATCTCTGGTTTTTCCTGATTAAAAGGCTTACTGTTGGATCATATATTTATTTGAATTAATATAGTGTTTAAAGAAAAAAGTGTTAATAATAAAAGAGATTGTCATACTAAGTGAAGTCAAAGACAAATATCATATAATATCACTTATATGTGGAATCTTAAAAAAAAATGATGCAAATGAACTTATTTACAAAACAGAAGTAGACTCCCAGACATAGAAAGCAAACTTATCATTACCAAAGGGGAAAGTGGAGGGGAGGGATAATTTAGGAATTTGGGATTAACAGATACATAATACTATATATAAAAATAAACAAGAAGAACCTACTGTATAGCACAGGGAACTATATACAATATCTTGTAATAACCTATAATGGAAAAGAATCTGAAAAAGAATATATCTATATATACATATATATGAGTGTGTGTGTGTGTGTGTGTGTGTGTGTGTGTGTATAACTGAATCACTTTGCTGTACACCTGAAACATTGTAAATCAAATATACTTCAATAAAAAATAATAAAATAATAATAATAACAAAAACATTTATGTTAAACTTAGAACATGATCAAAAAAAGAAAACTCAAAAAGTGTAAATGTTGGGCTTCCCTGGTGGCGCAGTGGTTGAGAGTCTGCCTGCCGATGCAGGGGACACGGGTTCGTGCCCCGGTCCGGGAAGATCCCACATGCCGCGGAGCGGCTGGGCCGGTGAGTCATGGCCGCTGAGCCTGTGAGTCCAGAGCCTGTGCTCCGTAACGGTAGAGGCCACAACAGTGAGAGGCCCGCGTAACACAAAAAAAAGTGTAAATGTTATGTAATTTTTTGGCCCTTCTTCATTCAGGCTTCTTCAGGTTTTTTTACCAAATGATGTGACTACTCCATGTAATTCTCAACAGATTAGCCATAACAATTCCAATATCCTGTACCTACTCATAGATGAGAGTACTATTTGTAAACAACTTTTATTAATTTCTTATTTTACAAGACTTTTAAAGAAAAGAACATTAGTTGTTTTTTTCCTTAGATCTTTAAGATTTCTAAATCAAATTATCATCTGAAAAAAATTGCTTTCTCTGTTTCTTCTTTAGCACATCTTTTCTAATTTTTAATTTTTCTCTTTAAATTTAGGTATATTTCTCAACAATTCTTAATTGAGCGAGTAATTGTACCTCCTTGTGGTTAATTTGGCATGACTTGGCAAGCTAATTTTGTTGTTTTTTTAAGAAGCAAAGATATATTATATTTATTTTAAATAATGCTGTCCCATCATATGTTATAAGTAGAGCAGTAGGTAGATTTATTCACAGTAATAATCTATATTTCAAGTAATTTTTTTTAACCTGACAAAGTAGAATATAGTAATTGAACCTGTTTCTACTATGATATAATTTATTAGTAAAAGGAACCATAAAGATCAACTAAGTGAATATAAATTGTTCAAATAATGTTTGTCAGTTTAAAAATAGATCATAATTAGTATTAAATTATCCTTAGCTCTTTTCATTAATTTCTAAGATTCCATAATAATTTTTTTCTGAAGAAAGGGATGATTTTTAATTTTGGAGAGATGATTCATTCAGCACATTTTTCAGTAACCACAGAGCAGAAGTCAATACGGCAGCTAGTTAATTGTACAAAACAATTCCTTGATGGAAATTTCTTTCTGTCCCAACTAGGGAGAAGTTGTGCTGTATTTTCTGAGTATTCATAGTTTGATTGGTGCTATAATTCACCAATATTTTAATATTCTTTGATGAGGTCTAGGGAAGGTAAAGCCTGCAGTCTTGTTAACTGAGATCAATGTTCTGAAAAAAGTGAGAACTAATTGTCACATTTCAGTATTGCTCTTTATATCCTAAAATATCAAGACTAAAAACATGTCAAAATACAATATCAAACTATTAACTCATAGAGAAAAACACATGAAAAAGCAAATAAGAATCCTGAAGAAATATCAAAACTAGAATTTGTAGAAAGTATCCATAGGTATTTGTTTGAAATAAGATAAGCATAATTCTTAACACATTTACCAGCTCAAATGTAATAATAATCAAATGTGTTTTGACCATCTATAATGGTGTAGGGAAAGCACTGATGAAGATTAAAATCTCTACTTTCATGTAGTTTCAGCCTTTGTAATGCTGAGAACACGCTCAGCAATCCCCTGACTCTAAATTTTGGACTTTAATACAACAGATCCATTACAATAGATGGCAGCTGTCTAATAAAATTTCTATGCTTTCACTAACTTGAAAATTACCTTGCTCACCAGCTCCACTGAAATCCAGTTATTACTTCTCCCCACTCCCACACCCCATTCTCAATTCCCTACCTACACTGCAATAGGCACCAAACCCCTCCTCTCAAATCCTTTCACTTTTTCCTTTCTCCATAGCTAAAACTCAGAATCAGGCCACCATAACCTCTCAGACTTTCAAACGAATTTCTGAATTAAATGTTTAATCCATGTCCTGTAGTCCAATCCAGTCCAAAAACATCCAATCCATTCTCCACACTGAAGTTAGGATACTCTTCCTAAATGTCATGACTGCATAAAACCCTTTAGTAGCCACTTCAGTACCATTGCTTCTGGGGTAAATTCTAATGCATCTTAAAATGGCCCAAGAATTTTCTAACAATCTGATCCCAACTAGTGTGTATAGAGCTGCTTCCCCTCCCACATATACTTTTATGCTCCAGTCATACCTAAATGCTCTTAATTTTTCACATGTACACAGTTTGTACACTCTTTCTGTCTCCAATCCATTACACTTACTTCTTCCTCTGGCATCTCATATGCTCCTCTTTCCCACTCTTTATTTAGCATGTCATGACTCATTCAGTTCTCACTTTTTCTAGCCAGCCTGTCCTGACCCCTGAGAACTTTAGAACCCTTCTCTTTTATGCCCCTGTCTGATCTCAGTTTTACTCCTTCCCAGAACTTATTCCGAAGAATTGTATATTAAGATTTGATTAGGGACCCTGTTTGTTTTCTTGTTTGTTTGTTTTGTTTTTATTTGGTTATTAGTATTTGATGTATTCACTGGACCAAACTCAGAACTTTGAATTTAGTCAGAACTCAATAAATATTTAATGAATTAATTCTGAGCAACCTTAACCATAAGACATGTACAAGGAAAGAGGGTGACAAAACTCTCACTTCACACTGCATTGTTGTCTGAGTGAATCCACACATTTTTCTCTTCAAAACTCCTAAAAGACATTTTTCTCCTAAATGCATGAAGGATGTATCAAAATAAACAATTCTGCCCCTCAGTGATTTTTTTTGCAGATGTGGTAAGGAGAGGCTAGGGTCAGCAGGGGATAAACTGACCCCATTTCTATTTTGTCTAGTTCAGATCGTACTGATGGTATTTCAGAAGGAATTATTTTCTGCATTCAAGAGCACTCTAATTTTTGTAAAACTTTTCAACGAAAAAGTGATTTCAAAAAGGCAATTTCAGTAAACATTCTTTCATCAAATATTCTTTTTAAAGAAAATATTTTAACTTTTTATTTTGCTTCATTTTAAGTAGCTCTTCTGTGGCTAAATGGGTTGACAGTCAATACATACATAATGAGATTTTAATTTTCTTCACAGCAAAAAATATTTTAAAAGTTTCTGGTCTACAACCTTAGTTTGATTTTTAAGGCTACATAACAGTTTATTTATTATTCTTGGTAAACTCCTCAGTCATATTTCCAAAAATGAATTACTCTAGTCAACCCTCATTCTCAGTGCAAAGAAAAAAAATGCCTTCTACTTCAGGTAAAAACTAAGCCTATCAAGTGTGAATGATTCAGCATCCTAATTACCTCCTCTCAAACACAAATTTGTATAAATCAGTCTTTGTCTTAATCTTTTAGTCCCAGGGAGGGAGAGGTTACTTGTCCTAATCAAGTGCAATCCCTCTACATGGACCTCAATCCCTCCCTCACTGCATTTCCTCCAGGACCTTGCCCTGTCAATCATCATGTATCTTGTCTATATTGTCAGTTTCCCTTCTCTACTGGTCTTTTGTCTACACTTATAACAGACTTTTATCTTGCTCTTTGTGTTCTCGTCTGGAGATTGGGGTCCTCTTCCAAGCTCATGCAGGCTGTTAACAGAATTCAGTTCCTTACCGCCTGTTGGTCAGGCCACTCTCAGCAACCAGAGGCTGCCCACATATCTTGTCATTAAGTCCCTCCACTTTCAAAGCCAGAAATGAAGAATTCTTTTATGTTGAGATACCTATTACACTTTGATTGCCTCTTTAGAAAGACCATAGCTTCTTTAAGGCCTCATCTATTTAGGTTAGTTCCACTGAGAATACTCTCCCTATCTTAAAGTTAACTGAGTTGGGACTTTAATACCTTAATTACATCTGCAAAATCCCTTCACAGCAGCACATTAGTATTGGATTAACTGGGAGAAGGTGTGTATGTATTAAGGATAGGGACTCTTGTGGGATATCTTAAGATTCTCCCTACCATATACATTTTGCTTTACACTTCCTCCATTTTGTTCTTACTTAACCTATTTGTTTTACATATTTTGTTATATACTCTACAGATTATTGTTTATTCTTGAGTTTGTCCCTTTGCCTTCCTTCAGCAATAGGAATGTTATATTTCCTTTTAAACAAAAATGAGGAAAAGCTGTAAAGTGTTTAGCTAGATCTGTCTCCATTGGTGCTTATTTTTTGTTTAAATTTTGTCAGGTTTGTTTACATAGGCTGATAAAAACAAGAGGTTTACATGTTTTACCTTTTATTCAGTCTCCAAAATATTGTATTTTAGAATACAATATAATTTATTAGTTGTTCTTTTAAAATACGATTTAAAACAATTGTTCATATTTAAAATACCATTTTATCATTTAATAGTTTTATGAAATGGTATGAGAGTATTGGTAATTGAACACTCTAAAAGAGGTATAAGTGAATTTTACAGTTTTAGGAATTGGGTTTATCATACTTAAGCTGGTATGAGTATTAACTGAGAACATTTTGAACTATGGATAAATAATTATTTTTACTAAGGAGTTAAGACTTGCATACCATTGTAGACATTTCATCACTGACTCTCTAATGCTACAATTAACTGCTCCCAGTCTTAAAGTTACTATGATGTTAGAGGAACATTACAAACCAAATAAATGGAAAAACACCTCTTAATGGTCCTTGTCTCTAGTTAGGCCTATTTTCTTGATGTAAGATTGGCCTTATCCTGCTGTGAGAGACACAGATCTTTCTTCAGGTTCAGTGGTGGTTCAGTGCCCTGCTGAGATTTCCCCCAAGTCAATAGTTGTCAGCCAATCTGTTGACTATCATTTGAGATAATAAATCTTGATCTTCTACCATAGTAGAAGTCAATATCCACTTAAGAAAATCACAGTGTTTTCTCTTATTGTAAAACAGGAATTGCCTAGACCTGGCTCGACCTAATCGATTAATCTATTTCTGTGGTGAAACTCATTCTGACATGTCTTGATTGGGTGAAAAGAATACTATGGACAGTCACTAAAATGTCAAGATACTGTGATTTACCTCTCAAAAAACTGTTTCCAATTTAGATGTGCAGATTTTTACAATGAAAGTTATAAACTCAGATTTATTGGCTTTACTATTATCTATCACTTGTGTGAAACAACGTATTTATTTTCTAGTATTTTAATTTATCTTTAAAAATATAATTATACTTAAACATAATTTTGAATAATTGCTTTACCATTTATTAGCTATTTTGCCATAAGCATGATATTTAAAGTCTAATCTTTCTGAGCAACAATTTCCTCATTTGCAAATTAGTGGTAATAATCATAATGTTACTGTGAAAATTAAATATTTTGGTATGTATAAATAATTTTTGGCATAGAATTCTATAGGACGTATATCATAAAAATAGATATTCGGTTTCTTTTTAATGTAGCTTAAATTTTTCATTCACTTACAGATGCACAGATAGAGTTGAGACAGGTGGTATCATTTACCTGACATTCCAGATAGACTAGTAACAAGGATTGATCATTTTTTTTCTTTTATTTAAATTATCTCATTATAGACATCTTCATATTTTCTGGGCACAGTTATTTTGCTTCTCTAATTGTTGTAATATATTCAAAATTTTACTATGCTCTAAGGATTCCCTCTTTCCCCATCTTCTATTTCATATGTCAAAGTTCAGCCAGAGCAATATTTTAAAAACAAAAATCTAGGTTTTCATAGAATAATGGTGACTGTTGAGATCCATATCTCCACACTCTCAATAGACACACATATCAAGCAAAGATGATAAACTACTCATAGACCTATTGATAGTAGGAAAATATCCAAAAATAGCAAAGCACACTCCAGAGACCATTCCAGAGATGAGCTTGGTGGAAATTGCATGGAAAATAGGATTGATTGAGCATCATATTATAAATGTTGGGCTTCATATTGAACTATCTGCAGAAAAAGAGACCCACATAGTTGTAGAAAAATGTTTGGAACAGGGGTAATATCTAGAGGCTTAGATATTGGCAACTGGGGAATCAAAAGAAAGGGCTTGAGTTTGAAGTATAGGAAAGACACTGATTCCAGGGAATTGGGTTTACTTGAATAGAGAAAGGGGTATCTTGGAGGTTTGATGTAAAGGAAAAGAAGGAAGCAAAGGTGGAAATGAATCAGGCAGAAATAAAATAGGATTACAAAAATCAGAAGACAAGCAAATTCAACTCCTTAAAATGGCACAATTGATTAAAGAAACTGCACTTTGACAACAAAAGAAAGCACTCGAACTAAGAAATATAGTTAGAAATATAACTAATAATTCTGTTAGTGTTAGTTTAGAAAGTACTGCCTGTCTCCATCATTTTTTGATCCTTCTTTACTTTTTGCTGGAACAAGACGTTTCAGGCTAATCTTGTATTTTTTCTTCCCAAGTCCAGGAGTTAGCCATTTTCCCAGATGAAAATCATCTCTAAAGAGTAACCAAGAGCATAGAAAAACTAAAACAGTATACTGCAACCTAAATTATACATCTTTAAACACTATTTATACATATGCAAAAATACCTCAAATCAGAAATTCAAAAACTCAGAAAAGACATGTACAAAAAGAAAACATCTTAATGTAGAATAAGAGTTAAATAAATTTGGAAAACAGAAATATTAAAAAGGACAAAGTCAAACCAGAAATAAATACTAAATTACAAATTTCTCAAGAGATAATATATCAGACAAGAACTATAAAAAGAAAAATTTCCAAAATTAATAGAAATGAAATAAAAAAATAAAAGGTGTCAGATAGAAATTGATAGATAAGGCAGGTAAAAGTATCTAATAAGTATCTAGATCTAGTTGGAGTAACTGATAGAAAATATTTTTAAAAATTACTTCCTACCCCAAAAGTGGCCCAGAATGGTCAACTCTCAGACACATACTAGCTAAATTATTACACGTTAATAACAAAAATAAAATCCTTTGGTTTTGGGCTCCATGTAAAGTAGATTAAGTCTAATAAGAAAGAGAATATCAGTTTATCTCAGCCTTCTCTTCAGCAAGCAAGGCATGAGGGAATGAATTTTTATGAAACTCAAGGAAAGAGCATGTAAATGAAGAATTTTATACTCACTAAGCTGTTCTTCAGGACTACAGAAAATCAAACGAACATTTTTAAGCATGTAAGAGTTCAGGAAAAACCATATTCATGAATCCTTCCTTGAAGACAACCAGAAGAAATACTTCACTATCTAGATATGGGGAAAAAAAAATCACAAAAGCACTGAAGATGATGACTAATTATGTTTAACTCTAACACTAAAGCAACATGGGAAAAAAATGTAAGAATATTATGAAAATTTCATATGCTATGACATAATTAGAATATAAAATTCTACTAAAAATTGAGAAGAGAAGAGAGAAAACAAGGGAAAAATAGAAGTTAGAATGATGCACAGGTTTTATTAAATGAAATTCAAAAGATACCATTTAAAACTGACAAAACATTTGAAGTTTAAGAAAAGCAAAGGAAAACTAGAGCTTTGTGGAAGGTTTATTATAAATATAGCTAGTAGATAAAATAAACCCTCCTTAAATACCAAAACAAAATTTAAAATATTAATTAAAAATATATAGAAAGAAAATGAGTAAATATAAGCATAGCAAGTGAAGCATAAACCATATAAAAATATAGTATGACAGTATAGGAACCAACAGTTCTAGTGTTATTTATAAAGTTAAAAGGTCAACATGGTACAGTTGAAGCAGAGGTAATTTTTATAAGCTGTATAATATGGAACTCTTAAGTAATGCAAAGAAAACATGTTAGAAGAATTTCAAATTTCTCTTCACCACGATTTTTTTTTTGGTCAGGTGGATGTGAACTCTAGCTAGACACAGGAAAAAAACAAGAAAAAGAAAAACTCTCATCAACATTAAAAAAATATTTATACATTATGGGGATACTTTATCAAATGACATGATCGTCAATATTCCATTTGGTGGGCACTTTTATAACATGTAATTACAGAATAAAATGGAATATAAATTTTTAACTTAATTTATCTACTGAATATTGCATGCCAATATATATTACTATACCAGTTGTAAAAATATGTAAAAATACATATTTTTGAGATATAATTGACATATTGTGTCTTAATATTATATAACCACATATAATCATGTTATATAACCATAGCATAGCCAGCACATTATAATGCTTCTAAAAAACGTTGCATTTTTTGTTTCGGATTTCATTATTTTAAATAGGACTAGAATTATGTGGATGTACAGAATTCCTGGCCAGAAAATTCAAGAGACCTGTGAAAATCCATTCTGCTTCTGATTTTAAGGAGGTTGAATTTTTCCAACTCTCTGGTTATGTACTCAGATGAGAAAATATATATTTAAAATAGCATTAGAAAATTATTTGATTATTATTGCTTTATAAGTAAATTGTCATTTTTTAAATCTGCTACTCTTTTCATAGATAAATGATAAATAATATTCCAGGTTGTAGATATTCTCTTTCACCAAAAATACTTGCAAAAGATACATAATGTTAACACAAATTTATTTCACAGTCCTTAATTATTCTCTACACAATAACTCTCATGTAACTCTCAAAACGATGTAACTCTCAAATATAAGTAATTCTATATTGTGTTACAATTTACCATGTGAGAAAAGAGTTGCTTATACAGATGATTTATGTAACTAGGACCAAGAGAGAAAATAATGCAAAATTCTGTGGCATAGAGGCGTACATTGATCTGAAAAAAACGTATACACCTTTGCATTAAATCCTGCAACCATAAGATGTAATTTAATATTTTCTTTATTTTTTAAGAAAAGAAAAGGCCTAGATTAATCGTACAATTCTTGTGGTTATGCTGAATTATTAATTTACAGAAAGATGCCAGTTTCTAATTTCTTGGATAAACTTATTTCTCAATTTAACAAGCAATTCTCATTTCCTTGCTGTTCTTAGAGGTGCTCTATGATAAAGAGGTAAGCAAAAGACAGTCTCCAAACAAACCAGAAAAACAAAATTGGTTCATGGATGGTGATGGTGAGGAGGAATTATATTAGGTATGATTTGAATGAAAAGATGGCAATCAGTTTCATATCCTGTGTCAAATCCTGTGCATAAAAATACTCCAAAGTCCTTATGTTGGCTGTGTCTTTTGGAAGCAGACACTGAGACTTAGAATTGCAACTGATTTATTGATGGCTAAAGTCTGTGAAAGACGGAGGAGGAAGCAGCGTTAGGCAGGGGAGGCCTTCGCACCTAGAGGCAGATCTGACACCTGTGCAAATGGAACGGGCAGGCCAGGAATTGGCAGGCAGCGTCTCACACATTACTTCTATCATCTGTAACATAATAGTAAACTTAACCATTTCCAAGATATTTGCTATTACTAAATCTTTGTTCTTGTCTCTGTAAAGACTGTGTGTGTGGGGGTGGGTGTTACACAGTATTTTTTTAAATAAGACTCCTAAATTTATTCATTTAATTAGAGTTTTAAAATTTATTACCCTTTTCAATTTCTCAATTCCATCTGGATATCAAAAGCTATATCACTTTCATTGGCTTCAGCAATCTAACATTTTTTATTGGAGAATCTCTTGGAGTCTCATCAACCCTAGCAGGGGAACATACGGGTGTTTTCTTTGAGGATAGACAAGGGGACATCGGAGTTAGTGTCCAAGGATTTGCACAAAACCTTTGAGGGCAATCTGTTTTTACAGTATCCAGTTGATTGCAAATAAGACACCAATTTCTGGGCCAGGATTTTGATGATGGACCACGAGGTGGGTGCAAAGGGTGAGGAGGTGCAAAGGTTGTTGTTTTAGGTTCTGGCCTTGGAGCTGTTGCAGTTGTAAGGCCACTAACTTGGCAGACTTTCGTTAATGGTTTTGTAGCCTCTTCAGAGTGGAAAGACAATTCAGGGAGAGAATTAGTAGACTGAGTACTCAGGTAAAAGAAGAAAGAGAAGAGTATTAGGAGTCATATATTATATCACATCCGTCTTATAATCTTTTATTTTAGGTATTTCTGTGTCTTTAATTTTACATTAGCCTTTTACAACAACTCTTCAAGAGTGAAGCTAATTTGGAATTTTCAAGATTTTTGGAGGCTTCTGCATGCCAATTAAAATAGGTATCCCATTTTCTTTGCTGTTTGGAAACCCTTGCTTTCAAGTGCACTTCTTAGATGAATGAACTTGTCTAACTGAAATGTTCCCCATAATGTTCATTATAATTCTAGGTTGTCTTAGTAAGATTTTGCCATTTTTTATAGGTGTCTACAGCTTCCAGAACCACGGTTCTTAGATATAAAACACGCAGGTGCACCTGAAGGTAGAGCACTCAATTCTTTGAAACTTGAGGACTACATTTATTTAGCTAAGTCTTGGGTCTCTCTAAGCCAAATTAATACCTAAGAGGGATGTGCTGTTGGGTTGGGAATTTTGTGGTGTTTTACAGTGTACCTCATAGCATGAAAATTTTCTTGAGATTGGGAGGCGATTTAAAATCTAACCCTTTCCATGACCAACTTATCTAGCATGGGAGTCTTAGAGTTAGGTGGAAAGTACTTTAGCAGTTTTTAAGTGCTCAACTCATGCCCTCCCATTTGTATCTTTGGCTTCTGAATTTCCCATCTATTGTTCCTTTCAGGAAAAGATTTCTTTACAGTGGTAGATACCCTTCATGGCCTGTATAAAAC
The DNA here is from genome assembly GCF_963455315.2 of Globicephala melas. Lineage (NCBI taxonomy): Eukaryota > Metazoa > Chordata > Mammalia > Artiodactyla > Delphinidae > Globicephala > Globicephala melas. The sequence goes on from NC_083317.1 coordinate 101,038,383, forward strand.
TATACAGTTGACCCTTGAACAAAATGGGTTTAAACTGCACAGGTCCACTTATATGTGAATATTTTTTAATAATTAATACCACAGTACTACATGGTCTGTAGTTGGTTGGATCTCCAGCTTCAGAGGAACCCATGGATAGGGAGGGGTGACTATAAATTATATGCAGATTAACCCTGAAGTTGTTCAAGGTTTAACTATATATATAGTTAACTCATCTAACCCTAAAATTAACTTGGGGGCTATCAAAACTAGTAGTATTTGTGAACAAAATGTTCAAAAAAATCTGAAAATAGTAAGCCTAATTTATCAAATGAATAAAAAGAAAAGATGAAGGGGTATTTATCAATTAATATCTCTCTATTATGTAACCCCTTTGACAAATTTCCTGAAACTTTATCAGGCTCAGAATTTGGGGGTTTTAATTCCTTCAATATGGGATTTTAAGATGTAGTAGGCTTTCAATATTTCCAGAACCAGGATTAGACAAACCCCTAAAGCTACCTGTTTTCCTAAATAACTTATAACCTGTTTCTTACTCTGTTTTTTACAAGATTGCAAGAAAATAGCAGGCAAGATGTAAAATTTCCCTCATGGATTTTGTTTCCAATTAGGGCAATTTCATAATTCTTTTGACAAACCTTTAGTGAGCACCTCCTATATACCAATCTCACTGTTCTAGGTGCTAAGCACAAAGAGGTAAACAGAAGTGCTCATAGCACTAAAATTAGAGCCAATATTTTTGGTGTGTTAATTTAAGCAAAAATCCAGTGTAAGCAAAGAGCAGAAGATTACTTAGTCTCCATTTCTGCTAGGTGTATTAGTATCTCACAGGCAGAAAATGTGGGCAGAAATTATACCTATAATCAATCTGTTCTCATGATTAATATATTATAGATGTATTTCCCTTCTTTTATCTTGAGGAATTCCTAGTTTGGCATGAACTGCAGTGGGGTTATTTGAATGCACACCTAGATTAGGTATATGGAAATTTCAATGAGTGAATATAAGAAAATGTCCCTTATATGTACAAGAGACTTCTGAGTGCATTGCACTAACTTTGAATCAGACTGGCCAAGCTTATACCAGGGTCTTTAGACCTTTGTTGAAGACCCCTTCTTTGAGGTCTCCTATACTGAGATTACTAATATGAAAGAGTACTATTTTTGTTATCTTATTTTGTTTTTTTCTGAACATGATTAAATGGTGGTACTTACAGGCGATAGGACATGACTGCAAGGAAGATAGTTAATGCCTTTTCATAGGAAGTAATTCTTTCCCAAATTTTTGTGTACTGAGGGATTAATTTTCATCTAATTCTTCAAGCCAAAATTGAATCTTTCTAAAAATAGACAGTTGCCTCATCTCAGAAAAATTTTGTACCTCCAGAAAGAATATAGTTTCCAAGAATGCAAATACAACTATGAAGGTAAAAAGAGAGAGAAACACAAAAACACAAAACAATAAGCAATATTCTGGGGGTTCTTGGGAGGAATTAAATTTCTTTGCAAAAAATAATTAAAATACTTTGGTGCATAAATTATGTCTCTTAGGATGCTATGTAAAACTAATATTTTAAAATAAAGGGTTTGATGAAGTAGCTGACTATTCCAGAGTGGAAAAGAATTCAACCTGGAACATAACATTGCAGGAATCATAAGGATAAGCTCTTTAGTGAAGAGGAACTGGAGACTGCTATATTGCTTTACAGTTCATTTTACATAAGTATGCATAGTAAACCCAACATGGTTAAGAGTCTTATCTGAAAAACAGAATTTTAACTTGTTCTCTCTTTTGGGTTCATTTCAGTTCTGTTGGTCTCTTCACTCCATAGGCAATCTAATATATCAATTTATACTTTGGTTACTACCAATCAAATAGCAACAGATGCAACACTTTATTTCCATCATTTCTCAGCCTTTGGATTCTTCCTATTTACATTTATCCCTATGTATCACTGTAAATATTTACCAGTTTACACGGAATTGCTTTTTTCCATTTCTGGCCTCTGCTTTATACCTTATCCATGCTTAGGTAATTGATGGAAGATGGGAAAAGAAAAAGAGGGAATAAGGAAACAGGAGAGAGACAAAATCCTCTCATGACTAATAATTCTAATTGAAATTTGGAAGTACGTATAAGGTGAAGTTGAGTTTTCTCCAAAAAAATGTGACTAATGTTACTGTTGAGATTTTCTACAGAATTATTAATTACCCTAACTAGCAAACTGGCCTCAGAATAGGAACTATCTCTCATCCCTCAATATTTCAGGTGTTTAAAATCAATCTTTTCTGTGCTCCTGTGTTATTTGGGCTTAGAGAATGCAGACTCATGCACACTAAATTTGTAACATATTGAAATATATGAACAAATTACTCTTACATTAATTTATAAGAAAAATGAAACTATAAATTTGATAAATCTTTTAAAATATTTTATTGTTATAATTGATACACTAAAGGCTGCACATATTTGGCAGAAACAACTTGATATTCTGATATGCATACACTCATGAAACCATCACCATAATCAATGCCATAAGCATATTCATCACCTTCAAATTTTCCTCCTACCCTTTTTGCTTTTTTGTGGCAAGAACACTTAATATAAGATCTATCAACTCAGCAAAAATTTAAGTATACAGTAGTATTTTAACTATAGGTACTATGCTATACAATAGATCTCTAGCACTTGTCTTACATAACTGACACTCTGTACACTTTGAGCAACAACTTCATATTTCCTCCTTCCCCAACCCTTGGTAACCACCAGTTTACTCTCACACCTGTCAGAACAGCTATCAACAAAAAAGCCTACAAATAACAAATGGTGGCAAGAATGTGGAGAAAAGGGAACCCTAGTAATACACTGTCGTGGTAATGTAAATTGGTGCAGCCACTATGGAAAACAGTATGGAGTTTCCTCAAAAAACTAAAAATATAACTACCGTATGACCCAGCAATTTCATTTCTAGGTGTATATCTGAAGAAAATGAAACACTAATTCAAACAGATACATGAACCCCAATGTTAATAGCAGCACTTTCCACAATAACCAAGATATGGAAGTAACCTAAGTGACCATCAACAGATGAAAGGATAAAGAAGATCTAGTATATATATACAATGGAGTATTACTCATCCACACAAAAGGATGAAAATCTGCCATTTGTAACAACATGGATGAACCTAGAGGGCATTATGCTTAGTGAAATAAGTCAGACAAAGAAAGACAAATACTCTATACTATCACTTATATGTGGAATCTAAAAATTAAACAAACGAATATAACAAAGCAGAAAGAGACTCACAGATATAGAGAACAAACTAGTGGTAACCAGTGGGGAAAGGGAAGGGGGGAGGGGAAATATAAGAGTAGGGAATTAAGAGATGCAAACTAATGGGCTTCCCTGGTGGCGCAGTGGTTGAGAATCCGCCTGCCGACGCAGGGGACACGGGTTCGTGCCCTGGTCTGGGAAGATCCCACATGCCGCGGAGCTCCTGGGCCCGTGAGCCATGGCCGCTGAGCCTGCGCGTTCGGAGCCTGTGCTCCGCAACGGGAGAGGCCACAACAGTGAGAGGCCCACGTACCGCAAAACAAAACAAAAAAAAGAGATGCAAAAAAAAAAAAAAAAGAGATGCAAACTACTATGTATAATGTAAATAAGCAACAAAAATATATTGTACAGAACATGGAAATATAGCCATTATTTGGTAATAACTTTAAATGGTGTATAATCTATAAAAAATATTGAATCACTAAGTTGTATACCTGAAACTAATATAATATTGTAAATCAACTATACTTCAATTAAAAGAAAAGAGAATTTTAGATAAGGCCTGTAAAGGAGCTTGCATTGTACCTCTTAATAAGTTATATACCTTTATCATTATTTATCAAGTACAGATTCTTTTCTATTGGAAAATGGATTTCTAATTTTAAAAGGTGGTTAAAATGAACCTTTTTGATATTATTAATTTATGGATAGAGAAATACTTCATGGTTACCACATTTACCTTTTTTTTTTAAATAAGAAACTAACTATATATCCTAACAAATTTGTCATGTAAAAGCTGAGAAGGATAAATTAATAGCACTTGGTATTAACCTATTTTGTTGTTGCTACATTTTACTCAAGGAACAGAATATCTGCATTCATTTCTGCCTTAGAAAACTCTGTGAGAAATACTCTGTAAATCTGTGCTTTACCATGTCCAAACCTACTTATGTTCATTGTGACAATTCCTTCAGCACTATTATAAATACCCTAGGTATTATTTTTTATTAATGCACATCTTGAAAAGAAGCATACATTACTCTAAGGTTTATGCCTTTTCAGAAATGTATATTTTATTGTTAAGCATACATTCTGCACAGCTATAATAAAACCCAGCATCATTCTTTACAATTTGACAACCGGGAGCAAAGACTGCTCACTAAAATTGGAAATTATATATAGAGACTCTTAGGAATTAACATATTATATTATGTTTTGGGTAAAAGAGAGGTAAATCAGTCTTAGATAGGGAGGATTATGTTGCACTAATGTGATTATCTATTGAATGTTTGTTTCATTTTAGATACTTCCACATTTTAGATTGAGGCAAGAGAGGTAAAATTTGGAAAGTAAAGCGTTTTATTTCCAAAAACAATAAAAATTTCTCAAAGAACAGCTTTTATGATGCATCACACTACGTAAAAAGGGGACTGATCGCATTTTTAAATAACTTAATTCTCTCCATATATATATATATATATATATATACACATACATATAATATTTGCAAAAAAAGACATAGAATGGGAAATCTTCTAAGTTCTACGCCTGTGAAAGTTTGGTTATAAAAGATAGTTTCCATAATGATAAAACCTTAATGATAAGCTCCTTTTTAAAAATAAAACTTAATAGGTAATTTAAATTTCTGACTTTCTGGTCCATTGTGGTGTTTAACACCTAAAAATTTACCTAACATTTGACTTCAGCTACAGAGAAAAACAACTGATTTATTACACACAACTGGTATAAAGGTAAGCTGGGTCCATTTCAAAGGAAAACTGCTCATCTTCTTCCTGCTGAAATTCTCCATGAATTTCCCTTCTTACGGTTGTTCAACAAAAAATAACAAATAGTAGAGTTAATAATAAGGCAAATATTATAAAAGTTTTAAAGTCTGATCAGATAAGCAAAAGATTCCTACAAATGATTAATTTACTTGCAGGAGACAAAATATTCTCATTTGGTTTTATCAATGAAATAATGAGGAAAAATATAAATCAGAAATGTGTGTATCTCACTCCTAATTAGAGACATCACTGAGAGACAGTCTGGACTGACTACAGAATTGTGGAGCTCATGAAAAATAAAAACACAGTGCCCCTTTTTCAGATATTGGTGAGAAATTTAATAATAATAGAGCCTTAGAGCAAGCACAGAGCCCTTCTAAGCTCATGGCCCTGTATGACTGCATAAATCACATCTCTGTGAAGACTTCTGTCCTGGTAGGGATCTCAAGGGCCCTCAGAGGAGAACACTGTTTCAGATATGAGGATCTTGGACCATGACAGTGTAGAGGTCTCAATTAGAGCTTGGTGGACCTCCAAGATTGTTGAATACTAGCTCTCTCAAAATATCATTAAAATAAACTGCTGATGAGAAAAAGCTGAGATTATTCTTACTGTAGCAGGGGAGAGTACTACCTTGAGAGAATCTTGGTAGAATCTTGAAGGGGGAAGAGAATGAAGTTGGAATGTTTATGTGTTTTAGGGTCTGATTTAAGATGGTCTTTTAATCTGTGATCTTTATTGGGATTGGATAGTGATTATGCCATAATAATATTTGAAATTATAACGAGTGAGGATTTTGAGATGAGGGTTCTGAAGTGTCTTGGGGAATCCATAGTCATTTAATACCATCAATTGAAGAGATGGACATTTTATTCTTCATTTAAATGAATTTTTCAGGAAATTCCAGGAATGAACAATGAAATTATAGTAACTTTTCTTTTACTGGACAAGAGTTTCCTTTAATATTAAAATCACATTGATGAGGACAAAAAGACAGTGGAATAGTAGAGTTATGTTAGTATTTAGTAAGTTATATCTGTATTGATATATACACATAAAAAATATATAAACAGAGGCTATATTCATCATTATTAAATATGCATATTACAAGACACCTTAAAATATATCAAGTGATAAATGATGGAAAGGTGGAGAGAGATGATGACTCAGATATTATAATCGGTAATATCACTGCATTATCCTCAGAAACTGATTGAGTAGATAAAACACACTGATAAAAGTCCTAAACAATACTATTCATGACTGATTTTTTAGATACACTTAGATTTCAATACTGACAAACTGTGAATACACATTTTATTCCAAACACACATGAAATCTTACAAAAAGAGACTGTATTAGGCCAAAAATTAAGCCTCAGTAAACTTCAAAGGATTACTGTCATACATATTAGTTTTAGGTCAATAATGCAATAAAATTAAAATAGCAAAAGAATAGCTTACAATTAAATGAATATTAAAAAGAAATATCTGCATATTAAAAGGAAATATCTTTTAAATAAAAAAATAATAATTTAGGGCTTCCCTGGTGGCACAGTGGTTGAGAGTCCGCCTGCTGATGCAGGGGACGTAGGTTCGTGCCCCGGTGCGGGAAGATCCCACATGCCGTGGAGCGGCTGGGCCCGTGAGCCATGGCCGCCAAGCCTGCACGTCGGGAGCCTGTGTTCCGCAACAGAAGAGGCCACAACGGTGAGAGGCCCGCATACCGCAAAATAATAATAATAATAATAATAATAATTTACCATCTTAAACTTGGAAAAAATCTGGGAAATTATCAGAAAATAGAGTGTGAAGGTAGTGATGAGGGATTTGAAAACCACCCATAATTATAAATTTTTCCTATTAGAAGACATTTTTATATTTGAAAACTTGAAAAATATAGGTTTAAGATTTTTCTTTTTTAAACTTTTTTTTCTTTTCTTTTGAAGAACTAAGGTAAAAACCTGAAATCAATCTCTGTGTGTATTCTTGGAGAATAAGAGGAAGTTTAAAAATTAAAAGATTTCTCAGCATATGTTAGTTGATTCCTGCATACTTCTTCAAGCTAGTCCAAAAATAGAATTATTCTGATTATCCTACTGTGCTGATGACAATATAGAATTCAGAAAGTCAGAGGTTGAGCCAGGAGTAAGTGTTCTAAGTGTAAATGGCTTTAACCGAAATATATGCCATAGCACAGAGAGCAAGGTCCAAGGGTTGTCAGTATGATATGGTCCTTTTAGTTATCAGTTCCAGGTAGGTGATAGATAGAAACATTAGAGAACTCTAGGACACATGAGCTGAAGGAAGAGTTGAACAGCTGAGAATGCAGAAGTTCACAGGATAGGATGAGGGGTGGGCAAAGTGGTAGATGCCCAAACTGGCCGATTTCTCACCCTAATTGTTAGATGGACTGCTTTTCTCTGTTCTTTCAGAGGCTGTCAACATTTCATTTTTGTTGTAGTGTTTTAAATTGTGTTTTTTCTACTGTTACTGCTGATCTGATTGAAAATGTTTCTCTCCTTAATTGAGCCCTTTCCTTGTTGACCCAAACTTTAAAGAGATAGAACTTTGAAATGTGAAGTGAAATGCCATAACTCTTTGATGCTTTACTCTTTGCACCTGAAGGTCCCACTGATTTTCTTCAAATAACTTTCTCTAAAGAGATTTTATTTGTTTTGCCATTCTTCAATTTGTCTGAGTATATTGGAGCCTCTCCATGTCCTGGAGGCTAGTATAGTTTTAAAAGTTCAAAAAATAGACATCTAGTAACTAAACCTAAATTTTGTATATCTTTCAAAGTAACAGAAAGAAAAATGAAAGAAATGGACCATACAGGTCAAGCCTTAAAGGAAACAGTGTATCTCACTTTGCCAGCATAAAAATTGGTAGAAAATATCCCAAACTGTTATAACATTTATTTTAACAAATAAATATTTCAGATGTTTATTAATATGATGCCATGCAGAATACAGATGATTATACTTCTGGAATTATACCTGTGGTACAGAATATCTTTACCCAAAGCTGATGATGTATGAATAATCAGAAATTCAGAGGGCAGAGAGAGAGCTATAAATTTTAGCAGAAATATGGTCCCTAATGTTGGCAATGAAGACATTCAGCTGAGGCCTGGATTAATTTATTTATTAGTTAAGTGCTTTATGCTATGTTAAGTGATTGACAGTTTAGAAAGTCATGCCACTGATAAGCCCACCCAGCACACAGGAGATGATTTCAGGAGATGATCTAGAATGATCACAAAACACTAACTTGAAAAGAAATTAGATGATTTTTTTAGCTGCATGAAAGAGACTCAATTTTTTTTTTACATAGAGAAATTTATAGAGAAGTGATGCATTCAAATATCAACAACGTTTAATCTACAATGACTAAATAGTCCACAATGACTATAAATATATGAATATAAGTCAATGGGATGGGCACACATAATTTATGAATATTTAGTGATATGTGACTAAGCATAACGACTGATTTTTGTTAAACACACCCAAATTCATAGATCCAAAAGGATGTTTTCCTTTGCCTGCAAACACTCACTCTAGGGGGGGAGTATAAACTTAATTAATTTACGTTCCCTTTAAAAGAAAAAAAGTGGGATTGAATATATACATACCAATGTTTCTCCGTGCTTCGTTTAACAAGCTGTTATTGCTCAACTGGATGTTAATAGGAGTGTTCTACATAATGCACTGCTTTAGACACTAAGATGAGGTGAGATAGACCTCGCACTCAAAATTTGGTTCAGAAGTGATGCTGAGGATTTCACACATGCACTAAGAAAGTAGGAAAAGTTTGCCTACATACATAATGAAGCTTTCTATGGAGAGCAGGGCAGGTTCCCAAGCTGATCCAAAAATGGTATGAAAGAATAGGGAAAGGAGACTAGTTTAGGGTATTATGGTAGTTTTGGGGTGGAAGCATGGTGAGGATTTCTGTGCAGGAGAGCCAGGCCTTTCATAACTTGAACCTCTTATCAGTGCCAAAAGAGGTGCATCCAGGCATTCTCAGATGTGGGGCAGAAGAGAAAGAGGAAATTATGAGGCTTGAAATCTAACAGGCATCAAACTCAAATATGAAATCAAACTTTTGATTACATGCCTTCTGTTTAATTACAAAAATTCTGACATAAGCAATGTCAAATAGTTCTATTGAATTTGTTGTATGCAATATCGTTTTAAAATGACAATGATGGGAGACAGTTGCAGCTTTTCCCAAAAACAAAGCCCAAGTGTGTTTTCTTCATATATTTAAAGTTCTATTGCAGTGTAGATGAAAAAGATTAAGTGCAGTTTTCTCCTGATGTAGGGGAACATAAAACCCATAGGGAATAGGGTGATAAATGATTTGTTCGTATTGAGGATAGTGCTAAGTCATAGAATTATGTGACTTTTGACAAGCCTTGTAAGCTAAGCCTCAGTTTTCCATCTCTAATATGGAAATAATCTCTTGCCAGGACTTACTTCACTATATTATTTTGAGCTTCAAATATACATGTGAAGCTATTTCAAAAGCATAATATGTTGAATATATAAAAATAATGTTACCTTTATACAATGTAAAAATATCTACAAAATTTTAAGTGTTCATAAATTAATTTAGTCTTCAAAATATTTGGTAGGACTAAGAACAAAGCCTAAAAAGAATATGTTCATTTTGCAGTTACTCTACTTTTATTTTGTTTACCTTAAAGGTAGCCAGCTATGAACACAACTAAAAATATAATAATCAGAAATGTATACCTAGACATTCAGTCTACTGCAACAAGAAGAATGATTGAAGCCTACAGTCTTCACACAAGTTCTCTCTAGGTGTTCAGTTCCAGTGTTCCAAGAAAATAAGCAGGTCTCCAAAGCTAGGCTGCCCTTATAGATGAATCACCACTTATGACTACCAATAATTGCGTGGCATTATGGGCAATTCTTGATTAGTTATACTTAAAAGAATAGGAAAATTGTGTTTACTAACCCCCAGTTGAATAATTGCGATTTTAATATGCTTTAAAATATGTAGCTGAATATTGTGCAAAGGAGACCCATAATCGCTGGAAAGAGACTATCCAAAATGTTCTACTTATTATCCAGATGGTGCTTTGTATGAATTAATTTACATACTAGGAAAAGTAACCTTTCACAGAACTGCAGCATTCATGTTCTAATGAGGCTGCTTTCATTTGTCCACCTTTGTCCATACGCTTAAGGAAAAAAAATGTATTTTTCTGAATTAGTGTTATATCTGTGAAACTATAAAATATACACTACAATAACACCTAACTGTTGTTAAAATGATATATTGTTTCAATGCTAATGGGACAAAGTGCTTACTTTCAAGTGTTATGCTTAAAAAGAATGATTTTAGATATTTTGAAGAGTATGTAGCTTGAGGATCTATTATAACATACCATCTTGTGAAATCATTTATTTTCATAACACATTTGTACTTAAAAATTTTGAATGATTATTATGTGAAAAGCTTACATTATTATTATTTGAATTTACTTGCAGTACATGGTTATGATATACAATGAATGCTATTGCAAATGTGCTATGCACTTAAACGTTCAGTGAAAATACTCAACTGTTTAAATAACAAGAATAAATGGTATTCAAATATCTATATATTTATACACTGTATAGTCACTACATAAGCTTAAAGCAACTGAATTGCTGTTGCTAAGCATTTTTTCCCTTTTTTTTTTGAAATTGATTTTCTTTGTAAAGGAGAAACGTGAAGCTCACTCAGAGAAAATCTATGCCTTTGGGGCATTTTATAATGAGTGACTTGGCTTTTTTTTGTGAAAGTGCTTGTACTATTTTGAGAAATGGATATAAAGTAGGATGGTTACCAGCAGTTTGCTTTGTTGTAATTTCTGAAAAGCAGCTTCCTGTGTTTCAGAGAATAATTGATTTTTTAAAAAGTAGTACTTTCTTAACTATAGGACTTACTTTATATCATTTTTTGTATTGCTTTTTAAAAACATGTTTAATTACCTATTGCTGCAGTATGCACAATTATATTACAGTTGTATTTTTCACTTTAGTTTAATGTTTTTAAAAAACTAAGAGAAAATAAAGTATTAATGAGGAATATCTTTAGCATAGATTAAGAAAATAGCAATCCAAGTATTCTCAATTACAATGTTCTATAAAAAAGGTAAATAAGCATACACAAAGCTGTGTCATAATTTCATAAGTCTGGCATCATCACGACATAAAAGCATTTGGAATTTAGTAAATTTTAAACTCTGAGGAATATTATATTGTGTTGTGGAAAATATTTTAAAGGAAAAATGTTAAATAAGAATAATTAAAACCATTTGAACTAAAAGTTTAAATTATTTTTGCATTTGTTTAATATTAAAAATGTCTTATGTATAGATAATAACATCTTTTCTGGCATTTCCAAGAGAGAAATTATGTCGTCAGGATGAAAATCCAGATGGATTGCATATTAAACAAAAATATTGTTGAGAATTTTAAGGCACACTGATTATGATCTACAGAGCTATAGATATCATGTTGCTATTCCTTAGTTATATCATTCTAAAATATGTATGAATATTTCCTCGACTACCTACATTAGTTACTGCAAAACAAAGATTTGACTGATAATTCTTCTTGCCATTGCTACCTCCTTTTATCCTTTTTTTGTCCTACCATTCTTATTTATTTGTTTTTATTTATTTCCCTTTCCCATTTATTTTTCATTCTTTCACTATTTGTTCAACAGGTAAATCTTCACTTTCATTGTTTTCGTCAAGCCATACACCAAAAACATAGGGATTAGATCTAAAAATTATTTACAAAAGAAACATAAGTTTAATTAGTGAAATGCATGTCCATAAAAATCACCAACTCACAGAATTAAAGCAACTCCCTCATTGTCACTTCTCTCTTCCTGAGGACTCCCATCTCCTTTACTTACAGTTAGTAATCTCATTTAACTAACTTTCTATGCTAAGTGTCATCTATAATAGGGTCCTAGGAGAAATTCATCTTATTTATTTTGCCTTTCCTTAGGAATATCTTTCCCCTATTTCATGCTTTCTATAGAATTACAGAAGTTTCTATTTTTGTTCAAGTTACCCTACCATGAATTGAAATATTCTCATTATAATGTTCTCTATAATTTATAATAAATAAAAGCACTTTTTAGTAGCACATCTACTAGCCCTTATATTACTTCAGTGTCTACTCTAAAGTTAGCCCTAATTTGATGGCATATAATTCTATAGCAGGTAGTTTTGTGAAACAACTGACAGAAAGGAAAACACTATAAAAAGTTATAATATCATAATATTACAATTCTCATCTTTATATTTATGGTCCTCAAAATATATTGTGATATTTTACATATATTAAATAAATGTTTTATCCAACTTGCCACATTCAACTCTTATGTACAGTCAACTATGTCATCTGTTTCATATAGTTTATTCAATATGTCATTATATTATTAATCTCAGATTGTGATATTACAAGAATCAAAAGCTTTCACTACATTAACTAACATCCATAAGGTTTTAGAAATCACATAGAGGAGGTCATTGTAGTCCAACTAAGTCTTTGTGCACATAAGGAGAATGAAGGGTAAGACATGTTAAATGCCATGATGTTTTAAAATCTACATTAACTTCTGTCTTTACAGATAACTTTTTTTTTTTCTGCGGTACGCGGGCCTCTCACTGTTGTGGCCTCTCCCGTGCGGAGCACAGGCTCCGGTCGCGCAAGACTCAGCGGCCATGGCTCATGGGCTCAGCCGCTCCGCGGCATGTGGGATCTTCCCCGACCGGGGCACGAACCCGTGTCCCCTGCATCAGCAGGCAGACTCTCAACCACTGCGCCACCAGGGAAGCCCTTTACAGATAGCTTTTAAAAAACAAATGGCTAAGTGTACTTTTCATTTAGCTTCATGAATAGTTATAAAAATAAATGAATAATTTGGATACATTTTCATTTAAATTGGGCCTCTGAGAGGAATTTAAATGAAAAATTATTAATATCCTAAAAAATTTGTAATTTTAAACATTGTTCCAATTTTCTGGAAAGTGGTAAATTGTTTTTTATTCTTTGTTTTCTTGTATATACAATTTTTACTGGTTTATAAAGAAAATTATAAAAACATGTTTTATATTTCTCTAAGAATTTATAGTTTTTAAAGCATGTTAATTATATAGTATGACATTATTCTTCTCACTTTACAGATGAAGAATATAAGCTGCAAAATACTTTTAAAATGTATCTTAAAAGCAGGAAATAATTATTGATGTCCCTCTTATAATCCACCATACTTTCTACAATTCATTGTGCATATAAGTAATTCAGAAAATAAAAGCTATTCTATTTGTGATATTTTAAAATTTTAGATATCTTATTTTTATAAATATTACCTGGAAATAAAATCTCCAAACTTTCCTTGATAAGTTTCAATGACCCTTATTTACTGCTTGTAAATTTTCCACACTAAAAAGATTTATGAATAAATTAAAAGCCTGCAAGAACAAAATTCAACCCTCTTTAAACTAATAGACAACATGGGGGGCACTTGGGAAAGATGGTGGAGTAGAAAGTGACAGGAATCTGTTTTCTCACCTAGACAAAAATTGCAATAGCATAATCTGTTTGATGTAATTATTTTGGAACTCTGGAGTCTTTTGAAGGCTTGCAATTTCCAGAGAAAAGACTTGGATGGTAAATTGCAGTTAATTTCAGTCAATTTCAGCTCTTAGCACAGTAGGGCTACCTATTCCCCACCCCCAGCTCAGTGGCAGACAGTTGTTCTTGTATTCCTGGAGTAGCCAGCACACAGCTTAAGGGAGCCAGAGTAAGCAAAAAGGACCCTGTCTTCCAAATACCAGGGGATATTGCTCTGATCACAAAGGTGCAGCCAAACAGGCTGGTGCACATTGTTATCACACTTCCCCCCTCCAATATTTTAAGACCCTCCTCTTCTGGCTAAAATCACTTCCAGGGGACTCATAGGGCCAGCACCCTCTCCTCCGTCTTTGTTTTTCTCCTTTTCTCTTTTAGGGAGCCAGATATTAAAGACTGGACATTAAAAAACAACCACATACATGGGGTAAGTTAGAAAGTGACAATGATGCCCAAGAAAAGCTCAGAAAGATCTGAGAAGACCTTAAGTTTACACCTCAGGCTGATCCTTGGCACAGAGATAGCTTACAAGAATCAAAACAAACAAAAATAACAAAAAGAGAAAATACTGGGCAAAATACTGGGGAATCTAAATTACAGAGTTACCACATTGTTAGATTCAAATGTCTATTTTTCAGCAATAAAAAAATCACAAAGAAATAGGAAAAAAAATAGAAAAACAGAAAGGAACAGGAAGGTATGGCTTATTCAAAGGAAAAAAAACAAAAACACACAACAGAAACTTTCCCTGAAAAAGATCTGATGGAAGATTTACTAGTCAAACACTTTAAAACCACTGTCTTAAAATGCTCAAAGAACTAAAGGAAGATGTGTAGAAAGTCAAGAAAGTGATGTATGAACAAAATGGGAATACCAAAAAAGAGATACAGAACCTAAAAAGAAGACAAAAAATAAATTCTGGAGCTGAAATGTATAATAAATGAAATGAAAAATTCACTAGAAGGATTCAAAGGTAGATTTGATCAGGCAGAAGAAAGAATCAGCGAACTTCAATAGAGGACAATGGAGATTATTGAGTCTATTGATCATTGAGAAGGACGGAAAGGAAAAAAGACTGAAGAAAAGAGAACAGAGCCTAAGGGACCTGTGAAACTCTAGGCACTCAACTCTTGAATACTCAAAAAGAAGAGCTGTCTCTCTCACTCTCTCTTTGTCTGTCTCCAGCCTCAGGCTCACTGTGTTGACCTTGAGCACTTCATGTACCCTGTAAGTTCTGTGAGTAATAAACCTGTGAGTAATAAACCACAGTTCCCTAATGGTTGTTGCTAAGGTGTGTTTTGCAATCATAGTAATTACAACAAGGGCTGGTTCATCCACAAAATCTGCTCTAGTCAGAGAAATGTCTGTGCAGACTCACCAAAAGTAGTTTGGGCCCTAGAGAGCACCTCAGTCATTCCTAGTGTATCAGCATTACTATGAATAGATTGAGACCAACACAAAACCTGGGGTTTGTCAAGCACAGATATTCCTGTTTCCCCAGACCCCAGTGCAGGATAAAGTTTGGGAAGTGTAAATTAAATGTTGTAATGTAAATTGATGTTACAAATTACATGTGAACTGATATAATATAAATTTAACATGGACTGTGATAAGTTAAGGCAGCATATTATAAACACCAGAGTGACTACTAATGAAAAATAAAACAACTCTAATTAGTAAGTCAATTGAGGAGACAAAATGGAAAATCAAAAACTACTCAAATAATCCAAAATATGGAATGAAGAAATAAGGGATACAGTAGAGATTGGATAAATAGAAAACTTAAAAGTTGATCTATTTAAACTCAACCATATTGAGTATTACTTTATCGATCATTGCATTAAATGTAAATAAAATGAAAGATTTTCATAGTGAATACAAAAGGCAGCTATATTTTGTATACAAGTTGGTTGATAATGTTTGTTTTCTATATCATTGTTTTTTTGACTGTTTTTCAACTAATTTCTGAGAAAGGATAATGAAATCACCATTTACAGTTTAGATTTGTCTTATTTTCCTTTTGTGTCAGTTTTGCTCCATTTTAAATATATGTTCATAAGTGTGAATATATATATATATGCACACACATAAATATAATTGTTTCTTCTTGATGAATGCACTTTTAAAAATATGTAATGTCTCTCTTTGTTATTGGAATATCTTTTCCCAAATATTACTTTGTGTCATATTAATAGAGTGACTTCAGTTTTCTTATCATTACAGTTTAGGATTTGCATTTTTTTCCATCTTTTTATTTACCTGCTTCTTTGTAAGTTTGTTAAAATTTGCTTTATTGATCAACTCTCCTGTTGTTTACAGTTTTATTTCATTAGATTCTCTAATTTTTTTTTAAATTTTCAGGCTTTTTTCCCCCATTAAATAATTAGTGGAATTTATTCTGTTATTTAAATTTATAGCCCAAGACAAGCCTAATGGCTTCAACATAAAGGACTTTTACAATATTGAAAGTATATATGAACTGATATTCCATAGAGAATGCATGGATTTCTTTAAAAAGAAATATATATAAACAATAAATTATAGGAAAGGAATAATAACCTTATTAAAGTATTAAAATACACAAACAATAATGAGATGATACTTTCTCTTATTTGACTTTAAAGAATAAACATCTAATGAGGATAGTACTTCTGGAAAATGAACTGTTTTTTACACATTTGGCTATATTGATCCCACAATTCTAGAGCACTAATTGGCAATATATACCAAAAGATATAAAAGGGAACATGTACTTTGTAACATCCATTTCATGAATCTAAAAAAAAAAAAAAAGGCTGTGCGCAAAGATTGAACCAAAATAAATTCATTATGGATTGTTTATTAATATAATTTGGACACAAACTAAATTATCAACATCAAGAAAACATTTGACCAGCTTAGGGTAGATTATAAAATGGTATGTATCTAATCTCCAAAATATTGTTGTGTTAGTATAATTCTGCAATAAAATAATTTAAAGTCACTGTTATAAAAGTGGGATATTAATGTTCTATAACAGCCTATCCAGGTGGTTCTAATATTAGAAAAATCTTTATTTATTTGATGAAAAATAAAATGGAGATCAAAACAAAAATATTAACAGAGGATTTTGTTGTTGGGGTGAAAACTATTTTAATTTTCATGTATTTGCTCATTATTGTTTTTCCACTTCTTTCTACGTAAACAATAACTATTTACATTTGTTTAGCAAATGAAATCACTCAAAATTGTTTTAAAGTAATTAACAAAACATATTTGCAATTCAAAATACAACTCATACAGTAATAAACAGCTCCATTGTTTCATTTAAATCAGCTTAGAATACACAAAAGGCAGAAATTTAAATCTATAGAGAGACCTTAAAAATATTTCAGATGAACTACAAGTACATTTCCAATCCTTCCATATATTGCAGACAGGTTCTTCTTAATATGTTAACAATATTCTTCTGTTTATTTTTACAAGTCACTGACCTAATTATGTTTGTATCATTTTTGAGCTTCTAAAACTGATAATTTATGAAACCACTATATGGTTTCATATCCTTCTTTATATGAGCTCTTACACATTGTAGCTTAGTTCAGTTTTTATTATTTTTTGTACAGTGAATCTTTCTACAGGTCTATATGGAAGTACCTAAGGAATACAAGCAAACAGTATAGAAATAGAAAACAGTGTTTCTTTACCTTTAAATTATTGTAAGGATTATGAGTACCATGGTTGTGAACATTGAATTTAACTTGGAGAGACAAAGCTCACAGAAAGTTACTTACATGATATTGATCATGATAGCGTATTGCAAGTCAAATTCTGAGGAGATATTTAGAGGTGGATTGTATGTGACCAGTACTCCTTAGATCACTGAATCTTACATGTTAAGGTATCATATATTTCTGACATAAATGTTTTAAAGATATATATATATATATGTATAGAAAAATTCATGTTAAAAATTCATGTAAAAAAAAATTCATGTAAAAATTCATGTAAAAAATTCATGTTAAAAATTCATGTTATAAAAGATATATATATATATGTATAGAAAAATTCATGTTAAAAAAGGATTTAAAGACAAACAATAATTCTCACATAGTATTTTAATTATTAATATTTCTTCCATTTATCTATAAATTCCCCTAAAGACACAAAAATTAAGCATCATTTTATACACTGATGAATGTATAAACATTGATGAATCTCAATCCATGTGTGTTGTCTGAGAAAAAGATAATAATATATCTAATTCAGCTAATGAAATGCAGGTAACATGTAATTACTCTGAGAATTATAAACACAAATTATGCATAAAAATGTGGTTGAGAGTCCGCCTGCATAAAAATGTGGTTGAGAGTCTGCCTGCCGATGCAGCGGACACATGGGATCGTGCCCTGGTCCGGGAAGATCCCACATGCCGCAGAGCGGCTGGGCCCGTGAGCCATGGCCGCTGAGCCTGCGTGTCCGGAGCCTGTGCTCCGCAACGGGAAAGGCCACACAGTGAGAGGCCCGTGTACCGCAAAAAAAAAAAAAAAAAAAAAAAAAAATATATATATATATATTAATCACAGTGTCCTTATATAAACTATACAAGTAAAAGAAACATTTAAAGCCCTAAAATATAAGTTTGATATAAGCATATTATAAACATACCCATTTGATTTAATTAAACCACAAACCAATGGCTTGTTCCTATACTTTTAGCTCTGAGAAAGCATTAATGACAACCTATAAGTTAGGTATAGTTTTATTAGGTTTAGATTTGGTGTGATGAATTGAAAGGGACTACTCTCAAACGAGGAAAGTGTAGTTTTAGTAGTTTTAGCCCCTATGTCCAACTATGTATGTTCTTTTTGCAAGTAATTTAAACTTTGGTTGCTTCAATTTCTTATTTCTTTAAGTGAATGGGATAAGACAGATGCTGGCTAAAAACCCTTTCAGCTATAAAGCTTTGTTAGTCTAAGGGTAGCTTTGAAACATTGCACAACAGTATATATCTTTGGCAGTTAGGATTCAATTATTAAAGAAGATGCACAGAAGCTAAAATGACAGACCATACAAATCTACAGAGTATTGCAGGAAAAGGATATAATATAGCAGAAGCATTTAAAGCAAGAATACGCTTAAGTCCAAGTCTGACACACAGAGGCCACCAGCTTGAATTGTCATTCCTCTAAGAGTTTACAAGGCCCAGCTTTTTTCTCTCAAACCAGGAACCATCAACCTATACACTGAACAAGTTGGAACCAGGGAATCCAAAATGAAGACTTGGCCAAGGTTTCTTAAACCCCACTGATCATGTGGGCATATATTTGGAATATAACCAACCTTGCCAGAGGTCTCACCAAAGACATGTGTGAATGATCAGCCTCACTGTTATTCATAACAAACAGCCCTAACATTCCTTGGACACATTAAGTTTCATGTCTTGACCAGTGGTTAGTCCTCAAAGGGTGCATTTCTTATTTCAGTAAAACAGTTTAGACCAATTCCAAACCTGATGCAATGAACTCTCGTAAGACATATAATCATTGTACACAGTGACACGAAAAATAAAAGAGTGGAACATCAAAAACATTAATCAAAATAGTCACAATTGTGTTTACAGCAAAGACAACAGGAGGAAAATAAAGTTATACTTCACTAGCATAAAGTTATGCTAATACTACACAGAATTTAAAATTTATTATAATAGTTTACTAAATAATAAAAAAATTTTTAACTATTTGGCAGAAAATTAAAAGAGCTTTTTTGAATCTATATTATCTATACATATTACTGTAACCAATTTATTAAGACTGTGAGTGACAGAGAAAAATGTCTTTTTTGATTAATGTTGTCATGACAAAACATCAACAACAAAACTAGTACTTGAACCCTGAAAAACAATAAAAACTAATATTTACTTTGACCCCAAACTTGGGGCTACAAATGTTATGTCCTTTCTCTACCAGGATACTGTATCTATCTATGGAGATACATGAATTAAAAATGATTAAGAATCAAGATAGTATTTTACAGTGATTTGAATTAATTCAAAAAGATTTTATATATATACCATATGTCAGCTTACAAAACATATTAAATAGCATCCAGACAGATGATATTGAACATAGCTTTAATGAAATCTTTTAGCAACACTGGTTTTCATGAAGCTTGATTTAGAAGTTCTCCTTTCCAATAAGTTCTGTATTTGTTCAGAAGACATATCAAATACATTGCAACACTTTCCATTTTCCTATATAAAATTTCAGATCAAGTGTACTGCAAATTATTTTCTAACTAGGTAAACAGAGCCTCATGATAACAAAACACCACTAGCCAGTTAAGTTCCTCAATAGAGAGTGCCAGTTTGAACTTCTATTACTATCAAATTCTGAGAATATAGAAGCTTAGTTTTAGAAAAGGATGCCAGAAACTTAAAATTTTGACACATAGGAACAGAAAAGCCATAGTCCTTTTCAAATAAAATTAGGAAATTAAGGCATACTTTATACAAAAAAACAGGGATACCAACTAGATTTTTTTAAAGGAAGAAATAAAATATTTTGATAAAAGAGACTCATGTAAGCTTTGTAAAAAAATAATAGAAAAGGGCTTCCCTGGTGGCGCAGTGGTTGAGAGTCCGCCTGCCGATGCAGGGGACACGGGTTCGTGCCCCGGTCTGGGAAGATCCCACATGCTGAGGAGTGGCTGGGCCCGTGAGCCATGGCCGCTAAGCCTGCGCGTCCGGAGCCTGTGCTCTGCAAAGGGAGAGGCCACAACAGTTAGAGGCCCGTGTACCACACACACACACACACACACACACACACACACACACACAAAATAAAATAATAATAATAATAATAGAAAATGTGATCATGGTAGAGAACTCAACTACCCAAAAACATGGAATAACAGGAATAATGGCAATGAAATTTGGTATATGTTTCCTCAGTAAATTAATTTGACATTCTTTAAATCTTTTGTCTGAATCCTTTAACCCCCCCCCAATCAAACTTCATGCAGCCTCATATATTAGTGTATTTTGTCATTGTCCATTGATATAGTTCCTGAATATAGTAATTTAGGATTTTTGAAAAAATACCATAATTTAAGTGGACTTACTTTTAAAAAAATTCCTATCATATTTAGCATCTTGAGTAATATTTGGGCACATATTGACAGAGATCCATGAATCAATTCCCTAATCAATATGATTGTAACCTGGAGAATGATTTACAATTTGCCTTAATTTCAAAGTTGAGATCCAAATTGTTTAGCCATTTACTTATCACTTACTATTTACCTTGGTGTTCTGACAATAATGAAAAATTGACTATATGTGTGTGTGTGTGTGTGTGTGTGTTTAAATATATAGCCTAATTTCTGTACTCATCACTGATTTCCTGGATAGTTACACTAAAACTCCTTTTTCTGTCCATTCACCCAATCACTGCTGCCATTGTAAGACTTGGATAAAGCCAGTAAAAAATGTGGACATTTGAAATAGACTGCTCCCATACCCTCACTTCTGGTTTCTGCTCCAACATACAAAGAACTTGGAAGTTGTCACTCCCAAACTTATAATTTAAAAAAGCTGAAAAAGCTAAAAGTCAACTCTTCTGACATCCATCAGAGAACTGAGGTTATAGGGCAAACTGGTGCCCTGAAAACTGGAGAAACCCAAATAACAGAGAATCTCAGTACACTGGGAGTAGAATCCACTGGAGTCAGTAAGTGGTAAGAACAATTAAACAGTAATTAAGTGATTTCTGGAGGCTGAGCAGGGACTAACTTGAGAGCTAAAAACTCCTGGGAGAACAGTCGACAGTTGCTCCCACACTTTCATGAGTTTTACATCCAAAAGCCCATCAGTTTCTCACAGTGATGATTGGAGAAAAGTTCCCTCCTGCTTTTAGTAAGGAGAGGGGAAAAGTAACCATTTTGACATATGCCCAGAACAGTCTGTTCTCAGTAGCAAAATCCTGCCTTGAGGGGAAACTACTTTATCAGAATATAATATGCTGTAGGGGAAGGGCAATTATACAACTTGAGTCTTTCTACCCTCTTTTTCACACAAACGGGGATGAAAATAATGCTAAGAAACTATTCTGAAGGTCACGGCCCAGGGACTTTTGACTATTAAACCACTAAGATTTAATCACATGATTATATAATACTTCCCCTTCCCAATACTTTACCACCTTATCAATAGGACTTCAGTGTAACCATGGCTTACAACTGAGAGAGCTGTTAGAAACAGACTCTATTTAAGATGCTTCTAGAGAAACACAAAGGCAACTAGAGACATAAAGACACTGAAGTAAGTTGAAGCCTCTGACGCCTATAGATATAGCTAACATTAAACACAGCCTAACTCCTACAAGATAAATATAAAACCTCACACTGAAGGCCCATTTATCTATTTTTCTATTAATCATTACATCATGTCTAACTTTCAGTAAAAAATTACAACTTATGCTAAAATTCAAGAAAAATACAGTCTGAAAAAACAAAGCGAGCATTAGAACCACTAACATATGGCAGAGATTTTGAAATTACCAGTCCTAAAATTTAAAATAACTATGATAATACATGGTACTGTTAGAGAAAGTGGATGTCATTCAAGAACAGTTGGGCAGAATGGCTATTGTCAAAAAAGACAACAGATAATAAATGTTGGCTTAGGTGTGGAGAAAAGGCAACCCTAGTTCACTGTTGGTAGGTATGTAAATTGGTGCAGCCACTATAGAAAACAGTATGGAGGTTCCTCCAAAAATTAAAAATAGAACTGCCACATAATCAAGCAATTCCACTGGGTGTATATCTGAAGAAAACAAAAACACTAATTCTAAAAAGATATATGCCCCCAATGTTTACGGTAGCATCATTCACAATGGCTAAAATATGGAAGCAACCTAAGTGCCCACCCATAGATGAATGGATAAAGAAGATGTAGTATATATAAACAATAGAATATTACTCAGCCATAAAAAGAATGAAGTTTTGCCATTTGCAACAACAGGGATGGACGTGGAGGACATTACTCTTAATAAAGTAAGTCAGACAAAGAAAAACAACTACTGTATGTTTCCACTTACATGTAGAATCTTAAAAATAAAACAAATGCATGAATATAACAAAGCAGAAATAGACTCATTGATACAGAGAACAAACTAGTGATTACCAGTGGGGCGAGGACTGGAGGGAGGGGAAAGATAGAGGAAGGGGATTAAGAGATACAAACTACTAGGTATAAAATAAATAAAATGCAAGAATGTAATGTACAGCACAGGGGATACAACCAATATTTTATAATAACTGTAAATGGAGTATAATCTATAAAAATATTGAATCTCTGTGCTGTACACCTGAAATTACATAACACTGTAAATCAACTATACTTCAATTAAAAAAAAATAATACTGCATATCTTTTTTAAATGCTGCGTATCTTTTTTCCTTAGCTCTTACCAAAGTTAAACTGCTATTTGTGTAATTAATAATATCTGCCTCACGCAATAGACTTTAGATTCCCTGAGAGCAGAAATAAGTAATGCCATTTAAAGAAAAAAATATTTTATATTCACAGCCTAGCAGTGTCTCTCATACAGTAAAACCAAAGAAACATTCACACAATAAGTGAATGAGTGGATGAATAAATGTATGAAGTGGTGGCTTTACTCAATCTTCAACTTTGTAAGTTTAGAATAATTATTGAAGGACTGAATATGATAGGGCTGAGATTAAGAACAATTGAGCAACTCGTTCAAATCTTTTGTATGACAGGACCAACAAGAAAACTTGGCTCTTCTAAATATAAATACAATTCACTGTTCTCATACCACACAGACTGTGTTAAAAAATACCAAAATTTAAATGAAATTGTACCAAACTATGTGATATATTATAGTCAAAGCAGTAGAAACATCATGAACTGCATTACAATTTCCTGCCCTTACAGGAGCATACTATGAGCATCCTCCCTAAAGACTCCCTATCACAGTATTAAAGTGCAATGTGTTGATTGTCAGACTATATTAAACACATCGTCAATAAGTTTGGAAATATTTGCCTGGAAAAGGACAAGTTAGTTCCAGAAAACAATAGAGAAAGACTGTATAAATGCTAAAATAACTTTAAATTTCAAGTTTCATGTAAGATGTGTGGTAATGATATTCTCTCCATTTTTCTCTTAGCGTGTTGTCTGGTCGGTTTTTTCTCTGGTCTTTGTCTGTCTTTAGGTTATATCTTCCTGCATATGAAGAACAAAAACAGCTGAATATGTTTATTATTTCCCTTGATTGAAAACATGACAATTAATTTCAATAATTTTGGGTCCTGTGGATATTAGATTCATTGGTTAGTCCAACATTTATCAAGACACATTCTTTATCTAAGAGGTATAGAAAACATAGAGTCAATATTAATACTAATATGAAGACAAACTCATTTTGAATTACATGAGGAATATGGGCACTAGAAAAATATTTTTGTTAATTATATTCATTAACATATTTACAGAGTATAAAATGATAGAAATGTAGATATATCCTCTGAAAAATTTGCAAAGCAGAAACTACCTTTTTATCTGTCTCATTCCTACTGGAGTGTAAAATATAGGAGAACAATAATATTTTCTGTTTATTCTTCCAGCATTGAGAACAATGCCAAGCATGTAGGAGGTGCTAAATTTTTTGTTAGTATGAAAGAACATTAGATGACTTCCTATAGTTTAGTAACACCAGGAGTAATTTGTATAACCATTGTTTTAGCCAAAACAAACAAATTAATAATAGAATACATTTCTTCAGAATTCATGATATTATAGAATTAAGAAGTGGAATTTTGTAAAACCGCACTTTAATTCATCAAAATTGAATGAAACTGTATTGGCAAGCTGAAATACAAGTATTTAAACTCACCTGCTATCTAATGAGGTGTGCTGCAAAGAAAACAGCAGGTTGTAGGATGTTTTTAACCAGGGAACTAATAAAAAAGAAGAACTTTTATTTTTTAACTAGATTGAGTTAAAAGTATAAAGTGAGAGTAATTTAGAATATGCCCTATTCTTTGTCATGGTTAACACATTTTCCTTGTGTTTGCTGACAATTCAATTTAAAGAGCTAAAAGCTCTGGTTGTCAATTTTATAACTGAGCTTGTTTTTACCCATCTGAAAAGTAACCTTTTTGATTGTTTGAACATTATGCCTTGAGAAACATCATTTATATAACTGTGAAAAACATTAAATATGGCCAGTGTAGAAAGAAGGAATTCTTATTAATTGTACCTAGTAGAGGAATTACTGTGAAGTTTGAAATTCAGGGCTCTTCACTTGCTGGAGCCCCATCTAAAGTAAAGAGTTTTTTATTTTATAAATTTCAGGCTCCACAAATTTTGCATTTGTCCTTCATTGTTTGTATTGTTCATCACTTCAGACTTAAAATGGTATTTACATACATTTTCTGAGGTTTATACTTTTAAATTATTTTCCCACATAGAGACAAGTTCTTTGTTTCACACATCATGAAAACCCCAGGCCCACTAATATTGTTTGAGATTTTTGTGTACAATCACTATCTTCTGGTTACAAATGTTTACAGCAATTTTGAATTAAATGTAAGTGCTTCACAATTTCTTGGGCTAAACACAAAATAAATTCCATATTATATAATTTTCAAATTTAAAAAAATGCCTGTATGACATATTTACAGTCTCCTTTTTCTTTGTTTCTCTCATATATATGTATATATAAACAATTACGTTTTGATGATTCTTGTTTATTCTGTAGATATTAGACTTTCATCTTTCTTAGGTGAATACAATTGATTTTAGTGCTGATAGTATTGTTAAAATTTCTAAAACCAGTTGTTGGTAATATGAGATTTTCGGCTAAATTAGTTATCCTCCCATTTTTGAAAAACAAATATTATTGGCAGGGCACATTAGTTACTACCTCATCTGCCCCAGCATCTGGCATATACCATGACAGCGTATTTGTAAGTACACTTCTTTTCAAGGAAAAATGTAACTCCTTTAACTTGTAGATTTAACATTTTGCAGTAATAATCTGATAATTTCTATATGGTAAAAATATTTCCAAGATTACTTTCTATAACATTACAATTAGCATGAAGATTCCACTATTTATAAAATACATATGTCAACTACACTAGTATAATAATATAAAAAAAGAAAAAGAGTACTCAACAGTTGACTCTCCTACTATATTGTGGAACTCTTGCTTATTCCATGATTTTGCATGACAGATCATCATATAATATAAACAGAATCATATATGTGTGTGTTTATCTATCTATCTATCTAAAGTTGTCTTCTAATATCTTTTTGTAGATCTTGCTTATGTCATTTTTGGAAGTAGACAACATAGTTTGGAGACTCCTGCCATTTTGCATTTGCTCCTCAGGCTTAAATAAGATTCATATACTTTTCAAATTTGAAAATATCTGCACAAGTGTAATTGTATAGGTTTGAGGTTTCAATTTTTCACAGAAATTTTTTTTTTTGTCTATCTGGAATCCTTGACAGAGATGAGTTTTTTTTCCTTGTGCTATTATTGAAGATTTTTTTTCCAAATCACTCTCTTTTGCTGAGAGAGAGCCCCCCAGAATATTTGCTTGAGAGAGATCCTCACTTCCATGTCTCTTCTTCACATGAGAAAAGGTCAGGTTTCTTTAGCTTGCATGAGCGTGACAATCCCAGTATCTCTCTGTTAGGCTCTATTTTAGTTGAATTTGCTTTCAGATAACTGATGAAATTCAAATGAGTCAACAGAACATAAATGCAAACTTAAAACCACTTTTATTTGGCAAAAAAATCTGACCAAATACGTATATGTGAGACTGTGTATGTGTGTGTGTATGTATGATATATGTATGTAAAATATTATTACCTTTCATTTTATATTATATTTTATAGATTAGAGTGATAATAGCTCAATTTATGAAATATGTTCTGGTATTTTAAATCAAGAGGACTGATTTTTAGATGAAAGAGACATTTTTGCATGTGTTTGATACATAGTTTTTCAATGTAGTATTTTCAAACATGATCAAAGTTTTTAGAGTTTTGAAAATAAAGAGTTGACTTTAGGTTGTTTTGGATCAAAGATTTGATTTGTATTTAATTGTAAGCTATTTTTCTATCCTTTATACAAACATAGATTAGACTTTCAAATGAAAGTAGAGAAAAAAAGGGAACAAAAAAGCCTAACATCTCTCTCAGTTTAGGAGAAATACTAGAAAGAAATATCCATTTACTATTGGTATTACAAGTAAAAACATCCCTGATGAGATATATTACTGTGGTTGATTGACCCTAACAGTATGAAGAGCAGAAGTATTTATAGAATGAAAATAAAGTTTAACTATGGGTTTCTTAGCTCCAGAAATGCTACCTTCATGTAATAATATTTACCTTTAAAAATTACTGTTTACTTTCTCATGAAAACAACAATTAATATCCATCCTTAATGTAGCAGTTTTGGGAACTATTTTATGTTAAAATTTATGAAGCTTCCTTAAACAATGGCTTCCCATGAAAAAGCTATTAGAGCACTGAAAACACAGCAGAGAATCAGAGAATATTTGGAGAAGAATTCTGAGTGTGATAAGTAATTTGTCAAATAGAAATCTTCCTTGGCGAAGTAATGATGAGTAGATCTAGTCTGCCATTCCTTCCTTATTTATATCTTTTCTTACTGTCTTCCTTGTTGATCACTGCTCAGGCTGCCTTTGCACCTTGAGCTGCACTGTTAGATTGCCTTCATGCCCAGTCATGTATTTCTCTTATTAGTATCCACCATAATTTGTCTGGTGCCACATTCCTTCAGGCTTTGTTGAATAGCAGACTCCTTAATCTACTAAACCTGACCTAATTATAGAGTTATACTTAACAAACATGGTATCCAAAATTATTTAAATGATAAACTTCAGGTTTTCATAAATTGGATGATTTGGGATTTATAAGAAAGGAGTAATAGAGTGAAAGAATTTAGAGATGTCAAATTCTGCACATTACGTTATATTAGCTTTATAGAAAACATTTTGTTCTTCCTTAATTTGTCAATTCACAATTCTAGTTTATTACATCAGAATTTTTTACCTACAACTAACAGAAAACCTCAACTCAGGTCTCTTGAATATTAGTAAATATTTTTCCATATTAAAAATGATCAGATATTGAAGAGTTGGCTAGTATTTTGACACCCACACATTTCTAAATCGATCAATGGCAAGATGAATGAGATTGATATAGGTACCTGTCCAGTCATGATTCATTTTTTACAACTGTGTTTGAGATCCACCTCATCTGAAGTCTGTGACAGATATTTGAACAAAATTGTGATTAATTCACTTAAAAGGAAGAGAATAGATCCATTGTTGGTGAAACAAGCGTAATTTTTTTTCTTTGTACTAGAGGAACCTCTGGTTTTCTTTATCCTTCCCCCCTTTTAATACTAAAAATACAAGCAAGTAAGCCAACAAAACAATTACTTTCATATAATTTTTCTAGCTGTTCTTCACTTTTAGATACTCCACTGCACACTTAAATAGTAGAAAATTATGAAACAAGATACTTCTGTTTATCTGAGCAGGCATGTTGGAAAAATGTATAAATTCAATCAAATGTTATAGTGATGTGATTATAGAAAGATAATTTCATTGATTGTAATTCAATGTTTATTATAGCCTGAATCAAATGTTTCATACATGTTAAATAGGGACCTCAATCCGGATAAAATTGTAACAAATGCCCTACATGTTAACTATATATTCCTTTCCCTATTCTCTCTCTCTCATCTTAATTATCAAGCAAAATTTTAGTGAATACATTGTTAATAAAATCTACATTCAGTCTGTATATTAAGTAATATTTTAATTAATAAGGGCTCTATAGAATCAAAATGTGCTACTCTTTTTTTTTTTTCTTTGCAGTACGTGGGCCTCTCACTGTTGTGGCCCCTCCCATTGCAGAGCACAGGCTCCAGATGAGCAGGCTCAGTGGCCATGGCTCATGGGCCCAGCAGCTCCGCGGCATGTGGGATCTTCCCGGATCGGGGCACGAACCCGTGCCCCCTGCATCGGCAGGCGAACTCTCAACCACTGCGCCACCAGGAAGCCCAAAATGTCCTACTCTTCACAATTGATTTTAACTAAATAAAAACTAATTCACATGTGCTATGTGCAAGTTTCCATGCTAAGTAAATGCCATGGGAAATAGAGATTAAATGAGAAACAATTGGTATTTTTCAGTGTATATTTGTTATAGGATATACTATATTGAAGAGGAGACATGTACACATACTAATAAATATAAATTTATGTACCCCTTTTTGATGTGTGCTCTAATAAAAGTTGAGATATGTGCAAAGGAGAAGCCTTATCAGTTTTAACTAAGAGAATTTAAGAATGCCTAGAGGAAGATATGTAAATTTGATTACAACTTTAAAGTTAAGACACTAATAGAGAAATAAAGTGAGAATTTTCATACGTTTTAACATAATACAAGCACATTGATTTTGCATTGTGCTTATGCAACTACTATGTGATAGTGCCAAGAAGACCTTGTTCCCTGACAACATATTTTCCCTGTCTAATTTTCTCACTATAATATACACAAAAGTTACTCTGAAATGATTAAAATAAAGTTCATACATTTTGATCATTTTTCATTAATTCAGTTAGTACGCTTTCTTAGTTTAATAAATTTTCTGCACTTTTGTAAGCTTGGTGGATGCAAAGAGAGTAGTGGTTGAGGATCTCAGTAGCCTAGGCATGGGCTTAAGTGAAAAATAAAGATGGAGATTAGAAGCATCTCTAATATATGTGTAGGTGAAAATGGTAAGACACTTTGATGTATCAGAATTTAAGGTTACAAAAGGAAAAACAATAATTAGGTCCAGAGTTCTGGATTCAGGAAGTGAGTGTATAGTTGTGCCATTTAACTGAGCCTTGGAAGGCCTGAAATTAAGAACTAAATATGGATTTTTATTTACTGAATATGATGAATAGAGAGTTCAGTAAAATACCTGGTGCTTAGAGAAGGGTTTTGGAATACAAATTAATTAGCCTTCTTTTCCTACATGATATGTAATGCCACGTGACCAAATCAGATAATTTAGAGGAAAAATGTCAAAAAATAAAATTAGGAAGTCAAGAAACAAACCCTATGGAGAACCAGTATATAGAAGTTGGATGGAGGATCTGGAGAATGAGCAGCAGATTAAACCTTAGAAGCCAAGAGGAGAGAGTGTTTTAAGGAGTAGAGAGTGGTCAACTCTGTAAAACGTTGCTTTGCAAGTGAATAAAATGAGGGCATAACAACATAGTTAAGTTTTTAATAAGACAGGAAAAAAAAGAGGAAAGAAGGAGAGAAGGCACTAATGAATAAAATACAAAGTTCTAAACAGAATAAAACAAAAATGATTAAAAGTGATAAATAATATATGGAGAAATTATAAGGTAATGCATTTGAAAAATTAGATGAAATGCATATAATTCTGGAAAACTATATAATAAGCACAGGTGGTGCAAGAGGAAATAGAAAACTTAAATAGACCTATAACTACTCATGAAAATGAAAAATCTAGTCAAAGATCTGCATCTCAAATGCACTCTAGGTAAGTTCTGCTAGACTTTCTATAAACTGAAAATCCCTATCTTATATGAGTTGTATGTAAAGACAGAAAAACAAGAAAAGCTGTCCAATTCATTTTAGGAGTTAAGATAGCCATGATTCTAAAATCAATCAAGAGTGTTACAAACCAAGATGATTTAGGCTCAATTAAAGTATGAGTAGAAATTTAAAAAGCTTAAGAATAGCACTTATCCAAATTTAATAGTCTGAAAAAATATCTATATAATGATTAAGTTAGTTTACAGTAAGATGATATGGAAAATTTAACATTACAAAATCAATTATTATGGATTATTCCTCATATTAATAGACTAAAAGAGAAAACTCAAATAATTTTCAATAGGTATTTGAAAAGCATTTTATAATGTTAAATACCAATTTATAATGAAGAATTTTAAATAATTTTATAAGGACTATAAAGCAAAAAGTTATAGTAAACTCTTTGGAGATACTTATGAGTCTTGTGTCCTTATGCATCTTTCTGTGTATATAAGGAATTCAAGGTTTCTTTTCATCTGGACAATTCTGGGGGCTTTGATTGCAGCAAGAAATCCTGAGGGTTGGAATAACATCTCCCTCTCTTGCTTAGTTCCTCTAAAATGGTGGGATCTGCAAGCTCAGCATTCCTCTACTGTAACGCAATCCACTGTTTATAGATGTCACCAGGCCTTCTTTGTTGCTCTGTGAAAGTTGGATTCAGGAAACCAGTGCAAATGTATTAATGCTCTTTGTACTGATACTGCTGTGAATTGCTCTGATCCATGAGTGTTGAGTCTTCTGTCAGCATCCATGGAACTGTGGCAAATTACCTTGTTAACTTGCAAGTAGGGTAACAGTCTCATACCCTTCCCAATTTTTGACATAAATATTATGTTCAGTATAGAAAATTAGAATCATTTACTTTGAGTCCTGGACAATGCAATAAAATATGAAGAAATAAGTGGTTTTAGTTTTAGAAAGGGAAAATCACAATATTATTTGGAGATACTATAATCACCTAGATAGAAAACCTAACAAATTAAAACAAACCATTTGATTTGAAAAAATTAAATATAAAATAAGCAATAAATAAGCTACAATGACCCTAGGAATCAACCTAACAAGACTATACAAATCCTTTATAGAGTAACTATAGCATTCCTATTTTAAAAAAAAAAAAAGGAGAAACTGAATATGTAGAGATATAATACCATGTTAATTGATTCTATAGCTTGCAATTGTAAATATATTAGTGCATCTTTTAAAAATATATACATTCAATACTGTTATAACTAAAAATATGAAGAGTTTGTTTAAAATAAAAAAGAACGAAATAATGCCATTTGCAGCAACATGGATGCACCTAGTGATTGTCACACTGACTGAAGTAAGTCAGACAAAGACAAATATCATGATATCACTTATATGTGGAATATTATTCAGCCATAATAAGAATGAAATCTTGCCATTTGTAGTACCATGCATAGACCTTGAGGGTATTGTGCAAAGTAAAATACGTCAGACAGAGAAAGGCACTGTATGATATCACTTATATGTGGAATCTAAAAAAAGGGTACAAATAAACTTATCTACAAAACAGAAACAGAGTTATAGATGTAGAAAACGAACTTATGGTTACCAGGGGGCAAGGGGTAGGGGAGAGATAAATTGGAAGATTGGGATGACATATACACACTACCATATATAAAATAGATAACAAATAAGGACCTACTGTATAGCACACAGAACTCTACTCAGTACTCTGTAATGGCCTATATGGGAAAAGAATCTAAAAAAAAAAAAGAGTATATATGTATATGTATAACTGATTCACTTTGCTGTACACCTGAAACTAACACAACATTGTAAATCAACTATACTCCAATAAAAATTCAAAAAAAGAAAAGAATACATCAAACATTCTAAAATACATGTGGAATTTATAACTCATGAATGAAATATACATTTGAAAAAGAGCATTTTTTCTACCTGACATATTTAGTAAAATTTTGTAGTAATAATGAACAGTAGATCATAGTGCATAAATGCTTTATAAGTGATGAGTTATAGAGGAGGCACCACAAATAAGGGAAAAATGGATTGTTTAGTAGATAGTGACTAAAAAATCATTTCACAGTATGGAGAAAACTAAAACATGACCTACTTTATGACATGTACAAAGATGATCTCAAATGAATTCTAAATCTAAATGTGGACAGTCAATACTTAATTCTAAAAGAATAAATTTGTAGAGAACACACTATAATTTGGGAGTGATAAAGACTTTCTAGGCAATAAATTTTATTCTCCATATAAATTTTAAAATACATACATATATATAAAGTACCTATATAAGTGTCTAACACAAAGTAAGTGTTAAAATTAAAGTTATATCATTATTGTTAATACTTTTATTTAGAAAATCACCATAATAAAAATGATACATTTGATTATATTAGTATTAAAAACTGAGCATGATACACACATGTAATAGATAGGTAAGAGACTAATAGAAGACATTCTATTCTATAAAGTTGACAAAGCTTTATTAATTAAAATAAAAGGACCTCCTGCAACTCAACAAGAAAATAAAAATAAGCACAAAACTGGGCATGGGTAGGGTCACAGAAGGGTAGAACTGAATGGCTAAACAGTGAATAGTTGCTCAACTTTCATAGATTGGGGAATGTAAGAAAGAGAGAGAGAGAGACAGACTAATAGAGGAAGGGAAGGAGAGAGAGGGAAGAAAAAGAGAGAAGGAGAAAGAGGAAGAAAAAGAAAATGATTTACCAACTGTCTAAGTAGCAAAAAATTAGAGGATCAGATAAGGCAAAATTTTCATGAAGATAGCAAGAAGACCCTACATGAACTATGCACTTTTGGAGGAGGTATAACCATTGCGGGCAATTCTGACAAGTAAGTTGGCAGTTCACAGTAAAATTAATTATGAATATAATCAAGTCAGAAAAATATTACATGTTCCATTTCAGAGCAATTGTGATGCTTTTCCCAGTACTTTTGTGTGAGCATGGAAATGGAGGTAGCCTTGGCGAACATCTAGAGAATTGGTTAAGAAAAGTGTGTGGAGGGAATTCCCTGGCTGTCCAGTGGTTAGGACTCTGCACTTCCACTGCAGGAGGCATGGATTTGATCCCTGGTCGGGGAACTAAGATCCTGCATGCCACCTGGTATGGCCAAAATAAAAAAAAAAGAAGAAAAGTGTGAAGAATGTGGATGATACTACGGAGTACAATGAAGTTAGTAATAGCAAATCAAATGCACATATAGCAACATGTTTAGAACTTTAAAAAATACAGGGTAGAGTAAAAAAATTAAGAAATAGAGTGAAATCTGTAGTATGCTACTGTTATTCAATTAGAACCTGCTTACAACACAACTTTCACATTCTTGTAAAGACATTTAATTAGTAAATTGGGTGCATGAAGATTAGCACGAGTGTAGGGGCTGAAAAGAAAAAGCAGTATAAGAAGCAGAAGAGTAAAATGGCTTAGCCCAATGCTAATTATATGCCATGTGGTGAGGAATAAGATGGATTATTTTTGATACAATCTAAAATGAAAAATAAAGGTAAAAGGGACAATATTGGCTTAGAAAATGTGGAGCTAATTGTTGAACTTGAAAGCAATATTTCTAATGAAATGCAGGTGAAACCAGGATAAATTGGGGTGGTGAGTAAATAGGTTGTATGGATGTGCAGAGATAATGTGCTGACATTTGACAGTTTTTGCTCTGTGGGGACTGGGAAATAATAGAATGGATGGACATTTATATGGACGCAGGGAGTGCTGCTGTAGTTGCTATTGTTTGGGGAACTTACAACATTGTTTAGGAAAAAGGGCATTTTTTATTCATCTTGTTTGAAAGAGAGATAGTGATGATATAGAAGAGAGGGTGCCTGGAGAAAGAATGTGTTTGGAAGTTAATGAAAATAGAATCTAGAGACATGTAAAGGGATTTCCATTTAACAATAGGAGAGAGATATCCCTGGTTATAAAAAGGACAGCTTTTAGAACAGCTTGAAGATTTGGTGGTAGAAGCATAATGGTTCGATTTTCTTGTGCTTTATATTTATCAATGGAGTATTAGATCATGTTATTAGCTTGGGTGAGAGGAAAGAACTAAGAAAGTAAATTTGAGGGAGGAAAGAACTAAGGAAGGTAATTTGAGTAAGGAAAAGGTAAGGTACAGCAGTTTTAGAGTAGGAGAGTAAACCTACTACAGGAATATAGTAAACTTGCCAGGCAATATTCAGAAACTATTTTAACTCTAAGGTGAGGAAATCATGTAAATTTTGCGAGATTGAGTGTGATGGAAGGACTTATTTTTAAAAAATTGAGTGGAATAAATATTGTGACAGACCATGGAATCTAATGAACATAAGAAGGAAATGTAAAGTATAACATAGCTTAAAATAATGAAAAAAGGTGAGATCTTCAAAGGATTGTTAGTCCCACTATGATGAGTGATATTAATTAGGAAAACTTGAGCAGAGAAGCTGAAAGTCTAAGGGGCCATTGACACAGCATGTGCATTATTTGCATTCAAGGCTTTTGAAGAGGAGCAGTTTGGGATGATAATGTGGTTCAGGGTGTGACAATTGGAAATGTGGTGTTGAGGTTGAATGAAAGGAGATATTTTCAAGTCACACAAGTTCTCGTGAATGTCATCAAGAATTCTGGATAAAATTATCATGTAAAAACAACAAAAAGGTCAGTAAAATACTTCATAAGAAAGAGTGATGAGGCTGTTGGCAGATCACAAGTATGAAGTAGAAAGAGTAAAAAATCTAGGTGATGTGAACCACAAGGGAGTAGGATAGATTTGTAAGAGACTGGGAGATTGTACCGACTACCCAGAAATTACAGCAAAGATTTTGGATTCTAACTTTACTCCTTTCCTGAAGCATATTTTTTCCTTTCTTCAAATCTTATTTCTATATCTTAAGTAGTTTTACTAAATTGCTATTTGTTTCAAGTTGCATTCAAAATGATCCGTTAATTAGAATGTTATTCAATATTCCAAAATAGTAGTGATGAATATCATATCTTTAAGAATAACTTTTCAAGAATGTCTTCCTATCTCCAAAATAACTGTTTTACTGGATTAAGAAACAAACAAACAAACAAAACCCTCCAAACTCTGATCTCCAAGGCTTTTAGAGGAAGAGATGTGAATACAAAGGCCACAAGAAAGTCACAATAAAATATATTGATAGATTGTGGCTGGCAGTAAGAATTGGAAGGTGGAATTTAATATTTATTAAATGTTGAATAATTAACCAATATTTATGATAAAATTTATCATGGACCATGGTTGGAATATTCAGTGGTAGGTACTTTACTTCAGGAAGGAGTAGGGTTATTAGAGGAAGGTTAGGACCAAACATTAGGAAGAAAGGATTGCTGTGAATAACCTGAGAAGTCAGGAAGGACAGGATCTGGGCTTCTAATGCCAGAAGTCAGTGGTTGTTGCATGTAACTGACAGTATCAGGGTTCCACCGCATAGTTCAAGTTATATAAATTACTAAAATCCATCTGTTCTTTCAGAGAAAAAAAACCTCATAAGGGCCAAGATAAGCACTAATTCCCTTGGAGGTCTAAAAAATTTAATTGAGATACAAATACATAGCTTTGAAATTATATCATTTGAAAGAAGACGTTGACTATTTATGACAAACCTAACACTCCAATTATAAGTTTCATTGACATCTAAGTGATTTTATTTATGGTTTATAATTTATATTGCTTCATGCATGAACTTTTTCTGATATAAAATCATTTTCTGTTTTAACTTGTATTTCATCAATTTTTCTTAAATAATATTGAGACCTTGAAAAGGAACTTAGAAGAATTATGGGGAAAAACCTTGTTTTGAACTTTTTTTCTTCCTACAACCTAAATTGTTCTTCTCTGAGTAATGTGGAAAGGCTATAATAGTATATTATTTATCATGTTTTCTTCATAAAAATAAATGTATAAAATCACTTGAGATATTAGCATAGGAATACTCTTCAAGTTAATTAGGTAGGATTTCAATATTTTGAATTCCCTCTACCCCAAACGTTATGAATTTAAATGCTAACTTGAAAGTCTGGGATTTTATGATTTTAACATTTTGCTTTCTTTCATATAATTTTAGTGTAAAGTTATTAAGAGAGTTGACATTTTAATCTATGCTGGAAAGGACTGTGGAATTAAGAAATGTGAAAGATACGTGCTCAAACTTAATTTTATGAATATATCTGGGGGTTGTTGTTGTTGGTGGTGGTATTATCCTTTAAAACTAAGCTCCATTTTGCATGACTATCTATCCTGAAGAGATGCTCTGTCCAAGCTGTTTGAAAAGTCCCAGCGTTCATGGTTTATAGTGGTCATGTCTGAGTATATTAAAAGGGATAATCATGAGAAAAAAAGTAAGCTTATGAATATACAATTACAAATCTTAAATTGAATCATTTCCTCACTGCCAAGGAGGTGGCCTTTAGTGTCTTAACTCAGATGAAATACTGGGTACAGGGATTGACAGCAAAGAGCATCATTTCACTTTGCAAGAATTAAGTTGTGTTTCCTGCCTAGAGAAGTTCCTTTAGCATTTATTGTAAAGCTGGTTTGGTGGTGCTGAATTCTCTTAACTTTTGCTTGTCTGTAAAAGGTTTAATTTCTCCGTCGAATCTGAATGAGATCCTTGCTGGGTAGAGTAATCTTGGTTGTTGGTTATTCCCTTTCATCACTTTAAATATGTCCTGCCACTCCCTTCTGGCTTGCAGAGTTTCTGCTGAAAGATTAGCTGTTAACCTTACAGGGATTCCCTTGTATATTATTTGTTGCTTTTCCCTTGCTGCTTTTAATATTTTTTCTTTGTATTTAATTTTTGGTAGTTTGATTAATATGTGTCTTGGCGAGTTTCTCCTTTGATTTATCCTGTATGGGACTCTCTGTGCTTCCTGGACTTGACTATTTCCTTTCCCAAGTTAGGTAAGTTTTCAACTATATTCTCTTCAAATATTTTCCCAGACCCTTTCTTTTTCTCTTCATTTTCTGGGACCCCTATAATTCAAATGTTGGTGCATTTAATGTTGTCCCAGAAGTCTCTGAGACTCTCCTCAATTATTTTCATTCTTTTTTCTTTATTCTGCTCTGTGGTAGTTATTTCCACTATTATGTTCCAGGTCACTTTTCCTTTCTTCTGCCTCAGTTATTCTGCTATTGATTCCTTCTAGAGAATTTTTAATGTCATTTATTTTGTTGTTCATTATTGTTCGTTTGCTCTTTAGCTCCTTTTGGTCCTTGTTAAACATTTCTTGTATTTTCTCCATTCTATTTCCAAGATTTGGATCATCTTTACTATCATTACTCTGAGTTCTTTTTCAGGTAGACTGCCTTTTTCCTCTTCATTTGTTTGGTCTGGTGGGTTTTTACCTTGCTCCTTCATCTGCTGCATATTTCCTGTCTTCTCATCTTGTTTAACTTACTGTGTTTGGTGTCTCCTGTTTGAGTCTGCTAGTTCATAGTTCCCATTCTTTTTGGTGTCTGCCCTCAGTGGGTGTGGTTGGTTCAATGGCTTGTGTAGGCTTCCTGATGGAGGGGACTGGTGCCTGTGTTCTGGTGTGTGGCTGGATCTTGTCTTTCTGGTGCCAGCGCCGCCTCCGGTGGTGTGTTTTATGAACGTGGTATGATTTTAGGCAGCCTCTCTGCTAATGGGTGGTGTTGTGTTCCTGTCTTGCTAATTGTTTGGCATGGGGCATCCAGCATGGAAGTTGCTGGACGTTTGGTGGAGCCGGGTCTTAGCACTGAGACAGAGGTCTCTGGCAGAGCTGTCGCCAATTGTTATTACATGGGGCTGGGTGGTCTCTGGTGGTCCAATATCCTGAACTCGGCTCTCCCACCTAAGAGGCTCAGGCCTGACACCAGGCCGGAACACCAAGATTCTGTCAGCGACATGGCTCCGAAGAAAAGGGAGGAAAAAATAAAGAAAGAAAGAAAAAATAAATAAATAAAATTATTAAAGTAAAAGAATAATAATAAAAAAAAGAAGAGAGCAACCAAACCAATAAGGAAATCCACCAATGATAACAAGCGCTAAAAACTATACTAAGATAAACATAAAAATCAGAAAAAAATCAGTGCAGACAGCAAACCCCAAGTCTACAGTTGCTCCCAAAGTCCACCTTCTCAATTCTGGGATGATTCATTGTCTATTCAGTTATTCCACAGATACAGCGTACATCAAATTGGTTGTGGGGATTTAATCATCTGCTCCTGAGGCTGCTGGGACAAATTTCCCTTTCTCTTTGTTTGCACAGCTCCTGGGGTTCAGCTTTGGTTTTGGCCCCACTTCTGCTTGTGGTTGCCCTCAGGCATCTGTTCTCACCCATACAGGTTGGGGTTAAAGCAGTGGCTGATTAGGGGGCTCTTGCTCATTCAGTCCAGGGGGAGGGAAAGGTACTGTAGTTATAATTGGAATGTGGGGTGAGCCTGTGACAGCAGAGGCCATGTGATGTTGCAACACCGTGAGGCACGCAGTGTGTTCTCCCAGGGAAGTTGTCCCTGGATCACGGGACTCTGGCAGTGGTGGGCTGCACAGGCTCTGGGGAGGGGAGGTGTGGACAGTGACCTGTGCTTGCACACAGGATTCCTGATGTCTGCAGCAGCAGCGTTAGTGTTTCATGCCTGTCTCTGGGGTCCAAGCTGCTAGCCATAGCTCACGCCCATCTCTGGACTCGTTTAGGCGGTGCTCTGAATTCTGTGGGCAGACAGGGATGCAATCCCCTCTCCTTGTGCACCCCAAAACAATGGTCTCCTGCCTCTTAGGCAGGTCCAGATTTTTCCCCAGACTCCCTCCTGGCTAGCTGTGATGCAATAGCCCCCTTCAGACTGTGTTCACACAGCCAACCCCGGTCCTCTCCCTGGGATCTGACCTCCAAAGCCTGAGCCTCAGCTCCCAGCCCCCACTCATCCTGGTGGGTGAGCAGACAAGTCTCTCAGGCTGGTCAGCACTGATCCTCTGTGTGGGAATCTTTCCACTTTGCCCTCTGCACCCCTGTTGCTGCACTCTCCTCTGTGGCTCCGAAACCTCCCCCCCGCTGCCCCCGTCTCTGCCAGTGAAGGGGCTTCCTAGTGTGTGGAAACTTTTCCTCCTTCACAGCTCCCTCCCAGAAATGCAGGTCCCATCTCTATTCTTTTGTCTTTGGTTTTTCTTTTTCCTTTTGCCCTACTCAGGTACGTGTGGAGTTTCTTGCCTTTTGGGAAGACTGAGGTCTTCTGCCAGTGTTCAGTAGGTGTTCTGTAGGTGTTGTTCCACATGTAGATGTATTTCTGATGTGCTTGTGGGGAGAAAGTTGATTTCTACATCTTACTCTTCTGTCATCTTGAAGGTCCCCCCACCCCACAGAACTTTTTGATTAATTAGGTTTCTAGGAAGCCATGAAGCATATTAAAACAAAGTTCAGGTAGTTGGAATGGATGCTTCCTATCATCTTAAAATAGTAAAGTTATTAGGGCAGTTTATTAATAGTATAGAGTAAGGTATTCTTTCTTCTCCTTTGACTCATGGATTCTCAACCCCCTCTCTCATTTTTGGAAAACCATGCAGACATTTAGGCAGTTTGCCATCCATAAACTACTCAGTAATGTTTGTGAAAAACCAGAAGATATTCTAATTTTCCAACACTTCAACTCCTAGTGAATAGGAAGTTATTTCTTTCTCGTAGTAGGATGGAATTTCTGAAACAATCATAGAACCATGGTCCCTCATTTGAATTATTGCATTCTATTAGGGTTTATTGTGTTGTACCAGGGCAAAATACTAGTTTTAGAGTCTGGAGACATAAACTATAATTGGTTCTCTTTATATGTGTTTGTGAGTAAGTAATTTCATACTTCTAGGGTTCAGTTTTCTTACCTGTCAAGTGAGGGATTTACAATATGTTATATCAAATTTTCTAAGAGATACATAGCATTTTATAGCATCAGGAAGTGTTACCTTTCTCCAAAACCTCAGATGTATAAAGTCACTTATATATTTATAGTTTAAAAATAAATAAATAAACTGATAAATAAATAATCTTATGTAATCTTTAGTTTCTTTAATTTTGTGTAGTTACAGCTATATCATGGCCACATAGCAACATGTAAAGTAACTCAATAAATTACTTTCTTAAACAAGGCTCAGCTTTCTCTCCACAAGAGGCAGAGAAAACCAGTTTTAGGAGTTTTCTTAACCTGAAATATATTTGACATATAACATTGTTTCAAGTTTAAGGTGTACAACTTGTTGATTTTATACATTTATATGTTGCAAAATAATCACCACCAGCATTATCTACTACCTCTATAACATCACATAATTATCACTTCTTTTTCCATGGTGGGAACAATTAAGATGCAGTCTTTTAGCAACTTTGAAGTTTATAATACAGTATAATTGACTATTATCACTATGCTGTGCATTAGAGCTCTATAGGATATATTCATTTACTAGCTCCCAATTTGCACACTTAAACATCTTCCCATCTCCCATCCTAGCCCCTGGTAACCACTCTTCTACTCTCTGTTTTTCTGAGTTCAACTTTTTTAGATTCCACATAGAAGTGATATCATACAGTATCTGTCTTTCTCAAAATTATATCAGACATACACACACACACACACACACACACACACACACACACACATATATATATATATATGATGGTGGAATATCTATACACATATATATTCCACAACATCTTTATTCATTCATCTGTTGATGGACACTTCAGTTGTTTCCATGTCTTAGCTCTTGTAAATAATGTTGCAATGAACATGGAGGTGAAGACATCTCTTCAAACTCCTATTTTCATTTCCTTTGGATATATATCCAGAAACAGAATCCTGGATCCTATGGTAGTTCTTTTTAAATTTTTTGAGCAACTTCCATAATGTTTTCCACAGTGGCTAAACCAGGCCTCTTTTATTTGATCTCTTTTTCTTAGTCTGCAAAAATACATAGTGCTGTACAGTCATCTCTTTTGTATATTATCTCTCTGTCCCTAAGTCTGTACTTCTTTAATTCTTGTAAATTATAGAAAGTCTATTTTTAACATTTTTGTAGGCTTACTACAATTAAGAATCTATGATAGCTCTTGGGTGTAAAAAAAGATAATGATATATTCTCTTTTATCAAAGAACTTCTAATCTTGTAAAGCATCAATTTATCTTTTTATCATAACATTCTCCCCTGTAATGGTTACCAAAGTGCAATGAAATATATATTTCTATTTGCAGATATAATATTATAAATATTTCAACTTTTTACATATACTTTAGTCCCTTTTGGTTCATTCCCTAAATCAGCAAGTTCCATCTCTTTTTATTCAGAAAATTATATTGTTAACATATTAAGGTTTACAAATAATTGTTCATCAGTCTTTTTTTTTAATGTGTCATCATTTAGACTTTATTTTTGACTGGAGCTGATACTTGAGAGGCCTGTTGCTATGCGGTAGGTTTTCCTCTTATGAAACTGGATGACACTTTAATATCCAATGAGTTCTTTGAGTTTTAACTCCCTGTTAATGAAATCTAGCCCCTCTTTTATGTCCTGTGTATCAGTGACCATAAAATGCAAAAATTTTCAAAAATTTGTGAGTTTTCTATCCCTTTTGCCATCCTGCATTTCACAAGATAGGGCAGTTATTTATGTTCTAACAGATAACCTGTTTTTTGGACTGGGTTTGAATTTATACCTTACAAAACATGCTTAAGTTATGTAACTTGAGAAGAAAGAGGAAATTTATTGATTCTTTCCAAAAATATGTAAAAGCCTTTTCTGTTCATAGTAACTCTCAAATAATACACAAAAGTGTATTATTGCCATTATTTTTTATAGATTCTCTCTTAGTAATATGTTATCATGCTGTATTTCTGAACAGTTTCTGAAATGAGCCAGGTTAAAAAAACATGTTAACATTTTGTAAATTGTAATAGTTATAATTTAAAAGGTGATGTTCTGGATATGCAAAAATAAAAGTAAGAACTGCCACTCGACTTGTTGCACATGGAAGTGCATTTATCTAATGAAAAAAATTCATTTTTCCTTTATGCACATGCATATCCCTGTATTGTGATGTGTAATTTTCACCAACTCTTGGGCTTCAAACAAGTCATCCTGATGTACATGTGTATCCAAATTCTGTTCAGAATGAGATCATGATTCACTGACCTCATTTTTATACATAGCTTACAGATTCCACAGCTCACAGCTTGACAGGTTCTTATGCTTAGGACAGTTTGCTTTTCTCTGGTGGCTTAGCAACTCACTGGTGCAGTTGTTGACTTGCCTTTTATCATCTGTTTAAATATGAAAATCTCAGTCTGTACGTAAAATCTCAGCATGCATGGGAGCTTTAAATGCAAGCATGAGAATGGAGTATTTACAAAACCTTCAATTTCTGGTAACCTAGTTTTTACATCTTTCTGTAAAACATCATTTTAAAATATAAAATTTATTCTGAATGGACAGATTAGTGTAGCAATGTCATCAGCACTTAATACTTTAACCAAATGATCAGAAAAAGCAATATATGAATTATAATCACTAAGAAAAACATATGCATTCATGTACAAAATTTTTCAGCTTACAGGATTTAAAAGCAATAAATTTAGGGAAAAGAGAAATTTCAAATTCAAATATTATAAATTTAGCTAGGATTTATAATATCCTAGCTATAAATGTTACCAAAACATGGTAGGGAATTATATCACCCCAATGGTCTTTTATTTTGATAGTGGATAAACCGTGAAAGATTATATAATCAAGGTATAAGATTATTCAGAAACTAGGCTACAACAAGGGATGTAATCAAACCCTCTACAGAGTTTGCTTGCTGATTTCTCATTTCACTGAAGCAATTCAGTTCATTGAGTGTCATTAAGTAAAATGGAACTCAAAAGTCAGAGCAATTACAAGAGAGAAATGTTAAGATTTAGAAGTGTCCTAAAATGGGAGCCTGGTCCTGATGTTACACTCTATGTCAATTTAGTGTCTTCATTTTATCAGTTGCTCCTCAGCAAACACAAAACTTATAATCAACTGGTTTGCCCTTAGGTTTCAGCACAACTCCTGACAATCATTTTACTTCGTCTGTGTAGAGCTGAAGGGACTTGCACAGTATACATCG
Organism: Globicephala melas; assembly: GCF_963455315.2. NCBI lineage: Eukaryota > Metazoa > Chordata > Mammalia > Artiodactyla > Delphinidae > Globicephala > Globicephala melas. The sequence continues at coordinate 101,081,910 of NC_083317.1, forward strand.
AAGTCCAGAGCCACCTGGAGTTTAATCACATGGATTTTAACTGTTATGTAGGTTTAGCATCTAATCTTTTTAAATCAGTAATTTCCTCTTAAGACTTTACACCAAGCATCATGATTAACCCTGAAGTCTGGGTGTCTATTCCAATTCTCCACATGGGCTCCTATTAAACCAGTTTTTGTATCTGTCTAAGAGTGTGTGTGTACATTATAAACAGTAAATTGTTCTCAGTAGTTGTGAACAGGTAAGAAATTCAAAGTATAGGGCTACTGGGACATTAGCCTTTAATGGAACTTCAAAAACAATTTCTACTGAAAATTAACTAGAAAAACCAAAGAAAATTCTCATGTTCTTCACTCTTCTTAGCATTGATCAAGATAGTTAATGTCACTCAGAGACACTCATTATCCTGCTATTTCTTTAATCTGATTTATATCTGCTGGTACTGTTGCTTAGATTTCTGGTTCTAAATCTGGCTGTTCATAAATTTCTTTTAGATTGCATTTTGAAGTACACTTATCTGACCCTTATTCCCAAAGGTTCTGCTTCGATATTAGGACACATCAGCATGGAATACCATTTAAATAAGGCACATGGTTTTTATGCACTTTGAACTTTACAAACTGAAATTCTCAAATACTTATAAGTTTTGAACATGACTTACTCTCTTAGACATTCCCCATGTGTTAACCTTGAAAGTTTGTACTCATCCTTTAAGTACTAAGCCAAATACTATTTTTTTTCTAAAAACCATTCTTAAAATTTCTGGAGCAGACTTAGATGTTTCTTTTATGTTTTCCTTTACTTGAAACACACTGGATTTATAATTTTTAAGTTTTAATATATTACAATTACATATGTGTCCATCTCAGAACAAGATCATATGGAAGAGATTATATCTGTGTATGTGTGTGTGTGTTTCACAATTTCAGAATCCAGTGTTCTGCTTTATCAATAAACTTTGACTGAATCAGTGAATGATGGCAGCAAAGCATGCATTCCAGAAATGTGTACCTCTATTCACTAAATGCCGATAATTTGACTATATATAGATAAATCATACCTATTCTATCATGAACTTTGAATACATATAAAATAAATTTATATTATATTATAAATATAATAATATTTATTAATATATATTGTGTATTGTGTGTGCACTATACACAATGTGAGTGAGTAGAGACTTAGGCAGATACAATGTGACAAATTATTACTTTTGTATTTGATTGCTTGGAAGTCTGACAGACACCTATGAATATAGCAACCATCACCACCCATCCTTATGAGTTGAAGTCCCCCTGACTGCAATTACAGTCTGATTATTGTTACTATAATTACTTTCACATTGTTTCTATAGGTTAAGTAATGCTGCTTGGCCATTATGAAATTCTAGGGAGAGTTTTCAATGGCAGTATCTCCTGTTAACCTCCACCTACAGAAGACAGTCATGACAGATTTTCAAAGAGTCTGGAGTGTGACTGACCAGTTGGTTTTTACTGCTTTAAAAAGATGTGCTCTATGATCTCCTGGGGGATATGGTCCAGTGTGGATTCTCTGGCCTCACAAGATAAAACCATTTAACTCTTCAGTCTTTCATCTCAAGCCTTCTGACCACTTCTTAAACATTCTTCAAAGGTAGTACCAGAATCTTTACCTCATCTAATATTGGCTTTCAAGGAACATTTTCAGCAACAGATTAGTATTGACTCCAAAAGATCATGCCAGGTTGTTGAAACTCTAGTCATGAGAGAGTGTTCTCATGTCAATAATTTATATCCTATTCAGCCTTCCATGAATGGTCAAAAAAACAAAAACCAAAAAAACCTCATGATCGATTCCAAGCATATCCACTATTTCCTACTGAATTATATTAGCCAAGCCTTCTAATCCTTTCAACATGTGCTCTCTTCCTCCCAGTGTACAGAGTACAAACTATACTGAGACCTGATCATTGGCCTGCAGACAATAAGGGAAAATGATGGTGAATTTTGAAGTAACAGATAAATCACTGCATAAAATAGAAACTTCACATGTGTATCACAATATAAATGAATATTTAGCATCTGATAAAAGTGACATCTCAAATCACTGGAGCAAAACTGGACTCCAAGAAATTGTTTTAGAAAAATTATATAGCCAATTAGGAAAAAATTAAAATTAAATCTATATCTCACACTATGCACCAAAATAATCTAGATAGAAGAGGAAGCTAAATATAAAAATAAATCATATAATTACTAGAAAAAACTTTTGGGAAAGACTTTCTAAGTATGATTCAAATTTTTGATGCATTAAAGGAAAAGAATGATAATTATGACTAAACATTTTTTCTGACAACAAACATGAAGAATCAAAAGGCAGATGATAAATGGAATACACCATTTATAAAAGATCATAAAAGGTTAATATGCTTAAAGTATTTAAAATGTGGGAAAAAGAAAAAAACCTGGTCAAAAAATAATATTAAATGAGTCTAAGACATAAAAAAGATTAGATTCAACCATAAGCGAAATGCAAAATAAAGTGACACAGAAATTTTATTTCTCACCAATTAGGCAAAAATTCAAAAGTTGACAATATACACTTTTGCAAAACTGTAGATAAAAGAAATTCATATACATTAATGAAGAGAATGACAAAGATACACAATGCTTTTTTTTAAAAAATAAAAGTAAACCACAGTGTGATCTCCAGTATACATTGTTAAGGGGAAAGACTGTCTACAGTAAGCTCTCCTTTGTGTTAAAATAAATAAATAAGTAAACAAAAAAGGAGTGTGGTAGTTTTAAAAAATGCATGCATTTACTTATGTTTGCATAATAAGAATAACTGGAAATGAAGGCATATAATTACCCACGGGGTAGATGGGGCTAACTTGAAGGAGATAAGACAAGAGACACTGCTTGAAGTATACCTGTTAGTACAGTTTTGACTTTGGAATTATAATATGGTTTACATATATAAAAATATCAATCAACAAAGATGGGGGAAAAAGAGAAAACCTCACTGAACACAAAAATAAAAATATTTAAGTATAATTTCACATAAAGTTTTAACATAACCACAGAGTTTTAAAAAAGAACCAGTTAAGGCAATTAAGTAACTTTCTAACATAATATTTTAACTATATATCCCTAGCAGGATAGAGTTTGAGGGGAAAAGAATAAGTACTGCAAAGATAATTTGCACTTTAGTCAGTAAGTTTGTTTTTAGTAGTTTTTGAATTTTGAAACTATATCCTGCTTATTATCAGATCGAACAAATGAGTAATATATTGCTGTCTGGTGGAATCAAGTGTTTCACTATGGGAGAAAAAAGATAAAAATATGAAATGCAAAAAAAAGAAAAGAACTTATATTTTTGGATTGGAATAAGAAATATCATTATCAACACACAATGACATAATATGATATAATCTATATCCTAATAATGAAAAAACTAGCATCAATAGTGGTAGATTCTAAACTTATGCAGGGGAAATATACAGGCCACAATGGAGTATTTTATTGTACCAATAAGTAAGCGATTAAAAAGATGGAAAGAGTTCCACAATACACAAGAGCTAGCTTTAAATGTTCCCGTTGGCCAAAATTCCTAAATATGGGTGAAGCTTTTATGAAATGCTCGTTTTATTTTTCATGAATATTTTCTGTGTGTCAGAAATTTTTCAAAATAAATATGTTGAAAACTATAAGAATCCTAAGTAAGTGAATTAAGACAATTCACATTCACTGATGGAAGGAATGATGTGTCATCATTCTTGCATATTATATTATAATTAAAGTGTATATTATTCCATTTTTACTGTATTTCTATCTCTAATTACTTGTTTCTCCTTCACTACTTTAGAAATTCTGATGGAATTTTTGGTTCTAAAGTTTAAATTTTTTTAAACGAAAAAACCAATCCAAACAAAAACAAACATGTAGACAGAGAATAAAATAGTAATTAACAGAGAGGAAGGTGTTGGGTCAGGGCAAAATGGGTACAGGAGATCAATCGGTGACAAATGGAAAATAAAGTTTTGGTGGTGAAAAAATAAATAAATAAGAAATAAATTTTCAAAATTTGTTCTAGTGTTTATCTTTAATAGTTTTTATTATGCTTGCAGTATATTGTATCTTTAAACTTATCACTGATTTTTATGATATATTATACTTTCTCCATTAACTATGCAAAAATATTTGAGTTTATTCCACTTCCCCTATTATCTCTTCTTCATTCTCCTCTTTTTAGTTTTCTTATTTCTACCTTATAAAAACATACATTTCCACATTATTCAACTACACATTTATCCACTTTCATTTTTATCTTTAATTAAATCAAATATATTCATGCTCACCATCACATATTTTGCTTAAGTTTTTTCAGCCACTAATGAGTTGCTTGAAACATCTTCTAATATACTAATGGGAAAGGGCTCATAACTACAACTCTCCCTGAGTTATTTGTGTGTGTGTATGTGTGTGTGTGTGTGTGTGTGTGTGTGTAAAGACTTTCTTTACGACAATTTAGATTGACAAAAAAACTCAGAGGGAGATACAGAGATTTCCCATATATCCTCTGCCCTTGCACATGCATAGCCTCCCTCATTATCAACATCGTTCACCACCAGAATGGTATATTTGTTAGTCAAAATGAACCTACATTGACACATCACAATCACAAAAAATCCATAGTTTACCTTAGGCTTCAATCTTGGTGTTATACATTCTATGGGTTTGGACAAATGTATAATGACATGTATCCATCATAATAGTATCATACAGAGTATTTTCACTGCCCTTAAGATCCACTGTGCTTCCCCTATTCATCTCACCCCTTTTCTACCTTTGGCAACTACTGAACTTTTTACTGTCACCTTTGTTTTGCCTTTTTCAGACTGTCATATGGTCAGAATCATACAGTACATAGCCTTTTCAGATTGGCTCCTTTCACTTAGTGAAATGAATTTGTCTCCTCCATTCTTTTTCATGGTTGATTCGTTAGCTCATTTCTTTTTAGTGTTGAATAATACTCCATTGTCTGGACGTACCACTGTTTATTTATTTATTCACCTACTGAAGTACATATTCGTTGCTTCCACATTTTGACATTTATGAATGAAGTTGTTTTAATTTGCTTTTCCCTAATGACATAAGATGTGGAGAATCTTTGCATATGCTTATTTGCTTTTTTTGATGACAATTTTGATGAATTGTTTGCTTTTGATGAATTGTCTCTTAAGGTCTTTTGCCAATTTTAAAAACAGAGCTACCATATGATCCAGAAATCCCATTCCTAGACATATATATCTGGAAAAAATAAAAACTCTAATTCACAAAGATACATACACCCCAGTGTTTATAGCAGCACTATTTACAATAGCCAAAACGTGGAAGCAATCCAAGTGGCCACATCAGTGGATGATTGGCTTAAGAAGAAGTGGTATGTGTATATATATATATATATATATATATATATATATATATATATATATACACGCACGCGCACACACGCAATGGAATGTAACTCAGCCAAAAAAAATAATAAAACCTTGTCATTTACAGTAACATTAGACCTAGAGAATATTATACTTAGTGAAGTAAATCAGACAGAGAAAGTCAAATACTGTATCACTTATACGTGGAATCTAAAAAATAATACAAATGAACCTACATACAAAACTGAAACAGACTCACAGAGATAGAAAACAAACATATGGTTATCAAAGGAGAGACAGAGGGGGGAGGGACAAATGGGGAGTGTGGGATTAACAAATACAAACTACTATACATAAAATTGTTAAGGAACAAGAATTTACTGTATAGCACAGAGAATTATATTCAATATCCTGTAATAACCTACAATGGAATATAATCAGAAAAAAACCCAAATGAATCACTGTGCTATACACCTGAAACTAACACAATACTTTAAATCAACTATACTTAAGAAAAAGATTACATAAAAAATGTGGCCTATCTTGCTGAAAGTTTCATGTGAGCTTGGGAGAATATGTATTCTGCTATTTGGGGTGAAGTAGTATATAGATGTCAATTATTTCCAGTTTATTTATGGTGTTATTGAATCCAACTAAGTCCTTACAGATGTTCTATCTATCGGATCTGTTCATTTCTGATAGAGAGCTGTTGAAATCTCCAACTATATTAGTGGACTCATCCATTTCTCCCTGCTGTCCTATCAGTTTTTGCCTCATGTAGTTTGATGTTCTATTGTTAGTGCATACATGTTAAGAACTGTTATGTCTTCTTGGATAATTGACCTCTTTATCATTATGTAATGCCCTTCTTTATCCCTAACAACTTTCCTTTCTTTGAAATCTACTCATTCTGCAATTTATATAGCTAATCCTGCTTTCTTTTTATTAGTATTAGCATGACATATTTTTCTCTATCAGTTTACATTTAATCTGTATGTGTCTTCATATTTAAAATGGATTTCTTATAAACAACATATAGTTGGGTTGTGTTTTTGATCCACTCTGACAACCTCTGTGTTCTAATTGGTACATTTAGACCAATGATGTTGAAAATGATTATTGATAAAGTTGGATTAATATCTACTGCATTCTTTACTGTTTTCTATTTGTTGCTCTTTTTCTTTGTTTCTAGTTTTTCTCCTACTTCTTTTCTATTGCTTCAGTTTGTAACTGAGCATTTTATATGATTCTGTTTTCTCTCCTTTCTTAACACATCAATTACACTTTTTTTTTCTTTTACTTTTTTCAGTGTTTTCCCTAGAGCTTGCAAAAGGCATTTACAACTAATCCAACTCCACTCTGAAATAACACTATGCGACTTCATGGGTAGTGTGAGTACTTTAAAATATACATATTTATACAGTTGAACACATTGTTGTTATTATCATTTTGAAACAAGCATTTCTTGCTAGTCAGGTCTATTGGCAACAAATTCCCTCAATTTTCTTTGTCTAAGGAAGTCTTTATTTCTCTTTTACTTTTGAAGGATAATGTTGTAGGGTACAGAATTCCAGGTTTGTAGATTGTTTTCTCTCAACAATTGAAGTATTTCATTTCACTCTCTTTTTGCTTGCATGGTTTCTGAGGAGAAGTCAGATATAATTCTTAGCTTTGTTTGGTTTGGTGTCTGACATTAAGTTGGGGAAATTCTCAGTCTTTACTGTTTCAAATATTTCTCCTGTTCCATTCTCTCTTTACTCTCCTTCTGGTATTCCCACTATGTGTATGTTACACCTTCTGTAGTTGTTTCACTGTTCCTGGGTATTCTGTTTTGATTTTTTCAGTCTCTGTTCCCTTGCTTTGCTTTTCAATTTTTAAGGCTTCTATTGATACATCGTCTACCTCAGAAATTATTTCCTCAGCTGTATCCATTAAAGGCATTCTTCATTTCTGTTGCAGCATTTTTTAACTCTAGGATTTCTTTTTGATTGTTTCCTAGGATTTCCATCTCTTTGTTTACATTGTCCTACTGCTATTACATGATTTCTACTTTATCCACTAGAGCTCTTATTATATTAACCATAATTATTTTAAATTCCTTGCCTGATCATTCCAACATCCTTGCCATGTCTTCATAAGACTGTTGTGAGGACTTAATAAATTAAATTAGAGTAAGTAATTAAGTCAATAAATGTAAAATACATGGTAGTTGAAATTTACCCTAGTGCATAAATTTAAACTAAGCCACATGTCTCTTCTAGTATATTAGTTATACATACAGCTACTCACATGACTTCAAGCTATTACTGAATAAAAACATGTAACAAATGTTTCTGACTCTCCACTAGAATTATTAAGTGAATTTACTAAGATCACTAGATAGAATCAATACGAAAATAATATCTTATTTCTATATAACAACATCAAACATTTTGAATATGACATTAGAATGATTTAAATTATAAAAGCTTTAAAAGTAACTAAGCATTATATAACTATGCATAGCTATAACATATGTTTGTAACATATGTGCATAATAAAACTATATATACATAACTATAATTATGCATAAAAATAACCATGCAAAATATGCATAAAGTCTATACAGAAACACTCTAAATATTAGTGATACATGGTAGAAAAACCTGAATAAAGAGGGTTACTATTTTGGTGAATTGGAAGACTCAATTTTGGATTAAAAAGAAGTCAGTTTTCTGTAATTTATCCACAGTTTTTTTCCCTAGTTATTGATATTCTGATTCTAAAGTCTGTATAACAATCTAAAAGAGTAAGAGTAGTCAAAACAAATTTAAGGAAAATAAATAAAGCAGAAGGATTACACTATTGAATATGGAGACATTATGAAGTTATAGTAATTCAGGTAGTACAGCATTAGCACAAAAACAGAAAGGTAGGTCACAGTAATTACATTAAAAGTTCAGGAATCAACCCTAAATGTATGACACATGACTTATGCCAATGGGGTACAAACAGTAGACAGTAAAGGACTATATTTTCAATAGATGATGCTCAGTCAATTGGATTCCCTACAGGGAAAAAAAACCATATAACTTAAAGCTGATTACACACACCATACATAAGCAAAATCAAATGAATTGTAAATTTATATATAGCATGTAAAATATTAAAGCCTCTGGAATATGACATTTGAGAATGTCTTCATGATATTGAGATAGGTTAATTTTTTTAACAGGACAAAAAATACTAATTATAAAGAAAAATGCTGGTAATTTATTTGAAAAATTATAGGACTATCTTTTTTAAAACACACAAAAAAGAAAAAAAATGACACAAAGGAAGTGAAAATGCAAGCCACAATATGGGTGAATGTATTTTTTATAAATACAATATAGAACTTATATCTGTAAACATAAAAACGTTGACCAATTAATAGGTAAAGACCTACTATCCAGTAGAAACGTTGGGGGTTGTGGCTTTAAATAGGCACTGCACAATATAAGAGACACAAGTGGCCAATAAGATAATAAAATTTTGTTCAACCTTGATAGCATCAGTAAAATGCAAATTAAAACCACAATGAGATGTTACCACATCCCACCAGATTTCCTAAAGATAAAAGACAGACAATAAGTTTTAAAAGGTTGTTGGACAAATAACACTCTCATAGATTTCTAGTGGGAGTGCACAAAAATGCAAACATTTTGGAAAAACCCTTTGGCATGATTTACTATTTGTAGACGTAGCAGATCCTGTGACACAATTCCACTACCAGATACATAATCAACAGTAGCAGGGAACTGTAGAGATGTTTACTAAAACTATATATGTGTAACTATAATTATGCAGAAAAATAACCAAGCAAAACATGCATATTTGATTTTATTCATATAAGTTCCAAAAACAGGCAAAGTAACTTTGGTATTATAAGTAATATAATCATTATTTTTGTGGAGAAAGGGAAATGAAATGACCGAGAATGAGGCATTAGAGGGGTTTCTGAGATGTTGGTAATGTTCTATTTCTAGATCTGTTTGATGGCTAAAATGGTATATTTACATTGTTATAATTCACAAATTATGCACTTATGAATTATGCACTTTTCTGTATTTTCTTATATTTCAAAATAATATTTATTTAAATATTATTTACTTAGCTACATTTTTTTTTTTTTTTTTTTTTTTTTTTTGCGGTACACGGGCCTCTCACTGCTGTGGCCTCTCCCGTTGTGGAGCACAGCCTCCGGATGCGCAGGCTCAGCGGCCATGGCTCACGGGCCCAGCCGCTCCACGGCATGTGGGATCTTTCTGGACCAGGGTACGAATCCGTGTCCCCTGCATCGGCAGGCGGACTCTGAACCACTGCGCCACCAGGGAAGCCCTAGCTACATTTAAATGAGAGTTACTGGATTAGAATACATCAGTCTTGAAATCTTTTTGTTCTGTTTTTTTCAAAAAGATGTATAATAGAACCTTTATTCTTTTATTTAAAAATGCATTATACTTATTTAAATAAAATCATTAAAATAATGCTAAGAGATTGTATAATTTCAAAACCAGCAATGGAAAACAGCAAAAAATATTATCTAACACCCTTAGTTATGTTTAATGCTGCAGAGGAAAATAAAACAAAAATGAGATACCACTACATGCCTCCTGAAATGGCCAAAATCCAGAACACTGACAAAACCAAATACAGGCAAGTGTGTGGAGCCACACAAAACCTCATACACTGGTGGTGAAAAGGTAAAATGGTACAACCACTTTGGAAGACAGTTTGGTGGCTTCTAACAAAACTAAACATACTCATACCATAAGATCTAGCAATCCCACTTCTTGGTATTTACCCAAATGACTTGAAAATGTATGTCCATACAAAAACTTGCACATGGATATGTATAGCACCTTCATTAATAATTGCCAAAACTTGTATACAATCAAGATGTTCTTCATCAGATGAATGGATCAATAAATGGTGGTACATGCAGGCAATAGAATATTATGCAACACTACAAACAACCCAATTCAAAAATGGGCAGAAGATATAAATAGACATTTCTCCAAAGAAGACATACAGATGGCCAAAAAGCACATGAAAAGATGTTCAACATCACTAATTATTAGAGAAATGCAAATCAAAGCTACCATGATGTATCATCTCACACTGGTCAGAATGGCCATCATCAAAAAATCTACAAACAGGGCTTCCCTGGTGGCTCAGTGGTTGAGAGTCTGCCTGCCAATGCAGGGGATACGGGTTCGTACCCCGGTCCAGGAAGATCCCACATGCCGTGGAGCGGCTGGGCCCATGAGCCATGGCTGCTGAGCCTGCATGTCCGGAGCCTGTGCTCTGCAATGGGAGAGGCCACAACAGTGAGAGGCCCCCGTACAGAAAAAAAAAAAAAAAACTACAAACAATAAATGCTAGAGAGGGTGTGGAGAAAATGGAACCCTCACTATGGAGAACAGTAAGGAAGTTCCTTAAAAAACTAAAAATAGAGCTACTGTATGATCCAGCAATCCCACTTCTGGGCATATATCCAGAGAAAACCATAATTCAGAAAGACACATGCACCCCAATGTTCACGGTAGCACTGTTTACAATAGCCAAGACATGGAAGCAACCTAAATGTCCATCAACAGAGGAATGGATAAAGAAGATGTGGTACATATATACATTGGAATATTACTCAGCCATAAAAAAGAATGAAATAATGCCATTTGCAGCAACATGGATGGACCTAGAGATTGTCATACTGAGTGAAGTAAATCAGACAGAAAGACAAATATATATTGCTTATGTGTGAAATCTAGAAAAATGGTACAATGGTATTTACAAAACAGAAATAGAGTCACAGATGTAGAAAACAAACTTATAGTTACCAGGGGGGATGGGAGGAGGGATAAACTGGAAGATTGGGATTGACATATACACACCACTATATATAAAATATACAACCAATAAGGACCTACTGTATAGCACAGGGAACTCTACTCAGTACTCTGTAATGACCTATATGGAAAAAGAATCTAAAAAAGAGTAGATATATGTACATGGATATATGTATATGTGTAACTGATTTACTTTACTGTACACCTGAAACTAACACAACATTGTAAATCAACTATACTCCAATAATCTTTTTTTAAAAATGAGCTATCAAGCCACAAAAAGACATAGAAGAACCTTAAATGCATATTGCTAACTGAAAGCAGCCTATCTGAAAATGCTGCATACTGTATGATTCCAACTATGACATTCTGGAAAAGGTAAAACTATAGAGGCAATAAAAAATGAGTGGTTAGTAGGGGTGTAGAGAGAGGGAAGGATGAATAGGTGGGGCACAGGTGATTTTTAGGGGAGTAAAACTATTTTTTATGATATTGTAATGGTGGACGCATTCCATTATATATTTTTCAAAACTCCTAGAATGTACAAACCAAATGTAAACTATAGGCTTTAGTTAAGAATAATGTATCAATATTGGCTTACCAGTTGTAACAAATGCACAGCTCTAATGCAAGATGTTAACAATAGGGAAAACTACACAGAGAGAAGGGGTGAAGGAGTGTTTGAAAACTCTGTACTTTGTACTTAACATTTTCTGAAAACCTAAAACTATTCTGAAACTAATAAAGTCCATAAGTTAGAAAAATAAACAAATATATACAAGACATATAGGATAGAAAACAAAGTCAGTGTAATTGCATAAATATCAAACAGAATGGGATTTTAAAACACGAAATATTATTAGAGGATAGAAAGATTCATTACATAGTAATAAAATTTTAATTTACCTTCTAAAATTATTTGTACCTAACGAAATTGCTTCGAAAACCATGGAATAAATACTGTCATATTACAAGATGACTTTATATATACAGCATTTTAAAGGGAGATTTAAAAACATGTTTATTATTTCTTTAAACAATTAAAGACAAAAAATTGATAAATTAAGATATGAAATATAATTTTTAGAACATATAGGTTCTGGCACTTCAAAATTAAAGAAAATCTATGATTCAAAAGCCCATGTGGAACATTTTACCCAAAGACTTACAAGACTATACGACAAGGCTCTACAATTTTTTTTTTTTTTTTCTGTACGCAGGCCTCTCACTGTTGTGGCCTCTCCCGTTGCAGAGCACAGGCTCCGGACGCCCAGGCTCAGCGGCCATGGCTCACAAGCCTAGCTGCTCCGCGGCATGTGGGATCTTCCCAGACCGGGGCACGAACCTGTGTCCCCTGAATCGGCAGGCGAACTCTCAACCACTGCGCCACCAGGGAAGCCCAAGGCTCTACAATTTTTAAAGACTCAGTATTATACAGATGGTTTTCTATGATCAAATAACAATTCAGTTAGAAATCAATTAGGAATCAATTATTCATTTGTCTAGAGACTAATAAAGGTTAACTTATGAGTATAAGAAAAATATCACAATTGAAATATAAAGTTCATTATAAAAATACTAGGCTAAAATAAATAATACTAGAAAAGGCACTGAAATTAGATTACAGCAGAGGTTAAAGCTATAGTAAAGAATGCTATAAATAATCTTATGCCTATATATTTGAATACTTAACCTAAATTGTTAGGTTCCTAGAAAAAATTAGCTATACTTACTCAAGCAGAAATACAAGTCTGATTATTCTTAGAACAATTAAATATAAAAATCAGCAGTTTAAAATCTTCTCACAAAGAACACCCCAGGCTAAAATAGTTTCTAAGGTATATTCCTGCGAATTTTCAAGGTCAAAACATTCCACTAAAGAAAGAATATTCAACATGTTATTAGAAGAGGAATACTTCCTATATCTCTTTCATGTGGTAAAATAATCTTGATATCACCACCACATGAGGATATGATGAGAAAGGAAAATTATAGTCCATAAGGATAGTTTAAAAATACTAATGCAATAGTAACAAAACACATCTAGCTGTGGTTTACATATATATCTATATATCTATACCTATAGAGTGACATAATCAATTTGGGTTTATTCCAGGAATGGGGAAGTGGCTTAATATAAGAACGTTTTATAAATTTCATTTGGTTCTTCAAGGGATAAATGAAAAGTAATGTAATAACTTCAAAATGATGGAGAAAAATTATTTGCTAAAATTCATCCCAGAAAACATTTGAGAAATGATAAATAAAATTTGTGAACACAGTAAAGGGTACCTTTACAACAAATACATAACAAATACCATCTTAAAAGTGGAATAGTAGGAATGTTCCCTTTGAAATTAGAAGCAAGATTTGTATTTGAGATTGTACTCTGGGAACTAGCCAACCCCTATACAAGAATAAAATCCATAAGGACTGGTAAGGAAGAACCAGAAAGGCCAGTATTCTCTGATTATATAATTGTACAAACAAGTTAAATAATCTAAAGATTAATAAACAAATTGTCTTTGTAATTACTACTCCAAACAATTAAAATTATAATTTAAAATGACAATATAATAATATCAAAAGTTAAGGTAAAGCTTATAATATATAAAAACTGTGTATATCCTTATTAGAAAAATTAAAGTACAATTAAAATCAGCAACAAAGGGCTAAATCACAAGTGACATACAATATTTATGAATTTTATTTCACATGATTTATTTATTCATTGTGATTTTTTAAAAAAAAACTCAAATTCAACAGATTTTTTAAAAAAGAATCTTAAAAATGAATCTTAAAATGTGCATGAAAAAAGAGCCAAGAATAAATGAATAGTTCTGGGAAAAACAGTGCTTGGCTGGAGATGAAGAGGGACCATTTCTATCTGTTATTAGGAATTATAGACTAAAAGTAATTAAGACCATTTAGTATTGACCCAAGGATAATTAACCAGTGGAACTAATAACCCAGAAACAAACCCAAATGACAGATGAATGCATAAAGAAGATACGGCACATATATACAATGGAATATTACTCAGCCATAAAAAGAAACAAAACTGAGTTATTTGTAATGAGGTGGATGGACCTAGAGTCTGTCATACAGAGTAAAGTTAAGTCAGAAAGAGAAAAACAAATACGGTATGCTAACACATATATATGTAATCTAAAAAACAAAAAAATGGTCATGAAGAACCTAGGGGCAAGATGGGAATAAAGACACAGACCTACTGGAGAATGGACTTGAGGATATGGGGAGGGGGAAGGGTAAGCTGGGACAAAGTGAGAGAGTGGCATGGACATATGTACACTACCAAATGTAAAATAGATAGCTAGTGGGAAGCAGCCGCATAACACAGGGAGATCAGCTCGGTGCTTTGTGACCGCCCAGAAGGGTGGGATAGGGAGGGTGGGAGTGAGGGAGATGCAAGAGAGAAGAGATATGGGGATATATGTATATGTATAGCTGATTCACTTTGTTATAAAGCAGAAACTAACACACCATTGTAAAGCAATTATACGCCAATAAATTTGTTAGAAAAAAAAAAAAGAAAAACAGGTAAGGAATATGAACAGACATCTTACAAAGAGGACTAGGGTAAGTATTCACATGAAAAACTGTTTAACTACACTGGTAATCATAGAAATGTAAATTTAAATCACAACTAGACAACATTATATATCTACCACATTGGTCAAAATTTGTCTGATAATAATACATATTGGAGAGGTTATGGGTCAACTTTTATACACCTGCTAGTGGGAATATTGAATTGACATAACAACTCTAAAAATTGTAGTTACTTAAAGCATTTCCCCAGCAATTCCATTTCTACTTAAATCATCTGGGGAAACCTATGCACATGCTTCAGGAGACATGCATAAAAATGCTTATAGCAGCAAATATGAAGAAAAACTTAATTTGTAGTGTTACCCCTTTTAATTTTAGTACTTCTTTCATGTGTTCCATTTTCACTTTTTTTTTTTTTTTGGATGTACTCAAGTTCAAACTCCAGCCCTTTCTTTTTTTTTTTTTTTAACATCTTTATTGGAGTATAATTGCTTTACAATGCTATGTTAGTTTCAGCTTCGCAACAAAATGAATCAGTTATGTATATACATATATTCCCATATCTCTTCCCGCTTGCGTCTCCCTCCCTCCCACCCTCCCTATCCCACCCCTCCAGGCGGTCACAAAGCACCGAGCTGATCTCCCTGTGCTATGCGGCTGCTTCCCACTAGCTATCTACCTTACATTTGGTAGTGTATATATGTCCATGCCTCTTTATCGCTTTGTCACCGTTTACCCTTCCCCCTCCCCATAGCCTCAAGTCCATTCTCTAGTAAGTCTGTGTCTTTATTCCTGTTTCACCCCTAGGTTTTTCATGACATTTTTTTTTCTTAAATTCCATATATATGTGTTAGCATACGGTATTTGTCTCTCTCTTTCTGACTTACTTCACTCTGTATGACAGACTCTAGGTCTATCCACCTCATTACAAAAGGAAACCATAAAGAAGACCAAAAGACAACCCTCAGAATGGGAGAAAATATTTGCAAATGAAGCAACTGACAAAGGATTAATCTCCAAAATTTATAAGCAGCTCATGCAGCTTAATAACAAAAAAACAAACAACCCAATCCAAAAATGGGCAGAAGACCTAAATAGACATTTCTCCAAAGAAGATATACAGAGTGCCAACAAACACATGAAAGAATGCTCAACATCACTAATCATTAGAGAAATGCAAATCAAAACTACAATGAGATATCATCTCACACCAGTCAGAATGGCCATCATCAAAAAATCTAGAAACAATAAATGCTGCAGAGGGTGTGGAGAAAAGGGAACCCTCTTACACTGTTGGTGGGAATGTAAATTGATACAGCCACTGTGGAGAACAGTATGGAGATTCCTTAAAAAGCTACAAATAGAACTACCATATGACCCAGCAATCCCACTACTGGGCATATACCCTGAGAAAACCATAATTCAAAAAGAGTCATGTACCAAAATGTTCATTGCAGCTCTATTTACAATAGCCCAGAGATGGAAACAACCTAAGTGTCCATCATCGGATGAATGGATAAAGAAGATGTGGCACATATATACAATGGAATATTACTCATTTTCACTTCTTTTATCCTTCATGTTACACAACACAATTTACAAATGTTACCATTTTCTTTTGAATGTACTAATAGTATCAAATAAATTCATATGAAATTTTAAATTTCAGTATGTTTCATGTATTTAGAGGTCTTAAGGCATATTAGAAAGGGTCAGACAAATATGTAAAAGCCTACAGTGCATAGTAAAAAGTGATAAATACCATAAAAGAGTAGCAAAGATTTTCCTGTGAAATCTCAGGAAAGGGGAAGGTAATATCAGTCAGAATTTCTTTGTGGAAGAGGTGGGGATATCACACAGGTCTTGAATAATACATGTGATTTTTAGAATATATTTGAAATGGGGGTGCTGAATGCATGTGTAGCAGTTGCAGGAGTGTCGTAAGGAGGGTTTTCAGCTCATCATAATACATCATTTATTGGACCATGCTGTATGTAGATTGTATTGTAAGTTTAAAAGGTACAGAACTTTAAAAGTTGGAAATTGATTGGATATTTTTATGGAACTTATTATCTTGAAACAAGTCTGTTTTAGTTCATCTTATAAAAATTATTTCCGGGGCTTCCCTGGTGGCGCAGTGGTTGAGAGTCCGCCTGCCGATGCAGGGGACACGGGTTCGTGCCCCGGTCCAGGAAGATCCCACATGCCGCGGAGCGGCTGGGCCCGTGAGCCATGGCCGCTGAGCCTGTGTGTCCGGAGCCTGTGTTCCGCAACAGGAGAGGCCACAACAGTGAGAGGCCCTCAAAAAACAAAAACAAAACAAAAACAAAACAAAACAAATTATTTCCATAAAGATGTTGGGAAAAATCTATGCAGATGAATAAATTAGTGAAAATTAATTGAAATTTTCAAAAACTACTGTTGAATCAGACCTGCTTCATTCTTCCAAATGATTTTCCTCTTTCTGAAATGTATTTTTAAAGCACCAAATCCTATTTCTTCTTTATTGCTATTTAGTGGTCTCATATTTTTATGTCCTTTGAAACACTATCTTTAGCCTCTTTACCACTATCTCAACAAATAGCAGGCATCTTTCCATCATTTACATGTACTTCCTTTTTTTCTCTTCTTTTTTCATACTTTTTTAATTGAAGTATAATTGATTTAGATATCGTGTTAGTTTCAGCTGTACAGCACAGTGATTCAATTATACACATATATATATACATATATATTTTTTCAGATTCTTTTCCCTTATAGGTTATTATAAAAGATTGAGTATACTTCTCTGTGCTATACAGTAGGTCTTTGTTGGTTATTTATTTTATGTATAGTAGTGTGTACATGTTAATAACAAACTCCTAATTTATCCTTCCTCCCCTTTCCCTTTTGGTAACCATAAGTTTTTTTTTCTGTGTCTGTAAGTCTCTTTCTGTTTTGCAAATAAGTTCAGTTATATCTTTTTTTTTAAGACTCTTCAGATAAGCAATATCACATGATATTTGTCTTTGTCTGGTTTACTTCACTTAGTATGATAATCTCTAGGACCATCCATGTTGCTGCAAATGGCATTATTTCATTCTTTTTAATGGTTGAGTAATACTCCATTGTATGTGTGTGTGTGTGTGTATATATATATATATATATATAAAACATTTTCTTTATCCATTCATCTGTCGATGGACATCTAGGTTACGTCCATGTCTTGACTATTGTAAAAAATGCTGCAATGAACATGGAGGTGCATGTATGTTTTCAAATTATAGTTTTCTCTGAATATATGCCCAGGAGTGGGATTGCAGGATCATATGGTAACTCTATTTTTAGTTCTTTAAGGCAGGGGTCCCCAACCCCCAGGCCACGGACTGGTACCGGGCCGCACAGCAGGAGGTGAGCAGCAAGCCAGCGATTGAAGCTTCATCTGTATTTACAGCCACTCCCCATCGCTCACATTACTGCCTGAGCTCCACCTCCTGTCAGATCAGCAGCGGCATTAGATTCTCATAGGAGCGCAAACTCTATTGTGAACTGTGCATGCGAGGGATCTAGGTTGCACACTCCTTATGAGAATCTAATGCCTGATCTGAGGTGGAGTTGACATGGTGATGCTAGCGCTGGGGAGTAGCTGCAAATACAGATTATCATTAACAGAGAGGTTTGACTGCACAGAGACCATAATAAATCAATTGCTTGCAGTCTCATATCAAAACTCTATTAGTGAGTGGCAAGTGACAATTAAGCTGCACTAGTGGCAGGTTTATAGTGGCAAGTGAGTTGATGTACTTCAATTGTACAGCTGCATCTGGTGGCAGACTTTAAGTCAGAAACTTTAGTCCGTGCGTGGCCTGCCCATTATTTTATTTACCACTTCCATCCACGCCTCTTCCTTGCACTACACACTTGTCTCAGTCATAGTTTTGGTAAGCACACAGCTAACCCTAGCCAAGATGAGTAAAAAACAAATGCCGCTGGAGAGCTTCTTTGAAAAGGAGGAAAGACCCAATGATGAGACAGCAGAAGACTCTTAAGATTGGCAACAAAAAGAAAGCTGCATTTAAATGAAAATACCAAGAGTCCTACTTAAATTACAGGTTCATTGCAACAAGTGATTCACATTCTCCAAGCCCGCTTTGTATAATATTTGGTGACTGGCTATCCAACAAAGCCATGAAACCTTCAAAACTGCTTCGCCACATGGAGACCAAGCACCCTGCATTAAAAGACAAGGCTTTGGAGTTTCGCAAAAGAATAAAACGTGAGCACAAAGAACAGAAGCAATTATTGAAGGCCACCACTTCATCAAATGTGTCTGCACAGAGAGCATCATTCTTAGTGGCTAACCACATTGCTAAAGCTAAGAAGCCCTTTACTGTTGGTGAAGAGTTGATCCTGCCTGCTGCTAAGGATATTTGTTGTGAAATTTTAAGAGAGGCTGCAGTTCAAAAGGTAGCACATGTTCCTCTTTTGGCTAGCACCATAACTAGATGAAATAGCAGAGGATATTGAGGCACAATTGTTAGAGAGGATTAATGAGTCACCATGGTACACAATCCAGGTTGTCAAGTCTACCAATGTTGACAACAAGGCAACAATGCTTGTTTTTGTGCGATATATTTTTCAGGAGGGTGTGCATGAGGATATTTTATGTACAATTTTGTTGCCAACCAACACCACAGCTGCAGAACTATTCAAGTCTTTGAATGATTACATATCAGGAAAACTGAACTGGTCATTTTGTGTTGGTATATGCAAGGACCGAGCAGCTGCCATGACTAAACGGCTTTCTGGTTTCACTACGTGGGTCATAGAGGTCACTTCTGAATGTGAGTCTACGCACTGTGTCATCCATAGAGAAACGCTGGTTAGCCAGAAAATGTCACCTGAATTTAACAATTTTGTAGGATGGGATTAAAAATATCAACCACATTAAAGTACATGCCCTTAACTCACGTCTGTTCACGCAGCTCTGTGAGGAGATGGAAGCAGAACACTCACGTCTTCTCTTATACATAGAAGTAAGATGGCTTTTAAAGGTAGATCACCGGCCTGTTTTTGAGTTACAGGAGCTGCTCCAGAGATTTCTTTTAGAAAAACAATCATCACTGGCAGCACATTTCAGTGACAGAGAATGGGTCACAAAACTTGCTTACTTGTGTGACATATTCACCTGCTCAGTGAACTCTATCTGTCACTTCAGGGGAGAACGACAACTGTGTTGAAGTTGGCAGATAAAGTGGCTGCATTCAAAGCCAAACTGGAATTGTGAGGGCGATGAGTGAACACTGGGATTTTTGACATGTTTCAAACATTAGCAGACATTTTGAAAGAGACAGAGCCGGGGCCTTCTTTCTCCCAGCTGGTGCATGATCACCTATCTCAGCTTTCAAATGAGTTTCAGCATTACTTCCCAACCACAAAAGACCCCTGAACAGGGAAGGAATGGATCCACGACTCATTTGTGAATCGACTTTGTCTGTGCTAGAAGAGGATCAACTGCTTGAGATCGCAAATGATGGTACCCTTAAAAGTATGTTTGAGACAACTTCAAATCTCCATACGTTCTGGATTAAAGTCAAGGTGGAAGATCCTGAGATTGCCACAGAAGCACTGAAAAGCCTGCTTCCATTTCTAACATCCTGTCTTTGTGAAGCAGGGTTTTCTGCAGTGACAGCAACCAAAACAAGATTACAGTCTAGACTGGACATAAGCGTCTCACTTCGGGTGTCACTGTCTCCCATCACCCCCAGATGGGACCATCTAGTTGCAGGAAAACAAGCCCAGGGCTCCCACTGGTTCTGCATTATGGTGAGTTCTATAATTATTTCATTATATATTACAATGTAATAATAATAGAAATAAAGTGCACAATAAATGTAATGTGTTTGAATCATCCTGAAACCATTCCCCCCACTTCCTGGTCTGTGGAAAAATTGTCTTCCACAAAACCGGTCCCTGGTGCCAAAAAGATTGGGGACCGCTGCTTTAAGGGACCTCTCTACAGTTCTCCACAGTGGCTGCACCAATTTACATTCCCACCAACAGTGAAGAGGTGTTCCTTTTTCTCCACACCCTCTCCAGCATTTATTATTTGTAGAATTTTGTTTTAAACATCTTTATTGGAGTATAATTGCTCTACAATGGTGTGTTAGTTTCTGCTGTATAATAAAGTGAACCAGCTATACGTATACAGATATCCCCATATCTCCTCCCTCTTGCATCTCCCTCCCACCCTCCCTATCCCACCCCTCTAGGTGGACACAAAGCACTGAGCTGATCTCCCTGTGCTATGTGGCTGCTTCCCACTAGCTATCTATTTTACATATGGTAGTGCGTATATGTCCATGCCACTCTCTCAGTTCATCCCAGCTTACCCTTCCCACTACCCGTGTCAAGTCCATTCTCTACGTCTGTGTCTTTATTCCTGTCTTACCCCTAGGTTCTTCAGACCCTTTCTTTCTTTCTTTCTTTTTTTCAGATTCCATATATGTGTGTTAGCATACGGTATTTGTTTTTCTCTTTCTGACTTACTTCACTCTGTATGACAGTCTCTAGGTCCATTCACCTCGCTACAAATAACTCAGTTTCATTTCTTTTTATGGCTGAGTAATATTCCATTGTATATATGTGCCACATCTTCTTTATCCATTCATCTGTCGATGGACACTTAGGTTGCTTCCATGTCCTGCCTATTGTAAATAGAGCTGCAATGAACATTGTGGTACATGCCTCTTTTTGAATTATGGTTTTCTCAGGGTATATGCCCAGTAGTGGGATTGCTGGGTCGTATGGTAGATTTATTTTTAGTTTTTGAAGGAACCTCCATACTGTTCTCCATATTGGCTGTATCAATTTACATTCCCACAAACAGTGCAAGAGGGTTCCTTTTTCTCTACACCCTCTTCAACATTTATTGTTTGTAGATTTTTTGATGATGGCCATCCAGACTGGAGTGAGGTGATACTTCATTGTAGTTTTGATTTGCATTTCTCTCATAATTAGTGTCATTGAGCATTTTTTCATGTGCCTGTTGGCCGTCTGTTACATGTACCTCTTAAATGTCAAATTCACTCTCACTGGGTTAGTATAAAGTAGTTATAGTACACTGCTATAGGTTTTGCTGTTAGGTGTTTATGGAAAACTTTCTAGAAAACCTACACATTTTATTCATCAGAAACCATTTACCAAAACAACTGTCTCACTGAGATTCAATTCAATTTATTCTCATCAATTGATTTTAAAAGATTTCATGATAATCACACTGTGCTTTAAAATAATTATTGTCTGTTATGTTTAAAAACAGATTGATGATACCATTATTCTCAAAGAATTTAAACTTCTCTAATGTTTTACATTTTGAATATTTATGTGGTAAATCTACTGAGTTAGCAAAACAAATCTGGAAGGCAGGATTTTTAAAAAAAAAAAGTTTTCTAACCACATGTTCTATTTCTTTTGTGTAAACAGCATAACTTTCCAGCAAATAAATAACTTTAATATCTTCATATAAGCCTATATTTCTATAATGAGAGAAATAGGTTATAACTTTAATTTTATGAAATCATACAAATAGTCGTTCTGTTTCTTTTATGCTTAAACTCATACGCACTTGATTTTCTGACATTTGCTAGAGAAGATTTTTGCAAATACAGCAAAATTTCATCATCAACTGTGAAAACTTCATAGGAGATAAGGTGTGTTTATAAACAACTTTCTTTGAAAAAGCCAAATGTGCTGTTTCAAATTCAAGATGAGCTTTTTCCTCTCATTGATTTTAAACCTTTGAATGCCATGTCTCATTTTCGGAATGTCAGTTACTTATCAGATATAGTATACCTCAGTAAACTGCCTATATTCATATCACTATATTGCCCTTTAAATAAATTTAACGAAAGGTAGAAATCTATTTTTCAATATTCACTAAGAAGAATTCATATAAAGTATGATCTAGATTCTTTAATTGTGTGTGTGATGCTTCAATACTCTGATGATCCTTCAATATTTTCCTAAGTGTTCTTTGTAGGAGACACTACTATATACAACAATCTCCAGCTTTTTCTTTTAGTTAATTTTAGGACAAAATTTTATAAGCCTATTTTTGTTTTGTAATAAAATATATTTGAAAGAGTTATCGTGTGCTCTGGTGTTTGTGATGTAGATCCACTTTAGAATCATTTGTTACCATATCATTGACAAGAGAGTGAATATCTACTTAACCTTAAACCACATTCTCTTCTCTTAAACCACATTGCTCTCTGTCAATTTTATTTCAGTTGTCACTTTAGTGTTTATTAGGGCGGAGTGAGGGGCTTCTGTTTTCCTTGCTCTGGTGCTGCTTATACATATTGAAAGTGAGACATTGCTATCACTGGAACTACTATAATCTAAGTGTCCTATTTCTGAGAGAAAAGTAACTGAAGATACCAATGGATTGACTCACATGATGCCTAATCCTTCTCTCATGTTCTACTTTTTTCTCCCAAAGTTTTTATCAGCTATACGTATACTATACACTTTGTTAACTTCTTACTTTTAGTGTTTGTTTTCTGTCTCCTCTTGCCCTCTGACTGTCTATTCTCTCATCACAGAAGATGGAAGTGATCTTTATTTACTTCACTCATGGATGTATCCCAAGCATTTAGGTGGGTAGAGGCTAAATAAATGTGTGATGAATTAATGCAGGAATGCATGGTGCAAAGAACTCTAGTCTCAGCTAATATATTCAGACTTTCATTATCTTAAATGTCACCAAAACTTATTAGTATATTTGAATATAAATCATGCACATGCTTTGGAGGAGAGATGGGGGTAACAAAGAAAAAATTCTTGGCATCTTTTTCTTAACTAAACAAATATATTCTCATTAAAAAAGACATTGTGATTTCATTTTATCTTGCAAGTGGCATATCTGTGCTTCTTAATTGTTCTTTTCTTTTTCTTCTTTTTTTTTAAGTACACTAAAATGCTGAGATATGTATTTTTCACCAAACTCAGAGACACATTCAGGGTAATCTTAAACATTCTCTCCACACTGAATAGAATGTTATACTCTCGATAGATTTTACAGTTTTCAATTTTCCTTCACAAGTCTTAAGTAATCTCCATTTCTCAAAGCCTAATATATTTCAATGTATGCCATGTGTAACTCAATTTCTCCTTCTTCAAAATTGCTGAAGTCTACTTAAATCCCAATAATTTTGCAACTACTAGAAATTTTTCTTCAATCTTGCTATAATTTTAAGCTCACAATTTCAACCTAAAAGGACAATATGCTTTAGCCAAAATATGCTGTGACTTCTGCCACTGTTGTAATTTTGCTTTAAAGTCTGTTTGTTCCTCTTTTTATTTCTACTTTAATTTTATCAGCTATATAAAGCACATGAGAGGCCATAGAGAAACATTTTAAATTTCTAAGTATCTAACCACTCTCCACATACAGCCTTTGATAAGGCATATCCCTTAATTCTTATGTTTTGAGTCTAGTTAAGAAAATAAGCCTGATAAAGGAAGAATCCTGAGGGATAGGAACAGCTAGAAATTTCAGATTCTCACTGCCTCATATACAAAAAAAAAAAAAGACCTCATAATTTTTAACTCATATATTAAACAAAGTTATAATTTCAAATAGACCTTAGTATGTATTTTGAATATTGATTTAGCCTTAAATTAAATGTTTTTTTCACAAGTTAATTATTTAGGCATAAGAAGAAAAATATTTTTTCTTGTTTTGCTATTTGGTCCACTCTGCCAAACTACTTTGAAATACTCTTAATGAAAAGAATGAATACTTCAGAAAATATAAAGAATTAAGTAAAATAGTTATTTATAATATTAAATTATATAAATATATAAAAATAGTAAGTTATACAAAAACAGTGATTAACCCTCACTGTATTGATGCTAATTTTCAACAGAATTGAATGAAAGCCAGATTTTCCAAGATAAACAACAGAGTGAACTGAAATTCTCATTTGGTAATTCACAGTTTCGAAGAAAAGCACAGGGTACCTTTAATACACACTACTCCTTAAAAAGCAGAACACAAACCTCAAAACCGAGCACTAAGACATCTCAAATCAGTGTTGATAATTGAAGGGAATTTGATATAAAAATTTCACAGGAAAGCAATGTTCCTTAGAACTTCTCATTTTATTAAAGTCACTGCATCCTCTAAACTAATATCTGTAAACTTGAACTCCTACAAGGATAAGGTAGTTGTAGTTACAAACTGTTATTTAAACACTATGTTTGGCTACAGCACAAGTAACATATTTAACTCCAAGGGCTTAAACAAATAGGGATTTATTCTTCTTACAGAACAATGTATCCAAGTAGGTTGTCCAGAGCTCCTGGGAGACTTCTCCAGGTTACAAGTATTGCAACCTCCCACCACCTCTTTGCTCCAACATTTTAACTGTGCCATCTGTTTCTACGGTATTGTAATCATTCCTGCAGTTTCAGACTTCTCATTTCAAACAGGTAAAATGTAAGATGTTTAAAAAAGTCTTTTTTTCCACCCAGAAAAGTAAGCAACAGAATTAAACAACAGCAATAACAACGATATCTTGGAAATCCTACGCAGAATCGCCTTATAACTTGTGGCCAGTATTGGGTCACACGGTTACCATCAGGTGCAAGAGATTTTGGGGAGATGAAGAAGAATGACAGTGAGAATGGATGCGGGCTAGGCAACTAGCAGTGTTTGTCACAAAGGACACCTTACTTTTTTTTCTAAGATATATTCTCAAATATCAGGAGTAAAATTTGATACATACTTATTACATCTATTTTATTGCTTGTGTTTAGGTCTTTTACACCCTTGCTTACATTTGCTGTTGTTCACTTGATTTTTCTTGTACTGAATCTCCTCATATTAGTGTGTTTCTACATATATTAACTGAATCTTCTGTAACTTTTGCCTTCTAGCGATAATTTCTCAGTTATTTAGTCTATAAATACTGATGGACATTAACTTTTCCTCGTGAATTATGACTTTTGGCATTATTTGTATTTTTCTATTCACATTTAATTATTTCCAACTTGAATTATAATTCTTAAAATATCAAGATCACTAGCCCTATTTTTTCCTTCTTTTCAATTTTTTTGGTATATCTTTGGCCACTCTAATTTTTGCATTTCTGATTCACTTTGATTTAGGTGTGCCTCTTTTACAGAGATGATAGTTGTATTTTGCTTTGTGAGTCTGATTGGAAATCTTTTTGTCATGATTTATGGAAATTTATGTTTATTAATATGGCTGATAAATTTGGTCTCCACTCAATCATATTATTTTATAATTATATATAATACACCTGTGCCTTTAAAATAAATTTTATTGGAGTATAATTGATTTACAATGTTGTGTTAGTTTCAGGTGTACAGCAAAGTGAATCAGTTATACATATACATATATCTACTCTTTTTTAGATTATTTTCCCATATAGGCCATAACAGAGCATTTAGTAGAGTTCCGGTGCTATACAGTAGGTCATTATTAGTTATCTATTTTATATATAGTAGTGTGTATATGTCAATCTCAATCTTCTAATTTATCCCTTCTCCCGCTTGTCCCTGGTAACCTTAAGTTTGTTTTCTACATCTGTAACTCTATTTATGTTTTGTAGATAAAATCATTTGTACCCTTTTTTTAGATTCCACATATGAGCAATATCATATGTTATTTGTCTTTCTCTGTCTGACTGCCTTGTTTCTTTTATTTACCAAATGTATATTATTTTCTCTTTTGTTAAAGTGATATTTAAGAAGTTTGTGTTTTTGTTCATTAGTTACCTTCATAATTATACCTTAGGACCCTAAGTTCTCTGTTTTGCTTTTAACTAGTTTGTCACTTTTAAATGGTCCACTTTAAATCTCACCTATTTCTTATATAAAAATCAATAAGATTATTCTACTTTTTTCTCCATTTAAAAAAAAATTTAAGTGTTTTATTTTGTCATAACATATACATTTGTGCATTAGTTTTCTACCATCATAACCATATTTTATTTAGTTTGATATATATTAATATATAAATGTTAAATGCTCACAATAGTTCTTTTGCTAAAGTTTACCTAGTCCTGTCTTGGTTGCATAAAGAACATCCTCTAGTAGATTCCTCAAGAAAGACTTATGGGTACAGAATTCCCTATGTTACAGTATATTTAAGATGTTCCCATAGTCTTGATACTTGAAGTACAGCTTAGTTAGCTATAAAATATTTATTTATATTACAATTTCTTTTATTGGGTTCTTGGAAATGTTACACAATTGTTGAGTGTATTTGCTGATTGATTTATATGTTGCACTGGAAAAGTCTGATGCCATTTGAATTATTTTACCTTTGTACACTATTTGATTTTTACCTGAAGGTTGAGAATTTTTCTTTACTCTTGAAATCTAATATTTTCTTCTGGGATGTATATTGGAGATGATTGTTACAGTATAATATCCCCAGGTGGCTCCTGGGTTCTTTCAATATCAAAATTTAATTCTTTTATTTCTGGAAATTGTTTTTGGATTATAGTTTCAGACATTGGTTGTGTTCCATTGTTTAATTTTGGCTCCCTCACCCTGCCCACCTATCCAGGGACATTGATTATACAAATGTTACTTCCTTTTTATCTGGCTTTTTTTTCTACCTAATTTTTAGAAACTTTTCATTCTTCTCATTTTATTCTCTCTGTTTCTTTCTCTTTTACCTTTATCCAACACCTTTCATTTTTTTATTTGAGTTGTTTGTCTTTTTCTTTCATTGTCTGAGTTCAGTAAACTTTCTTTTATTGTGTATGTTTTGTCCATTTCTGTTATGAGTTTTAAAATAATTGCTATTCATTTCCTTTTCCTATATTGCAATGTTTGGAGGAAATGTTAGGAAACTTAGTTGTTTTTCTTTTGTATAAATATAAAAATAAAATGTTTATATATACTACCAATAGAGAAATGTACACACTTTGAAAAAATACAGTTCACTGGGGTTGATGAATAATTTCTTTTTTTCAAAAAAAAGTTTTTAATATTGTTAATAGACTTCCAAACACAAATCTGGAGATGGAGCTCTACACACATCATAGGAATAATGACATCTTTATGAGGGTAAAACAATAATAAAAATATAATGCACTATCGTAACAGGTAGACTAATGTCTTGGTCATAAAATTTCTCAAAATAAAATGCTTGCTACTGCAAAATTTCTGGATTTTCTGAGCTCTAAGAAATGCTTTGTAATTTAACATAGCATGACTTTTAGAAGTGTCCTATTATCTTGGTTTATATGTGAAAGCTACCTTATAAATTAATTAATTGCCATGTTTTAAAGAACCATCCTAATTTTTAATTCTCTAGGACTTCAGTTTGCCAAAACATTTTATCTAATAAAATTGGAGAGCATTTGTGGGGATAACTTGACATTTAGCAAGACTAATGCTCTTGCAACCAATACCCTTGTCATTTACTGTTTAGAGAACAAATAAGACAATGTTCTGTCTATTATAAACTAGTTTTAGTTAGAGCAATTATTATTCTTCAAAACCATAGGTCATAGTCCTTAAGAAAATATAAAGAAAGAAAGAATAATAAACTTCTGAAAAACTTTCTCCTTGTTGAATCCATATTTCATAATGTGACTAGTCTGTCTACTCACACCCCTATGGGGTTTTCTTTCATTTTCCTGCACTTAACTACCAGTGGATATTTAGCTCTTTACCATTTTCTTTTTCTTCTTTGTGATTTAATTATTATCTCAGGAGGAAGACAGTACTTTTAATAAGTACTTTTAATAATATTTTATATAGCATTATCAGAGTGAACATAGTTATCTCAGATTTCTACACAAGAGAAGGAATACTGAATTTATTTTCTTTAAAAAAGCCATTATTTTGTGGGTTTTCAAAAAAGATCAGTATTTAGCACATAATATTAATAAGAATCATATGTAGCAAAATATAGTAGTGGTCTTCATTCTAAATATTTCTTATGAATTTGCACTGAGGTGTATTCAATTTATTGCTATCTAAATGATATTTCCTGTCACTTCGTTGAACTTATATTCATGTAATTATATTGGAAAGAAACATTTCTTTACTAATATATGATATTCATTTGAATATAAAGAATCTGTGTATATTGTTTATTATACACAATGCACCATAGTTACTGAATTAATGTACGATATCTGTTTCTATGTTATCTGGTTGATGCCAAGTTAAATGTGTGTGTGTGTGTGTGTTTATTTCGCAGTTGGTTCTGTCATTCTAGATATTCACCATTGTACTCTATCAGCTATGATTTGGCTCACACCATGGAATCAATTGATGTTTTACAGTTCAATTCACAGATTTTAGAAAGTTCAGTGTACTGTAATATAAAATAAATCTCATAAATGTATTCTGTGAATTTAGATTTTATGGCATGTATATGAAGAGGAAGTTTATTTATAAGGAAAATAGGCATTACAATGCTGTTTTCAAGTGTGATGCTAAAGAGTTCCTCTGTGTTAACTTCAATGTGATGTTCTCGGAGGATCTTATTATGCTAAACACATGTATTAAATACTCAACAAAATTATAATTTGTTTCACTGCTTTTCTAGATATAATATTGTGACTTGTTAAAAAGTTTGTAGAGATCAGTAGGAGCCTATGTCATGGAACATAAAATCACAAGTGTAACTAGCTAAACAAACTTATTAGCCAGAGTATACACATTTATTTAAGAAGCAGAGATTATGGGGTTATTTGTTTTATTATAAAAAAATAATAAATGTGAAAACTGTCATTGTGAAGAATGAATTGCTGTATTCAGTTATTTTATCCTTTTCCAAAAGGAAAAGAAAGGCATGCTGAAAGCTTAAGAAACAAAATAAGACTGCAATTTCTGGCCTGTATAGGTTGAGGTGCAGCACTTAGAAACAATCCATTACTATGTAAAATTAGACACTCTTCCAAGATATTATATTCTAGTGATTTCAATAAACTTTCCTATTATGCCCCTAAGCTTATCTCAGCATTTTATTGTTTTATTTTAAAATGTTAATATACCTTTCAACTTTCAAAAACTCAACTTCCAAAAGTTTTCTATAAAGTAATATTGAATATATATGTATAACCACACTCTCATAAATGAGCCATATGAAAATATACTATTGATATAATATATTAAAATGTTAAACTATTACTTTATTTTTTGGATAGAGAAAAATGTAATAAACAGATATAAAATGTATGTATATACATATATGCAAAAATGCATCACATAAGATCAATCCATTATACCAAATGCTCATATATTCAAACTCCTTTAATCCTCTTAAAAACCTTTTAAGATGTTACTGTTGTAGGCTGAATAATGTCCCCCTTAAAGATAGCTACCTCCTAATTCCCAGAACCTGTCATTATATTACCTTACATGGCAAAAGTGACTTTGCAGATGTAATTAAGTTAAGGATCCTCTGATGGGAAGGTTATCCAGGTGGTACAATTGTAATCACAAGGTTATTTATGAGGGGGAGTATAAGAGAGAGAGTCAGACAAAGAGATGTGATGACAGGAGCAGAGAGAGAGGAAGAGGGAAAGGGAAAGAAGAGGGAGTGGAGAGGGAGAGAGAGAGAAAGAATAAAGAGAGAGACAGAGACAGAAAGAGACACAGAGAGAATTGAAGTTGCTCTCTTAGAAGAAGCTGTAAGCTAAGGAATGCAGGTCGTCTCTAGCAGTTAGAAAGTCAAGGAAATGAATTCTCCCCTAGAGGCTCTAGAAGGAACTCTGCTAACAATTTGATTTTGACTTCTGTTCTCCATAACTGTAAGATAATAAATTTGTGTCTTTATCTACTAAATTTGTGGTAATTGGTTACAGCAGCAATGGGAAATTAATAAAGTTATTGTCTGTTTAAAACTATTTTTTACAAAAGTCTAAGAACTAATGAAACTTGCCCAATGAATCACAATTAGTAAATAGTAAATGTAGCATTAGATCCTGTGTCTGACATTCCCTGAAGCCAAACTCTTTTCACGGACTCATAATTTTTAAGTATAATATTTGTTTTGTAAGAACTGGGCCTTAGAACATACTGAAAAGAAAAGGTTCAATAAGAAAGACCATGCTTCATTAATTGTACCATTATTATATGACTAGGAGTCTATGACTATTGAACATTTACTCTGTGTCATACAATGTGCTAGGTGCTTGGGATATAACAGAGACTAAATAGATGGACTTAACCTGACAAAAACCATATGCCTGTCCTGAATAGTTTATTTTTTCCCTTCAGGCAATATTACATAGAAGGAAAAGTTTTAATTTCAAAAAAAAACTAATAAACACAACTACCTTAAAGACAAAGTCGTTTTTCAGGAGGCTTAGTTTACCCAAAAAGAAGGTTATGGTAAATATATAAGCATGATAAACTGGTTCATCTTTTTAGGTTTATTTATACACCCTTGAGCTGAGAAACCAAAAATAGTTGTTTTTCCTTCTGCACAAATATGAAACTAGAATATTTCTTTTTATTATAAATGTAGGAAACTACTTTCTTTGAAAAAGTACAATTCATTGGAATTATACGTCCAAATTATCTAGGAAGAGGGTAATTTCTTTAACAAAGTATGTCTAAGTCTATACATCATTTAGTCTTTTTATTTATTTTCATCTAGTTATCAAGTAAATGGAAAAATTAAAATGTATGAATTTCATTTCCATGATTTTATACATGCTGCAATCTCAAAATGTTTACCCATGGATGGAAAATGCTGAGACATATGTTAAAGGAACCAATTAATTCACAGAAAAAAGGAGGGGGGGGAAGTATTTCTTTTATTTAAAAATTAAAAAAAAATTCATGATGATGGATCTGTGTGGCAACAATGAAAATAGTTTCAATAGATTTTACTCAAAATACCACTTATGCAATTGTTCCCAATGTACGTCAGAGTGACTCACTTGAAACTTTGCTCTTTCCATCTCTCACCCTTTAAAAAATATTTCCATTAGTAAAGGTTAAGTATATCTAAGAGAATCAGATCAGTGAATGAGAAAATAAATCAATGGCATCAATGGGAAATTAACTAAATATGTCATCAAATTTTTTAGAGTTGACTTTCTGATTATGCAGAACATTTTCAAGGTAATTCTCACATCAGGTCAGATCTCATGTAAACTAACTTATATATTTACATTTAAATAAAATATATGTAGAGAATTATAAAAGATTTTAACATGTATAAATATATTTATATCATTTAATATTATTCAGAAAATGTTCACAGCAAATATAATGTAAATTTTTTTACTTAAAATCTATTTTTTTTCTAAAATTGAGGGTTAAAATGCAATTTTGTCATTTGAAAAAGTTTTGTTACCATCTCCACTACCACCTGTGGAGAATGGATAGATTGTGAGAATTGAACAGATCACTCTGAATATATATTTCAATTCTACGAATTATAGGATGTATACTTTAAGCAATAATGAGGGATTAATCCTGTAAAAGTCAGTAAGGTCTCAAATCAGATCATCTCTTAAAAAATATATATATTTTCTAAGAGAAACAGTTTGTGGAAGTGAATAATATTCTGTTCTTAATTCTGCTATAGTATGTAACACCCTATATGTGGGAGTAGGAACTA
Organism: Globicephala melas; assembly: GCF_963455315.2. Taxonomy (NCBI): domain Eukaryota; kingdom Metazoa; phylum Chordata; class Mammalia; order Artiodactyla; family Delphinidae; genus Globicephala; species Globicephala melas. The sequence continues at coordinate 101,114,389 of NC_083317.1, forward strand.
TGCCTATAAATGAAATTCAGCCCATTGTCATATTTCTATTGCATTCTACATATTTTAAATATGAGAAAATTTATATTAGAGCATCCATATCTTTTCCTTACTATTCTTAATTAATAAACTTCATTTTTTGAAGAAGTTTTATTCACAACACAATTATGTGGTAAGTACAGAGAGTTCTCACACACACACAACCTCTCCTGCTCTCAACATCCTGAATAGAGTGATCCATTTGTTACAATGCATGAACAAACATTGATATATCCTTGTCACCCAAAGTCCATAGTTTACATTAGGGTTCACTCAGTGTTGTATATTCTGTGAGTTCTGACAAATGTATAACGGCATGTATCCACCATTTAAAGAATAGTTTCACCACCTTAAAAAGCCTCTGTGCTCTTCCAATTCATCCCTCTCTCCCAACTAACCACTTGCAACCACTGATTAGTGTCTCCATAATTTTACCTTTTCCAGAATGTCACATAGTGAATCATACAGTATATAGCCCTTCAGATTGGATTCTTTCACTTAGTAACACACATTTATGTTCCTCCATGACTTTTCATGGCTTAATAGCTCATTTCCTTTTAGTGCTGAATAGTATTTCACTGTCTGAATGTATCACAATTTTTAATTGACTTATCTGCTGAATGACACCTTGACTGTATACAAAGTTTTGGAAATTATTAATAAAGCTCCTATAAATATCTGGGTGCAAGTTTTTGTGTGGACATGTTTTCAACTCCTTTGGTTTAATACAAAGGAGCATGATTGCTGGATTGTATTGTAAGAATATGTCAAGTTTTGTAAGAAGCTTGCACACCATTTTCCTAAATGAATGTACCACCAGGAAACGAAAGTTCCTGTTGCCCCACATACTTGTCAGCATTTGGCGTTGCCAACATTAGGACTGTAGCCATTCTAACAGGTATGTAGTGATAGCTCATTGTCTTAATTTGAAATTCCCTAATGATATGTGATACTGAACATCTTTTCATGTGCTTATTTGCCATCTATAGATTTTCATTGGTTAAAATCTTTAGCTCATTTTTAATGTAGTTGTTTGTTTTCTTACTGTTGAGTTTTAATAGTCTTTGTATATTTTGGATAAGAGATCTTTATCAGATTTGTGTTTTGCAAATACTTTCTCCCAGTCTTTGGCTTGTCTCCTGAGACAGTATTTGCAGAGCAAAAGTTTTTAATTTTCATGAAGTTCAGTTCATCAACTTTTCCTTCCCAAGTCATGCCTTTGATGTCATATCTAAAAAGGCGTCACCATACCCAAGCCCATCTATGTTTTCTCTTTTGTTGTCTTCTAACGGTTCTACAGTTTTGCATTTTTCATTTAGTTCTGTGATACATTTATATAAAGTATATTTAAAGTACATTTATAGTAGATTTTATGTACTTTATTAAATATGCATTAAATATACATAAAGTATATTTAAAGTACATTTATATAAAAGGTGTTAGGTCGTGTCTAGATTCAATATTTTACATGTGCATGTCCACTGGTTGTAGTACCATTTCTTGAAAAGACTACCTTTGTTCCATTGTATTGCCCCTACTCCTTTGTCAAAAATCAGTGGACTATATCAACATGGGTCTATTTTGGGGCATTCTATTCTGTTCCATTGATATATTTGTCTATTCTTTTGACTACAGTGTCTTGATTATTGTAGCTTAATAGTTAACCCTTGAAGTCAAGTACTGTCTGTCCTCAACTTTGTTCTCCTCCTTCAATATTGAGTTAGTTAATCTGGGTTTTTGCCTCTCTATAAACATTAGAATCACTTTGTAAATATCCTCAAAATACTTGCCGGATTTTCATTGGGATTGCATTGACTCTATAAATCAAGTTGGGAAGAATTAACATCTTGGCAATATTGAGTCTTTCCATGCACAACATGGAATATCTCTCCATTTATTTAGTTCTCCTTTGATATATTTAATCAGATTGTTGTAGTTTTTCTCATATAGACCTTACATATTTTTTCTTAGAGTTCTACCAAAGATTTTAATTTTTTAAAATTAAAAACTTTGTAGTGCTAATATAAATGGTAATATATTTTAAATTTCAAGTTATACTTGTTTATTGCAGTATATAAGAAAGTTATTGATTTTTGTATTAACCTTTTATCCTACAACCTTGCTATATTGCTTATCAGTTCCAGGAAATTTTTTGTCAATACTTTTAAATATTCTATGTAGACAATAATGTCATCCAACAAAGTCTTATTTCTTCCTTTCTAGTCTGTATACTATTTTTCTTATTGTATGAGATAGAACTTCCAGGATGATGTTTAAAAACAGGGGACATCCTTGCCTTGTTATTAATCCTTTTGGGAACGCTTTTGAGTTTTTCAGTATGAAGTATGACATTAGTTGTAGGTTTTTTGCAAATTTTTAAAATAAGTTGATGAAGTTCTCCTCTATTCCTAGTTTTCTGAAAGTGTTTTATCATGAATGGGTGTTGAATTTTGTCAGATACTTTTTCTGCATGTTTTGATATGATCATGTAATTTTTCTTTTCAGCCTGTTGATGTGATGTATCACATTATTTGATTTTCAAAATCTGAACTAGATTTGTGTACCTGTGATAAATCTCACTTGACTGTGGGGAATAATTCTTTTTAAATTTTTTTGGATGTGATTTGCTAATATTTTGTTGAGGATTTTTGCATCTATGTTCCTCAGAGATATTGGTCTATAGTTTTCTTTTCTTATAATGTCTTTGTTGGTATTAATATTAGGGTTATGCTGGCCTCATAGAATGAGTTAGGAAGTATTTCCTCTGCTTCTTTCCTCTGAAAGTAGTTGTAGAGAATTGGAATAATTTATTCCTTAAATATTTGGTGTATTCACAGTGAACCCATCTGGGCTTTGGGCTTTCTGTCTTGAAAGGTTATTAATTATTGAGTCAATTATTTAATAGAATAGGTATATTCAGATTGTGTATTTCTTCCCACGTGATTTTTCTGCAGACTGTATCTCTTAA